>NW_026869848.1:1889761-2519681 GCF_018135715.1 Danaus plexippus | reverse complement strand
CAAGCCTATTCTAATCACATGCGTATACACTCTAGAGTTCCGACAACTAACAGGAAACCAGGAGAATCAAAAGGATTTGCTCCTCAAATTGTCGGTAAACCCATAAAGCAATTCTCATGCAGCCTGGTTATAGCCCCTACGTCCCCAATGCACCATATTGTTGTGACATTTGCGGAAAAGGATTCATGCATAAGAAAAATATATGGAAACATAAAAAAGTGCTACACGCCGATCTACTTAATGATAGGAATGACAGCGAGGAAAATACCATGCATGCTTCTACAGAAGAGGATGAGTATAATGTTGATGAAAACGGTGCCATTTTAACGACGCCACAATTTAATAGTTTTAATTTCACTAACGACGCTTTGCCATATTCATGTGAGTTATGCTACAAACGTTTTCCGCTGCGGACGTATTTGTGGAAACACAAACGCGCCAAGCACGGCATCACCAAACCTAACGCTGGTGAAGCTTCAGAAACGCAAACACAGCCGTCATCGGCTGAAGGGAGATCTAGTTGTACGATATGTAAAATAACATTCTCCGATAAGAAATCATACTATCGTCATAGGAAAAACGTTCACAAGTCGACTGTCCAGATGTGTAAGATATGTGGAAAGCCTTTGAATTCAACTTTGGAATTGTACGAGCATCTTAAAGCTGCGCATGCTCGCGAGTTACTTGGATACAACGCCAACCAAGGTCCGAGTAAATCGCAGGAGGTTGTTCAGGAAATGGAGGTGGAATATGACGAGGATCAAGATTCCGCTGACCCGAGCGTCGATTACCAAGCCAGATACCCGTGTGATACTTGTGGGAAGCAGTTCGTTGGACTTCTTGCTCTGCAGAATCATCAGTGTATAAACCAGATTCAGACACAGCCACAAACATTCGAATGCGAAATTTGTCACAAGAGCTACACGTCAATTGCCGCACTGAAGAGCCATCGGGGATGGCATTTACGGTCTCCAGATGGAAAAGCGGCTGCCAATAACACTGGTTTATGGATGCCCCAAAACAAAGTGACGACCAAAGTCAGCAAACACGAAGTTGTAGATCCGTCTCAACTCGCGCGTGTTCAACATTCAACACCAGCCAATATTGCTAAAAGGAGATTACCGCCGGAAGTCGAAATAACTGTGGTCAATCCGAACAAAAAGCTTCGGTCCGATGATTCTATTGAATTAGATCATCAGAACAATTCATCTGGCGGTCCCGAAGATAAATACTGTAACATTTGCGATAAAGAATTCACGAAGCGAGCGGCCTACCAGCGTCATATGGACGAAGTTCACCAACCGAACTCCGTGTTCTGTCCCGTATGCGACAAGAGCTTTACCAGGAAATCGACATTAATAGTTCACATGAAGAAGCACTACGAAAGCGGAGAAGGTACATCAGGGTCCACGCAAATGGATGAAGATTCGCACACGTGTGACGTATGCGGCAGTGTGTTCGACAGCTCGAAGTCTCTGATGGCCCACAAGAACATGCATCATGGAGAGGATGAATCCGACCAGTCTGAAGACGACGGCGGTGCGACTATACAGCCCCCAGGCGAGTTCACGTGCGCTCAGTGCGGCGACGGCGTCGCTACACCACGCGACTTAATAGCACATCGAGCTATGCACGCCACTCCGACGAAGTTCTTCTGTAATATTTGCAAGGTCTACTTTGCTAGAGCGTTGGACCTCTCCTCCCACACTCGAGCCAGACATTCTGACAACGAAAAAGTATTCTTCCCTTGCGCGATGTGCGACCGTTTCTATATGAACAAGAAGAGTTTGCAACGCCACATAGAAATGGCTCACTGATACTGATTCAGGACTCGTGTCGATCTAGTAATTAGGACCACGGTTTCGGTTTGATTGAGTGTTTTGGAAACATTGTCCGCGGTGAACATTAGTGGTCGAACTAAGTGATATTAGAGTGTCATTTTCCTATTGTAAATATATATATCATAATGTTGTTTAGCTTCGTCGAGAGGATATCTACTGAGCGATTTTTTTTACACTTACAATTCATTCCTTGGTTGCCGGCGAGCGGAGTTTTAAACGTTTAATTTTAAATATATTATTTTTAATTATTAAGTATTTGCTCACGTGTTCTGTTATTTATTTTTTTTGGTCCATTGCGTTATGGATATTAAACATTTTGTTTTATGCAGTGGGTCGTTACAAGCTGGCGTTGAGAACAATAGGTTAGTTATTATTATTTTAAAGATAATGTGGTAATTAAGTGAAGTTATTATCTTTTCTATATTTTGAATATTTGAATCGGGCCAAAATTTTGATTATAGTCATTAACAGTCACTAAACTGTTTATATCTAAGTACCAACGACATTTTCTTATAAAATTAAGTCAATAAGTCGGTTCTCGGGCGCGTCCGCTTGATCTATATGATTTTTTTTATTTTACATTACTATGTAAATATTTTCATACTCTGATTAGTAATTTGATTATTTCGATTGGGAAAGGCGAGGTCGTATATTAAGTTTTTATTAAAATGTACTGATTATTTTATAGTAATTTCAAATGTATATTTTATACAAACTTATAACCACTAAGGGCGTTATCTCCTCATCTATGGTATTCTATCTCGGGGCCTAATTTTTAGGACAGGAAAAAGAATATGCCTTCTATATAAAGCACAATTAAAATTACTAGCGACTACAAAGAGATTTCTCGAAGATATTTTTCTATTGTTGATAAAAATGTTTTAAGCAATAGTTATTTATTCGACTACCCTCATTTATTAACATTTAATATAATATTGTTAAATAGCTGTTTATTTATATATTGATATAGTGTTACGGTGATTATTTATTCTGAGTTTTAGAATAGATAATAAGAATTTTATTTTGAATAATGATTTCGCATGTATCTTATCTGAATTGTAATACGTTTACGTGAGAATATTACGTGTATAGATGTTAAGTTGTTTGTTTGTTTTTACAAAAATCTTATATCCCGGCATGTGATGTCTTATTGTAAGTAACAGCGAGGTGTCTCTACCATCATTGTTTGAAAATTTTCCCATACAATACATGCTATTGAAGATGGTTTTATATTAAATCCATTGACAATTCCTTATATATATATATATGTGATTAAGCAATCCCTTGTCAAATATTGAAATATTGTGTTATTAATATTAAAATATTTTTAAATTATGTAATTAGAATACATATATTTGTCCATAGATGAGGTTTGTTATGTCAACTTTGTGGTTTCAATAAAGTGACTTAATGATAATTGTTTCTTTTTCTTCATCCTCTCTTTTAACTAGAACTTTATCACTATGAATGCACTGTGCTTTGGTCAGACGATATCTCACGAACCGTAATATTTGAAATTTTATAAGATGATGTATTGTTGTTGCCGCTATAACAACAAAGACTAGGACGGGGAATAAATTTAATATTTGAGTAGGCTCGCATGTAATGAACATGATTTTTTATACGTATTTAACTCTTTGTTCGCGAGCCTGACTGGCGTGGTGGGGGGGATTACATTTTAGCCGTTTGAAGATTTGAATACACTTTCCTTTGTTGCAATTATCAGTGTAAGAATTCCAGGTCGCTCAGGTAAGCTGTGACATACTTTCAGCATCATAAGAATTAATTTTGTATTGATACTATGTACATATATGCATTTACTTTCATTAAATTATCACGCATCCGTCTCGTGAACACTTCGTGACTTATCTTTTCTGTCATACTTGTCAAGTATACTTAATATTAAATCTATTCTGGATATTTTTACCATACCATACATATTTGTATTAAAAGTAGCGAAATATTCAACATGTATACGAGTTATGAGCGGTCCAAAGTATAGGAATGCTTAAGGTATTTAAGAGATACCACGACAAAGAGACAGGATTGTAGTAAGAGTCTTATAAAGATAATATTGTTATGGTTAAAGATAAGGCGGAAATAACAATAAAGACAGCCGAATATCATCTCGACGGCCCACGGAAGACAAATAAATATTCCCAAAGCAAATTTAATCCGTATGAAAACCTTTAATTATTTGTTTAAAATACAGTTTATTCAGAAGGTTGAAAATTATTGGCTATTCATTTGAACAAGAAACGAAAATTTCTCATATTATTATGTTTAACTAAACCATTATCGTACCTAACTATAGCGGGAATTGGGTTTGGACACGATGGGTTCTAAATCAGTAGGTATATTGAAAATAAATAAATAAATTTTAAGTTAAAAGTAATCATACACAATATTCTAACAATAAGTATAATTTTATACTTCTGGTAATTTTGCTTCTGGGAAACAAATAATTTTTTATTGGCTAATTTTAAAACGAACGAAACTATCGTATGCTTCAGCTGGGAGATGTAGCTTGAGGTTTAGAAGATAGGTACATTTATCCTTAACTATATTCATATTTCAAATTTGAAATCCGAAATCTTTTCTGATTCATATTTAATATATACTTCGTAATTATTAATGTTATTTAAAACATCAATGTATATATCGTACGAAACTCTTATAAAAAACGAACATTAATTTCAACCAATTTTATTTTTCACAGCAGTTAAATATAATCTTGACAAGTTCTTGGTTACTTTAGAATCTCCGTATTGCTATATTATTCTTATACTTTAATTTCTAAAATTAATCATAGCTTACAATTAGATAATTTAATATCTATTGTTTCCTAACCTAACTATAGATGAAGAAGCCACATGAGAAGTTGCTCCATACTCAATCGGATGTGTAGGGATGCACAACGTGTTTTTTTTTAAACATTTTATTGAACATCACCCTAAAGATTTAATAAAAAGAAGAAAAATACAGATAACGTGACACTCAAAGGCGTTGTTATCGCGTGATACCCTGAAGACCAATGATATGAAATTTTTCCTTTAAAATATTCGGTGTTCTTGACTGAAACTGAAAATGAAAGCACGTAAATATACAGGCGTTCACGAATAGTAACTCAGTTCAGTTTAAGACGAAATCCTGAAATGTAGGCAAATATAAATCGTAAATCAAAGTTTTCAAGTCTCTCAAGCTTATTTACCTTATTCTCTATCAAAATAGATAGGAGGAAGAAATTGTGCTAGCATAGTTTTGGTGGGAATGGATACAAGATACTTTAGAAGTATTAACGAGCCTATCACAACAAAGATTTTTCGGCTTAGATATATTACTTGGAACGACCATAATAATGTGCGCTCAGTACGTATTAAATAATAAGCTAAAGTGCAGTGTGGAATTGTTAGTCCGTTATAAATAACATGAATAAAATATTCTCAATTACTATCGGCTAACTTGAGGCTATTCCTAGCTTCATCAGGGGCTTCCACATACTGGGTAGCCGAGGTAGAACGTATGATTGCATTTAATTTATTTAAACACACTATAAAGCTTTGACTCACAGCTACAATTTTACATAATTCGTTATTTAGCTCATTAATTAGGTACATAATTACATTTGATTAAGTTGTTCTGAGCAAAACAGTTTAGACGGTATATTGGCTAATTTGAATAGTTCCTTTAAAATTAACTGACGTTATGCAATTTTTTAAACGAATCGGGTTGCGAGAAGTAGTGCCTTTCTAAGCTAACACGAGCATAGGATTTTACGTACATAGATGTTTCCAAGTCATAAATGTAAAGGAAATATAAATCTCTGTTACAACTTATTCGGAGTGATGTACCTATGTCTTATGAGTGAATGTTTGTTTGTAAGAATATAAAAATTACATATAAACCTGTTCACGCCATTGACTACATATATCGGTACTAAGATATATGAATGATAAACTATTCGTTTAGCTTAGAGATGCAATACTTTGTTGGTATTGTAAGAGTATTAATTTGCTTAAAATAAAAGTAAAGTAAAATACTAACTAAATCGTTTGATGAGGCCTTCTATACATTAGCACACTTTTTTCTTGTCGTTAACTGTACAAGTAGCGTAGTTGTTTACCAGATTTTATTAAATATAGTTAATGTATTTCTTTTATTACGGGCACACGAGATGACGGTTCACGGTAGATCCTAGCTCTGCTGTTCGTTTCTGTGGCTCCAATGGGGCTGAACTGGATCGACTGGGAAAAATCAATTCTTGCCCGGATAACCGAAATGAATTTGCGCTGCATTTGTGGCCTTGTCTGGGTGTCATCCGGTTGCTGCCTCGAAAGTCAGCGTTGCCCTTTACATTTTCATGGCACATAACCACGTCGGTTTTCTCCTAGCTGTAGTGGTAGGTATTAAAAAGTATTTCAGGACAAAAAAAGAGGTTTAGCATAGAGTCCTCCTCAGGTTTGATAGCAGACACATCGCATTTTATACGTTAATTAATAGTTACATTGATTGCTAAATTTAGCCCCGGTAATTGCTTTTTATTTTCTGATTTTTAATAAATGTGTGATAAAATTAAACTATTCATAACATAATTTCTTCTTGACGAGTTAAGTCGTTGTGTCCAAGTGGATATTTATTCAAACGTGACTACAGAATAATTAATTACGAGACCTATTACTTGCATACAATCTGTTACTTTAAGGGTTTTAGAATTTAACTAAAGTTTGGTTTGTTGTTTGTAGTTGTTAAACAATGAAGTGAGTAGAAGTGATGCGCCCTCCCTTTCGTTTATGACTTTGTTACTCATTAAGGGACGGAAGTTAGAACCGATTTTGCTTGTTTTAAATAAAATATAAAAAAAATTGATTTTTTATTTTTAATTAACTTGAAATAATAATTTTGATTTGTAAATTCTCTGTCGTCAGGCAAGTTAATACGGGTAACCGTACCTTTGTCATTTCTCGTAGGTACATATATTTTGTTGTTGGATTTTTTTTATCAATGACCAAAATTCATTACATCATTCGTCGATTCTATCCCTTTTATATATTATATTTATGGTTATAAAGCATCACCTACCATGGAGTCTCTACATTTTTTAATTAATAAATCTGTTTCAATTTGTAAATGAGCTGATTTGATAGAAAAAAAATTAATAATAAACTATTTTTAGGCGTTCACATTATAAAGTAGATCGTATAATTGTTTTTGTCAAATGGAGCACAGTTTTCATTTATATACATATTTAAAAAAAACTATTTCATAGCCAAATTTACGTATAATTTAGTCATAATAGGCTTTGATGTCACACAACTAAGCAAAATTATACTACTGTAAAGATACTTTAATTCTCCGTGTCTTTATTGGAGAACGCTTCGACTAAAAATTAAAAGACGTCATCATTATTTAAATGTCCGAACATGTCCGAATATTAACGAATAGCGAATTAAGTGTTTGTTCACTGCGTATAAATGCACGCATTGTTGGAATACATTGTTTTTAAGCGGCGAATTTATGATGCTTCGTTGAATACGTACATTTATTTGATACGAAAACATTTTTCGAGAGAAAAACCGTTTATTGACTATTATCATGGAAAAATTGTTAATACTTTTGTTAATATATTATAAAAATTGTTTCAGTTGCTCAATTGAATTGATCAAAAAAAAATAATTATAAAGTCTTTAGTCTAGTTAAATAAACCATTCCTCATTTTTTAATATAATTACAAAATAAAATAAGTAAGACGTAAAATCATTCTATTATCTGCATTCTTGACGTGATACCTTTCTTGACCGTGTGTCGTGTGTGTGTGTGTGTGTGTGTGCATGTGTAAATATCAATAAGCTCGTCTCAGATGAACTCGCTCTACTTTAAGTTAAATGACATGAAACTGGCCATCATTAAGTAAAGTTTTAAATTTGAGGCAAACGGAAATAAGGTACTTTAAATATAGACAATTGATAATGTAATTTGGATATGAACTTAATCTATCTTCCCTTTTGAAAATATTTATTTTCTTTTCAAATCATTTTATTTGAAAATAACAGATAGCAGTTGTGAATTCTGATTTACGCGACGAAGTTACAGCAATGCATTGAAAGTATATATCTTCATTTTTAGTTTTCACCACTCCTGATGTGTCTGCGACTTCGGAAGACAGTCGATTATGTGAATCCCTATGAAATATTTTTCAATTCAATTAAAGTTTAATAAAATCAAACACAGTATAGATTGCACAAAACATTTTAATATAAACTTAAAAAGTCGTACAACAATATGAAAAATTATTATTGACTAATTTTATTCGCGGACAGGAGAACCGCTTATCTATATTATGCAAATATACTATCTTTAACACTTCCATCGAATATATCTTACAAAAAAAGAAAAATAAAAAGTATCTTTATTAATAAAAAATCTCATTACGCTATATTGTATTATATTAAACTTACGTTATAGATTATCTACAAAATACTGTAGCGTTTTGGCCAGTATTTCAATCGAGTTCCTAAATTTACGTTACATAGTTTCAATAAGAATAGGGCGTTGATAAAGTACGTGTTAAAGGTACCGAAATCATACAACTAGACTTAATCTAAATCAAAATATAAAAATAGTAAAAAAATAGACGCACATTTCCGTATACAACTTGTCATTGTTGTGCATTGAGAACGAACGATGTCGTCCACACGGGGTGCATCACCACTACATATGTGAAAGCAATTTACATACAAAACTTTGAAAATTCATCTAATCTGTACTATATTTATATTAATGAAACAATACGAATGCAAACCGTATGGACGGACATCTATGACGTCATGTCACCGTCAACCAACGACAAGCCGACAACCCGCACACTTAAGCACAATCTCTTATCGCTAACATTGATCTCGACTGAAACACTGAACTCAATTGCCAAGTGAAATATAAAAAAGATAAATAACACATAGTATTTTATTCCCACGAATTCGCATGCACCCGTTAGTTTATGATTTGAGAAATATTTTTCTATAATTATTACATATTCATGTCTTTTATAACAATGTCATATAAATATACCGTAAGACTAAGGACCGGTCGCCGCGGCGCGATCGACCGGCAATGTACACAAGGACTAATATCTTCTTAAAAAAATACTGTTAGATTGAAACGTAGCTAATTCTATAATATTTATGTATATTATAATTATAAGAGTACAATCGTACAAGTGATGATTACTCTAGGTGAGATCTCTGACGCCTTCGGGCGGCCCGCCACCGTCCGATCGCGTCCGACCGGATATGCAAACATTATTATTATTATTATTATACATATATATGAATACAGTAGTTACATACCAGTAGTACTATATATACTTAGAACGTATGAATTTTTCAATATTAAAAATACGTAATTTCTCTATTGGCCATTATTACATTCACGTGAAAAATTAGATATTTCGCGTACGAATATATTATATTATGTATACATATTTAAATATCAGTATTCATTTAGATCGGAGGACGTATGTATGTATACAGGCTCGCTCTAGAAGGTACATCGTCGTAAGCGCACGCGGCCTCTCGGCCTATCGATCCCTTATATACTACTAATAATTAATATATCGATATTGAACGAAGACATCCAAAAGTCGACTCGACTTTAAATAGTACGAAAATAAATCGCCGGCGAGTCACGCGGCTGATTATTGCTCCTATCGATAAATTTACACATCGACGTAACGAACGGGAATACAAAAAGTTATGGAAAATCGTACGGATATCACAAGCGGCGGGCGGCGCGGGACGCCCCCGCGGAAAATAAAAAAATAGATCGCGGCGCGCGTCTCTGTCGTAAAAAAGTAAAGACTCTATGAGCGGACCGCGCGAGGCGAAGTACCCGCGGTTCAGTTCGCGAGGAGCAAGTGTGTGGGGGGAGCGTACGGTGCGGGAGGAGCAGAGGGTGCACTCTCGCGTCTTGCTAGGAAGTAGGCCGCCGGGTCCGTCGCCGGAGACAGCGCCCGCGCCGCCAGCTGTTGCTGAACCGCGCGCTGCTTGATGTAGTTGCTGAACTCGGTGGGAGACATGCGGTTTGCGCGTTTGCTGCTCGTCTTCAGTTTGGTGCTCCCGAACTTGGTTTGAGCGAAGGTGGCAGTTGTGAAAGTGAGAGGTTGAGCTCGGAAAGGCGGGCCCGGAGAGAAGGCCGCTGGCGCTGGCGGTGAAGGGGCGGCTACTGGCTCTACTGGTCGGAAACATTGCGCCTCAGGGTTGAACGCGCGGGTTACCTATAAATATTAATGACATTAAATGACCATAACCATAACAATTTATGATTATAGAGCTTGACTATATTCATGTTTTTACCTCTCTGTCGGTCCTCTCGTCGGCAGTGCGTTCGTCGCTGCTGAACAATACCTTCACTGCACCCTTTTCGCCGATGCGGTATGACACCTCACCTGAAACCATAATGCAATATTTAGTTATATATTTAATACTTTAAGATTTTATGCTTTACAGAAACCTCTAAAGGCAATTCAGCAATGCCATTAATGTTAATAAATTAGATTTACAAATAGAGATTTAAGTTTCCTTATAAATAATATAAATACGTATTTGCTAATTTCTAGTTTTAAGGGTCACTTGAAATAAGTCACTATTTAACGAATGATTGTCGGTTTGATAGGAAGAAGCTAATTTAAACAATGACGGCGACAAGGACTGTATTTAAACTTGCTAGCTCAGAGTGAATAATCCGAATCGTTGTAATATCGAAGCCACACAAAAAAAATTAAGCAGATTAATTGAACGAACTAAATATATCGACTAAATTTGCTAATAATGACTGTACATACAGTTAGTGTCGCAGTTAAGACAAAATTATAAGCAATTTACGGAGTCAGATAAGTTAAGAAACTTAATTACCTGGGTCAATCCACACTGCAAGATCTCGAGGGAGATGTTCAAGGACGTCTCGAACTGGGACACCGGATTCTCGGGCAGCTCTTTCCAACACGGGGTCTAATGGACCCCCAGTCTTCAAGCATCGGAATGCAGACCCGCGACACGGTTTATCGGGGTACCAGTGACCCCTGAACTTGTCTTTCAATGCCTTTTCTAATTCTTCCCCAAAGATATTGACCCGTCTTCTTGGCAGTTTATTGTAAAGGTACGATATAACAAAGTTAAGCGCAACCTGCACTTCAATATGCATCGTCGGTTTCACTGTGGACAAGAGAAATGTATTTATGAGTGTGGTAAACTTTATAGGCTACCGTTTTCAAACTGGGAAGCGGCCTAACTAGAGGTTTTTATGTCAATCGTGTTTCAAAATCACGATTTATCTCAAGATCGATGGTTTTATCTCAATGATAAATGGAAGCGACCAGATATGTGGTCGAAAACTCACGTTCGACAAGAAAATATACATAAAATATAAATATACATATAGTGGCAACAACATAGATTTTAGTTAGGTTTAATGAAATAATAAAGATTGCTTGTTTTAAATTTTAGTTTCGCACGTAGTCTTATATTTATGTGGGGACGTTTGTGTCTATATTTAAATCGATTCCGATTCTAATAACATCGATCGAGTTCCGCGAAACGTTGATTAGTTTTATTAAATATTTAAAGGGAAGAGTACTAAACGGTTGAAGGTTAAAATATATTCGACGAGATTTTAAAGTAAAATCACTTCCTTTATCAATTACTTTATCCTTCAAATAATAATCACTACAACTTAACAAATACCGTGTGTTCATCGTTAGTGTTACAGGAAATTACATTCGTTAGATACTTTATAAACGAGTACAGCGTGGTGGTCCAAATATTTTAAAGGCCAATGAACTACACACTTCTGTAAACACTCCCGTTTATTTTATTTCTGTATCTACCGAAATTAAGTGACCTTCACAGTGTTAGTTAGGCAAGATCAAAGAAACGTTGCTGTAATTAGTAGTTTATACAAAATTTTAAGTATTGCCAACTCTTTGGTTCGGAAATTTTAAAGGTCATGTAAAGATTTTTTTTTAATTAAGGTTTTAAACATTCTGCCTGTAACTAATGTAGGAGCTTTTATATTCTCTTCTATGTACTGTAAAAATAACTATTTAAATAAAATTTTTGTACATTGACAATAAAAACCGTAAACTGAATAATTTAATTACTTAATAGCTGATGAAATCTGAAGAGTGTGACGTAATTCATAAAGGAAAAAACTCAATTATTTTTTCCGATAATAGTGGTTTCAGTAATGTTTCTAATTTAGTATATTACGTTCACGATCTTATCTAATAAAGTCTTATTTACTGTTGGCTAGAATGATGGAACACGACTTCGGTCGTAAATATAATTATCACATATTTCGTCTGTGAGAGTCCGCGGTTTATTTAATTTTAATAATATATAGAGTACGTAGGTGGAAAATGATCGGGGAGTTTAAGAAACTTTGAAGTAGTACTACACTAACGTTAAAATTGTTAACAAACTTGACTCTTAGCCTTGCACTCTTTATAGGGAGGATCAGGTAGTGTGGAGGTTTGACCTTAATTAGTCTAACCTTATTTTCGTTTCTATAATGTACGTTGTAATGAAGGCTCACTTAATTTATGCATGACAAATTGTTGCTGATAAAAGCAGGAATAAAGTCAAGTTAGTAATAAAAATATAATTATAGTTAACTACGTAATATTGATATGTATACTATAACTGCTCTCATAACATACGTTTTATAACTTGACCCCTACACGATTTTAAAATTAATAAACATATAAACATTAAAATGATCTATATATCATACCCAAAGTGGCATGATGAGTGATAAATGATCTATAGATCCCCATATATGATCAATAAATACCCAAACTATTAAAACGATCACTTTCGATACTGATATTATATAGTACGCTTACATAGTAGTGACTATACACGAGTATATATATAGTACTCTACTTTAAGAGTACCATATTTAATAAAAAAATATAAGATAATTTGATATAAGGATATTATTTTTGTTAATGTTCACTTAAAACGGTGACATTATATATTAGTAAAAAACTTTATAAAGTTGAACCAGAAGGCCGTCAATTGTGCGATCACTGTCAAAGCGGCCTCCGTACGTGGGCTTGAGGTTACGATGGATTTATTCACCTGGAAATATTAGACTACGATTTGCTATACTTATTTGAGGTATTTATTTTTTACAATACTGTTCACGGCTTTGTTTAATGATGCGGACGGTACAATTTCATTGAAGTTTTTATATCGAATTAATCTAAATCATATCGTTGTTGGGTGCACAGAAACATTTCGATATTTTATTTGTAGTATAAATATTAAACTAATGTAAGATAAAAATAAAACCCTGCAGATTAATTTAACTGATGAAGTAAATAAATAAAAAATAATTATTATGCATGCCTCGATAATTTCATAAGCGTCTTATCAACGATATTCATATCTGAGAAAGTGACGCGTAAGGAAATTCTTCGTAACAAAATTTGATACTGACATCGCAGACGTTTTTACAGCTTCTAACTCATCTCGGAATCGATTCACGACAACGAAACTGAGCGTTGGCGTACGGCCTTTAAGTTCTGTCCTATTTATATCAGTAACCCAGTATCGATCCGACGCCCCACTGCCCGACAACCCCTTACTTAGACACTCAATAAAAATACTTATACCAACGATGCTAGAGGCTACATTCCAACGCAGATTTTCATGTACTGTTAAAACGGTCGAGACGGAATTCGACTTCTGACCGTAATTAAAAATATGTTTTCTGTTTTCTCGTTCTATATTTGTTTTCTTTTGAATAAATGACTTTAATAAGACTGTATAAGATGTTGTGGGTCAGAAATGTTTCTTATAAATTCGTATGTAAATACGAAGTTTACTATTGGGAGGATATAACAAAAGTTTTATTTTAAAATCCGTTCAGAAATTTCTTGGCATTATATATTGTACCTGTGCTGTGCATCTGAGAGATAACACTGTCATTACATTCTTGATTCTACTAAGTATCTATATCATTTATAAGGTAGTCTATTTCTTGAGAATATACACGTATCTCTGTTTTATAACATTATAAAGGTTGGTTTTACTATAACTAACGATTTAAAAGGTCTGAAGCCATTTCTAAATCAGAATATACGGCCAGTTATTTTCAGTTGCATTGGATATAATGAATACAGAAGGTGAACCATCTTCGAACCTTATCTGGATTGCAGTAAATAAAATGAAGTGCCAAGAAAAGACAGAGTAATGTTATTTCACCGAGGCTAAAGACACGAGCTCGCGTGTGAATTACAATTTATCTTTATCGGTTCATAAAATATTATGATATAAAACTATTTAAGTGTAGATTTAAAATTTCGACTTTCATATAAAAGCTCAGTAGATATTAATGTGAATGCGTATGTTATACATCTTATTTAACCGCTGTTGCTTGCCATTTGTACCGTTTGGATACAAATAGGTTACATTCGTCTGCGTTACTGAAGTTCAAGTCTCACGGACTGGTCTATTATTGCACCTCTATAATTAGTATAAATGAAACAAAAACTTGTTTATTTACAAAACCAATTCAAGTTTATTAAAGTAGTGAAAGATTTAAAACGTTGGATAATAAACTTACTAAAATGGTAGGAATAATTTAATACATAAAAGTTAGGCATACATTTTCCTCTCCCCTTTATTATCAGCCGTTTCATTTTCACAATCGGTATAAAAGAATTTCCATCAAATAAGCCGATACAATATTTTTTTACGACAAAACAGCGACGATGTTTAAAATAACGTTTCTTTATTGTTTTCTCGCAGGGATCTTGAAATCTGAATGTGACGTATAGAATAAAGCTGGAAAATTTTCCTAAAATTATATCAATATTAATCTATTTCCGTCAAAAATAAGGAAAATTAATGAATCTAATATCTCGCGATACTAATAATGTTATTATGTATAATAATTTCAAGAAGTTGGATTTAAACATGTAACTATGTTGTCGTTTGTTAAATTAATGCCGCGTTATCCTCTTTGTAATGAACATTAAAAGAACAGAAATAAAATAAATCTTTATGTTGCTGTGTAGAAATATCTTTTCAGTATTTAACAATCATTATTTTTTACGTCGTGTTCGTGAGAGATATCTAATCCGGCTGGTGGGATCAAAATTGCTCGGTTTCCTTTTTATTATTTCTGTTTAGGGAGATTATGGTCGCGGTTACTGTCGAAAATGTGTCCTCGTGTAAGGAGCCTCAATTATGCTCCTGCTGGGGTTGATACCGTCAATACAAAGACCATCATCATCCATAAAGTGTTCGTTCACTCCTGTGATATCGTATACGTATTTCTAAATAGAATTCAGTTATTTCAGCGCTCTCAGAACAAACTATTTAACATACGTTAGTAATTAAATAATAACATTGTGTGTTGATTTTCATTTTAGACAGTAACTAATTAAACCACATATCCAAGCCCGGATGTTATAACAACATTAAACAAAACGTGTAAACAGTGTGCTATTTTTAATATATGAGATATAACACTATAGTTTCGTGAGAATTTATTAGATACTATTTGAAAGAAAAACGAACTTCCATAATGACGTAACTCTGTAATTCCAATAGTTTTATCAGTAAATTAATAAACCATCAATTTTAATCCCATATTTAAAAGCAGTTGTAAATTTTCATGCGTTGTTTGTTGCGTCGTAATTCGTTATCGTTATGCAAATTTTCTTGTGTACGAACTTTCCCGTTTTTGGCTGTTTCTGATAGTGATGTAGGTTATCTCTACTTTGTAACCACGATGTTTAAGCTGATATCGATCTTCTATATCTAGTTTTACGGATGCTTCTTGCATGAACCTACGTGCCCGTATTTTAAAAATGTTACACAGTAAAGCTAATTGGAATTTTGTCTTCTTTTACTTGTTATGAACTACTCTGTATGGGAACTGTATTTTATTTTTTCCGTTTTATAACGCGTATACCGGAAATATAAAATTTATGTCTCCAGTTATATTAAATATGTTATAGAGTGAAATTTTTCTAATGTATAGTGAATAAAAAAATAATATTAAATTTGACTCGTAAATTACGTGACAACTATTATTCTGGTTCAGTTATTTTAATAGCCCTCGAATGTGTAATAAAACGCTTCACATAGGTTACAAATGCTCAAGTGTGTTCCATTGTTTGATGAGTTAAATTAAATGAACAAGATTTTGAATTTCAATGTATAAGACTTAAAAGGACAATCGACGTAATTAACGTTATGGTACAAAAATATTTTTAGGAGAAAACTTTTTTAATATATATATATATAATATCAATATGAATTTTATTGTTATCAGATCAAAGGAATCATTGAATGAAAGTATTTTTCATTTAATATCAGTACATTTTAATAATTGTGCCCGAGGTAATTACCTCGAGAGATATGCAGAGAAAATCAAAGAGTTGAGAGATAATTTAAATTTAATACATAACATTTGGTTGTCTTTTATTTTTTTTCATATTTTTTTTAGTGAAATATTTTTTTTTTATATTATCTATAGTAGGCTCAGAAGGTACTGTTGACTGGATGCAAGTATAATTCTTTAAAAGTAACATCTAATATAAGACGCTTTAAGTAGTCACTTCTATTCAATGATAAGCTCTGTTTACATTTCTAAAAATATATTCTATGTTGTTGAAGAATAAACTGAGCTTGACCTAGTATTTAAACAAATAAGCCAGTAATGGTGTTGAGGTAATATTGCCTCTAAATAGTTACAACAGATTATGTACATTTTCATTTAAAATATTAGATGACAATCTGATTGTCTCCTGTCAAAACTCTTTCTAGTAGGAATTTTGACAATATAGAAAAATGAACTCTATAAAAAAATATAAGTAATGAAAAGTTTTCATCCTAGCGTGGAAGTTTGTTAATCCTGAATATATTACTATTAATTAATCGTTTATTAAAGCGAATAAGCGTAAATTATACATTTGAATGACTTATATAATTACAAATTCTGTTTAGAGGTTGACAAAACATCAGCGTTCCAGTTTTCATTCCTGAAGCTGCACGCGTAGCTAGTAAATGTCATTTAACAGTTCTGGCAAATTAGCTTCTATTCAAAACATAATTAGTTATAGCTGTAACCATAAAAAAGTGGTAGCTTAAGTTAGCGTGTCAGCTATTGGAGAAACAAATTTGGTATTTATTACGTCTATCAAAAAATTCATACGAACAAGTCACATGACTGCGTTTACGGTAACATCAATCTCAAGTCATCTCGTGATTGATAGCACAGAAAAGCCTAAAACGTCTGGAGTGACACAAGTTTATTGATCGATGAATCCTAAATTAGCTTCAGATTAGATAAGCCGTAGCTTGTTGCAAACCACCAAGAGGAAAGAAAAATTGCTCTGATTCGATATACATTACTGTCCGAGAACAAAGTACACAGCTCGTAAATTTATAAATGTTGTATGTGTATAATTTTAAACTACTACATTAAAAGAAATCTGCGTTTAAGGAATATTTGCGTAATTATATTGCTTTCATATATATTTTGAAGTAGGACTGTATCACGTGAGTTATTGTTTTACAAAGTTATAAGTATTTATGAATCGCTAACTTTTAGTAATATCAACTTATTATGTTATCATTTAAACTTTGATCTTTATTAACAGTTCTATAAAGATCATAGTTACAAAAAGTAAAATTATTTTTGTTTATGCTTACAATAGTTTTGTGACTATGAAGTTATAAATATATCTAAGCCACCAAAATTTTCCTTTTTTTGGGTATAAAGCAAGTGAAAATTGGATAATTTTATTAATAATCATCAGGCAAATAGTAAACTACAGAACAAAATCGATGTGAATGTTCATTACTAACAAACATACTTTACGCTATAAAAACAATCCTCCTTTCCTACAAATCCAAATATTTTTCCATATTGTATTAGGTATGTTTGAATACTAGACTACAAAATATAATAAAAACTTAAATTTCATCTATTATTAAAATGCAGAAGTCGTAAGTAAACTCTTCACAAAAACGTCCTTTTGATATGTAGTAAAGTTACTCGTCATTTGAGTAATCTAGTTGTTTGATTGTCTTATCTCTTTACGTTAAAAACAGCTGATGTCTGACTGCTGATTATTTATGAGTGCTCATACAAAGAATAAGCAGGTACTTGAAGAACGTTAAAAATTATTAAACACATTGGCCAATATCACTGTTCCCATAATTTTTTAAGAACAGAAGGCGATATAAAAATTGGTTCGTTTTAATTCACCAAATAAAAGCTATTAAAGTGAACAAGTTGAATTCTATGAAGTAGTTTAAAAAGAACGTAGTACAAATGAGACAAATATCCCATTAAACAACGCCCATCATGTACGTTATACAAAACTGGTTTCATACAAAGATCAGTAAGGGCGCTTTCATTAAGGCTTTCATTATATGTAAATGAATACAATTTTTATGAAGCTGAGCAACTTTACACTTTCTCATTAGCTGTAACTAAGAATTTTCACTCACCACAAAAACGGTTACAATACTAACCTTATAGCAATTAAATAATTATTTTATATTCATAAAATTCATAGTTAATATTTTATTATTTACGAGTAATATAAACTTATTATTTCTAAGATTATCTGCCATTGATTTAGAATTAAATTTTAAAGAGAACGAATTACTTACATAATATTCAAGATTGACATTTGAACGCACATCGCCAAAAGTTCCAACATTACAATCGTGATAAAATTTACACATTTCATATAAAGCAACCCTTACTTCGCAAGTTTGCTATGTGGAACGATGACGTCAAAGTTTTCGCAGTAGGCAGTGGGTCTGGGTCGAAGGGAGGTACAGATTGCGAGGAATGAAAAGTAGTGCTTGTTGCTATACAGACAGAGTTTTTAATACAATAATAAAGACGTAATGACGTAATTGTGAAGCTATGAAATGAATCCTGTCTTCATGAACTTAATAATGATGTTTTATATTAGAAGAGGAAATATTAGCGATGAATTTCAGTTCAAGGTACACCCTGCTGTAGTAGGCATCTATGTTAATTGCTTAAATTTTATAACGAATAAAGTTTCGACAAGTTTGAATTATGTTATTAAGAGAAACGTGGCGTTCGTAAATGGTGTATTAATATATTATTTGAAAAGGTTTTATGAAATTGACGTTTCGTTATCGGAAGTTATTTGTAATAGACAATTTTCTTATCCGAAGGTTATATGGTTTTTCTGAAAGCATTAGGGTGATTGTATGGTTGTTTTCATATTGATTGAAAATACGTATTTGCGTCATCATGAATAAATTTTCATGATAATAAGTGGAAGATTTCTATTCTAGTTTAAAATGCTCTCGTTTATAAACAATATTTATTATATAATACCGACAAGTATGACAAATTAGACTAGACTGAGTAGACGTTGTAAGACATCTTTAAAAATCACAGTTTATATATTTATTTTCTAAACTGTTTTATTTTTTAAACTTAAATCACAAAAATATTTCACGTGAGAAGCAACATTATTGTTAATGGTGAAATATAAAAAGAGAAATTTTTAAGTTGAATAATAAAGTTGTGGCTCCAAGCAAGTATATCGATGGAATGACATCTTCGAAGCTGGCATTTTGTCCATCTATAATGATTAATGACACATTTATTCCGTATAAATTCCGGAGGTCTGAGAAAAACGTGATTGATGTAGGATGAGAGGACACCCGTAATATTTGCCCTCATTTCCTCTGTTATGTTTTCGGATGTGATCGATGAAGTTGTATGAATTGGATGGAATTGCTATTTGTATTTACGATAACGAGTGATGGATAAATAAATATATGATTATACCAAATGTACGATGTCCGATTAGAAATAAACGACCTACATTTAACGTCAAGGGGATAAATGGTTTACATTATATGAAAATGTGTGTAATACATTAACTCGGTTATATATAAGGAAATAAAGCTTAATGTCGTATCAATTTGGTTTAAGCCTTGCGTGTCTATCATAATGTTGAGTCGAGCTTATACATAGAACGTCAAAAATATGAATGATTTATTTAAAAACTCATTGTATTATTAGATGACTGGGTAAGTGTGAATGGGTGTTACATTGTATCAAATATTTTTGTTAACGTCTCGAAGTTAGTGCATGAAATCTAAGCATTAATTCGGAGCACCAAAATAAAAGCATTATGATTAAATATAATCCTACTACCCACATCGTAATCAGTCACATTCAGAAGATAAACAAATATATTGGACGTGAGAACGGTTACAATTGTTTGGACAAACATTTTGAAAGCATCGCATGTCCGTGACATTCGCGAGGTTAATTCACAAACGCATCATCTTTTTAACATTGACAGCGTCACGCGACCACTCGTTGACGTCACAAGGTCATAAATGTGACACGAGTGATTACATAACAGGTGAATGTGCCAGACATATTATCGTATTAACAGAAACTAGCCGTTAAGACGCCTTGTAATGAATCCAGGTAAATGTGTAAGCGAATTTGACCTTAGATATTAAAGGTCAGCAAGTGAGGTCAGCTCTGATTGGAAGTTATGGTTTACACCTTTAAACGAATTACGAAATATTACAGGCTCACGTAATGTGCCGCAATCTGAACGTTAGGTGTCACATAAAAAATACATGATCATAGGACAAGGCTGGCATTTATCATTGGCCGTGCGATTCGTGTACGTATGTTTCGTTCTGGCAACGATGTGGCTAACTATATAATCTTGTGCCTTACATATTCTGTAGTTGTATGCGTTTTTATTTGTGTATGTTTATTATAGTTTATTCTATACGTGTTAATTTCTTTTTATGCTTTAAGAATTTGTTATAAAGTGAGAAATATTATTTTCAATTGTTTCCGTTAAATGTTCTTGGAATTTGCTTGTAAATTAAGTAGCCTATTTTCTTTAAGGTTATTTAATCAGGATAGAAATCCTTAAAAACGGCATTCAGATAGCGTCAATTAAATTCCCGTTGCCTTCGTCGGTTAATTCTTATGCGTTACAACACCTTATATATTTTTCCCCTTGATCATAGTTAATCGCAGTCAAACCGTTGTATTATGTCTTTCTTGTTTAAAACTGTTTTATGAAAACACATATCTTTATGTTTTAATTCTGAGAGGAGATTTTTTACAGGAAATATGAAGACGTAACCAACAGTTTCTCTGTCAAAGTTTCCCGAATCTAAAGCAACTCCAAACGCTGTAATTAAATAAATATACCAAACTGTTGGCAATAATTAGTTGTAAATAGCTTTTATAGATCGAATATAGTGAGGAAAACTTTTGTAATACACTTCATGTACCTGACACATTTTGGCAAATATATGTTCAGTCTGTTGAATATATATTACGCGTTAACAAGCTCAAATGTTTACTTAGATGTGTGTTTGTCTACAAATTTACGTATAAATTATTATTTCATGACATTAACAGACGTGCTTACAGACGTACGTGAAAATGTACACATAAGGTCTGTCTTAAATTCGTTTGCATGATATAATTTCGTATAATATGCTTAAATATCATGTCTATACAATTAATCTGTCTGTTTTATCATAGTTGACCCTCCAATTATTTATTATTTAAAGTAACCTCAAGTTAATCGAAATAGTTTAAATCTATTATCAGCTTCCTACATTACTTTTCATTAACTTTGACTAAATACTTTGTTACGTAAGTAACAATGTACACGGGAGCGAGCGAAGGTTAAAAACATTAGTAGGACTTATCGTTCATTTATCTAATACAAAATAATATAACCTTATAGTCTATGAACATAAAAATGCACTATCAAATGCTTTAAATATTTATCTTTATATCTAGATAAAATAAATACTAAATAAATAATAATATTATAAAGTAAGTGTATTTTTTCTAATATTATTCATGGTATGCTTACGATTTAAGAAAATGCTACAACAATAAATGCATGCTTCAAGGTTGTTACTAACAGCACAGCAGTTAATTTTAACGATAACGTTTAGAAATTCTGTTACACCGCGGATACTTGAAACAGTAATTTCTTGAATAGAAAACAAAATTATAATCATCGCTTTGTTCCTCGTTCCTTTGAAAACTATGTTAAGGATATTTGTCGTTAATATTATAGATTAATTAAAAATTGTAAATTAATAATAAAAATTTGTATATAAAAATCATACTTTTCTAATAAAATTTGCGATTTTTCATAGACATTCGAATATTTTGGATATACATAGTTGAAACAAGACATTTTTTTCGAGCCTTTGCTAGTTTAGCTATTAAACAAGTAGCTGATACTTAATGACAAACATACATGCAAATATTCAGAAATAGATTATTAATGTTATTAATATTTTGTATAATTAATTGTTTTTAATATAATTTTACATTTAAAATTTTATTTCGTAACAATCATAACAAAGAGCATTCGTGTCTTTTCTTCTTAGCTATTGATTTATGTTGTTTTTATTAAACAAATATAACAATGAATAAATGAAAAACCATGTACCATGATATGATGTGTAGAATTGTTAATTTAATTTTGTATGTAAAAGAACCCAATTTTAATAAATAAGATACCAGATTATTATTTTTTAAATTGTTTGTAACAAATTTTCCATTGCATTATAAGCAACCTACAATCAATCACGATATTTTACCTGTGAGGTAACGATAGTGTTGTGATAAATATTATTAAGGTCCATTCAAAGGCTACCATAATGTGAATTGAAAACATCCCTTCGCAACCTTAAGGATATCAATAGAAACGTTAACAAGATAAATTTCCCGGCGGCGTTACACGGAATAAAACGAAAGAGATCGGTTATAACATCGTAATCCATAACATATTCTATAACATTATATATATTTTTTATTTAACGAAACAGACAGTACTTAAAAAAATATATTAATACTTCAATGTTATAAGAGTAAACATATATTTTTTATCCACATCGATGAACATATTTACTATCCCTAATTGAAGTAAAACCGATAAATGTCATCTTTTTGACTTGACAGAAGTATGACAGGAGTATGCATGTACATATCTTTTGTTAATTAGTTTGGAAATACGAAAGAATATTTTCATAATATGTTTCTTAAAATGTATGCTAATTATATGCTTTAGTTATTATTACACGATTTAAACTTTAAAATATTCAAAACATAATGACATATGATGGATGTGTTCCTAGATCGCGCTGTCAACCTCATCATTCAATATCCTTGTTTGTTACCAACTGCTTCAATCTCACTGCACTCAGCTATCACTGGTTCAGATCTGGTTTGGTAACCTTAATAATATAATGAAAGTATTAAAAAACTATTACCAATTTGAATTCATCTTACCACCTATTATCTATATCAACATATTCTTGATTTTTATTTCAGAGTTAAGATGATAAGGTTAGCTAATTTAATGTTTCGTTATTTGTAGATCTACATCTATACGAGCCACTTGTCCTGATTTCTTATGAGAATATTAAAGGTTTTTCATATGTAGTTTGTGTTATTCATTTTCGTTATCAAACGTAGATATAAAAGATTTATTCAAAAGGGTTTATTTGCTTTAAATTAAATTGCGGACATTTATTAAAATTAGCAACGCTAAATTGATACTTTTTTCATTACTTAATAAAATGTTATTTCATAAAAAACAGCACAGTTAATTTATCATTAGAACTTGATGAGATATATTTCATATGAGGCTTAGTGGCTGAAAAAGGCTTTATGTGATGGGTAAGTAATAAGCCTATTTAAGCTAACAAGATTGGCTCGTCATAGAACCGATTCTCTCCTTAGGTAACTGACATACGTTTAGTGTGTCTGTTTATGAATAATTACAATACAAATAATTAAAAAATATGAATTAGGTACCGGTTAAATTCAATGTATGGATTATTTAGTTGGACTAAAGTTATGTTTGTCTTGTGGTTTAAAATAAGTTGTTTATTTTCTGGATGAATATTCTGATGTATAGAGAGATGTATAGGTCCAACAGCGTTAATTTCGATCAAGGTCAGTAAAAGCGCAGTTACCGATACGATGTTGGAGCCGGCGTAAAGACGATAGTTCATTTTGAAAATTTGCCAGTGGAATTGGTGAAACAACATTCATTTTGGCAACCGCGTGACGCTCTGAATAGCTTAGTTATCTCTAATTTAGATAAGGGCATGCTATGTGTAATGTTATGCATAGCGCTGAATGAAAGATATTTTAAAATTTATCTATACAATGTCGGACTTAAATACATACTATAGATATGTATGTAGCATTTTCTAAATGTATCTTATATAGCAATTATATTTTCCACCTCTTATAACCCTATGCTTATTTTTTTGGTTGCCCGTGAGTGCGTCCTTGCTCTTCAATGTTTTATTTTCTTAAATTTCCTGTGTTTTGCTTAACTTGAGATACAAGTCCTTAAAAATCTGTTCAGCAAGTAAAAAGTATATTAATAATTTTGTCTCGGAGCACGTTTAATTAATTTTATACTTAATTTACATTTTTCACTTCATATTCCCTTTATCTTTCCTATTATACTAGTTAAATACAAAATATTTACATATATCCTTTGTGTATAAGTTTGCTGTATTTGCGAAAATAACTTTACCTAATTAATGCTATAACAATACTACACTGAAATTATGCCAAGATTATGCAAACTCTTACGTACGTGACATTATTATTTATTGGTTTATTAAACAGAAAATAATTATACTTTATACTTATATATATATCTTAAAATTCACTTTCCAAGAATTATAGTTATAATATAATTAATGATAGTAACAGCTTTTGATTGTTGTTGACGTAAACAATTATTTCAAAAACAATATTAAAGGTTCCAAAAAAATTTTTTTTTATATTATTAATTTAGATTAAAAATATTATAATAATATGGATAAGATTTCTTAAATTTTCTTCCAAAATATATTTTAGCATAAAATTGTTATGAGTGTATTTCAATTTGAAAATATGCAGTTGTCTTGGCAATGGCATTAAGACCGCTTCGTTCGTAATATAATTAAAGAACTAGCTTTTTTATCTTATGTATTAATTAAGGGGATGGAGCTTTCAATGTGAGAATGATGTTATGTTCGACGTGTCACGTTGATTTTCATTAATTAGATATATGCATGTTTGAGTTTTTAATGTACGTATACTTTAGAGGACGCGTTCATTAATAAAGCAATGTGTAACGATAGTACGCTCGAACACTTTTTATTCTTCGATCATCATTCCATTGAGTAAATAGTTGTATAGCGTGTTTATCAAATAATCAGTAGGCGGTAACAAGGTACGGTCACGAAATATTTGTATTGTAATTACACGTAATACGTCATAGTACATACATGCGTAGTTATTAGGATGAATTAAAAAATTGTTGCCACGCAATTTTATTTGGAGCTATTATGATAATTGATTGTTTGAAATATTGTAAGTAGGCTTCCAATTTTTATAATATTTTAATAAAATTTTAATAACTAATTGTAATCTGATACTAAACTGATGTTATGGTCTATGGACGCCGACACTAATAATAGCAACACAGGCCCGTTTCCGTAATTATTGTTAATGAAGACTTGAAAATGGAACAATTAATTATATTTTAGTGACAGATACATGTCACCCAAACAACAGATTGACAGTAACGTAAATAGTGTGACGGAAATTTATGATAGGCATAGTCTTTTTAAAATTAATAATAAACTGCATAGAAAAAATAGAATAAAAATCTTTGAAACCTAAATAAAAAGAGTGCATAGATAATGGATTATAAACTTTTTTTTTATTATTGATTTTCGGCTGTATATAATTAGTTCTTATCCTAGTAGGAAAATAAGACAAAAAAAAAATTAAAGCTGCATAATAAACGACAACTAAAAGAATAAAAGTACCATAGCATGAATCAAAGTTTTTTCATTTTTATCTCTTAAATGTGGTGACAGTTTGCAAAGTGAAATTGAATATCAAAGGCAGCACTTTTTCTCGTTTCCAGGAACAATTATTTTAATTTCTTGATCTTTAATTATTATTTGATCGCCATTAAAATATCTACTTGCCATTTATTAAAATAATACAACAAAATTATAAATACATTTAAATTTATGGTTCCGCTAAAAATTATCTCAGAAAGAAATCTCATAGAACCTTCGTTATACATGTGTTTTAACTTTATATTAATACAAATATAAAAGCGTACTTGAGAATAATATTATCACTTTAAAACGTGTGAATTTCCGGTACACCAGCAATCATTGTTTTATAAAACCTGCTATGTTAGAAGACTCGATTACTTTTACTCATATATGATGTACATGGTGTTCTATTGCTTGTTCTATTAAATAACTGCTTAAATAAAGTATTTAAATATGATGAATTAATAATTTTATTAATTATAATAATTTATTAAATGTCATCTTTCATACATAGTTTGTTTAAATATTGTAATGCAATTTTTATTATTAATAGTTTATGTGAATTTAATTGAATCGAATAATGTGTTTGTAAATATAATACAGAAGTACATATGATATGAACGAATGCCAAATACCGTAACGCGTTTGCGTTATTTTGATTATCTATAGGTCTATTAGGCTAATAGCACGAATCTGCATTTCATAGCTACAAGAAATGCATTGACGTTATTATTTAACATATAAAACGAGTTCGTTTACATTATTTATGCATTTAGTTATCATAACAGAGGAATATGCCTTCGTCTACAAGTAAACCACAACCTTGGCAGCTTCGTTATCGCATTACTTATTCCAAGTGCGCTCTGAGGATCGTAAAACCGTGAAAACGATTAGTTTTCCTCTATCGATAGCAAAGATGGTCCGATTAAAATATCAGATCAAAACACAGTCACAAAAAGGCACCTGAACATAAACAGAGCCGGCCTTGAACGCTGAGCTCGAAAATACGCGGCGCGTGGAAATAGCCACGATAGAAATACTAGCACGTGACGTTACGTACCTCGTACGGTCGTATGGAGAAAATCGATGGTGCTCTTTCGGCGTCCGGTGCCTGACTGAGCCAGTGTGTCAGCAGAACGCGCCGCGCGGTGCTCACTCGCCTGACGTATCACAGAAAAAAAATCACGGCACTCCAAATAAAAAAAATATTTGAACACTTAATATTTTTTTGTTCAGGCGGATGATCGCGATCGTGGTTGGTGTTGGTTTGGACGCGTGCTTTCCACTCGACGTTCGACGGCGGACTGGCTCTGCCTGTTAGCGATCTCTTCCCCCCGCCGTGACGTAGTTCAGATGTGGAAATTAGAAGCTTCCCGAGCGAGGGTCGTCGGATGTAGGTCACGGGGACTGCACTTGCCCATTCTACCGTGATGCACACTTGACAAGTTTAAGGACGTTACTGTAAGATTGGGTGCACCGTGGCCGGTCCCGCTACCGTCTCGTAGCGCTTCGACGTAGACGATTGATAATATATATGCGGTCTTCTGCATTCAGATTTATTTATATATTAAATTTTGTATAAAATATGTCAAATAAGATACCGTGTACATGAAAATAAATGTATTCATTCTAAATCTTATATTATCTTGATAGTATCTTTATTCATACATCCATTTTTATTCACATTTTTTTAAACGATTTTTTTAAAAACGTAACGTATTGTAAAATAAATCCAAGCAACTACAAATGGAAGAGCAAAGAAATTTTTGTTTCAGAGCATTATAATCCAAAGTTAAAAGCTTTTTTTCTGTAAATAAATCATTGATACGTTATAATGTTCACATTTGATATTCTAAACATTATAACTGTAGCTTACTTTCAGTTCCAATATATATTTTGTTTTATAATATGACTTTATAAGGCATAGTTCATAAGGATCAAGATGGGACTGTATTCGTCTTATTTATAAGAATATTAAAAGCTACTTAACTTTTCAAAATGAGATCATAAAATTTTCATTAATTAACAATATAAAACAACACAACCGTAAGTTATTCAGTAATAAATATAATGAGCATAAAAGCTTTACATCTTCAATCTCAAAAAAGAAGGTTTTAAATGAACAAGCAAAGTTAATTTCAAAACATTATGATTCAAATTTTCAAAATAATCAGTTTATTTTGTAGATTTGTTAATTATTTCATATCGAAGCGTTGTTGATATTTATTTATTATTAAAGAAACCTTTTAACGATTTCGGTATTTTCTTTGACTTTCTATTCACTTTTTAGTTTCGACTTAGTTACTGGGTTATTATGTTTCATTAATTTAATAAATTTCATTATATTTTATTAGATCATTGTAATCAGAGCCATTATTAAATTAAACTTACAGTTAACAAATGTTGAGAGCTATGTGAATCGTTATGATAATTAAAAAATATTCTAGAATGAGTTGGAAGATAAAGTCGTCTATGAGGCGCTTACAAGTTGTGACATATTTGAATTTAACAACGTCTGTAATATTTTAAATTAACCTTTTTGTTACTAACTAACTGAAACAATACTACTCACCGGTTGCACTTGTTGGAATAATAGTTGATTGATCTCACGAGAAATTTTGTTTTGTTGAAGAATTAATTTGTAGATGAGTGCCTAATAAAAAAAAACATGAACACTCTTAGTTAGAATACTTCCGCAATTATAATATCAATTAGAGACGAAATATTTAACTTTACGCATCTCGTATGAAATTGGACAACCAAATAACTTTATCAAAGAGAAAAATTAATGTTATAACTTGATTGCCTGAACGCGTGGACCGCCATTAAGTATCTAGATATGAAACGCGTTTCATAGCTCGTTGACTGTGTAAATTAATTATGCTTTTATTTTTCATCTTCAGGAAAATGTTTTTGAAAATTCGAAAAGTAACTGCGAATGACTCGACGACGAGTTTAAAATTCAGTTATCTTTGCCTCTCAAATAATACCGGGGCGGCTCATCATTTAACATAATGACGCTTTCAAAACTCTATCTACGAGTATATTATTATACTCTGTATAGTATTTTTGATTAAAATTTTAGAAACAATCCCTATTAAGATTCTCGTAGAAAATCTTTAATCATGAACTAAATGTGAAATTTACATCTATTGAATTCATCTCAACAACAAATATGATATTGATATATGAACAGTCAATTTATATAATATTTTGTAGTAGACGATAATAAGTCGCTGTTTTCACTAACTTCGTATATTTTTTAAAAGAATTATGTCTAAAATAAATCTCATTCAGTTAAAAACGCCTATATATAGTATCATAAAAATTATATCGAAATATCTGAATTAAGTGTTAAGCTAGGAGGGTATTAATTGGACCAAATAGTTCGGCACAGTCTAATTGTATATCATTATTTTTCATGATTGCTTTGCATAAACAAAACGAATGTCAATATGGCATTGTGAGTGGAATTAGTTGTTACTCGTTGTTACTTGTATTAACGGCCGAGGCCAGTCGATTGTCATTGTTTAGCATAATTTACTATTATTACATGAAGCATTGAACGTAATGTCATTGTCAGTTACGAAATTCAGTGTTTGTTTGATTTATGTCAGTTCATGTGTACATTATATGTATAATTCGAAAATTAAAAACACGATTTTATACGATTTCGTAGATTCAAAAAAAATTCTGTTTATTTAGCTATTATTTCATTGCATATATGAAAAATGTTTTATGATTAGAGCATCGATAAAATATTCAACTGCTAGAGAGATCTTCAACAAATTTTAAAAAAGATCGAAGAACTGTGATATTGAAGAAATTGCATTTTAAAGGGTGGAATAAATCTGACTTTTTGTTTTAATATAAACTTTAAAGTAATACAAACACAAAAACACACATACAAATAATTTTTATTGAATTTTCTCCTTGAAAAAACATTTTAATATTGATCCTAACCATATTGCAGTTACTTCTGTAAGATTTATACGTATGAAGGCTTTTAAAGTTGTTATATAAGTTCTATATAGTTTCTTGAAATGAGTATAAATGTGTGTGGTTATATGAAGTGAGCTTATCGTCAGCTTCAAACTTTTAAGAGAACACGACATCGCAGATGAAAAGATTAGTTCAAAACTAATCAAAAGAAGCAAGTATGAAAGTGCAATGATCTTATATTATAAACAAAATTGCTATTTCCAAGTCTTGTCTCTGTAATTTGTTACATTATTCTCGGACCAAAGTGTGAATAGTTCTGTAAATAACATTTTTACAACCGAAAATTATGTTTACAATGTATTAATTATTAAAAACCATAATGCATGTCAACATTATTTCAGATTATTGAGGTTCAATAAAAAATACATTGTAATTTCACATTTTCGTCTTTTAATTATTTTAATATATATATATTTTCTCTTTATAAACCTATGTTTTTTAACTCCTAATAAGACACATTGCTTGTTTTAGAGGTATAGACAAGCTCATATAAAAAAAATGCATTGCTCTATGCTAAGTTTTAATTCATCTAAATAAATTTAAAAATCTAGTAATGTTTTACGTAATACATTCTTTTTACTCATGCATTTCGGAATATTATTCGAACAAGAGATAATTTTTTTATATAAATTTAATAATAAAATTTGTGTTGCTAAAGTAAATACCTACAAAATTTACGAAAAAGTGAGTACAATATTTATTCAAATTAATTATTAAAACTTGCAGTATGAATCTTGTACGATTAGTTTAACTAATTCATAATGGCCTTCATAATGGCCTTGGCCGCTCAGTCGTGTGCATTTCTTTTTACTCCCACTTATCATCCAGGTGTAATAAGACATGCAATAGGAGAGTGAAAATAAACTGAAGTAGTACAATAAATGTTACACTTTAAAAATAGATGAAATAAATTTTCTATTTCATACTATCTACCGATAGATTATTTCCATAATCTATATATTAGAAACTTATGTTTTATTAACAATCTTAATAAGATATATATTTGTATAATATGTTATCTATGTTGACATAAAGTTCAACCCTACTTTAAACGTATTATATTCTAAATTTTTCTAAAGTTTCGTTCGAATACTTCAATATTTTACTAAGAAGGAAGGTCTCTACGTGTTACTGTTTAGATGGGTTTGGTTTTTTGAGTAAAAGTCATATAGTAATTTTCGTCGCCAAATTTTATGGTGTCATACCCAATCCACAGATGTCTTTTAACCCCCAATTTCTCTTCCACGAGTATTTCCACTTTGATATTAATTTCTATTAGAAATTAAGAAACCTCAAACCTCATCCCAAATGTATAGAGTGTAGAAAATTGATATTGGCTTTTAGAAATTAGAAAGCCGTTGTTGGTTATGGATAGTTAAGCAAAATTTTTTATCAATATACATATAATACTTTTTCAAACGCACAGCGCAGAAAATTGATGCTGATCTCGTTTCTCAAATTATTGTTGTTCCATAACATATTTTCCTATTTCTATTTCGATATTTTTTATAATATAGTATTGTATATATTTATGTATATATACGTACATATATGTATGTTTTTAAAAGTTTCCTTGAACCAATTTAGCACTTAAAACGAGTTTCATTGGCATTAACATTATAAAAGGCTCGAATATAATTCTTTATTATAATGGATATGAAAATTAAAATAAAGGAAGATGTATAAAAAAGGTACTGTTACAAAAAATGTTCGATAAATATTCCACAATTTTGTACATTATAGCCGGAAATCCATTTATGTTGAATATATTATATGTAAATATCAGAACAAAAAGGAACGCCGATGGGAATTCATTTCATTATACTCGTGTTTGAACGAATTGTTTAACAAATCAATTTAACTTTTTATAGAACCTTCATGCCATGTCCGTTTACAATAATAATAAACAAATATTCAATTTCTTTTACATCAACCATTCAAAATTGTATGTGCGTAAATTATATAATATATTATTGTACTATAGGACTTCGTGAACATATTTTTACAAAGCTGTCTATTTTTTTTTCTACCAAATAGAGTATTTTTTATGTAATATCTTCTCAATCATATTGATACAATGAAAGGAATGAGATTGCGTCTGATCGTACAATGGTTAAAAGGGGATACAGAAATTAAATTTTACAATTTCTGCGCACACTTTTCCAAATGTGTTCTATAAAATACCAATAGGGTTGCTATTTTAAATTTGTGCTCAAGGCCGACTTGATTGTTTTAGCCAAATTGCGAACACCAGAAACCTTCATCCACGCATTCAAAACCTAAAATGGGTCTCGGTTATTTTGCAAAATACGTACATATGTATATATATAAAAGAAAAAAATATATATTGTTCTCTCTATTTCAATGGAATTTTTAAAAGTATCACTTTAATATTATCAAAAATAAAATAGATTTGTTTAAAAGTGATATAAACATGAATTGCCTTGTAGCCTCAAGACAGTGTTATAAATTAAAAGGCTTGTAAGACTTCAATTAGATAAGCTCGACTTGGTTTCAGAGATAACCTAATGGGTATTAATGAAATTCCTGTCATCCTAATGTAATGGTTATTAGAGAGATCACATCAAGAGTAAAACCAGAAATCTAGAGTTTGTACATCTTTGGTTCCACTGATTATTATTTTCGGTTGCTTTAATATAACTTCTCTCATTAACCCTATTAAATATCCTGAACAGTGTGGATGAAACTGATAGGGCTTAATATATATTGAACAGTTAAAAGTATATCATGCGATAATACACTATAGTAGGACTGTGAATAAGCCAATCAACAACAAGCACTAACAAGAAACAAATTTCACTAATATTCGTGTTGTATTATTTTTTTCAATTATATTTCACACGTTTTTTTTTAACAGGTGTGATAATTTAAACATACCTACCTATTAAGTCATCTTTTTACATTCACCTACTTTTAATGACTCGATGCTTTCGGTACGAAAATCTTGAAAATTGTCTAACATATAACTGAAGTGATTGTATTACCGTTGCATCACAAATCAATCGCAGACGACTCTTTGATTGACTACGATAACTAATAAGTTAATTTACTGTACAGTCCCTTGTAGCCATTTCCAATTGACCTATATCCCAGAAATTAATGGATTGACGTTCTGTCCTTCGTAATTTGCGGCCACAACATATATGACTACTGGGATTAACAGCTTTCGTGGCTTATTGTGTTGACCTTTGTAATTAGAATGACGGGTTAAGACAGTTATAGATATACTCTTTAGGATGTTGCAGATGGATTAGGGTACGTAACTGTTCTGGAATGAATAAAGATAATTAATTTTATCAAAAAAATTCAACCTCAATCGAGTCTCAATCAATATTTTAATATTGTTGAAGCTTTTAAGAGGTTTTAAATACACCATTATAATAAAGCGGAATCCGGTTTGTTGGAAGAAAGACAATGATAGAATTTACGAATATTTAACCAAAAAATATACAAATAATTGTGCTACGTTCTGGTGTTGATACTTATTTCAGTAAAACTTTTGGGTCGTAAAGCGTTCGTAATTATCTTCTAGTTAGTAAATGTTTTTTTTTATTATGAATAAAAAATATGACACAAATATATTTCTATATCGTTTTGATTAAATCGGTCAGGTCACGAGGGTGAATTTGATTAATGGCGCCATGACATGTGAAATTCAGAACCAGGCTACGAGGAAGGCAATACAAATGTAATAGATTTCAATAGCATTGACGCGTACCGAAACGTAATCTATTGACAATGTTTTATATGAATCTAAAAAGCTGCATGTTCGTTAATTAAATAATACCAGAATTATAAAAATTTTATTTTGGACTTATATTTAAACGTAGCAGTTTAAATTCCACTGTTATTTAACTTAATATACAGTTAACTGTAAACTGCGGAGAACCAACATCCGTGGCAAATTGTGTGCATTTGGAGGTCATACAGAAATGCATTTCCTACTTCCTAACCACAGAAAAACTAGATTTAAAAATCTAAAGGGCGTGAAGGTCACGGATAATCTACAATGTTTTCCGTTACATCAAACGTGACCTTAGTTTTTAGTGTATTAACGAAGTGGAATCATTAAATAATAATATGTCATTGAATTTGTTTGAAAGTGTTTATTATTCATTAATTGATAGATAATATATGTCAAGTATAAAAAAACAATGAGTTTTATATTTGTTTAGATAAAATACAACGGAAGTCAAAACTGGGCAAACAAAAATTTTTATCCACAACAAAAAATTTGGATATCGAAAACAGATTCGACATTTTAACAAGAAGTATTTTTCAAAAATTTGTTTTTTAACTTTCACAAACATACTAGATATTTATAGTCATTTTAATTAATTCCTAGTTTCGATAACTTTTCATGTTTAACTCGTGTAACAGTAGTTTTAAGCGGTTATAGTTTGTTTACATTTCGCACTTATCAGGTTTTACGTAACTACGCTGCTATTTCTAGTTTTACGTAAGTCTCGTAATTGTTTCCTTGAATGTTGACAAAATTTTACACGTATGCGATAACTTAAGAAGTAACTGTTACTTGAATATGCATTATATTTTGAAGGATTATTTGGTTATTAGAATTCTGCCTGACAGTCTAATTAGAGCTTTGATTGTGTCTTACATCTTTTCTTAATATTTATTCATCTTTCTTAATATTTATTCTTGTATTTTTCCCATTTAATAAAACAAAAATTAAGCTGACATTTAATTAAATAACCAACTTTTCATATGAATTTGGAATAAAAATGCGGTTGTTACTTACTGTATTTATATACTGAATGCCAATTTTAAATTTCTTAAACTTCCCATTCAATCCTATAGTGTAGTAACAATACAGGATGTTCGTCGGTCGGGCCAGCCTAAAATAATATTTCTAGTCATTGGTTTTAATTAAATCATAAATATGAATGAGGCGATGGCGGCATCGTTTGACAGTTTTCCGCAGAACCAGGATTATCACAACCCAAATTAATACCCTAAAAGGACAATTAAACGTAAATGTCAAAAGTTTTTGTTGAATAAAGAACTTTTCACAATTCCAATCTGTAACAAATTTATTTTGGACTTACGATTTTGGCAAATATCTTATCTTGAATGTTGTCTCTAGTAAGACCATTGAAACGCTCACACCTCAGGCTTGTTAAAAATAAACAACTTATTTTCATGACCTCAAAAATTTCAATATTCTTTCAATTCTCCTATCTGTCTGTTCTGAAGTGCTTTGGTAAATCGATTTTGACGCACTTATCGATATTCAGCGGAGATGTACAAGAAATATACTTGATGTTGTTATAACAGACCAATTTAAGTAAAATAGATCGAATAAACGTAGTTTTAACTTTAATCTTTGGTCCTTCACTCCTTATCCTTTTCTTAGTCTCGTAACTCACGCAACAAAGTACATTTTAGAACACATATCTCTAAGCTATCTGTTTGTTTGGTAAAGAAAACTATCAGGGGATATGTATAGTGACACACTTTCCCATAATTCATAGAGGATTTTAAGTCATAAATAATGGAAGACAAACGCTCTAGTTTCCAAGTTTGTCTTTTGGCCAATGATTGCAAGACGGTTAGGGTGGTTTCTTTGTAAGGATGAAATAAAAAATTGCAACACTTCTGTGCAACACGTTTAACGCTGGTGTTTAGATAAAATATAAGTCTACTTGATGTTCTTCTTATACCTAAATCTCATCGGTTAATAATTATAACTGCTATGAAGGCAATATATATCATTTATATTAAAATTGAAACTGAATTTATTGAATTATTTTGAGGGTGACTTAGTAATTAGAATATCTTTAGAATATATGTCCTTGGCTTGAATATTCTTTTTATAATCGTCTGACAATATAGCTTGAGTGTTATTGAATTTTGTATACTATAATATTTAAAATTTATAAAATTGAAAGTAATGATTATGATAAGTAATTATCAATTAAATCCAATATCAAGTCAACTTTAATTGTGCGTATTTTTTAAGTTCCCCGAAATTAGTACAACATCAAAAAAAGATGATAGATATTGTGTATAAATTTTTCGCCCATACATAAGACCATTTGGATAGTTCTTATTTTGTGATTTCTTAATTTGTGAAGACTTAAATGCGTTGTAAGCTCATTCGTAACTTATAAACAGAACAAAACAAAAAAAAAATGTATAAATAAATCAAATATATTCTCGGTTCATTTACTCCAAATAAATAAACAATCTTGATAAATTTTAGGGAGATCTAATACAGAATGTATAAAGTAATTACTTCTTAGTTCTTGCAGAAATCACGAACAAGTCTCAAGACAAAGATAAACTCTCGTTAAAACATTAAGTTGTAAAGCGTAAGGGAATAAGTGGATTAAACTGTAAGCCGAAATCTCATGAACGTCTTTGTTAGTATTTGAGGTGTTTAATATTCTTTGTACAAGAACAGTTTACTCATTATGAGAAACATGATAAATAGATTTAATCATTACGACCAAGTCCTTAAATTTTAATATGAAAATCCAACAGAACATCCTGTTATAATTTCATATTAATTTCATTTGTAATTATTACAAAGTAAAAAGCTACCAAATGTGTCATATTTAATAGCTTTGGAAGAAAATTAAATGGTACAAGGTGAAAGAAAAGCAATCGACTTTCATGTGACCAGTACACTCCATTCAATTGACACCAATTCCCGAAGGCTGTAGTACAATTAATCTTATACATTGGGTAAGTTCGATTGTTCGTTATCAGGTTTACAAGGCCGCTGCAGCGCTTTACGACAATGATGGATTGCTTGATGGATTGCTCAGCACTATCTAACTGTAGGATGTTGAACAACAATAAAACTATATTGGTATTTCCTGATTAAAGCTGAAAATATTTCTATAAAAATACACTTAGATTTGATATAGTTTATAAGCTAATTTTAATGTTTGATTTGGTAGTAAGAATCCTGTTTAGTCGGTTCAACTATCTCGTGGTGAATTGGTGAGCACTGAGTGAAGGTTTTAAAGTTTTTTTTTTTAGTTTTAAAGGGTTTCAAGTATTCAAGATAAAATAAAAAACAATAATCCCAGAAAATAGATAAAAAAATTACCTATCAAGTCATTTGTCAAATAAACATTGTCAAGACTCCGAAAAGATTGATGAATTTTGATGGCTTTGGTAAGAAAAGGCTTTTTATTTATAAAATATATAAATTTTTCACGTCTGGCGTCATGCCTCTTTATCTTATATGCAATTGAAATTAGCAGTTTTATTGTTTGTCTAGAAAATTGATAAGAGTTTTTATTGCCTAACAATTATAGCATAATTCGTTTAGGGTTTGTTATCTGTGCAGAAAAAATCTTACTCACTTGTTGCCCTAAAGGCATTTATAAAGACTTATGGTTTTATCTGTGTCCTGTTTATTTATTCTATTTTAATGATAATATCATATATACATATAATCCCAGTACTTCAAACGAGCGTCTACTCTTACTTTTGAGATTAACGACGATGATATCGTAGACTTTGATTTGTTCGTCTGAAAAAAATAATAATTTTAGTGTTTGATAAACTGATATTATATATAATTTACAATACATTTATTAGTCTTTTGATGTAATATTTCGTGTAACATATGAGATCGATTCAATGTTTAGGGTGAAAATAAATTAATGTCCTGCATATTTTATAGCGGCGTTTCTAATTGTGATGTGAAAATAGTCCCAAAATAAATAGGAATAGAAAAGTAGTTTAAAATTATTAAAGGATCTGATATACGCTTATAAAAATATATTAGCTTATATATACACACTTTGTATTCGATATTTTCTTAATTTTTATATATTTTGCGCCAACATACAATTCAAAATGTTGTCGACGACGAACTTATACCTTTCGACAGGTTTAGTTAATAATTGTAGATATTGAAATACTATTTTTAAAAATCAAGCCAAAATCAAATATAAAATTTATGTCTTCGTAACCCAAATTAAAAAAAAAATAAGGCTTCCACATGGAACGCACGTCTGTATCGAATTCCATATTCTGTAAAGTTATATATGTATAAAATTTTCAGATGCTTTAGAGGTTGTTGACTCCATCTAATAAAAATATTTTTTTAATAAACCTTCCAGGTATCGCATCACTGGTTATACGAAAATGTCCATAGACTTCTAAATCGCTTTATAGCTCACCACTATACAATCGATTTATCTTATTTTAATCGTCAAAAATATCACAATTCAAATTATTGAAAAGAAAAAAAATCTTTTCTAAAGTTTTTTTTTTGTAATTTTTGTTAAAATGTTATTTTAATAATAACATTTCTCGTTTTGGTACTGGTTTACAAAATTAATAATGAAATCAGTAAAATATTTCATTCAGATCGTAACAAATTAGTAAACGAGTTTAAAGTCTTGTTCATATTGGTTAACTCACAGTAATGTAGATAGGAATCAATCGAATTTCTCCCTTACCAGACTGTTCAGGTATGTACACAAAGCTCTTAGTACTTATCTACATACTACGGTAGGTATGCTTTTGTAGATATTACAAAGACAATAAATATTTTTTTTAATCTATTATTTAATTTTAAGCTTATTAGAAATTGAAAACTTTAGAAAAAGAGGTTAAATTTAAATATTTTCCAACGAAATACAATATAACCTATATTGGTTCATTGGATAACGTAAGGTTTATGAATAAAAAAAATTAACTATTTAATAAAATTTAATTTTTTTTCTGTTCATTTATATTTTTAGGACATTATATATAAGTTGGATATGGCTTATAAAAAGAATGTGAAATAGATAGCAAAGAAATACGTATGTAGCAAGACAAAACGTAGACGTCTGAGAAAATGTCTTGACTACAAATTCTTTTATTTAAGAAAACAGGGTCATAGGCGATTGAACGGGGCAAAGGGGCTGCCTATGTCTTGAAATATTTAGGTCGATGAACTTTGCCAGAAATTCAGACTATTTACTTCAAGCTGATATTATTTTATCAAATGGGATCTACGTTCAGTCAAGGGTAATTTAGAACGGAAATTATCTCTACGTCTTTGTAAAGAAACAAATTGAAATATCAACCAATGAGTGATAGTTTTAAAATAAAACATTTGATTTAAATACATTATTAGGTTTGTGACACAAAGGTATTTAAAAAAAAAAATCTCAAAATATAATGATCAATAATCAATTAGAAACTTTCTTAAATTATGTTTTAAAACTTAAATTCGTAACAAAAATATTCTGGAAAAATATAGGTCATAACAACCATGTCCCTGCTTTGTTATGCCAATATCTTTTTAATTCATGCAAACTCTGTGTCTATTTGAATTAACCAAAAAGGTTTCATTATGGTTTCATAATTAAAGTACAATTTCACATATGTCCACCTTTTTTCCTCTAAATACGAATGCTTAATCTAAATACAGCTTTAATGAAACAAAGGTCTTTCTGCGTTGAAAATTTAAGCAAAGTGATATCTCGCCCAGAGTTTGCGTGAAATAATCCTAAAAAAATAAAGATGTTGTAGCTCTTAGAGATGAAAGGCTTCGGGCAGCCAATGAATATGAATTAAGTTAATACTTTTTTACAATTGGCATTGCAAGACCCTGGTAATAGCAACATATGTGACAGACGGTGTCTTTGTTTTTAGAATTATTCTCTATTGAAATCGCTTGCGCTAATTCTAGTTAAAAAGAAAATAATATAGTATTAGAACTCTCATTAAGGCGGTCGCAGACCTCCGCACTTTCACTAATCGAACATTAAAAGCGAATAACACTTTATTATAGGATTAATTAAGTTAATTTATGATTCAACATGAAAATTATGTTTGAAAGTCATTATGTGTATGTATGTTACTTATCATAATCCGATAGTACAAACATTAATTGATAGACGAGCGTGTTTAGCTGCATCATGAAGATCAATTAGCATCAACTGTTCGATTCCCACAAACCGTATATCTATTGAACAGAGAGGCTTGTTTATTCAAAGCGGTAGGCTTTGACGTATTGGCTTCGATATTTAAAATTAACATTAAAAATAGTAATGAATAATTAAATTTCTGTATTTTATTTCCATTATTTGAATAACGTTTTTGATTTTGAAGCGACGTGATCACGGTAAGACGTGTTGAAACTGTTTCCGTTGTGATATTGAGAAATTTAAAACAAATGTACAAGAGCGAAAACCCGAACTATTATAATCTTTATAAAACTTCTGAAAATCTTAGGCACTTTTTTAATTCTTAAGTATGTAGATCTTTGGAGTGAATGGATACGATCGACCAGGTAATAGGAAATTAATAAAACGTATATAAGGCAAGAAATTTAAGTTTTACGGCTAAGAGCATCGGCATCTCTAAATAATTTTCCTTTTCCTTCTGCAGTAATACGAATATTCTTTTCTTTTGTTTTATTAATCTTCATTCGCGGAAAACGCAAACACTTACAGCTACACTTACAGATGTCGATCGCAACGTTTACTTACTATCGAGTCGATAAACCTCATAAGGATAAAGTAAATATACGAACATTTTTTTTTTATTTAATAATAAAATCTATGAACCAAATGTGGTATTAATTAATAGGCGGATTATTTATGTATACACATTATATACACGACCTATTTAAATCGCACCTAAACTGTTTAACATTCAATGTTATGGAATAAAAGTTTTGTATAAATAATAAAGAAACCCGTCAAGTAAATTTGTAATGCTATATAGTTTTGAAAGATATTACCTTTGTATTTATTTGTGTTGCAGAGTCTACTGGATTTTGCGGCGCGTCTAACTTTCAAATAGTTTTGTCGAAATATATTACAGTTGTATCCGTAGTTTTGAAATGTTTAAGTCACTAACGAGAAAATATATTCAAATTTATAACAATTTATTATTGTGACAATATCTTTGTGTCACATTATGATTATATTACGTTTATTATTAATGTAATTGAATTATCGTAACGTATCTCATATATCAATTACTATAATTATAGTATAAGCAACACTAGTATTATGGCATAATTGTTATATGAAGCTTCTGGTTAATAGCATATGCATAATATGTGCTTTAAAATTTTCTCTCTTATTTCTATTGAAGTATTGAATATTAAAGTATAGAAAAATATATATATCAGGACATTATTTAAATAATAATTCTTTTTATCTCATTTGTTGGATGTGCTTTTAGGAATCTATTATCTGATTATTTGGTGATTTCGTATGTCTCTAATAGAAAAGACGACTGTTTGTTCTAATATAATTTATATACAAAACTTGCGATTCATTATAAGTTAACTATCAGATGAAATTATGTTTAAAATATATACAAAGGAACATAAAAATGTAATAGCAATTAATATTTCACGTTTACCGTACAAAAGCCGGGCGTTGCGCTGAATTACCGGCCCTTTGGGATGAAATCTACTCTGGAACTTATATATTATTCAATCTCTCCTCAGGTATGATGTTTATTAGTCTGAAAATAAATTCGCTTTTATGTCCAGTGACCTTTGTCGAGTTCACTACGGCCGGGTAAAATGTTGGAAATGAGGTTAGCTCTGTTGTTAGTCAACTTTGCCATATAAAAATATCATTACTCATCTTATTAGAGTTTCTGAGTGTGTTACTAGTGAAGCCATTTGAACTAGATGTTATATTATTTATAGATAAAACTTTCTTATTCTAGAAAGCGGTAAGTTAAAATAGACAAATAATTAATTCTAAGAAAATGTTACGATTTCTAAAAAAACTTTCTTTAGACAAACATACCGATAGTTTCATTCATTTCTCTGTATATTAACTCATTTACCACTCGATTAAATCCAAAAACCAAAGTCCTTAAAAGCTGACATAAACTAGTTAATAAACGATCATCTGTGTCTATTGTAGTCAACGTTATGTGGAAGGAAGTATAATTTTCCAAGTTGCAACACATTTTATAATTGCATATCCAGTTCTTATATTTTCCACGTCACAGTTGAATGCACTCCACTGCACTTGCACTGAGCTTCAGCCGTTGACCCTGAGCAGGTTGAAGTTGGAGGTTTTTATAAGAAGGATGACACACGGGTGTTATATATTCTATTTTACTTATTGTTCAAGTGGTATTATTATTTTGTTTGTTTAAAAACTACAGGATAAAAATACTTGAACATTAAGTTTTATTTTTGAAGTTTTTCTTCTATATATGAGACTTTTAATTTACTAATTGGACTCTTTTTTGATCCCTTTATTTTTTAAATGGGACATACTGCTTTTATTTATACATACATGTTACGTATATTCTTATATTAAAAAAATGTTACTTAGAAAATTATTTTAAAACGTGAACTTCCCCTCTTTAATTTATAAATACATTAATCTCGTTAAATGTATAAATATACGTTCCACACTCATTTAAAATGAACAAAGATGCGGATCAAAGTTCGTATAAAATATTTACGAAGGCGATTTAATATTATTCCGATATGTAAGTTCTTTATGAAACAAATTCAGAATACAATTTTATAAAAGAACGTCATAAAACGTACACAATGAAGTCTTGTTGGATCGGTTCCGACGGTAGGCAAAATTTAATCAGTATATCAAATTTCATATACAAACGTCATAGTATATTATAATACACAGATTATTTTAAAAAAATCATGTAAAAACCGAATACAACCAATATATGGATACAGAAAAAACAAGTCACAATATGGCTGTGTCGTGAATACATGCGACACGTTCTCAATTTAAATAAATGTTATCGTTTCATCATGTTCCATCCTGTACCAATCGCGGGGTGAACACCCTGACAGACTTGGAAGCATAAATACAACAGAGGTATCCGTAGAATATCCATGTTAGGGTTGTCGCTCGGAAAATTACGATGAAACTGCGAGATATGTTTAATTAGATAAGGGTTGTCACGCCAAGTATGTTGCAGTAAATGTAGATGTTTTGTTTGTTGAATATAATATCGCTTACCCGGGAGTTAAGTCAGAGGTATGCAATCTATTTTGTTATTCTACGTTATGAACTATAGCTATCCTGTAGGAAATTTCAATACCATGATTTTTATTATTCATTGCATCGAAGCGTATAGCTAAGATAGTTTATTTTTTTCGTGTGTAAAAATGGAACTCCATGAAATCCATTTCTGGTAACACGTCAACGAAATATTCATCAAAAAATACTGTGGTCGAACCGTACATTTCAAAAGATGTGGATGTGAAGCTTTTAGCCGAAAATTCCTTTGTCAGCGTGCATGGAATTTTTTTTCATTATCCATTCGAAATCTCATTGTGGTTGGGAAATAAAAATTTTTGAATCATTAATTACGACTAATCCGATATTCACTTCAAAGATTGCCAGCATATCTGATTTACATAATATGTTATTTTAAGCCTCTTATATGACTTTGAGGATACATTTTTATCGAACAAAATATAATTTCAGATGTATTAAACAATATATAATTATCAGTTAGGAATTATTAGTTAGGAAACAAACAATTATTAGTTAGGAATTAGGAGACATAATTATTTTAACTAATCTTTTCAAGAAAAACCAAAGTAATGTATATTTTAACATAGTAATTCGTTTAAAAAAAGTTAATACGTATCATTTACTTTGGCTTGTTTAACGTTGACCTCTGTAATCCTGATCATATATCTAATATAACATGTTACCAATTAGTAGCTAGACATGAACGAAACTAAAATATTGTTATTGTTTTGCGAATGATTGGACAGAAATAATTAATGTAACGTTATATTATAAACATGAATTAAATTACGAATTGTTTTGTATTAATGTGAATTATTTTATAGATAAATTACTAATATATTAAATACCGTAGAAAACAGTGTTTTCGATTAAAAATGTTGGCTAATGTTTAAATGAAACTGAGTTTTCCTGAAAGTGTCAGACTCTCTCATCCTGTCTGAAAATGATAACGGTTGCTGTAAAGGAACCGATACGTCAGGATTATGTACATACAAAATAATAAAAAAGAGTAGTATCCGCAAAACCATTTTCATTTATTTAAAATCTTTTATATCCACAAGTAATGTTTTTTATAGAATTAAATTATACATTAATTGGAAGCGGCAAGTAACTCTACCATTGGCGTATATTGAATTTAAAGCTTAACAAAGAACTTTTATGTTCGAATAGAATTATAAATCTGGTACTCAGATACTCCTTGAAAAGACAGAAATCAAATTCGTTTTCAAAATATTTGTAAGGCTCTTTAATAGTATATTTAAGACAGATTCACGAAACGAAATTCACGAAATTTATATTGGTAATTTATTTATCCGATAGTTTTTTTTATTTGAAAAAAAATGAGTCATGATTAAGTTCAAAACTCTTTTATTTTTTTTTTTAATTTTTAACTAATTGTAAGAAATGTTCTCATAAGAAGAAAAAGTCGCATCAGAAATAAAAAAATAAATAATTTGTCAGTTTCTGACATATTGTTTTCAATTGGAAGCATAATATTTAGAATTTTATTCCTTATTTATTCTCGAATTCTTTTCTATGTATGTAGGTCAATTTAATAAAACACACTTGATATTGGCAAAATCTACGAGAAGACGCCAATAACTTATAGAGTAGAAGAATAGAAGTTCTTTATTTTGTCTAGTAGTCAAAAATTTTGATTTATCGACAAAAACTAATAACCTGAAATCATGACTGAAGTAGACGTCAAGAAAAGTAAAAGTAAGGTATCCATGCACCAAGTTAAAAGTCAATCGGCTACAAGATCACAAATGATTCTTGGTCCAAAATCAACCAGCAGGCTGAAGGTCAGAAGACAGTCTTTTGGTTTCTCAGGGGTACCTGGGATAAGACCAGTTGAAAGGACTTCACAGGTAAATTTTTTTCATTATTATTGTATATCAAAAATGACAATTAGAAAGTTCTCTTGTAATATTTATTTGAGCCTCCTAATGTGTATCTTTAGACAGCAATAGAGTTCAAACGTCCACCTTTGTACTACCTGCCTACCTACCAGTTGGAATCCAGTAATCCATTTCATATACCGTCGGTAAAGTTTGCGACGGATGAAACGCTTGATGAACATTTTACGGGTCATAAGTATAACATGCAGGTATTTACTGTTAATTTTATCGTAAAGATTTGATATATCCATTAACTCAAAATCACACTACTAATCTTTTAGTCTAATGAAGTGTCGTCCTTTTGATTTTGCGAGGCTTTTTCTTCAGATTGTTGTAAGTCTGTTAAATAATACAGGAATCTCCGGCCCTAGCTCTTCGAATAGCAGGAGAACTCATGCGCAAAGTCAAGGCGATGCAGTTCAACCGCTATCGCATCATCAGTGTCGTTACAATCGCCCAAAAACGAGCTCAGTCCTATAACAACATTATATCGTTTCTGTGGGATCACGAGCGGGACAATTATGTAGATGTCCAAAGGGAAGTTCATACTGCATTCATTCAAGTCACTACCTTTGGTGTGTATTTCGATTGAATTTGGATTAGACCGTAAGGGTGCGTTTACAGAATATCTTTCTTAGGATTTTCATTTACATCATGCCGTTTGAATTTGTTGGAAGAAAAATTTTGAAAGAAATATATTTATAATAAACAGTTTCATAGTTGGTATGTACTTATAAGTCCTTCAAATCCCCCTTTAATATTTTAGCGTTGAAATATGAACTAATTTAAATCCTTTCAATTCTGCATCTCATTATTCTCTTTTAACTATTATGCTGTTTGAAATTGCGGTATGCATACTTGTAAATGCTCAAATGAGCAGTAGAATTGCAAGGTACATCTGTTGTTTCAATTTGGTTCCTTTAAAATTCATTCCCTCATTTCAGAAGGAGCGATACGTTCGTTCTTTGTATTTGTTTTTTCAATTTGCCTATTTCTTTGGACGATGCTGTGCATTTTTAACGACATTGCCTTAGACGGGATCATATAATTGAATGTTAACCGTATAAAGAAATTCTGAAAATGCTGACAATTCAACATTTCCAGCGTTAATACTAACAATGAAAGCAAAAATTCGTTTCATCTAAGACATTGTAGATTATATCTAAGCATAAAATTGATGCAAATCGTATTTCAAGTTTTGTTCGTACAAACTAATTCAAAGGAAACTTTACGGCTATCGTTTCACCAACGAGAACAAGTTTGTCGTTACCCGCATGAGAAGGATCAAGCCTTTCTCAGTGAGTTAGGGAACTATTTCAGCTATAATTATAAGAAATAAGTGAGTTTTAAGGAGGTTTAATCTCTAGTATATATAAAGTACCTAATCGTAATTTTTACAAAAACTTAAACATCTATAAAGATAATTAATTGCACATAAACGAGCAAAAAAATATTTCTGAAGATTCGTCTAAACACATTAGCAACAATAAAACGTTACGCTGTGCAATTTGTTTTGTCTAAAATTGCATTTAAACCTTTTACAGCGAGGTACATTTGTTGCAATCATAAAATTTTATTAGCTCTCAGGTGATTGGCCGGTGGGAATGTCGTTAAAGAACATGGGTACGTGTATTCTGCGGCACGTTTTTCAACTACACAAAATTTTTATCATCGCTGACATCGCACATATTTATGAAACTTGAATGTAAATGAGCACAAGTTAATCTAGTATACAAACAGTTTCTAAATAAATTTCTTTCATTATTAGTATCAAACTTGAGTTCACTTAGCCGAAATGCAGTCAGGATCAACACATAGTTTTGATTTACTTAAATTAAAATTTGAACTTCAAACGAATTGGTTGTAAACTTTTAATCAAGGATTGTTTATTGAGGTAATACCCAAGTTATTTATTAAACAGTCTGAGTTCACTCATTGTTTCAGTCTCAATATTTTCTATGCAAATGTTTTTGTGAACGTTCAACGATATACTTTGCTGAATGAATTTAACAGTACTTATTGCTCTCTATTTAGATTTTGACTCGAATAAGTAACCTTATTTGTAAAGAAAATTTCGTTTAGCTATTTTACTTCGACGAAATAAAATTGGATGCAAAAGATCAGACAGAATTTACATAATGTATAGAATGACAAGCATCTGATTGACAACTATTTCTCGTTATGATATTATCATATCATTAATAATTTATGAGTTATTATAATGGTTCCAAATGTGACGGACTAATGAAATTGACAGTCAAATATCCTAGCAACCCTTCACACACAAAGAGCATACATTACCAGCAAAACCGATATTCGATTAATTATTAAGACATGAATCTATTTCTAAGGACCTTCAAAGCAATCTAACTTGCGTGACGAGGAAACGACGTTTAAAGTGAATTTTCGTTCAATGTCACGAAACTTGGTTTTGATTTTCTCATTTTCATAAAACAATTGAAATGATTCTCATTTAATGAATAAACATCAATTGTGTTTATTCATAATATGATAAATAATTTAGTCGATACTTATGGCGATATTTCAAGGGAGGAGAATTGATTTTTATAAAGAAAGACGTGAAAAAGTAGGCGCACCACGTGAAAGTAAGTGGTTAATTTAGAATTGTAGATCAAGGAAGTATAAAGAAAAGGATAGAAGACAATACCAAGACTTAATTACTTTGTTACTATAATTATTTTAAATAGAAACTTACACTGTCAGCGGTATAGGTTATTTAATACTTAATTTTTATGCACCACAGCGACTTTATTAGCAATTTTTAAGAACTACATAATTTGCATTCGATCTGACATTTACAATTTTCATTCTTCAATGAATTTATAGATAGCAAGAATCCCCTTATCTTAAGTACGGTAAATCGAAATTGGAATTTTCTCAATATGACACTATACTTTAATTAAGATGCTGTCTTTAATCAACAAGCTGTTATTCGAAGACTAGTTGGATAGCCAGACAATAAATACCGACTGTTTATTACAAGCTACCTGAACCTTAGCAACGAAAGGAAGATTACTCTTGTTAAATATTTATAACGTTAGCAATCCAGAGGTTTATTCATTCGAAGACGCGGGCACTTTCTCCAAATATTTTGAGCAAAGAAATTAAATGTCAAATAAATGGAATACAAAATACTGTTTTTGTAAGATTTCAAATAATGTTATTGTAAGATTTGAAACATAAAGATCAGTTGTGAAATAAAATTATTCGAATTATGAAAATGTTCTTTTTAACATCGCTGTGTGTATTGTTTATTAAAAAATAGTCCAAATGTTTGCCCAAGTTCAAGGTTATTCTACGGTATAAATCATTGCTAATGGCATTCCACACGACACAGTTTTCTCGCAAACAGAATGGAAATCAAGTTTTTACTGCTTATTATAACATTTTTGACAAAAGAACACACATAAAGCTACATATAATTCGAGCTTGTTTTCGTCAAAAACTACGTTACTATCACAACTACTGTAAGTCCATCAAGTGAAGACCATAATAATTTAATTTATACACTAGACACTGTAACCATAAGAAAATATTTTGAAACCCCTTCAAATTAGAGTAGAGACGAGATGTAATCAACCGTTTTATTTATAAATCACAACACTGTCTGCTCTGAGAAGTGAAATCACCCGTCTCTTTGACTTCTTTATTGGAATGTCGATTGTACTGAAGCCATTTTACATATGAAACAAAAACGACCTTCATTCTTCTTATCTCACATTTAAATTCAAGACTAAATGTAGCTAGTGGCTCTAGTATTTTTTTGTTAAAATATTAAAAGATATGTGAAGCAAAAGTGATAATAAGAATTATAGAAATATATAAAATCAATATTTGAAAGAACTTATTGCTTCTGCTCTTCAATATAATTCTATTTATATTCAGTCGGTATTCTCAAAGCACATTTCTTAACACATTTCCTTTGTGACTAAATTGCTATTGAAAGATATCTACAGGATCGGGATAAACCAAATCACATTCTTTAAGTGACGATTCCTCAGAAAAATAAGTTTTTTTTAGGACAAAATTTCTATTGTAATTCATTCTATAAAGCTGGGGGAATAAATCTGAGGACATCACCTTTAAACATTATATAGATTTAGTATAAGTGGTTGTTAAATTTTAAAGAAATGTTGCTGTTTTAACGAAATGTTTTTAAAAGACTAAGAAACTGAATACAATTACATAAGATTAGATGATCGTAGAAATTTTTAAAATCAAAGTAACAATAATTTTAAGATAGTATACACACGTACGTCACTACCTTTAAAATGCGTAAGTGTTATATAAATAATAAGACAAAATAAGATCCAAATCCTTTTATCAAATTTGTTGAAAGTTTAAATAAACCGCGGATCATCGACACGTGACTTCGATACAGGTTTCTGTTGCCGTGATAACGAGGTTATACAACGTTATATTGCACCATAATATAACGTGAGCCGATAAGCAAATAATTACACACAATTTCATGGTTTAGCGACATTTCGTGTTGTTGAAATGTTGCTGTTATGTTAGTTTGATACGATTGTACTTTCGTACGATACTGGTACGATTATATGTTAATCAAAAACAATTTTATCATAGTTTTAATGTTACTTTGATATTTGCAAGTATAGGCTTATAAATGTTGGAAGAAATGGATAGAACCAGTTTAAAGGAAGACAGACTAACACAATTGTTTAAAATTGTGAAAATAACTAATAAACCTGATTTATATTCCCGAGCAGTCAGTAGCCTCTAGAAGACATAAAGCTTTGGCATTAATACGTATAAAGTAACATAAGCCAAAAGAGTAATCCGAAGTAGTTTTATGAGAGGCGACGGGATGTCTTTGGAACACTTATCCCTAATACAAGTCAACCATGACGACTGGACGGGAGTTTACTCAGAGTAGAGTTCGACAGAGACTTGAATAAAAACAAGAAATATGTTATAAAATCTATTTCGAAGGATTAAATTTAATAAAAAAAAAAATACATAATAAGTAAGCATACGTTATGATCTATAATTATGTTTCATATACTAAATACAATCCAATCCTTTTTTTTATGAAAATACTGACTGCAATAGTGAAATCAAAATATTGCAGAATTTTGCAATGCTCTCCTTGATTTATCTGCGATACATAAGCTAAGGGAGAGACGCGAATAGCAAAAGAATTGCTGAGCTTAAAACTACGTTCCGGAGCGATTTTTTTTTTTATGAACAACTAATGGATTCTCGAACGAATGAAATAAGGAAAAAGAATATTTACGCTCGATGCTTCAAATGATTTTTCTTTTGAAGTGTATTCTATTTTCAATGTTTTATTTAACTTAATATTTAATTAAATTTTTGTAACAAAGTGAAATCTGCTCTTGAAGAATACATTTATACTCGAGATTTACTTAAAAAAATATAAAACATACTCATTTGAATGTGTATGAGTAATTATTAATAATGTCTATATTTCAACTGAATTTTTTATAATGAAATTTATCGTTGTGTTTAGGATTTTTTTTTATTTTTTAATTTTTTAGCCCGCAAGGCCAGTTTATCCTCATCTAATCCCTGTGTTCATATTAAAATTATTAAATAAATATGTTTCTACATGAAAAAACACAAAAATTACATCATATATTTAATGCATACATATAAATCATTTGTTCTATAATGATTCTAAAACATCACTACCATGCAGATCTGAGATTCGTATAAAATACATATATAAATAAACCAAATGTATTATAAATATAAATCAAATAAATAACTATAATTGTTTTAAATTTTTAGATAAGTCTATCTTCAGTGTACGTCGTATCGCACAAAGAGCAGTCTGTGGCGTCAGTGACGTCACTCGCTGCTCTGACGTCAGTGTGCATGTGGGTCAATAGAGCGGCCCGGGTAACACCAGCTCGAATTGGGTCACTCCTTGACGCAAAATACTATTATATTTTTATTATTATTTAAATGTAGGCTGGTTTTTATCTTAATATTTTTCACAATGTTACTCCTAGTGAAGTGTTGAGGTAAAAAAGGTATTTCCCTTTTTAATGACATAAGTAATTGTACTCAAAGGTACGAATTTTTATAAACATTTTTGATAAAAGTAAATTAAGAGAGTTTTAATTTAAATTCAAATAATAGAGAGTTTTAATTTTAATTTAAATGATCTCTATTTACACTCCTTAGTCGTGTCCTTAAGAAATAACAATGAATAAATAATAAAGACGAAAAATCTAAATCACGCTTACATTAGGATCGCTAATTGGCGAAGTTCAATTCAAGGAAATTATAAAGAAGAAAGTCGGGATGGCCTAGAAGTTAAAGGCCCGCCTCTTGTGCATGAAGGTGTGGTTTCGAAGCCTGGCAAGTCGAATGTGATTTTTTCGAGTCATATTTACTGTCTAAGAATATTTAGACACCACTCACAGGCGGTGAAGGAATCGCGAAGAAACCTGGGTTTATAATTTCAAATTATAAGTTTGAAATCGACAATCCATTTTCAGCAAGCTTTGTTATGAATGCTCAAATCTTCTTTATGTGAGAAGCGGCCTTTGCTCAGCAGAGAGCTGCGATAGGCTGATGAGGATAATCAAGAAGAAGTCATCAAATGAAATGTGGTCTTGAGCGATTGCTGTATAATTTAAGTTTTGTTATTATTAATTAAAAAATATATATTTATAAAATTTGAAATGTCTCATTGACATGCAATAAGTATTATAAGATTTTGATTATATATCTTATTTAACATAAATTTATTTTTGAACACCGTAATAAATAAAATACAGTTTCTATTACTGTAAATATTAAAGACTCGATAAATTGTTTTTATTTCGTAAAACCTGGACATAAACTCCGCACAGTTTCATTCGGCTTAGGTGTTTAATAAAATTTAAGTGTTAGTGAAACATCATAGCTACTTGGAAATTATTTTAACAAATTTACTGACATTAAACAAACTTGAGATCCTTTTTAACTTCGAGCACGCAACTAAACCACCTGGCTTACTCTGCTTTCTGGGGATTATCTATTATTTGAAAAATATATAAATACATATGAACATATCTTATCACTGAATTGAATAACCTTGTCTTAATGGCATTTTAATTGTATATTTGTTTTGTAATTGCATATTTGTATCTTATAGTTACATATAAAAATAACTTTGTCTTTAATTACTCAACGTCCTAGATTGAACGCTCATCATTTCATTGCGTCATATTTTAGTAGGTTATTTATTGGTAGGGTCAGGTTATATTTCTCTATATTTAAGTGTACTATTTGTCTAGGATTATGTTTATTTAGTAACAATGAAATTTTTCCTTCAGGTTATTTTCATAGGAACGGTAGCCCAAGAAGACTCGTATTTGGCAACCGGAAAATATTTTGGCTGAAATATTATATTTCAGAATATATCTGTACGTTTTAAAATCATTGAATCATTATAAAAAAAAAATTATAACAAAGCGTTCCTTTGTCTGATAAAGACTTCTCTCATGAATAAAAACCTACTTGTTACATATGGAGCAATCACTACTTTTGTTGGAACAAAACTAAAATAATGTCAATTGAATATAAATTGTAATTAATAAATAAATTTTTTGCCCTCGACTTATTCCGCGTCAATTTCAGAATGTATATCTGACCGGGCGAACTTTGTTCTACCCTAGAGGTCGTAAATAAGTAGATTTTGGATTTTAATAAGTAATTTTTTTCTTTTTCATTTCAACGGCATGAGAAGTAGGCATGCTCATACTGTGCATGTCTTGGTTTTTAGGTGGCTCGCCATCAATTTTCAGGTAAATTGGTATATCCATTTGTGAGTTATAGTGTAACTAGCACGACAGGTTTCATTACCGTCTTTTGTTTTATCGAGTTTTATTCTAGGAAATTAATTTGAAAATTTGTGCTAAAAAACGTAACATATTTACCACTTAATACACTATACTACTTACTACATAATAGCTTTAAAAAATATAAGTTTTCCATTACCTGAACGTAAAAATATTTTTAGGTATATTAAGATCAAATACGTATATGTGTGGAAATCTTTTGAAAATTTTATTTCATTTAAAACTTTTGTTATATCTATCAAATAAATAAAAAATATTTTTATTTATAAAGTAAATATCTATTCGGAGCTTTACTTAAATATTTTTTTCAGCGACTTGTAATTTCATTCTTTCAATATTTATAAGGATAAAAAAGGTAATTTCGGACGTTCTTATTAGAGTCATCGATTTTATCTGGAGTAAAAAAAGATTCCTGAAACAGGCTCTATTGAATGTTGGAAATTTCTTTTAAAATACTTTCAATTTCAAATATATTCATATTTTTCTAATTCATATATTTATAATGGTATTTCGGATTAAACAGGACTCCATCACGACAAAGTAGTAATGAAATAACTTAATCTAGGTACATTAAGATTATTACTTTAATAAAAAGATAAAATTAAATAGTTTCTTTTCATATTAAATTAAAAGACGGTAAAGTGCCAATTTTTGTTCTACGTATAAGAATTGCTAGAGCTTTAGTTATGCCATTTGATGGTAAGTTCAAATGTAGCTTTAAATAGTAAAAAGAAAAATATAGCATGTTTTAGAGTAACCGTATAACAACCAACAATATATATTTATAATGAATGTATAATGAAAAGAATGTCTTATTTAACAATAATATATTTAATGTTAAATTGTATATACAAACCAAACAAATTCATTAATCCCAGCTAGAAATACGAAAAAATTTGATTTGTTAATTTCATAGCCAAATCTGAATGTGGGTGTGATGGAGATCACAGACAAATATAATGTGAAATGAAAACGTTGATTACAAAATGTTTTTTAATTTTTCTGTTTGTGTAAAACAAGCTCGTAATTATTTTGAATTTCAAGCAAAATTCGTGATATCTTTTATCAATTTAATCGAATTTGGGAAAAGGAGTGGTACTTTCATTGTTTAGTTTATTTATCACAAAATGATTGCTGTCTATTAGACCTTAACAAAAATGTCAGGGTGAACAGACAACTAAGTTTTCAGACGGATTTATATGAATTAATTTATATTATAAAGTATTTAAATGAATTAATTTATATTATAAAGTATTGTATAAAATTGTTTAAGATACTTGTATATATTATACATCCGTATATATCGCATGGTGTTTGTTAATGGAACGGTATGAGAAAAATGTATGTTAAGAAAAAAAGCTTGGAATCCAGACTAACATAAAAAACACGAGGGTGTATGGCTTATCAGTATTCAATGTGGCAAGCTGGGCTTAGACGCAAAAGTACTTTGGTTCCAGGGTTACTCCAAAAAACATTATTGGATTATGTCTACTTTGTATCATATTTAGAAATTACACCAGTACGAGTATATGCATAAAAATTAAATACTAAAATAATTTTGTTAAATACAAAAACATTTTAAGTTTATTATTCTTACATATATAATAAAAGTTCTTACAATGAGAAAACAATGATATAATTCGTGTGAATTGCGTTCGTCGGCGAGCGGAGGCGAAACAAGAGTTGTTGGTGAACACATCCTCGTTATTGCAAAAGTTAACTCTGTTGTTGGAAGCTTTGAAGAATTCTTATAATATTACTGCATTGTTAATAAAACGGTTATAATTTAATTTTAAAAGAATTCAAGATAAAGATTTTAATTAAGTGCCTTTTATTATTTATCTAAGTCTGATAATTATGTTTGTGATTGTTATTGGGTTTTTTACTTTATTGTTCCTATGTAATTATAACATTGACCTGTTGTTTGATAGTTAATATGAGAATATGTGAAAAATTTACAGAATGAAAGTTGTATCGAAATCAAAGACAAAAAGTATATGATTTTTCATTAATTGCAAACATATATTTGGTTTAAATCTTTTATATATATTTTTTAATACTTCAAGTATATTAGATTTCACAAATTTGTACTATACAATTATAAGCTAATATTATTATATCAGCTAATAGATAATATTTTAAATTTAAGGGTCTCTTATAGAATTGACTTGGCTATTCAGGTTTTTGTGTAAAAACAGATCTCCTTTTATTCGTTCGTAGGAAGCTATTGTATCTAGAATTTATAATTTAATATAAATTTAACTACCAATTATAAATAAACTATTGAATTAAAAAATAGGATCGAAATCGATCTTAATTTCTTTGGTAGGCCTAAGCATTAGTAAGGTAGGTAGCTAACATGAAAGCAATGGCACTGACAGAGCTGGGGTAACATTGAGGAATACTAGTAAGTTGACGGTTGACTTCCAAAATATTTGACGTAACCCCGACCTTGACCCGATAACACCCCAATTTAACCTTTCACTTATTTTAACGTCATATTGCCTATATCATTGATTCACATGCTTCGTTGGTTTATGTTTTTTATTAACTTAGGAAGTTTAAAGAATTCTTGTTAATTATGTTATAATTATATTAATATATAACATTATTTTATAATATTATGATGTTAAATATAAAAGTGTAGGAAGTAATTTATGTTTTTTATTATCTACTTGTATTTAACATGTATTATCTATGAAGATAATCCCCATTAAAAAAAACATTATTTAGCTTCTCTTCAAATGCCTTATTATGATGTTTAGGCATCTTAGATCATTATAGAAAATAAAATGTTTTTCTTTAGCGTTGTAAATAAAAGTAATGTATTTAAAAAGCGTATATATGTTATATCCAAATTAGTACATTTTTGTTGAATAAATAATCAAAAAATACTCTTAACAGGCAAAGATTTAAAAAAAAAATTTTTTACCAAACAAAAGTTTGTAAGTCATTCCTAAATGTATTTCAAATAGCAATAACACTAAAAATTTTATTTTTATATTTTAATATAATCAATGCACTATTAAGAATATAAATGTTCAACTTCTTAGAGAAATTTAAATTTTCTATTAAAATCTAATTTTACTAGAGAAATACAAATAAAAATCCAAATACGTACTAAGGTCCCTATGAAAATAATGTAAAAAAAGTAAAAAAAAAACTTTGAATCAAGAGGTAATACAATATGTCGGCTGAAATCGTTCTATCATTGAATCGCAGCACAGAACCACTCGTTTCAGCTGGTTTCATTTAGAAAGTTTAACTAGACCCACAGATGTTATTTATTGCTTTTGACGACACGCACAACTTTCAAAATGTTTATACTGTCATTGAAATATGAATCTTATTTCTAACGTGATAATATATATCTTAACATGAATGTAAGTTAAACTTTTTGATCCAATTTAACATATTCCTTTAACTGATTATTTACGTTACTTTAAAGATTTTTTAATAAATTAAAATACTAAGAATATTCTATTAGATAGAGACTATTACTAATACCTTTATTCTGGACGTAAATAAAATTAATTTCTTGATTTTAATACTAGCTAGTGAAAGCAACTTTGTCCGCGTGGATGTCGTTTACTTTGCCACAAAGCAACCTGTTTGTTGATCCCAAGTTCTATTTCATTTAAATTAGCCTCACAGATGTTGTAATTTGACTTTCAACTATATATAAGAAAGATATAAATAAAGGACTATTAAATACTTGTTTATGTCAATTAAGTTGTTATGTATGTTTTAAATTATTCACGAACAACATTATCAATAAACAAAACAAATTAAACAGCAACAAAGTATCAATGTTTGTAGATGTTAAGTTTACTTTATTAATTATAACACTAAGTTTATCTTTAATTAAGCAATTAAATTTATTTCCGTAAGCAAAAAATAGGAAATATATTATCAAGTGTGCTAATTTCTAAAGAAGAAAAAATACATGTTTTATATTCGATGTGTTCGTTCGTTCTTGATTTATTTATTTGTCTAAAACGAGCAGCTTATATTACAAATAGCTTATTAATAATTGTCAAAACAGTTTCGACTGTTATTTGATATGGATGAAATACAAATATGTTGTAATAGTGATGTATAGTAATATAACAGAGTATTTATAATCACCACCTAACCAAAAATTACATCAGAACTTATTTTAGTTTTGTATTTTATTATGATATAAATATAAAACTATTATAACAGAATAAATTGTTGTAAAGTCGAAATCCGTTAGTCTCATATCATCTTTAAAATTCTATTATGGAAACAATTTCATTAAAAAGTTTGTTATACAATTGTTGCAGCGTTCAGTAACGTTTTATCAGTTTATTTGAAGTAATAAACTAATTAGAGACACACATATTCTGTCCAAATAAACTTTACTCAATTTCCAGGTTCCTACAAACATTTTGTATCGATTATGTACTGGTGTGACGTCCATGCAACAGGTCATGTACAATTGTATAGCCTCAATCAGTGTGCTTTATAACTATGAAGCTAAGGTTCTAAATTGATCGTTACGAATTGCACAGGTTTCTAGGTTTCCCAGGGATTGTAGAGTGAGATGGATAGCTCAGTACAGGGATATGACGTAGTTCGCAAATTGGTTCGATGTCGGAAGGCACTCCGACATTTTGAGTGGTTTGAAATCGTTTTGAATCTTCGAAATTGCATCGTTTTATATTCTTTATTTGAAAATTTGATTTTTCTTTCGAATAAAAAAAAAACAAGTAATTCTTTGATAAAAAGAACAAAGACTTTTTAAATAAAGCGTCTTACAATGTTTTTATTTTTAAATAAGAGTTGAAAATATTTTATTTTCTTTTGAAAGAAGTGGAAGCTTGTTAGTGTTTAATTACTAGAAAAAAATTACTCTACAGACTAAGGGGATTACAACAACTTTGTGTTTGATTTTTACTCTTTCTAAATTAAGTAATTTAAATGAAAATAAAGAAGACCAATTACAATAAAAACGAATTTGCTTTTTAAACGCATTAGGTTTTTATTTCACATAAAATGTTTATTCACCTTTACCTTGTTCAATTAATAAAGGTAATATTAAAAATAATTAGTAGGAACATATAAATAACTATTTTCAGTAGTGTTATGACTTCAAAAAATAATTTACTTTGAGTCATAAAAAACAACCATATTGGATTTATGTCCTGGATTGAAGCAATCTCACAGCTGTATTAGAGCTTGCCCGGGCTTGCTATTAATAGAAGCATTGATTGCACCTTTGCACTTTGCACAGCCTCCCACACTACAGTACGTTTTACGGTGCTACACTTAAAGGCAACAATGTGTCAAAGTTCATAACTTTAAACAAGAGAACAATTATTTTTTCCATTTTAAAAGTCAAATCTCATATGATTATTTTCTTTACGCCTTCGAAATTGTTATAAATGTTTATTAATATATGTTAAGCACGATAATGGTTTTTATGCTGCAAGTCTAAGTATTCCACCCACGTGTATGTAGTTAAAAGTGTAACAAAGGAAAATTGGGGCATGGTATAAACAAAGCAGCGTGTCAAAAACTCTTAGACAAAAGCCTCCATCTCAACCTCTTGAAGCATCTTAAGTATGTCATGTACGTATATATTTACGGAATGGGTTATCTTTAAGAATCCGAAGAAAGCTGTTTGTACCGCGGACTGCGATAAGCGTACGTCAAGACTCACAGATAACTAACAAGTAGCGTCACACTTTCAGTTTTTGGTCGGATTTAAATACAAACAGTATATAATATATAGTATTCCAAATATTTCATACTAGGCTCTAATTTTATTGGACGATGTATTTTTTGTCGAAAAATAAAATGTATTTTCCAGCGACACGCTTTTTAAAAAGCGTGTCAAATATTTACTGTTCACTATGATTTAGATTCATAGTTTTTGGAGTGTTAGTTTCATATCGGTTATTAATAAATTCAGTGGTTTCATACAAATGTTTCACGGCCAATTTATAGTGTTATAATTAATGTTTAAGTGAAAGAAGGTGACGCTTAGATATATTAATATAAAAGAATTGTTGTAATAATTCAGAAATGAGAAATGTCATGGAAATCCGTTAGCGGAGGCGACGACATTCAAGAGTGATTTGACTGCCTCCTATTTATTTCTTGGTTGAATTTCATCTTGAACTTCAATATATTCTCAAATAAAGTACTGATGTTAACTCAAGTATGTCTTTCAATATAATAATTATCATTTTTATTAAAATAACTGTGTTATATGCTATCAGTAAGAAATTTTTAATTAAGCTCATGTTTTTATTTCGCCAAACATATTCCTATCATGTCTCTGTTTCGTTCTACTTAATATTTCGGTTATACTTTATGATCAATTTTCCGTCTCACAAGATTATCTTTCCCCCGAATATAATACATGCATAGACAAGTAGGCAGCGATTTCACACATGATTGGGTTATTTTTTTTTCTGGTCTTTGTATATAATAGAAAATAAATTTTGAAACTAACGATTTCTGTATATATTATATATATATGAAACATTGTGTTAATAAATATTAATGTGTTTCATAATATTCAGTTATAGGTGTTTGATATAAAAAACTTTGTAGTTCCTTATATTTCTTTATATCCGTTTTCTGTAACAATATATATATATATATATATATTCCAGGGGCCAAAAAGATTGTTCCTAGACAAAAAAAAAAATCTCATTTATAGAATAATTTAAAAAGACACATGTCAAAGAAAAGTTGTAAATGTTAAGTTTTCTATTTTAAGCCTTTCAACGTCGCTTATTAATTAGATACGAGTTTAAAATGTTTTAGAACTTTATAAACCAAACAACCAGTAACTAAACATTTAAGCATCAAATGTTATACTGTGTTAAATATAGCTTCCGATGGTTACGTTACTACGCTTCCCAGTCCCCGTAGACTCGTAGAGGCAGGTGCTACGCGGCTGCGTAGACTCTGTTATGTGTGCGTTTGTTAATGTATGTGTGTGTGACCTAAATTCGGCGAGCCTTTATAATAGCCAGCTAGTGTATTTTTGGTTACAAATTTTTTATTTATGTACAGATATGTTTAAATATATAACTGATATCTAGCAGTAATCTGGACATTCTATAGAAAAAGTGGTTACCTAAAGCTTATCAATATTTATATAAAAAAAATATGAACTTCGCAATTAGCATTGGCCTATTCCAGCTTGTGACTTACTTTTTTATTGTTCACTTGTTAAATTAATATAGTGTTATTAACTCGAAAACAAATTTTATATCTTTCAATACAAGCCACGAACATGATTTTGTAATTTTTTGTTATACTTTATTTGGATTTAAAAGACAAAAATTCTAAGACAATGGTGATTAAAACAATAGCAGTTTAGGACAAGCATAATAATTAAAAGTTTTATATTAATTTTTCTAATTTTTTTATATTAATAGGAGTTTTTAAGCACAATATATGTAATAAATATAAGTAATATATAAGTGTAACACATCCCATAACAATATATTTTGAAGTTGCACAAAGTACACAATATTAAACGGAACACCAGACAGCTACAGCCGTGAGCGCTGTCTTTATAATGTCAGAGGTCGCTACGATCGATACTATCTATAAAATAGAAGCGAATGAATGGAGAACGAATGACTGAATGGTTTTGAATTGGAAATTCTAATTCCATTATGCCTATTTGAATATAGAGCACATATTTATTACTTTTTTTTCTAAAAACCAAAAAGTAGATCAATAGTTCGGATGTTCTATATAAGTATAAGTTTATTTGAGTTTTATGATGTCGAACTATGAATATACTGCCAAAATAAAAGGCTCATATTTAAAAATTAAGTCTAAAATAAATTTTGAGCAGCGCTAATGTGAGATATACAGAAACAGACTAAATGAAACGATAGACCTTTATGCAAATTTCTAGGTAACGAATGAAATAAGACTATTGAATAATAAATATAAGTCAATAGAGCACAGTATATCTAGACAATATTTGTTTTATGGCTCCATGTATTGGTTTTCCTATTTCTATTTACATAACGCACATAGCAATCATTTGCCGTTGGTATTGCTGCATGTTTACAGGGACGACTGGTTTGACGCGTTCGATACTTTATATGTATTTGTGAAAAATTTTGTAGTGTTATCCTTTATAGTAGACGTACACTTTATGATTGGAATTCTTAAAAAGAAAATTTTGTGTCATTGCTATAAAATTACTGGAGGCGTAAATAAATTTCTCATATATTATTCTGTTACTTTGGATGCTTGTTTTATAGATTCTAGATTGGCTAGTTTAAAAATAATTAATATCCATCTTATACACCTTAACGTTGACTTTAGTTAAAAATTAATCACTACGTATTTTTTTAATATATTTTTTGCCCACAGTATACACTAGTCCCATATCCTTTTTGTTACATCACTACATTGTTAATTATGACTGAACAGTGGTGTATTTTTAGCACTTTTTTGGGTCGAGACTTAACAAAACATCGTAAGTGTATCTGGCTTATTTTGTCTTCTGTCATTATCTCTCGTAATAACTTATACTGTTCACATTCCAACAACACGAGGTGAATGTCTTAGGGGACTTCACTTGTATCACAGATGGGCGTATGTTATTTTTTCATAAAATATTTAAATTAATTTAGTGGAATATGACCGTAACTAATCCTACAGGCTGTAACATTTAATTTTTTGTTTAATTTACTATCACAAAACAGCAAGGATAGCTTAACATTGGATGCTTTTATATCAAATGCCTTTTTCTTTAGATCTTTTATTAAAATATTCCTTCCAGATGTCAAAATATATAGTTTAATCTATTTTTTCCGTCCGTTATTCCTTTACTTAGTAAAATATAGGTGTCTTTATTTCCTTTCAATCCAATTTATGAAGAATCGAATTGGAATTACTCCAGAAGTGAAAATTCATCTATTAATAATAATATTTCATATAAAAGATTTATTTTATAATTTATAAATATTTAAACTAGTTATCATAAAGTCTGTGACTCCGGTCTAATACAAAATGTACAAAACTTTATCGAAATCGGTTAAATACTCTTTACACAATTAAAAAAAAAACAAACTAACGGATTATAGTATGAGTAGAAGTGGAATAAAGTGGTGGGAAAACTTTAAATAAGCATTTCTATGAATAAATTCTGTTGTGTGGTATTTATAAGGTTTTACATACATATTTAAATTTGTAATTTTTTCTTACCTTTATAATATACATACAGTATTAATAACTATAAATCTCAAGTGTTAAAGAGTTAACAATAATCTAAGTCCGCACGAACGTTTTAGGAATCTATCAATAGTGCTATAAGTGTTCTAGAAAAGCGATCGGAAAAAGCTTAGCACAGCAGCTATAAATCTCCACCAGCTTACGAATTCATCTAACACAGAGCTCAATGGAACAATAAATTCCGTCTAATGGATGAGTTTATTTATTTACGGCATTGTGACGCTGACCTTGGAACCACAAACATTCACAACAGAGCACCGTTAAGCTATTTATACGTAATCAATAATCTAATAAAAAGTTACAAATGTATTTTGTTTCCGTGAACCAGAATTTACTATGCGTATTATAAAAAATACTAATGTTTGTATATGGACGGCTAATTTGTAAATAGAGCAACATGTAATATATTATTAAATTAAATATATCATTATTTGCAATATCTAGAACTGATTTATATTAATTTTTATATAATTTCATTGAGTTTCAATATTGGAAGGTATTAACTTAAGTAGTGGCTAGTTCAATTGTCTGTCAGGTTTTATTTAAATCCTTCACCTTTATTAACAGTCATGCCAGATGTTGTACATAGATCTATATCAAATGTCGCATATAAGTATATGGCTTAGAATGCAATTTTGACGTAATAAAAATCATTTTCAATGGTGAATAACTACGTTTTATACATAGAGAAAAAGTTTGAGTGTTATTTTTTGACATGATTTTAGTTTATAATGTTTTCAGACTTCAAAATTTTGAAAAAAGGATTTGATGTGTCACAATTTTTTAAGAAACGAGACTCTTTTTAATTCTTTCATATTAAGAGTAAGAGAGGGATGTGTCAGATTGATATACATACGTATGTTTATGTAAAGGTCGAAAAGGTCGCACAGATGCGGTGTCGTAGGCGTAAAACAGTTAAAAATATATGCGAAAAGGTCAAACGACAATCTTTATTAATGACAATAATGCGACTTCCCTTTTATAGTCGACTTGTTTCTTACCGATTAAAGTTTTTATTAGAACTTGATTTTAGTATTAAAAAAAACTTCTTCAGTTTACTGTTACATATTACAAATGTGAAATACGTATAAACTAATATATCAGTATAATTTATTATGTGATAAATATTAAGCGATATAAACCAATTAATGGATTTCCCTACCGTGTAAATGGCAATACTCCTGCCCGAAACCCACATTCCATATTATTTATTACTGATCAATATCTTTGTTCCTAAGGACATATTTCCCTAACTCGCTTTTAGGAATTCGAGTCGTAATATATGAAAATTTTTCGAGCAATGTTAATTTCTTATCTCCAATGAAATGTACACGACGAGTATCATTCAAACAGATGAATAAAAATATGTATACGAATTAATAATAACTGAGGGCTAAAATAAGTATAAAATATATTTGAGCAGAAAAAAATTGTTCATATTTTTATTTAGATTGTAATTAATATACGGGATATAAGTATAAGTATATAACACATATTTTAGAGAATATGATACATGTGTTATATCCTGAAATGGAAAGTTTACACAAAGATATTCGACGAACCGAAAGAAGCGCTTTGTCTTATTAGTGTATAAAGAGTCTAAAAAACTCGTTTGGAACGAAAACTTTTCCATTTTCAAATATTTAAGGAAGCCCATTTTACGGAAGCGAGACAAATTCACTTCCAGCTCAAATAAAAACCCTGCTTTATAATTCAAGAAGCTCTTCTTTATGGGCGATTTCAGCATTTCTTTGCCTATTCTTTCTAACCTTAATATTTTCTTAAGACATTCCATTTAGGCAGTTAGTTATCGCATCCACGCTTCCAACTTTAAGTGCGGTGGAAATTTTCAATTATCTTAAAAATAAATAACTTAAACCCTTTATATCATTACATTCTACAGTTAATTAATGGAACTGTATTTCGAATCGATATTTTTATGAACAGTCTTTAACAATCAAAATAAAAATCTGCAACAACAAAACGAATAAAAAAAAAACTTTCATACCATACCGATTTTACGGAGAGCGTACAATATAGGGGTAAAAATTTTAGTGTCAATTAAAAAAAAAGATTTCGTGGTTATACAAAAACAAAATGAACTCGTCAATGAAGATTGTTATCTGTTGACGGTGTAAGTAGTTAGTTAGTAAAGCATCAGAAAGCTTCCAAAGAATAAGAGCAAGTAATAAGCGTCAAGTAAACAAGGCAAAACTATGAACTCATTAATACTTGTGTCTCCTTCTAATTGGATATTCTTAAGAAATACTTTTGTCCCGTCCTAGTTCCTCTTCCATAGTTATTCGAGAGCAAAACAAATAAATCGCACTTAAAGATACGAGATTATATAATTAAATATTTGGAACTTGTTATTGAATGATGAAGTTTATGAATATTTCTATAAATCGTCTTAAGTTTGGGAAAATGGCGCTGAGAGATTTATTTATGATAAATTCGGAAATCATTCGATGAAACGTTTTCAGTTTTTGTATAGTAGCTTTCATAGCTTGAGTGAAACACTCTTTCATAAATATTAAAGACCTCTTTATATATTACTATTACAAAGTGGGTGGAGATCGTAATTTAGCATCACGATTTCCATTCACGTATTACGGAGATACATCAGACCGGGATCTATTCATTAGAATATAAATTATCAACGGACCTCAAATAAATTACAGAACAATGTAAAAGCCTCCATTTCAATTGAAGTCAATTCAGGTTTAAGATTATTGGGAACAAACAGGCCTCTTATTAAGGATGTCTAATTTATCTGCCTTTGTTCAGATAACGTTCAGAGAAGATATTACTTACCACAATCCAGGATCATTTACTTTCCTCTTAAAACAAACAGAATTTTCCGTGTTTCTTGTTAAAACGAGATGGTATTGCGAACTTTATGATACTTTTACTTTATCTATCTCGGATTCAGAAAAAAATGTTTACGCTTATTGTTTTCGTAGTTTTAATGGTGTCTGATTGTGAAAAATGTTTCTTAGAATCTTCTTTCTAACTAATTATATCGATATACTTTTAAATGTTTGCATTAAATTTTCATATTCCTATTTTCTGATACACCACTATCAGAAACGTGCTCTGAATGAGTGCTCTGTGATATGAATGTTAAACATATCTGTTCGGTCTATTTGAGTTTTTCACAATACATTTGGAATCATAGAAGAAACGAATTCTGATCAAAAGAGTAACATTTTGATTGACAACAAAAGTGAGCTGTGTCTTCAAAAGTTATACTTATACTTAGTTATCCTATAGTGATCCAGAGGCGACTTTTGTTTTTACTTAACCACTGAACAATTATGCAAACAATAATTACCAAAAAGTTTGTTACTTCGGTCGTTGTCGATTAAGTTATAGTTATAGATTTTGTTACTTATTTTGTTCCGAGTATAGTACGCTTCATAATGTATTTTCTTACATTCTCCGTCTTTACGTTGCGAAACAGAAATAACTTAAATCAATACACAAATCAAAAGGTTTCTAAAGAAATTAAAAATATGATGCACAATTTTAAAAAGCCAAATCATTTTAAGCAGAACTTCAACAAAAGATAATGCTTTAGGGTCGATTAAACTTTTCAGAACGATAACTTCGGCCCGAGGTTCCTGTAAAGAGACTCCGTCCACTTTTTTTAATTTACTAGGGAATTAGCAAAGTTTCTTGGCGTTCTTAAGAAAACGGCCTCAGAAATAATGTTAGCAAACATTTGCATTACATTTCACGTTATGTTGTTTTCTTTTTAAAGGTCTCTTAGATAAAACCTACTATTTTTCCTCATTGAAAATCCTAAAGCCGATTTATGTAGATGTTTCTCGGAATATCCGAAAGAGAACCGTTTAAATTAGATTTAACGACACCTCATATACTCGCGATAAAATCACATCCTGCCGCTGAAGACGCCATATGGAAGCTTTTAATTTTTTCCCCTTAAACAGAATTATTCTGAACAATATGGGCTAATTAATTTTTCGCACATTTTATCTTCTGTTTTTTTCGTCTCGGTAATGTGGTAAAAATTTCAAATTGCATATTTTATTACTACAACCCCCAAAACTAAAGAAACTGATGTATGAAAAAACAATTATTAAACAGGTAACCAATTCCCTATTCATACAAAGAAAAATACTAGTTAGTGGAAGATAAATTAATCGGTATCTCTTTGTAATTGTCAATTACCTTTTTGACTATAAAACAAAATTTTAAGCAATATTTTTTATATTTTCAGATTCTTATAACACAAAAGCTAGAAGCTTAATTTGAATTTTAATTTAGAGGTCATCTGAAGCTGGGTAACACTTCCCATTATCCCAAGCCACAGAACAATGGCTCATATGTTCCTGCCGTTTAATTAATGTCAATGTAGAATTTCACCCCGATTCGTAATTATGATGTAAGACATGTAGTGCTTTCAAATAAGATTAGCCATCTAATAAAATAAAGGACTAAGGACAAAGCTGTTCTGTTTTAAAGCAGTGTCTTTTCTGTTCAAATGTCTTTTTCAAACAATTAGTTCTTCCATTGGATCTAAATTTATTTCCTATGTTTGTAAAATAAACATTTTTATCTTCATCAACGCAAACATTTTACTGGTATTAATAATTAATAATGCAAAAGTAGTTTACGCAATAGTACTTTACGATATTAAAAAAATATCTTTATTTGTAGTTTTCTTATACTATGAATATGCACAGCCTGATAATAAATAATAAACTAACCATAAAAACAACATTAAAACATAATGTCTACACCATGTCGTTATGGAGGCAGCTATTTAGGCTTGAACCACACTATCATGGGTCATTAGGTCCTGCTAGGGGGCTGCCGAGGGAAGCAAATATAAACATTGCTTCCTTTACGAAACGTTAAATTTGTTTCTTTTATATAAAGAAGTTAAAAATTCACGTGTTAATTATTTATATGGTGAAAAAATTTAGTTTTCATTTCATTTACAAACATAAGATTCTTATGCTTTTTGTATCTTTATTATGAAACTTATACAATTCATACAGTGGCATCTTGCCAGATTCGTCTGCTCTCAAGGGTTTAGTACTGTTAACACATATTCTGAAGAGAAATATCGTTTCATCATTTCTAAATTCGCGTTGATATCTTATGATATTTTACGAATATATGAATACATAACTTTCCTTGTTTCAAATACGATACGAATTTACAATGTACTTGTTTTGAATCTAGAGCAATGTATTTATATTATTTTTAAAATAATATAAATTATGTTTCATATTTTTGCCCTTATATTGACACGTATAAAAATTAAGACTGGTGTAAGTGAACACTAAATCAATAAAAAAAAAATTGATTAGAAAGTAATATTTTCATGGAATACAAGAAGTATGTAAGTGGAGAATATAAATTCTATAAAACACATAAAGTCCAGTCTTTATTTAAAAATAAATATTGTTTTATTATAATAAATAATACTCGTATATAAATCAAGAATAATCTTTTTAAAGATACATGTATTTATAACAGAACAGTTCTATTATTTCCGTATCTGTAATAGCTGTGGAGACTGAGAGAAAATTGAGGTAATCACCTCAAAGTAGGGAGCTGGTTGTTATTAGAGATAATACTGTTTAAATATACGGGCATATGTTGTTTATTTATAATATGAGGAACAATGTTGGAAGATATTACGTCAAGATTACTCCATGGACCATACAAATATAGTTGAATGACAATACAGAAGGGAAATAGCGTATTAACATCACATTGTTACATTAAAACAAAGGTGTATTAAACAATTTAATTGACAAAAACAAATAGACAAACTTATATTTATGTTGGCATGAATTTTAAATTGTAACATTTACTTAGTATTAAAATAACTAGTTAATGTATATACTAATCTCTACACTGTGACTCGTTAAAAACTAACAATCTTAAAAAACCGAAGCATAATTACCAGCTATAAAAAAATCTGTGTTCCTTTGCAAGTAATATACCTCCAAAGAAAAGCTCAAGGCTATCGGAATTTAGCATTGCGTTGTTGGCCATATTCCGAATTCCAAACTATTGAAGCCACGGTCAGCGCGTGAACCATATATTGGAGAATAGTTTAAGTAGTCTTATCGCTTTTATTCGAAAACCTCAGCTATTAATATTTGTCGTCCCCTTTTCCAAACCATTGACGTTTAGGATAAGAAATTCTACTGAAATATCCAGGTCGAAACGTACAAAGTAATTCCGATGGCTATTAAAATTCCTTGTGCTCAATATAATTTACATACTAATGAGAGATTATTTTTCGTGGTATTATTTCCACATTCAATATATTTCAATTATAATATTATTAGATTGAGAGTCTGTTTGAAAATAATGATTTAGTATCTTTTATCCAAATCGTGCGTGCGATTAAAATAAATTTTCTGGCAAAAATCTGTTTTCGTAATGAAAACATAGATAACTTACAAGAAAAATGAAAATCGTGACTATAATAGTACTATGTTTGAGAATCATGATCATCTTTAAACATAAAAAAAATTTAGCTTCTATAATATTGAAAGAATAGTTTTCTAAATTATATTTGAATCAAATACAAAGAAACATTATCGAAGTACAGCCAAAAGGTTTATTAATTTACAGTCGTTCACTCTTTCATATTTGTACATTATAGACTTTTAACGGATAACTTTACATGTTTCAGTCATAAAAAAGATATGTCTTCTAAGCATAATTGAGTTCTGATTTGTATGGTATGTAATATTCACATCGCAATATTCCTTATGCATTCAAATAGTTCTTGGATCTGTACTTATTGTCTAGGCTTTTAAAATAAGTCATAAAAAAAGCATTCTATGTATTTTAAAAAAGTTATTAAATTTCTATTACATGCTGTTGGGACGATTAAGATATTAATCAATAATGGTATAAAAACATGCCTTAATTGTGTTATTATTATGTTGTTATGTTAATGGAATTACAATTAACATTATTTCAAAATAAAATTGGTCTCGACGCACTCACACATGGCAGATATGGTGTACTTACACTTGCAAATAGTGCGGTCCTCTATAGTCTCATAACGCGTGGCATATCCAACCCAGAACTCAATGCAATAACAGTTGGCTCTGAGCCAAATGTGCCTGTAGGCAAATCGATTGGAGCTACATACAAAACGTAATTGTAAATAGCGAAACGTATACAGTTTATTCTACATTAAGTTCTTTAAAATATTGTTTGGTGGTTAATACATAAATCTCGCTAAGAATGTTTTATGCTCGCCTTGAACTCCGTTATTCGAGATTAATTCCGCTGAGGTTTTTTATTCGCTGTCTCTGTATTACGAGCCGTAATAAGATGCTCTTTATACTTTTATTACTTTTTTCTTTATGTCAGTGTGTGATATTTTTTTGTTACATGTTAGTGACGTTCGTGTTGAAACTTGTTTTGATGGCGGAGACATTTGCAGAATATAAAAATCAAATATTCGAATTCCGATTTTGGATCTTAGGTGTTTATAATTAAATAATATATATTATATCGTTAAAATTTTAATATTCTAATAAAGGCGAATTGAGATTGAGGAATACTCTAGACTGAGTCCAAAAGATTTTTTTTTACACCGCTCTTATCCCAATTTATTAATATACATAATATTGCTGTGTGACGAACAAATATTAAGTATATGCAAATATACTTACATAAGAAAATGTTCTCACATAAAATTTTTAATACTTATACATTTAGACATCCAGCTAAATTCTTTAATACTTTGTTAAAGTACTACCTCTGTAATAATCTGGAAATAAGATTTAATGAGTTTTTTATATTACGAACTTTCGAAGTAATATAACGAACTGCATAACCACTAATTAAACCGAAGTATTTCTTAAACATAATTTAAATGTAAGTTGAAATAACAAAAATACATGAATGCTAAATTTATACAAAGTAAACTTAATATTTAATAAGTATAAGAGTTCTAAAAACCTTACTAGTAAATGGAACCTTTGATAATATTCAATGACAGTAAGGGCTAATATAATAAAGTGAAATAACGGAAAAAGGAAAGCTTTCGGTCCGAAAATGTTATTGAATTTTTGTCAGCACAATTTGAAATAAGAATTTTATTTTATAAAGCAAGCAAATTAAATGAATAAATTATGTCTTGATGATATTTAATTTTAATTTCAAACCACTTCAAATAATAATTCCGTGAAGCGGAAAGAGACATTTAATAATGAAGTCATGTCTTACAGAAACATATTCAAGGTATTAAAATAAAATGTAGCAAACCTTGCTGAAGTAAGTTATGTGCAAATAAAGGCTGAGATTCTAGGAAAATTATACTAGTTATTTTCATCACCTTAAGTAAGTTTTGTTATAAGCATAACTCTTAGATGGACGTTTTTTCAGTGTCCATATTTTTTTTTTGCTATCCTTAGTCAGTGAACTTTTCTCAATTATTCTTCCACTATACGACATTTCTATAAATATTGTCGTTAATATATTGTACCACCTTTGATGAAAAGCGTCCTTAACACTATTTATGTCCCAAATATGAATAGAAGTTTTCCGGGCTACAGCTTTATGTAAATATAATAATGGTTTTCGCCTTCCTTCCATTAATTTTCAGGATATTAACATATAAGAACTAATGACATTTTGTGGATCGCAAGCTGTATTCATTAATGTGCGAGATCTTAAATTATAACCAGCAATTTTTTCGTCAAAGCTCTCTTATAATTTATTATACAATTTTTACATCAATGATTAAAAGTTTAAAGAATTTTAATTAAGTAATATTTAGGGTTCTACTACTGCTTTTTCTGTTTCAAATTAATAACTGCGTAACCCTTCGTATATAGATATCGAAGAATACTTTGCTATACTTGAATAATTGATTCGTTCGTTTAAAATACATTAAGCAGGCCCGGCACGATCGCGATTCCTGTTTTACAAAACAAAGGTAATTTCGTGGCTAACCATAAACCGAAACTGAAAACGAGGTGGTTTGTAAACCAACTCAATAAAATATACACTTATCTGGATGAGATGTTTGAAAAGAAACCCTATTCCATTTGTGTAAAGACGAGATTCATTGGTTTTTTTTTCTCGAATTATTATTGTTATCTCCTGGCAGTGTATTCACTAATGATATAGAAGGGACGGTTTAATTATGTTTAAATAAGGTGCTTAAGTATTTTTGTGCTCTGTTTCTGTACTAATTGCTGTTAGGTGTTCTTATTATTATGGTAATAGACTTTTATTATACACTCATATGACATAAAGCTGCTTTTAGATTTCATTTTGATTCTATTTCGTATTATAACACATACTTTCGTTCGGATACTTTAACCTATAAAATCGATTTACTAAACGATTTAAATTACAAAGTTTGTATTAACCACCACTAAACTCGATTAATTCAGATATTGTATTGAATAGCGACGGACAATTTAGCGTTAATGTTAGAGAGCCTTTAAAAAGTAATAAAATATTCCGTTACCAATTGTACATTCGAAGATTTAATTTTATACATTCTATACATTTTGTTATCGGTTGAATTATACTATATAACATTTATTATGTTAAATAATGATATGGTATATTTATACGTGAATAGTGCCCAAGCGTATCTATTAGCATATACTGCGATGCCACCGAAATGCGACCGTCCAACAGATTGCATATATATGCATTAATTACTGTAAGCATGTCATATAACTGAGATATATGGAATAAAGATAATAATTATTTACGCTCCAGTAACAGCCAATCACACAGTTATAATATAAAACCTTTCTAATGGAAGACTTTAATATATCAAATGAACCACTGGTGAAAAAACTTCGGTATTATTAGTATTTGTTACACTATAAGAATATGTTATATAATGAAAGAAATGAATGATTTAGTTGTAAATTTCTCATTAAAATATGCCAGTAAAATGCAACTGTATAAAGTTGTCCCAACACTATTAGTTCAGGACTGAGGAGGTAACATTGTGTTTGTTTTAAACATCCTCACTGGGACTCTGAATATATATTATTATATTTATATATATTATATATTCATAAAATTTATAAAGTAGAGTTATATATATATATATATGAGATAAGTTTATGGCCATCTGTATTAGAAAAAATAGGATTAGGAACATGTGAAGTGAACTACCGAATTAATTAACAGTATTTCACATTGTCTGCTTAAATAAAATAACATGGAGATATTGTTTGAGAATTTGAAAAAATAACATTATAGAACGGTATGATAATATTCAAAATTGATTGTATATTAATATATTTCACTTAGTAGTTCATTTATAATAGACATTATTATATTTTTATTAACCAAACTATTAACATTTCAATTCTTGTTTAGTTTAAAGTTGACATCGAAATCTCAGTATTTTTGTTGTATTTGCTTTTCATTTATTCCTTATGCCATAACTATAAATAAAGAATGGTAGTAGAACCCGAAGTCTATGCTTATCCTCACAAAACGCAATCACAATTCACTTACCCTTTACAAACCAAAACATTTATAAAACCACCTGAGCTCGAATCTATTCTTACAATAGCTCGACGTAACTCAAATTCAAAGCTGGCTATATAAAATCCGGGGCTAATAAAAGCTAGGGCTGAATAAAGCGACAATGGCGCAACTAGGCAAGGGGCACATCCGGGAACGCGGCCGGGTCAAGGTCACGGCCCGAGGATCGATGCAGCTACGCCCCCGCTACATTTCCCCCTCTACGCCGCTACGAAAGCGCTACGAATAACATAATATACCTACGCTTTGAGATATTACTCGAATGGAAAATGTATGGTTGTAAGCGTATTGAAGTATATGATAACATTATATTTCTTTCCGAATTTGAGTTATGGAATAATCTTATATGGTAATGTTTTCTTTTATATGCGTTATTGGAATATTTTTGTTGTAAAAAATTCTGGAAGCAACTTTCAGATGACTTAAGGCATCATTCCAGTTTTAAAACATCCATCCGCTGTCATACTACCTCATGGCGTAATTGCATTTATTTTTACTTCTCTATAATTTTGTAATATAATGTAATGTAAATGTAGCTATATAACATCTTTCTGTTCTAATATTATTTAATACCTTTTTATGTCTTTTAAGGCTGGATAAAAATATATAATATATAAGTTTTTATTTCATTATGTACTTACATATTGACTTAATAGGCCTCTTTTTAAAGTATATAAGAATAATTTATTGTAATAATATGTATTTGATCAAAAACCCTTCTTTATTTCAAAGCCTTAACATAATTATATTATTCAAAGGAACACACACATTCATTTAAAGCTTCAGTTATTATTAAACTAAACAACAAAGGGCAACTAAACCGTACTCCGATTACTGAGTGTATGCAGATCTCTTTGAGAATCGGACGAACGCTTAAAGTACAATATCGAAGCAATAAATCCACATCTACCACAGTTTTTATCAAATCATGTATGACTATTTAACATTTTAACAATTTAATTTAAATGTCATTAAAGAGGATTTTAAACATAATTCAATACGTAGAATTATTTTATGCCGCGAAATAAAATTTCATTGGACAAATATAAGAGAAAAGGATATTAAAAGCCTCAATTTCAGTCAGTCCAGTTGAATTACACGAAAGTTTTGGGTTTCAGAAAATAAAAATAAAAACATGTCCAACATGTACGCTTTTAACAAACAAACAGTCATTTACTTTGTTAGAAACGTGTCTCATTTGAAGTACTTTTTTTTTACACATAGCTTACATACGTTTTCATGATTCTGTATCATTCTTTATCTGCGTCTGTGTTTTCTGTGTTTTCTGTGATTTTATTATTAAAATATTAAAATGTTGTTATTAATGAATCAAAAAAAATCACATAACATAAACAAAGTTATACTTATGAAGTAAAAAAAAATCGTTTGAGTATCACGGATGCAATTAATAAAAAAGCTGGAATAATTTTTTTGCAATTTGAATTCTCACTAAAGCACAATTTGTATATTGTTATGTGATAATACTTATGTCTATTTATATATCTGTAAAACAGTGCCGCTGTCATTTTTAATTCTGTAGTGGTCTTATACAATGGCGTCGTAACCTTGAGAAGGTTTGTTGCTGGCGCGAGCGTCCACCCCTGTCGGTCATGGTCGCTATACGCAAGCATATAATGCAGACGTCCGAACACCTCAGTGCCCGACGCCCGAATGGCCTTCCGTTGGTTAGGAGTGGAGGGGTAATGTTTACCCGCCTATCCCCTCCTCTACCGTGCCAGCTGAGCAGCGGCACGCTATATTTAGGTTGCGCTGTAAATATTCGCTCCAAGTACGGAAAGCGCCCCCTCCCATGGGGGGTCAGGTGGGTACAGTCTCCAGCTACATGGGCGAGTAAAAGTTGAAAGTTCACCAGCGCCAGCATGTGTTCGCACTGTTAGAAAATGTTTTCTTTATTCAAATTTTACTTCAACTTATTCGGTGTCTCTATACTATATTGACTATTCAAATATCCAACAAAATATAACCAATTCTGTAAAAATTTATTACGTTGCCAAACCAAACCAAGTTACAAAATGCTTTAATATTTATTTTTCATTCTATTTCAAACATTTCTATACCAAAAATTAATCATTGAATGTTTATTTACTGCCCATGGCAAATAAATATTAATTAAACGCTTGAAACGAGAGGAAAAATTCGTGAATCTAATAAAACAAGAGTTTGAAGGTGAAGGTAATTTAAAAAATGTGACATTCTTTTCCCTAAAATTAAAATAGATTACTTTTACCCGTGATGGGCAATTTGCGTGCGTGAACAAATCGTTTGAATTTTTTGCTTTATGAAGGCGTTTACATAAAAATTACTTTACAGAAAAAAATATGCATACACAAATAAAGAAAACAAACACCAATAAACTATATAGCCATTAAATTATATATAAAATATAAAACATTTCGTAAACAGCATTTAAGTTAAGTGTTAAGTAATCAACGTTACAGTTGACTGGCAGCGAAGGTCGATTTAATTTGGTCCTAACAAATATCGACAGTAATTTTATAGAGCGCAATGACTGGCTGTATTGGATTTATACCGTGATTTCCTTATTGACAGCCGTAAGAATTCGATCTTCTGATTTTCCGTTTCATTTATGGCAGTTCACAAATTAAGTAACTGATTTCGTACTCATTTTAGATATGACCGGACAATTCACACTATGCGTAACCTTAGGTGGATGTTCAACAACTTCTTCAGAACTTTGATCTTCGTCGAACCACGTAACATCTTTCACGGTAAATTCGAATTGTTGTTCCTCTTTTATTTTATATTTCTCGTGCTTTGGATCATGGAAGCTGACAATGTTCAATAAAGGAGCTGTACCTCCGAACGCTATTCTTTCTTCGTGACTGGTTATTGCTAGTACTGTTCCAGGACACGGATATGAGCAGGCTATGTAGCGATTGTGAAGATTGATGACCTCAACACAGTTTGTTCCACTACCGCCTATGATACCGTATTTGCCCTTACGGTTATACTGTAACATTAAATATAGTTAAAATGAACTATTTGTTATTTTGAAAAAATAAAGAAGAGGGAAAAGCGTCAATTAGACTTCCAGCGCCAATCCACTAAATGATAGAAGTGAGATAAATATTTTAAGGTAATATTTGAATACAATATATCTGCTATATCATAGTCAACAAAAATTCATACAATGATAAGCTTATTCTACATATTTATAATTATAAATACGTTATGAATAAAAATATAAAGTAGAGATTTATAGGGAATTAACTGTCAATAGTACTAAATGCTATTGTTATAGAGATTTCCATAACAACAACAATAGATTCAATCTCGAAAGCAAAGTAGATGATATTCAAAGTAATTTGAACAACTCATAATCTTTCTAACAAATATTTCATAAAATATGAAATGTATTTTAAATTACCAGTAATACACAGAAGTTTACATAAAAACATCAACCTGTATTGCAATATCCAAACTTCAACAAGTCGTTTTAACTATCTCAACAATATTCAACCGCAGTGGCCTTACAAAGCGAAAACTTATACCTGCTTTCAAATTTCAATGTACTTAACAATTTATAGGATGGAAGGAAAACAATCTGCCCAAAACCTCGGCTTATAATAATATGGCTGTTTATTTTGTATTCCCAAACTAAATATTATAACATATTGGAATACCTGATAACAGTCAGCAAACGGGTCCAAATTATCTTTGTCTGCCAATATTATTGTAAGATGTATAATATATTACAAAAATATTTATAACCATTTTTATCGGCAAATTGATTTCCTATTTATTTGGTACCCGGTAACATGAAACTCATTGTATTGTTGCACTACGATCGCGTTGTACACGTGATCGCGTTGTAGTGGTTTTTTAAAGTTTCAATAAGGAATATCATAACATTTCTCTACGTCACATAACATAGGTGGTACATATAAATTTTTAAGGAATAAAATACCTTTGAAGATCTCCAATAGCGGCAACCGTAAATATACTCCCCATCAACATCAGGTCGTCGGTTTTGTACTCTGATGGTGCTCAATCTTTTTTTGGCAGTCAAATCCCAAACCGACAGCGCTTCAGTTGGCTGCCAACTTCCAGAAATGCAATAATCCCTCTGGAATATCATTTAGATCATTACATCGTTGGTGACCAACGCAGACTTTGCTGAGTTAAACATATGCGGATCCCTTTTGCATCACATCATGACGGCTTTGTTGATATATTTAACACTAATTTTATTAGACAATACAAATTTACAATTTAGTTTAACAAAGCACAACTGTGAGAATCTCACAAATCGATTCATAAGTATTTTACACCTTTTTCCCTCAATCATATTTTTAAACAGATTTATTTGCCCATATCAAGTAAGGTTTTAATTTACCCGGTAATTTTAGAACTTATATACTCGTGGACCTTAGCAAGTAACAGTTGATACATATTATGAATAATATTTCATCAGTGATATTGCCATCTAATTGGCAGACTTGTAAAAAGACTCAAAGTCGCTACATTTTTTCTGGGGGCTCATAGCAAAAAAAATATTGTTTTATAAAAATTTACATGCTTTACAAAATTTTGCTCATAACAACTAATTAAAATTAATAATCGCGAAAGTTGGTAACATTTTAAGAGCTTAAAAAGTTGTTACAAAATAAAAATTTCAACCAGACACACACTTATGAAAAACTTTAAAATAATATACACACCTCAAAGGCTACCAACTATGAGAGAATATCAAACTTGATAACGAGGGGAGACGAAACTGTAGATGAAACTTGAACCAAGTCGACAAAGGCACAGTTTTTAATTAAAACTACCTCATGGTCTTCGCTATACAAACACTTTAAGCGGTTGGAACGGAAACTAAGTGGTTGGACGGAAGAGTCAAATTATTGCATCTGTATATTGTTTGCATCTGTATGCATCTACTTCTTATATGGAAAAAAAACTTTAAAAAATAATAAAAGGAAAGCTGAAAATGTAAAGTAATGCAAGGAGTTATAACTTTCGGATATATATAAAGTAGCATACAATTTGGCAAATCCATTAAATATTATAATACGCAACGCGAATACCACGGCCTAACTTTGTACCAACCTTCATTTATCACTCCCTTTCATGTTCTAAGTAAAACTCGACGTATTTTTCAATTAATCTTAGCAAATGCGCGGCATGTTTTTATTTTTATACGTAATGAAATTAATAATTATTTGCAAAATAACATTACAGAGAATATAATTTTATCAATTTTATTTAACTTTTTATATTTTTCACTCAAACTAAATCTATTAAGATGTTTTTAAAAGGTATAGTTTGGCGGCGTGTAACAGTCCTTCACAATTAAACAATAAACATATTTGTTATTTGAAACTGTTGTTGTTTTGTTATACAACATTTTAAATTTGTTATTTTTATTTAAGAATGTTTGCTTTTTCATCTCACAAGTCGCTAGAAATGGAAAGTATGAGTACAATATTATAATAAACAATGATCATTTCGTTTTTTTTTTTTGTGATTAAATACAATTAACTCAAATCATAAAAAGTTGTGCAAATAATGTAAAAGTATTACTTTATGTTCAAAATCCAAATACTAAACTTATAAAATAACAAAAATATTTTGAATACACATAAATATATTCAAATTCATAAGAGAATGTACATATCAATTAAAAACTTGTTATTCTAAGAAAGAGAATGCCCGAATATCAAACTCGGTTCTGTTAGGTTTCAAGAAAAAGTTGACTAATTGCTTAACACATAAAGTACATATTACAATAGCATTATTATATACAATCATCAAAAATATAATAAGACGTTGCATAAGAATATATCTACCGTATATTCTATCCGTATCATCTGTGGTAAATTTTCCCTCGAGCAAATTTAAGTCCACTAAATACTAGTGACAAAAACGTCCACAGACCTAAACCTAGTAGACCGGCAATCAACATTATCATTCATCGTAGGATCCAGATATAAATTATCTTATTTCTTCTATACTCGTATTCTTCAACAAAAATATTTCTGCTATCATTTCTTACTTCAGACAAAAATAAGAAAAAAGTAATGACCATGAATAATCTTTATATGCTTGGTTTTATTCTTTTTATTATTTCAATTTATTATAACTTGGGTCAGACGTTATAATTGTTGTTATAAGATTGGACTGGTTGTATTAATAACTGGTATCACAACTTATTTCACTGGTATAAGGTATTCTGATCGTAATAGGAAATCTAAAATGCAGTTTCTCTGTTTTATATAAAAATGTAGGTATAATTCTTCTCCTCTATAAAATTTGCAACTCAAACTACATATAATTATGATAGAATGACACTTTCAGAGACACATGTGTATAGAAATACATACATAAGAGAAATAATCTATCAATTCTGTTTAAGTAGGAAGAATATTCTTATAATAATTAAATGAAATAGATGTATGAATGTCAACATTAAAAATAGGACTCAAACTACACTAAATAACTGTTTAAAATTCAACTAAAAGTAAAAAAGATGTTTTTGTTTGTCAATGACAAAGTTATTAGACATATTTAGGTAATAAAGTTAGGCTTCTTCTTTATTCCAAAAGTCGATTGTCCAAAGGAAAGGCAAAGGAAGGTTATTACAACTATTTGATATGTAAATCACGTCAGAGCTAATTAATGCAGAAATACGTCTATCCATTCCTATATGTTTTCACATTGTTAATATTGTAAGAATGACATGAATTTAAGAAACGCATGATACATTAAGCCGCCTTATAATTACCGATCAAAATAGATTCATTCTCTCTGTAAACTTGAAATTCTACTTACAATTACACGTTTTTTTTTTGACAATGCATTGTATAATATAATACATTAAATAAATTTGAATCTACCAAAAGGAATACATTCCTTTTACTTAAGAAGTGGTGGTGTTTTGATGGTTATTCGACCAAAATACATTAAAACTCCCACAGAATATGTAATACACGTATGCCTAATACTAACATTCAGATCAATGCTGTCACCACATATATTTACTCCTTCGAAAGTCATTATGCATCCAACTTGGCATCTTATATCCCAAATCTGCAAACAAGTTAAAAACATTCGTTTCATTATTCTGTAAAGTCATAAGGTTTAAAATATTTATATTCTTTGAAGTAACAATATTTAATCCAGAGAATTCATAATAAGCACTTAAAATATTGCAATCATGTAGGTATGCCGTTTTAAATTGACACAGTCTCTTTTCTTTGTTGATGTTAAACGCTCAAAAGCGCTTAATAAATAATTTGAGTTAACCGCTAGCAAAATATTTTAATCTCGACAGAGGCGCTCCGGGTCCGCGGTCGTTGACTGATATGTTTTATTCAGGGAGCGTTTACACGATTCCAGTAAAGTGACTCGGACGAGTACTTAATACTTCTTATCAAGGGACGTGTGGAGAGCCATAACAATAGGATATACATACAACAGTTTATGTCTACTTGCTTGCTTGCTAGAAACAGCTAAATGGAGCTTTGGGAATAAAACTCTTTCAAATTTAATAGTCATGTCGACCACAGAGCTGCTTCAAAGCGACTCGTTTTTGTTATTTTGCTTTGCCGCGTTCAGTTAGAACATTGTATTTTTTTTTCGACAAGGTATAATTCCTACCGCAAATACTCCATTACGGTCATTTACAAAGAACCCTCTTTATATGTTCAAAAAGTCTTTCTATTAATAAGTTATTAAGTAAAAAAATATATTTTTTCCATTATCATATTAATTTCATTAAAAGTTACTGTAATGTCATTATCATTATCGGTTTTTAAGTCATTATGACTCAACATTTTTACTTATTTCTAAAAAGTATAATCATATAAAATGTATATCATATTTTGGTACATAAGGGATTGCAAAACGTTTTGATTCTCAATCTTAATTTTTGATATAACTGAAAACAATAAATTCTTAAGGCCTATTAAGAAAATATTAAGGCTCAGAAATATTAATACTACACAAAGTTTATTTGATATATCTGGCAAATGATTACTTTGATAAAAATACTGACTACAAAGTAAATTTTGCTCAAGGTTATTTAATTAATCTAATTTATATTATTCTAAATGTTTAAGCAACGTATTTATTTTCTATTCAGAAGTTTCACTATAAGTGTATTCATTAGTACAGAGAACGAAACAAAATAAATCAAATATATTTTCTAGATAACATGGTATTGTTACGCTTTGATAATATCATGCCTTATTGTGTATATTAATTTTATTTATCTGCCCGAATATAAATATATAAATTAAAATACCTAATTTTAAATTCGTATTTTTGGTTCAAAAGATAAGTCTTTTGTTGGTAGGTACAATTAACATTTAAGTTATTGTTTTTGATATTTACCCTCAAAGTATTATCCCAGGCTCCTGATGCAAATATAAAAGGCTTCTGGTCGTGGCACCTTAGAGCACAGACTTGCCCAAAATGCATTCTCTGAAGTTTCTTAGGTATAAACTGTAAACGCAGTTTGTGGACCTTATATGTTAGGTCCGCCTGAAAGGACACAACTAAGTTATAGGTATGGAATTGTTTGTTTGTTGTTGTGTTTACTTGGATATTCCATTGTAAACAACTAAAACTTGTCATCAAGAATGTTTCTGTTTCGGCCCCTTTGTTTAGAACAGTATTATGAAACAAACTTAATTGCGTTCAATGGAATTATATACTCTGTGGAATAATTGTGACGATGAAAATAAAATTAACGTCCCATCTTTCAGACTCTTTTGAAATATTTTATATTGGTCGATTTACAAAATTTATACACTTTTTAGACTGTTAAACCGCTTTTATCGCTTTTACAAGGAAATTTAGATAGGTTATTTCATGAACATTCAAAAAAGCCTAAATTTGCAAAGCAAACAAGAAATTTATTCGAGATCTTTCAAACTATAACATTGGATTTTAGTCCCGACAGTTAATACATTTTATGGTTGGGTACAGATAAAATAAATAAGGGATAGTCTTGATGTCCTCGTCATCTGGCGTCGCTGTAACATGATAACAGAATCCTTGACCAGAACCGACCTACTTTCACAAGTATCCTTACTTTTGAATAAATCGTAAACCCTACACTGATATTGCCAATAAACCGTGATCGGCGGTTTTACGGGAAACACTTCTTTTTAATGTTGATAGCAAAATTTCAAAATAAAAAAATATTTGACTTTCCTTTCGTTATTAAATCAACATACAGTATTTTTGTTATAGTAATAGTATTAGATTTTACCGCGTCTTCGTCCGCGTTCGTTATTAGGCTCAGAGAGAAATGTGTAAAATATATTAAAACAATAGCTGTGGTAGGTAATAATCGGTAGTGACTTCTATAGTCTACGTGACATAAGTACATGCACAATACAACTATTATGCCTTGATTCTGTGGTAACTACACGGAATTTCGGAATAATTTATGCATGGCCTACGTCTTATTGTAAAGTCTAAGCTACATTATTGTAAAGTTAGTAAGTAGTTTTGCGTATAAGAGCAACAAAGATCCATAAATCCTCACAAATCTCTCCCTTTTAACAAATTGGTTATGTAAAAACCCATAGCATTTATTTTATTACAATAGAATTTAAGGTTTAAAATTTAAATGAAATGAAAAAAATATTGAAAATTATTTAAAAGGTAAAACCAAATTTAATGAACACTTTGGACTCATTTAAAAGCAATTTAATAGCCTTTTAACTGGACGGGCGACTTTAATTAAAAACAAAATAATCATATATGTATCTGTTCAGTTATTTAATTTTGAAAAAGACTTCTTATTGAGACATTTTGTTTCAAGAGTTTAGAAAAGACCAAATAGAAAAAAATAAAAGACTTAAATCATTAACTTCAGCGTAAGCATACATTAACTGCCTAAAGGCAAGAAAGAGCGGTGGGATAATTTATTATACATTTTTAATGTTTTTCTATTTCAATATAAAACCTCTAGATTAAAGTATTTCACTTCAATATTACGAAATAAAAATGAATTTTCATTATGAACATGAAAAGTTGAATAGAAACCGAAAATGTTAAAAAGCTAATAACAATAAATTGCATTGTACCTGACGTTTTACTCGTAACAACAAAGCGAATTTATTTAACTTTCTGTAATTTATGTAGCCAAATTAACTGACATAAATATTACGCACCAACATAAATTATACAGACAACCGCTGCTATATCGATAGATATGCATAGAGCAATTCCATCACTAATGTACAAACTACAAAAAAACAAACATCACCTTTACGTCTGTTAAATTAAAATAAATAAGTGTATACTTATTAACCTCTAGAGTTTCCATATCGTACACTTTTATCGAGGCGTCAGCGTACCCAACAATGACTTTCGCCTGATCAGCCGATATGCCCAAGGATAGAGCCGGCGATCTCTCTAAAGTAAATAACAGAATGTTGGATCGTGTTCTCGTAACAAAGGATCGTAATTTGATTCTCGTATTCTTAAAGAAGAATATATTTTTAAGAGATATTGAAGTTGCTCCAATTGTGTTTGATTTATTAACGTTAAAGTCCTATTACAAGTGTTTTTGAACGTTCGTGTGTAATAATACATCTTAACTTAAAAAAACCTGGTTTGCTGAATACAAACCATAAATTATTCTTTAAAACTTCCCTCACATTTTAAGCATAAAGTATAATAAAAGCAAAAAAAAGTACTTCATATTACTTATCTGTTTAGCTAAAATAAACTTACGTGTTATAAGCGGGGTAGAGGCGGAAGATATTCCAGGAGAGCCATAAAACTGTGTGTTAAGACATTCCAAAGCAGGATCGGCACGAATACAATACCCGGGAGGATCGTCCACTGATGTTGCGATCTGTTTATTGTGTTAGTACTTACTACCTTGATGAGCAATGATCTTAAGGCCAGAACATATTCGGAATTATGGTTTTGTGCAGATATAAGTTCATTTACGTGAAGGCAAAAAGATTAGCAATTGAGTCGGTATATATAAGAGTATATAAAATTTCATGTCATTGTGAACAAAATGATTTTTTTTTATGAAATTCTCATGTATTAACAATACCAAGTCTCGTGGTAAATTTAAAAATATACACAGGCCTCGTTGTATTTTACTGTCAGTGGTTACCCACACGATATAGAAATTGTTAAAAGCGGAAGTATATATCTAAATGTGACTGATCTGGCTCAGAATTCTATATAATGATTATGTTATCTCAATTATAAACTACATTAGGTATTTCAATTCTGTATATGGCACCATCGCTGCAAGCGGCATAGCACACACGTTCTTCTAAACGACTGTATTCGATAGCATAGATGGGTCTCGGGGGAAATTGTATGTTACGCAGAGTACAGAGAACTACGCCTGTAGTACCATGACGCATCTGAAATGACATTATTTTACAATAAATATTAATAATATATGAATGAATTGTACGCCCCATTTCTTATAAATTCACATTTAGATGTGAAGTTCTAGATAGCGGAATAACTTTAAAATAGAATCAATCATTGCATTCAATAATAATTCAAAAAAAAATCATCAATAAGAATACAATCCCTGTATCTGCAAAAAGTAAACCGCTCAACTAAACAATACTACCTGCACCATCCCTGACGCATGGCCTACAATAATGTGGCCTCCGTTAGGCGAGTAGGTCAAAGCCGTTATAGCGCCCAATTCGGAACAATACCATCGATTGAACAATATCTCATTTCGAGTGCCTTTTAAAAATCTATCACTGTTTTCTTTCATCCATGCGAAACGATTGTGCTCTTCTTTTGGACCTTGATAAAACATTGGATACCAAAGTTTTGGAGATTCCTCATTTTCATAATATGAATGAATATTTTTTCCGTATTCCGCAATGATTTCATTGTATATCTCCATATTAAAGATACTAGATTTAGGTACGATTGTTTTTTTTTACCCGACTGCGATGAAGCGCAAAGTGAAGGTTTAATATAATCTTCGTTTACCTAAGTTACATGCTCAACAAAAAGGATTCCTTGTAAATAGGAATAAATTTTATACATAGAATTTAATTTTCTATAACATACATAGCTTTCTGTTTAAAATTATATCTAGACTTATTACTATTATGGAGGTAAAAACATAGTATAATAGTTTTAAATGTTCTCACTTGAATTAGACCAGATGAGTGACCTACGATTAAAAATTCGCCATCAGGACTATATATCATAGAGGTAATAAAGCCAGTTTCGGACAAATAGTCCAAACGTAGCAAATTCTCATTAGGAGTATCCTTAAAAAATCTTTCTTCATTGTCTCGTAACCAAGTCAATTCTGTTAAACTTAAACTTCTCTCCGCAAAAGAAACAAAGCCCGAGAGACCCTTCTCATCCTCACGAATAAGTTGTTTTTTTATGCGATACCCATATTCTTTGACAAAAACTTGAATATCAGATTCACTCTCTGACAAATTAAATCGACTGTATGTTGATATATTAAAAAGATTAGACGCCATATTATTTCTTAAACAAAATAATCGTAAGTTATTTACAAATCCGTCAGGAAATATGAGACAGCTAAAATTAAAACTGTCAATAGGTAAAGAAGTAATACTAGAAAAATACTTAATAAAGTTTTTATATTTTACATTTACTTATGACGATATTATTTATGAAATAATACTTAGGGATTTTAGTGATATTTAATGAATATTGAGTAACATGGTCTTAAATAAAAGGATATATCTTAGATTTTCAATTCGATTACTTTGCAGTGTGCAATTATTGTATTGAGGGTAGACGAGAGGATTATAGTAAGGCTTTATATATAAAAGTAAGAATAAATAAGTTAAAGCCGACCATTATTCGTGGAAATAAATGGTATCATAAATACGACTTCATTTTATGAAAAGTTTTTTAACAAGTTAATTATTGAAATAACCCGTCAGATAAACTTGTTAAAAGAATTTACCAATCACAAATTGCGATAATGTTCTTCTAATGCGTGATATGGAACGTTTTTTATCTGACAGGGCATCCAATATGATAAAAAAAAAATAGGACAGAGATAGAAGTAGAATATAAGCAAAAGAGCGAGTGAGTAAAATAAACAGCGTCCTGACTGGGCGAAGTCAACCGAAGGTTGCCGATGTTGACGCCATATTGTAATGTCAGGTTAGGTGAAGGTGGTGAAAGCACTTGCTTTTTATTTACTATATTTGTCTAAACTGGTGATTTATCAATTGATTAGGACTTAAAAACTTAAGGTATGTAATGAACTTCCATTATTTAATATTAGTATAACAATTTTGCAGACTTATAAAGAAACAAATTAGTGTAAATTGTCGGGTGTGGTATTTAGTTCATTTGATACACGGGCATTATATACTTTGTTTATTTTGTTATTATTATTACTTTATTTTCTTTCATTACATAAAACAGTATTATATATTAGTTTATATATGTATATCTTGAGCTTTAATTTAGAATATTGACAAATTGCTTATAAATCGATAGTCACGGCTGCGTCGTATTCTAGTTTCATAGTTTATTTTTTATAGGCGCAGGGTGCATCGCTGCATCCGTTTAAACATGAGTTATCAGATACCATCATCTCAGAGCCGCACAAGTAAGTAATATTATAAAAAAAAATAATCCTAATAATAATAATTACTTACAGAAACTAGTTTGTATTTTTGTGACTCACATCACATATTTCAATATTGTTATTTCTAAAGTAGTTATGAAAGTTGTTAAAATCATTGATAAATATTTATTATTTGAGTATAAAATTACTATTGAAATATGTCTGTCTAATCAAAATTGTTGGGAATTATAAAAACTATTATAAATATACAAAGTAAAATTAAAAAATATCTTCATAAAATTCTATTGTAATTAGTTCTAATATTTTACACAATTTTAACCTCGTGTATTTACTCTTATTTATTTATTGATCTTATAAACCTAGTATAACCAAATCATAATTATGCTTACAGTGTCTCATAGCAACTATGGTGGGTCTGATGTGCCGATGGCACCTAGTAAGGAGCAGCAGACCCTTATGTGGCAACAGAACTCGTACTTGGTGGATTCTGGTATCAATTCTGGTGCAGCTACTCAGGTATGTGTTTATTACTTCCGAACTATTGATCAATTGATTGATGAAATTTATTTAATTATGCTTATCATAAATAATTTAATTTTTTTTTGGGTTACTATGTGTTAATTTAAAAACTACATACTCCCAACATCTCGGTTACTTTGCAGTAACTGTGATCACAGGCAGACATAAAGAAATCCTCTTCATTGTTATGTCATAAACATGGGGAGTATGTAGTTTTTAAAATAATAAAATAATGCATAGTAATCGGAAAGTATTAGTTTTTATAAATGAATACTCGCTAAAGTCTTAGACTTCATAACATTCATCTTGTTTCTTATGCTAAAGTGGTTTTTCTTAATTCTTTATACAAGTAAATATGTTATAACTCAGCACATTTAAAACATTACAAAATGATAAGTCAACATGTTCATCTCATGAACTTCTTATTGAGTATGTGTTTATAAATCTGATACTCTATCAAACACTATGTAGTACTTGGGATTCATATTTCCTATGTACAACAAATTAACATCACAATTATTTCTAGTGTATTTTTATTTAAATAGTCGTTTTATGTTTATAACTTTCTTTATTTGTAAAAATTGATTTTATTAAGAAATATTTATTTAAAAATTAAGTAAGTTATGAGTTATGTAAACAAATGTGTGATGTAAAAAACAATATAATTTAACGCTGAAATCATTAACTTAGCAATATTTTTTATATAACATTAAAAATTAAAACAATATTTCATAAACTTTTATCATGCGGCTGCTTAGAATAAGATTTTCAAAAAGGTTTATATTTCATTGTATCTTCATAGGTACCGTCTCTTACTGGCAAAGAAGATGATGAAATGGAAGGAGATCAGCTCATGTTTGACCTGGACCAGGGTTTTGCCCAAGGCTTTACTCAAGAACAGGTTGATGGTAAGTTGAATAAATAAATCATTTTTTGCAACTAAGGGTAAAATAACAGGTAACAAGAAAAGAAAGTCCCTTCTTTCTGAATTACCCATCTGCTAATTTGTGAATTCCTTCAAGCCATCATACATGTATATATTATAGGACACTAACAGTTTTATATCACAACATTTTATAATTTAAGAATTTGTTAATTTTTTAAAAATAATATGTATATCTCCTTGTACAGATATGAACCAGCAGTTATCTCAGACGCGGTCCCAGCGTGTTCGCGCTGCTATGTTTCCTGAGACTTTGGAGGAAGGTATAGAGATTCCTTCGACCCAATTGGATCCCGCTCAACCGACTGCTGTCCAACGCCTATCTGAGCCATCTCAGATGCTTAAACATGCTGTTGTTAACCTTATTAACTATCAGGACGACGCTGATTTGGCTACAAGGTTTGTATGAAAATGATTTGTTCTGCACTATATATTGTTTAATGCACTAAGAAAATTGGTTTTGAGTAATAAAATAACTTCCAGGGCCATACCTGAATTGATCAAACTCTTGAATGATGAAGACCAAGTGGTTGTGTCTCAAGCTGCTATGATGGTACATCAGCTATCCAAGAAGGAGGCGTCCCGTCACGCCATCATGAATTCACCTCAGATGGTTGCCGCTTTAGTTAGAGCAATCTCTAACAGCAATGATTTGGAGACTACTAAAGGTGCAGTGGGAACCCTGCATAACTTGTCTCACCACAGACAAGGTTTACTTGCAATCTTCAAGAGCGGTGGTATCCCCGCTCTGGTGAAGTTGCTAAGTTCCCCTGTAGAGTCGGTGCTCTTCTATGCTATCACCACACTCCATAATCTCTTACTGCACCAAGATGGTTCAAAAATGGCGGTGCGCTTGGCTGGGGGACTGCAAAAGATGGTTGCTTTATTGCAGAGGAATAACGTCAAGTTCTTGGCTATAGTGACTGATTGTCTCCAGATCTTGGCATACGGGAACCAAGAGTCCAAGCTAATCATCCTTGCGTCTCAAGGACCGATCGAACTTGTGCGTATCATGCGCTCTTACGACTATGAGAAGTTGCTGTGGACTACATCCAGAGTTCTGAAGGTAAATTATAATAAAACAGATTTTTTTTTACATACAAATATATTTCTAAACACCTAAAAAGTATATGGGAATCAAACCAATACATGATTCTTAAGAAAAGGTAAGCAATTTCAATTCAAACAGAAGTACTTTTCTAGATCATCAGAAGTATGTTATAGTCAAAACAATAATTGTAATCAATTTACATTTTCTAATGTGAAGGCACTGTATGATATTGTAGCAAATTTAAAGGCATATTCCTACCTTAACTGACTTCACATATGCAGTGCCTATTTATCAGTCTATAACGTGAAAAATTATTCAGTAACGAAGTAACATTCTCTTCTAATAAAATCATATATGAACTATTCAAGATTTTATGAAGTCTATCATTTTTGTTACTTACAGGTGCTGTCTGTATGCTCTAGTAATAAGCCGGCTATAGTGGAAGCTGGTGGCATGCAAGCCCTCGCCATGCACCTCGGCAACCCAAGCGGCCGTTTGGTCCAAAACTGTCTTTGGACTCTTAGAAATTTGTCTGATGCTGCCACCAAGGTAAGCTAAACCAAGAACGATTTAACATGCAATATATTTTAACATTCTGATTTTACATTATATGTACATGTTTTTAAGAAATACATATATGCATAGCAAGTTTTTAATCTGTACAATCACAATTGTATTATAAAAGTTAAATAAATTAATTAATCATTGCAGTCATTTTTACGAACCACATAACTATTAGTTTTCAGTTAAAGTCAGCCAGTTGTGACTCGGCTTTAGATTGCATTCAAAAAATTTATATTCACTTCACCTCTAGTTATACTTTAAATGCCATTCATATTTACACTTATATAGGCGTTCAAAGAGCTTAATGTTTTTCAATATGCTTATTTTAATTTAAAAAAGTCGATAAGAAACAAGTTATAGAAGTAATTAATAAATTTAGTATAGTAATATATATCTCCTTCACCACATTTGGAATTCAAGTCATGTTACACGGGTCTTTGGGCCCGTACCATTGCTTGGTTTGTTATCTCTTGAATATAACACCTCATGATTATTAATTTCAGGTGGAAGGTTTGGAAGCTCTGCTGTCAAGCCTAGTGCAGGTGCTCGCTTCGACTGATGTCAACATTGTGACTTGTGCTGCTGGAATACTCTCTAACTTGACATGCAACAATCAACGCAATAAGGTAAAGTCAAAGGATTTTGTTTTTAATTTCATATAAGTAAAACAAAATCGAACCATTGTACATATGATATGTTTTCTGGATGCATGGATTTTACACTGCATCACAAGCACTAAAATATCTTCATTTCAATAGTTGGACCATGCGAATTAGGACTTTGACAAATATATATTTTTGATTGATTCCAATACCCACATAATGGTTTTTTTGCAAATATCACACATTTTATTGGATTTGTTATTACAGTTAGTATTTTTTTTAATCCTTTTGTATATGACGCAGAATATTATCATCCAATAAAAGTTTCCAGGCAGTAATAAACTTTTCGCCAATATGCTTTCTTGCATACGGAGTCGGTCCAGACTGTTCAGTCAAAATGTTGTGCTGTGCTCGTCGACCTACTTGACCAAGCTCAGTCCCAGAGCTTTTTTCCACGGCACTCCCACTGACGACACCATACTGTTATCATCCGCATTATCCGCAGCTTGCATTTCGCGAATCTCACGCACTTGCCTCCTTCGTCCTCTTCCCCTATGCTATTTGCCGTTGTACATTAGCCGAAAAGACAACGAAAAACATTTAAAAGTTATTGTATAATATGTCAAATCATCTACGTCGGTAATTCTAATAATCAATAGATGCAAATATTCTTATCAAATAAGAGAGATAATAAAATCCTAGTGGCATGTGGTCGTTTGAGTCGCCAGTGCTTGAAGAACTCGTTTCGGATGGAATTATCTCTTCTTCTGAATCGCATTCACTTTCTACATCTTCACCCGCACCGTCTGACCGTCTGACTGATCCTCAGGCAACGATTGTAACGATTGTTTGTAATAATATTTGATGGTCTCTCAGCCTAGACATTGTAAAATAACTAAATGACGCTGTAACAGTTGGTATGATTCTATACAATTAGTTTCACAGGTAACATCCACAGCTAGAAAAAAAATAATGTAAATATTATGAGCAACCCTCAAATGGATGCTGTTTATCTTAATAAACGCCGCTTAGGTCCAATGACCCGGCACCGTCTCTGTACGTAAACGTTATGTTAATTTAATTCAGGATGATAATATAACAATAACATCAACAGTACATTGAGATATAAACTATTTCATTAAAAGTCACGGGTGGTTGAGCACCAAACTAATAGTTTCGAAATGATCGGAAACTTCAAAATGGGTCAAAAGACCCCTCCCCGTCTGTCTAGTGCTAAATACGGCGAAAATATAATTATTGAAATTATAACATTTTATAATGAAAATAATATTTTTTCGTATGACTACGTGTATTTTATCATTTTAAAACCTACATACTGTCGACGTTTCTATTAAACGTGATCAATAATATTAGTTTCATTTAAATGAACACTCGCGAAAGTCTTAGATCTCATTAAGTTTTATAATGATTAAAATTTTTCATATACATTTTAGATTCATTAAACTGATGTAATTTTCATATTATGTTTTCTTATTATTCCAATGAAAATTCAGATAGTTAAATATTGCCCTGATATTAAAGGTTACAATTATATAATCTGCATTTCTTTCCCAGGTGACGGTGTGTCAAGCTGGTGGTGTGGATGCTCTGGTCCGTACGGTGGTGTCAGCCGGGGACCGCGAGGAGATCACAGAGCCAGCGGTGTGTGCTCTCCGCCACCTCACCTCCAGGCACGTTGAGAGTGAGATGGCTCAGAACGCTGTCAGACTCCACTACGGACTACCGGTATGTTGTATTAAAGTTAATCTAATTAATTAAAAAAAAAATCCATAATAACTAATACTTGTGATATTTCTTTTAAGTATCACATTTTAGTGTAATGTAGGAATTTAATGCGTAATCCATAATATTAATATATATTTATATTTTTTTTGTAATTCAGTGATCATTATAAATGTTTACACAAAATTTTTGTAGTGATAATCGTGAGCAGCTACAAAAACTTTAATAAAACTTGTGAGAATGACACTTAGCGTAGTAATTAACCTTTATTTAAAGTTTTAAGTAGAGACGTTACTTGATCTGTAATATCATTTGTAAATATTTTTTCACACCGAGTATTTCAATTTAAATTCCCTTTTTTCTTGAATTCAATCATATCCATATCATCGGCTCATTAATCTCTTCATTTCCATTTATATCAGTCATGTGCATGTACCATTTAATTTTCCTATTAATCAACATAGTTTATGAAAGTCCTTCTTCCAGGTGATAGTGAAGCTGCTGCAGCCCCCGTCTCGCTGGCCGCTGGTGAAGGCTGTAGTGGGTCTAGTACGTAACCTGGCTCTGTGTCCAGCCAACCATGCCCCGCTACGAGAACATGGTGCTGTACATCATCTCGTTAGACTCCTGCTGCGCGCATTCAATGATACTCAGAGGGTTAGTAAATTAAATATTAAACAGCTCTTAGCAATACAAACGTTTTAAATCTCATTGCTAATGATAAAAAATAAATATTGAAAGTAGCCAACTTGTTTCGTTTATATCATTTGTATTTAAAATAATATCCATATATGTGAACATTTAGTAATTAATGAATATTAACTGTTAGTCATCTGTTAATGCCTTAGTAGGATTTTCATATAGCAACCAAAAGCTTAATAAATAATTTAAGAAAAATTTTATCGCTTATCTAATTGTAAATTTTTCCAGCAACGTACATCTGTAACTGGAGGCGGGGGTGCTGGCGGAGCTTACGCAGACGGCGTCCGTATGGAGGAGATTGTGGAAGGCGCGGTCGGTGCCCTGCATATTCTCGCTAGGGAGGGACTAAATCGCACTCTCATAAGACAACAGAACGTTATTCCGATATTCGTGCAGCTTCTGTTCAATGAGATAGAAAACATACAGGTTTGTTATGTTAAATTTACTTTTGTCTTAATTTATGTTGACAGCGTATAAATGTTTCGTACTTGTTATAAGATTGAGTATATCGGATGAAAAAGCCGCCTTGATATGTACTGTGACAATTTTTAAGTGCTGTGATATATTTTCGTTCTCAAATCAAGTCCAGCCTCCCTCCTGTACAAACAAGTAAAAAAGGTATAGAGCACGGATACAAAAGGTAATAAGATTTGATTTAGAAACACTACCCGTAGCAGAATTCCCATTTATTTCAGAAAGCACTTGAGTCTGAGCTGAAATAGCATTATCTCTAGTGTATAATCAATAATGAATCATTTCCGATAATATTTTACTTCTTTTATTCATATTGAATGTCTATCTTATCAGCGTGTAGCGGCGGGCGTGCTCTGTGAGCTCGCGGCTGATAAAGAGGGCGCGGAAATGATAGAAGCAGAGGGAGCCACCGCACCCCTCACTGAACTACTGCATTCAAGGAATGAAGGTATGTGTAAGAGTTATCCTGTATTTAATACATATATATGAAATATACATACAAAATCAGACTGTGAAGAAACTATAAATTTAATTTTTGTATGAAAATAACTTGAATGGAATATACAAAATATTACGCAAAATCGCTTAATAATTGTGCCTCATCAACATTTTCTATTATGAGTGTAAAATATGTTCTTGCCAGACAAATTTACTTATATTTGTTTTCCAATATAAAGGAAAGCGACCACCCTGTACTTGAATTAGCTTTCAATACTGTGTATCAGTGATTTTATAAAATCTAAAATACGAAAAATATATATATACCCTAAAAATCATACCTCTATTATCTACACATATATATTAAATCGGAATGTCTGTTTGTTTTATTGATATGAATATATATATAAATAAATAACTTTTTTTTTAATTTTTGTCTGTCTGATCGTTCCGGCTGATCTCTGAAGTAGCTAGATGGGTTTTAACGGGTCTGTTATTGGAGGTAGCTGATGTTATAAGGAGTAACATAGGCAATTTTTCATCCCGATTCCGATTTTAAGCGTCATCACGAGTGGGAGTCATACCGTATGTATATATAACCCACACTGATGTATAATTTCCAGGTGTGGCTACATACGCCGCAGCTGTTCTGTTCCGCATGTCAGAAGACAAACCTCACGACTACAAGAAGAGACTCTCTATGGAGTTGACGAATTCGCTGTTCAGAGACGATCATCAGATGTGGCCCAGCGACCTCGCCATGCAACCCGACCTACAGGTATAATCCTTTCCCACGTCTACACTTAAATGTAACAATAAAATTTTGCATATAAATATAAATGTACATTTATGTGAGCTTCATTTAAATGTATCAAGGTATTTTAATATCCTTACATTAATTTTTATTTTGCATTTTTTTTTTTTTTATTTTCATATAAAAATTATTGTTAATTATTTTGCGTTATTGTTTTGAACCTGCTTGTGTGATGTATGTTTGCTGTTGTATCATATAGGACATGCTCGGGCCGGAACAGGGCTACGAAGGTCTATACGGCACGAGACCATCTTTCCACCAACAAGGTGAGTTATATATTGACTATGTGACATATGTAATATGAGGTAAAAAAATTGATAAATCATTATAAGAATATCTCATAATAGATATATAGTATATGCATTGTTCTGTTACATGTATTAAGAGTAGGCTAACATTGTATTGATTGATTTGATATTAAGTAATCGATGTCCAGTATGAAGCACATGTTTTTGTAAACTTTAAAATATGTTTCTCTCTTCTTTACACGCAGCTTAATCCGGGACCTATTTATCACTAAACTCAGGTGATGGGAATATTATTATTATTGTGTGTGTGTGTTTTTTTTATTTATGTATTGTGAGTGTTCTAAGCATATATTTGTAATAAATATTTAATATGTATGCCCGATATCCGTCCCCGATTACTATGTTTTTAACTGCTTTGGATCGCTGCGTAACCAGTCGTTGAGAATTCGTACGAATTTACTAACAAATTAATATAAAATATGTTTACTTAATCAATTAATTATTCAAAATTAACTGTAACAAGTCATATTTGCTTGAAGCACATGATAGTTTGTAATTTTATTATTAAATATTTTGTGTGTGTGTTTTTTAGATACAGTCTCTTGTATAGTTAAAGTAACCACACAGCTCCATCACATTCAGTCACACTGTAAACCACCACTCATTTTCCCTCTAAACTCTATATTCTAAAAAATAATAAGTAAATTTTACAAATCACATTTAATAACTTATTTAATTCAATTCGCTACATTTTGTACGTATCATTGTAAGTCTAGGTTTCCATAACATTAAATAATTTCAAAGATAAATTAATCACGCCACATGGATTGTTAACGTCTAATAACACAATATTATCAAAACTTAAACACATTGCAGGCTACGATCAAATCCCGATAGACTCAATGCAGGGGTTGGACATCGGAAGCGGTTTCAATATGGACATGGACATCGGCGAGGAGGGCGCCACTACCAACGAGCTAGCCTTTCCTGAACCGCCGCACGACAACAACAACGTAGCCGCCTGGTACGACACCGACCTCTAGAGGGACCTGGCTTATCTGGACATTTTAATTACTTGACACCCGTGTAACACTATTGAGTTAAGTTTACTTAATGTAATAATTTTGTAGAGTAAACTGATGTATTGACTTCTTGTCATAACAAACAACTCGTCAACTATATTAAAACCTCACTTCGAGTGTAATTATCGGTTGTAAAAGCTTTCTAAACATATGTAATGAAAATTCAACTAGTTACTAGTTTTTGTTTATGTCAAAATATATATAAAAAAAATATGTTTTATTCACAATATTTTATTATCACAAAATAATTAAATATAAAACAATTCGTTACCAAAATCACGAACAGAACGCCGTCGATCCTCAACTTCTGTGATAGTCTCACGACGTAACAATTTTAACATCTGTTATAAAATTGGAAGCGATGGGTGCTATACCTGGGTCGGTATTGTATTTCTAAACGAACAAACGCCCCGGCATTGGTTACATCGGGTTTTGTACGGGAACGTATGAAATGCGTGTAATCGGACTATAGGGTATACATTACATTATAAGATATAGGCTTTAATGGTAATATTTTCTAGCGTAATTCGACTTATTTAATACGTGCATTTACGATGTGTGATTTATATGTTTCATTACAACTATTGGCTGGATGACGTTTTATTTAAATAATTCATAAGACTGTTTGATTGCTAAGAATTGTATTTTATATTGCTTTTGACTGCCATTTTGTTTTTATTTTACCATCGTCTGGTTTACACTGACGTTTGCTGATAACAATGAGCGCCTCATTGGATGTCACTTGATTCGATTCAAGCGACTTTGGCCTGTGAGTGTGGTGTAAACAGATGAAAAAAATTCAGTGTACGAATGATACGCTATTTAAACAGGTTAGTTCTGTATTAGGAGTAATATTATAATTTCAAATATCATATAACTCCGATGTCACGCACTGAAGTATAATCAATGTACTAGTATATAATATTTTAAACATTTTTTAGTAGAACAATCAATATTATGTAGTGTTAATAATCAGTGCGTACTAACCCTTCTCTGAGAACATTACATGTAGTTCACAATAATCGTTTTATTTCTGACATAAGATTTGAAATGTACTAAATCAGTGTTTGTGTTAAGGTGTGTACACACTAGTTTACACAAGTGCCAAAAACAAACGAAGAATTTTGTTCTCATCAAACTGGACGTAAACTTCAAAATATTCTGCATAAAAGGGCATTTCTGAAGTGACTCACCAGTTTAATGGGAAACATCGTTTTGTATGAACGGTAATGTACACACACCTTAACATTGTATGTAGCTTTGTGTATTACAGTTATGATATTAGGAGATGCACACTAACGTAACGTACACGTAGAATTAGTATATTATAATCGTATATCGTAAGGTCTAGTATTAATTGCGTAATTCCTCTAGGGTCCTCATATATAATTTTTCTATTTAATAATCTTAAGTATCTTTACCAATGTTTTTATACCGATTCGATTATGAAGACATTGCTGAAGCATGTTTTTTGTCCATTTAGTTATGGATATTAAAGTATAATACAAATGTATTTTGTTTTATTAATGCCCTTACATTTATAATTAATTCTAAAATTTTAATTACATAAAATATTTAGTTGGCATTTGGGTTAAATCAGCTTGAGATAACTTGGCCTGTAACAATGAAAAAATAAATTAATAATCAAGGTTATAAAAAAGTCCATAACATTTTTTTATAATGAGAATGCAATAAATTTTATAGTACTCGAACAAAAACCAGCGTATAAAATATAGTGCTTGTAAATTGTCAATATTACTATTTATCATTTTTTTATTATAATTTTAATATATTTAAGGATTTGTATTAAGTATATTAAATGTATGAAATTACAGAATATATAAATCATTCGTACGTCGACGTCCAGACTAGAAATATTTCTGTATTCGCGACTTTGATAGAGCTTACAGTTCCTTGGGAAATGAGCCATCCCAGAGACCATGCCATCAAGGTCAATAAGTTTACGAACTTACTAAGAAAAGGTTCGTTGTATAACATCTAAATCTCTACACCCTACTAAAAGTCTTGGCACTGTCCAGAACTAACACAAATTCGTTCCTAGAATGTACTTCGAAGACAGCCTTAATACATTCTTTTCATATTTGGTAGTTAGAGAGAGGATCTTGGAAGGTGGAGGTGAGCGTTTAACGTGCGTTAGATAGGGGGCCCTTAAACCTACGCCTGGGTCGCAAGTCCCAGGCACTGTTGAAGCACTCTCCCTGCAACGCGAATGACCCGGCACCCGCAAAATGAATCCATGGAATGCTGAGATTTCTCATTTTGTCTCTAAGCAACACCATGCTTCAATATCCTTTATAGTCCTATAAGGCTTCTTTAGCTTCAGAAGTAATTCTCAAGGACTCTTAGACATTAGAGGGTTAAGCTGTACCCATATGTCACATTATATTTGTCTCCGAGTTTCAATTATCAACCCTTGTTCTCCAAAATGAAAACTGTCATACATGCATTAATTACTATTTCAGTAGTTGTAAATGATGAAAATTAAAAACTATATCAATAATACAAACTAATAAGTTATCACTATAAAAATATCCAATAACTGTTTGGCTTATTTAACATTGAGATACAACTGTATGAGTAATATTTTGAAGTTTATAAACAGACTGTATGAAACACAGAATTTACAAATTAGGCTTTGAATTTTTCCAATAAACAATCAATGGTCCTTTTGCAAAATGTTTGTGGCGAGACTATAATTGTAATTCAAGTAATCTCCATATTTGTTCCACTGCCAAATTCGTCGAAAATATTATGTTACTTGACATACGAGAATTAGATTATGATAATAAAATTTAGCAGTTGCTAGTACTACCCCCATATCAAGCATTGTATGAATGTTTTAGTTGATGACTTTCATTAACAACTCCTTGCTTAAATGACGTTAACATTAGATTAGATTTTTTTTGTTTAAAGGCTGACATAAGATCTAAGCGAAATCTAGATAGATGCCTTTAACGTAAGACATGAAAGTGAACGGTGAGGTGAGCACTTACAAGTTTTTTCAGGTAGATGTGACATAAATACTAAAGATCAGTTTTGGAAGCATTTTGGACTAAAGCAAATATTTTCTATATAAATTTAATAAGACTATTGAGACCAATACAAATAAAAGTATAAAAAGAAATCTTTAACCTATACCTACAGGCATACTTTCATGTCTGAATATTTAGCACAGATTATATATAACTAATGATTGTTTCGACTTTTTTATTTCGATCATTAATATCAATGTTGCGTGCATTTTATATAGCTTAACTATAAAATAATCTTAATAATAAATAATTATGATTATAATAAAGTACAAAAGTAATAAGACCAGGTCCTTAATAAAATTTGTCATAGGGCTGTGAAGGCCTTATTTTACCTATATATTAAGGATAAATTAAGTAAAAAAAAATTCTTAATAGCAAAAAAATTAAGTTGGTAAAATCATAATTATAAATAAACAAATGATCACAGCTTGTTAATGTCAAGGAGTAGCTCAATACAGATCCATGAACCGAGTGATCAAAATATATCCACGTGAGCATCAAAAGACATAACTCGCAAAATTGTTCGTGAAGGTAGGCGACCGCAACCGCATGACGTAACTTCCCTGCCTTCGTCCCGACAGTTATTATGTACAATTAGGACTTAGACCACGGCACGGCACTAATCTTACACTAACTTCGATGTATACATAAATAGTTTCCGCCTAATTCTTGGGGTGGTACGGCAATTTCATCAGGTTCAATATACGTACATGTGTTCACTGGAATAATGATAATTTTCAATGCTGTTAGCAGTTACTACTCATGAAGTATGCTTTTAGGAATAAATATCTAAATAATTCAACACAAACAAACATGGTCAATACTTGGATGTAATTATGACAATATAAACAATTTCTAAAAATTCGTAGGTACGTTCTAAGTATTCTTTTGAATATGATTTATGTTTTTATCTAGTCTGATAAATGAATTTACTACTTACGGAGAAATTAACTGATATAGCTTTTAAAATATAAATTATACATTTTCCTTTCGCACCTAGTTAATAGTATGAGTATTTTCTTCAGAGTATTTCGGAGAAAAATAATTGTTATACAAAGTAGTAAGCAGGTAATCGTATGCAATTAAAGAAGCCTGCGAGGTTACAGTAGTCCCTTTGGTGCTCTGGGCCCATGGAATCAAAGCTACACTCACTTTTGACATCGAAGCATTCATATGATGGGTAGGTAATTGATCAGGTTTTTTTGGTATACCGACCTCACTAATCGTTAAAAAAAATATTGCCTTTGACTCCTCTTATAGAGCTTAATTAATATTATTTATATTAAAATCACGTATTGTCAAAAAACCCTCACACCGTCGTTATCATTAAGAAAAAAATATCGTTGAAAAGTAAAATATAATTAAAGTATGGTGCTGGGTCACATTTTTTTTTGTTTGTAGATAATACTCGGGTTAAAAGTTTGAATTGGAATATATTGCACATTTTCATACAGCTACATAATTACAAAATATAAACAGGTATGCATGACCGACAGTGTTTTGTTAATTATGTTATTCTACCAAAAAGAAATAGCATAATTATAAATACATTGTAGGTGAAGTGAAAACTTGCTCAAAGCGGCTGGATCTCGGTGGATACGGAAGACAGAAGACCGGGCGTAATGGCTAAGCTTGGGGAATATATGCTGCAGTGTGCTATCACCTGGGCTGATATGTAAAAAAACATAGGTACGGCATATTTTTGGGAATAGTATTACTTTGTTAGAACTCTCCTTACCTGGGTATCAAATTCTAAGATTTGTTAATGAAAAATTTCGCTCTAAATTCAGTATGACCACACGAAGAGTAGTAAACGATAATTTTTTTGAGAAACAAAAATTCGTTATCATTCATTCTTTAACCTGATTAATTATTCTTGAGTAAAATGTACCTACTATATAATAATTTTAATCGCACCACCAAACTAGTGAAGTCAATTTAGGTGAACTTTTAAAACAAAGCATATTAAATGCTAGGTAAACATTACGGAACCAACTTTTATTGTGTCGTGTTGTAGGTGTAGTTGAAATTGGGTTTTATATTTTCATTTTATTTTTATAATACATTTGTTACAATGTTAATTAAACCACTAGTTTATAATTAAAACATTCGCTACAACCGTTAATTACGCTGTATTAGCGTGACACACGCTAAAATTCTATACAATTCACGGGGGAGATTCCAAATCACAGTGTGAACCTAATAATCATCGAGAAATTTACTCATGTATGTTTGATTCGTCTAAACGGTTTTTGGTCATTTCCCATGCGATCACATGTAATTAGGTGTATATACGATGTAGTCTTATTGCCCCTGAATAAAGGTCACGGTTTGGAAGTTGGTAATTACGAAGGAGTGAATGTTGGTGATAATTATACAGTGAAGTTTGAACCCAACGTTTTCAAGTAACGTGTGAATGGAAGATATGGAACTTTGTGTATTTTAATTACATATAATTTTGTTTGTTAATCCTTTCAGCCTTTGAATGTTTTCAATTTATATTCCTTATGTATCATTATTCAAAATTTATTTTACCTTATCGTTATATTGTTGTTTATATATGAATATTGAAATTAAGTTGTATAGGATAAACATGACTGAATACAGGCTCTACAAAGTTCCTTAGGTATCTAGGCAGTATACGTAATACCTACATTTCACTTAATTCGTAAAATATTATAATAGAAATTTATTATAAAGTGCATATTATTTATATAACATTATACAAGGTAAAACACCAGACTATAGATGATAAATACAAAATACATAAACGTGCACAGTTAAAACAAAGAGTTTATAGCTTAACTGTTATGAGTCTCATTAAAGGTTGCATCGTATCTCCCTGCAGTTAGAGTTTACGACCCCTTAATAAACTCCGGTCGAGGGTAGATTACATGATTTTTACGTTCAACAGTGAAAACGCATCTGTGTAGATCATCAGACTTCGAATTAGTTATTTAATGAGATCTTCCAAAAGTTTTTAAGCAGCATAAAAATTTACTTATTGAAACCTACTTCAGTTTAACTTTGAGTAATTATTAACACGATCTCTTCACATTTAAAAGGACACATTCATGTTTTAAATAAAGGAATATCTCATATATAATGCAATTTTATATAAGAAATAGTTCACAATAACAAAACTATTGTCAAAAAAATATACTCCGCAATTAAGTTCTTACGGTTTTTTTCCGTTTGATGGTATATTATAATACTTTAAACGTAGAATAAATTTCGCTACAATAAGGATAGTCTTGCTGTAACACGCAGTAACTCCATAGCCAGCAGTGACCGGCCTGAAACTGACAGTCCACAATTAGTAGTACTCGTTAACGGAATTTTAATTAAATTCCATGAGAAACTTTGTGTAAACTTTTACTTCAGAGTTTTTCCTTGTCTCCAAAAATTGTTTCTCCTTAAATCCATTGAAGAATGCCTAATTGATTTAATTAATTTGGTCTTGATTTGTTTTTGTGAGTGGATTTCGATAATCTTTTTTATAAATGCTCCAGTTTTTGCCCCAGACTTCATCCGTTTGAGTGTCGAAATTGGGTTCACAGAGAAATGTATAAAGTGTACTAAATAGATATGGTTATCAATCGGCAGCGGCATCTTCAGATATATATTCTGTGTCTCGCGAATCCATTCGATATATAACAATTACGTCGTGATCTCGCGGCAACTAGAAAGTATTCTGGGATAGAATAGTCAATATCTTATACGGTATCTAAGAAACGTTACTGCAAAGTTTCATAAAAATATTTCCTTAAATTGTTCGTGCCTGAAATATCAATAACCATTCATACATTCTCACAAGAATTCATTTATTATATTAGAATGATTTATATCAAGTAAATGGACCGAATGCCCCAGTCTGCAGAAAGTAAAACCGTAGGAACGCAATTTTCTTTTAAGATAAATGAGATTTATTTTCTGAATCGGAGCGTCTTAAACGATTTCATATTAATATTACCAAGAAGCAATGTCATTTTATCTCAGAATAAATCCTACAAAGATCAAAGGAATCAGAAATAGAAATTCTCTGATGGTAAGATCACATCTTTAAAACTAATACCCAGTATATTTAATAACAATGATTCATTTATGTGATAATTGTAATAATTTAATATTTTTATGGCAGCTTGTTAAAATATAGATCTGTGATGTATAATTTTTTATATAAATCACTAGAATTATAATTAATATCTGTGTATTTAGCTACGCTAAATAGGTTAGAGGTGTTTAGATGTACAACGAGGTTTTAGCTTCTATGACGGTTCTATGATTCGTAATTTCACATCATAAAGATAATGGCAACAGTACCAAAATAAAATATTTCTATATTACACAGAATTCGTGTATTTGATCTTCTTATCTTTTTTTCCCAGAAGTCTTCTTACCTTTAAGGTTCAATTCATAGAGCCATTAACAGAATACTATAAGAAAATTGTTTTCATAGCTTTTACTAATTGAATATAAAACTTCAATTAGTAATTAGTAATATTTTTTTTGGTAAAAAAATAACGTCTATAGCACCTAGGCCCACAGTAAAAGCATTTCTAACTTAAATAAACAAATAAAAATATAAAAAATTCGCTACCAAACAACACTTCCTTATTCACATTTTCTCATTCGCTGTCTGATACTTAAAATTATCCACTCTCTTGAGCCATAACTGCATTGCACTCAATTCAAATTAGGCCCACTGCAATAAAGGAAAATGAGTTTTTTTTTTACGAACGGCGAAGTTGTTTTTATTGTGCAAAAATCTCATTTTTCCCTCTACACTGATTAGGAAGTTCATTTAATCGGGGTGGATTTATTATAGCCCCATTTATGTGTTCCTACAAAGTTTATTCACAATTCATGTTGTCCTGTGAACTGTGTAATTATTGGCTTTGTTGGACACATTGGATACATTAAGTGGCAATGATTCACTAGGACTTAATTATTTCTACCTATGAACATCAAAACGATTAGTTTTCGAAATATTTATCCTTATTAATCCTTTGTTTTTATTATGCTTCCAACTCCTAATTCTATTAAAACTTCTGTCATATATTTAAAGATTTTTTTTTTATATGCTGACCCTACTTTTGAAGCTATTAGTTCATTTAACAATTTTAATAAGATGTTTTATAAAAGCTTGCTTTTACTTAACATATTTAAGCAATAGTTTTGCATATTTTTGTATTTAATTTAATTTAAGTGCGGTATTTGGTCTGAGTATATGATATTTATTTTATCGGCGATAGGCTTTATTGAAAAAGAAAAATTAACCTCAATCTATAGATCTAAAAATCCAAGATTTTATGTTTAGTTTAGCCATTTACAAATACCTATCAATTAACAAGTTGTCGAAAAAACAGAACATTTAAGTTGTGTTTTTTCTGATTTTATAGATAATAATATTGATAATCACAAATCACCTAATCGTGATGATCATGTAGAATTTGCCTATTCCCTCGATTTCACGGTTGACTAACAAAACCAGTCAACTTAAGAATCATTACATTTATAATTTATTTAATAGTAATTTTCGGCATTAAAAACAACTACAATTGTAATTAAAGTAATTTATAAAATTAATACAACGATCATAGTCTGCTTCTCAAACAAGTGTTTTGCAATACACAATGTTAAGCATTCAATCAAGGAATAATGAGTACCAAGATTAGATAATGTAAGACATAAATCTCTCAGCGCCAATTATAAGTGTATGATTGTAATGTCCAAGGAATCGAAAGTCGTCCGAGACAATGGGTCTTCTGGGAAATATTCGCGACAGTAATCGGGGTCGGTGTGACCCTCGCGGAGATGGGTTGTCTGCATTTATATTACATAGTAAATACCTTCCAATAAAAACGATATTTTAATGATAATATTACCTACAGGTTTACACATTGTACAAAATCAATTATGTATATTTATAGTTATTAAGGATCGACTTCGTATTATTTGAATGAACAGTAAAGATATTGTATACATATTTTATATTTTAGGTATATGAAAGAAAAACAGTTTGTAGAACTCAAGTTTTCTATAAAATTGATGACATCTAAGGAGGTCACCCGTTGTTATACCTGCGAAAATGAAGGGAAACACGTAACGAAGCTGATTAAAGATGGCGCAAGTTTTAAGTTATTCGTAAGAGAAAACCTCGAGCAAAGTTTGGTAAGCTGCGGTCGACCGCATCAAAAAGACGGCTCCAGAAGAAATATTCTTGTCTGATCGTATAAACTCTGCGGTTTTAACTCTCTTTTTTTTTAATCAGCTTAAGAACCATAAACTAAATACTCGGTATAAACATTTAGTATTTGTTATGTTTTGCTATGAGTACCTACCTATATTACATGTAGTGAAAATTATCAAATTAATTTTATTATATTATGTGCCGTGGTTTACAATCCCGCATTGTTCCCAACTCCCATCGTGTAGGTACAATGGAATGTTACTGCATTGTCATAGCCTTCACAAACCGCGTCAATCAATGACAACTTCGCAGAACGGTAACACAAGGCAATTTGTGTTCTGTTTTGAAAGGTGTCCCAACTTTATAATTGGTGCGAATTCGTTGGGAGTTATTAGCGCGGCAACAATGTTGGTGCCGAGTCTGTAACAAAAGTCCTTGTTCAAAAGTTCCTGTTTTCTATTTTTAAATGTCACCAATATTATGTTGTTAATATTATTAAGCTTACAGAACATATTAAAAGTATAATTTTATTGAGATGTGTCTATAGAAATTTTAAATAAAGAGAATAACTCGTATTTGCGATTTATTTTTACAACTTTGCTATTTCGTCTCTTTTTCGTTTCAGAGATTCAATAACAATGTCCGCAAAATAACATTTACGGCGAAGCAAAGTTCGTCATTACAAAGTTAAATCACGTTTCAATTTGTTTTTGGTTGAGTGAATTCAAACCTATCAAAGATAATTATATCTCACCATAGCAATGTATTTTAATATTTACCTATGTATAATCAGATCAGTACTTTACATAAAATAAACTTACTTTTAAACAAAAAAAATATTTTAAACAAAAATTTTCCTTTTTTTATTATCTGCGAACAATTGCAAAGTCGAATAGTGATGTACCATCGAATAGTGAATTTTATGCTTTATTCATTAACTTGTAAAACAATAAACGATTAAAATAACTGAAAAATAATATGGTCCACTGGCCACAGAAGCTATCAGATCTATTATGATCTATACGACAATATTATAATTGTAACATTGTTATCAGAATTACGTTGTAATGGGATTTCAGCTGTGAAACAATGAATTTCAGTGTTTGGTCTAACCTAAATAGAGGTTAGGATAATACGTTTTGCAAGTTTTGATTTACATGTAGTAAGTATATCAAGTAAAATAATAGATTTAATGGACGAATATATTTAAAGCGAACAATTATTTGTATTAATAATTTTCATTATAATTTACTTAACATCATTAAAAACTACGTTAGTAAATTAGGTATATGTACATACCAAACAGTCTTTCGTAGATGGATGATCGCTCTTACCTTATAACTATATATTATATTCAGTATATTATTATAAAAGTTGGTATATTTTTGTGTTATTCTTATATTGTTATAAATGAAAAGACAGCTATGAAATAATCAGAACATATTTAATAAACAATAACATTGATTGATAGGTCTCGTTTTTCAATTAATTTATCACTTATCACTGTCTTTCATGGAGAAATTTACTTTATTCATTCACATAACAAGGTTGTGAAAATCGTAAATGAAAATAAAAATAGGTACCTACATCAATAAATCGTGAGTCAATGATACATAAATGGTGTATTTTTCCTTAAACGAGAAAACTTCCTAATGATTCGATTCTTCCTATTTATAACGATACGAGGGTAGATGAAAGATAAGAATATATTAAAACTCTGAACCCTAATTAGAATTTAAACAAGTAAGTATATAAAATATATAAAGCCAAGTATACATAATATACAAAGTCTTAAATTTTGTATGTTTTTAATCTATTTTAGAGTCAAATATATACTTAGGTAATTTTGGATCATCTATGATTAAATTTATTTATTCATTACTTTTGTAAATACAGTTGAGCCATAGAAGTTTACTTGGAGCATGCAAGCCAATAAAAACAATAGTAATATGTTAAATTTGATTCCAATTCGATATTCTACTTAATGCTGGTTATAATTTATATTATTAATTTAATATTATGGACAAATTATGTTATTTGTAAAGTATTTGATAATTTCAGCCTTTATCGCAATAACTCATTTACAGCATGTTACAATTTTATTGACAAGAAGTAACCCTGGATTCCGGATATTGGTGTCAAAACCACTGAATTTTCGGGAAGATTTTTCCGGAATTCAATTTCCTAATTCAACAACAATACATCCAGTGCTATCTAAATACATTTTAGTTTTAGGAAGCGTTTAATAATACGGAATACGAAATAAATATAATCATTAATATTATAATCACATGTTAAAAAGTTAAACACAATGTTTATTATTATTATTGATCAAAACATAAAACCCTACGGAAAAACTTGCACATAAGAGTGGGAATATAAATCCTACATGGTCAACAGATACAAGCCGAGCTAAGCCGAGTAATGCCGAGCGCCACTCAGTTTATCCCCACTCCGAAGCTGAAGTAATGTGATAGATGAACGAAAAAAATCGAATCGATAAAAGAAGTTTCAATTAATAAGTTAACAGATATCAGGAAATATATGTTAATACGTATAAGTCCCTATATATTAATTGATCTAGTTGTTTTTCGAATATTCGTATTTGGATCTGCATTTTATGAAATGGAATAATTTATTTGATAGTTTTTAATTTCAGGTTTGCTTTTGTAATATGAAGACAAGATATAGCCACCCATCCATACACTCATTCTTCACTCCTTTCGTATTTAGTGGATCTATGTAAAGTATTAAACACGTAAATAGCTAAGCAGAAATATAGAGGTTCTAATTAACTTTTCAACGCCGACGTCTCGTCGGTAAGTCGTGACCGCGCCGCTACACCTCATATTAAGAGTAAATCCTTTTAAATGCATAAATAATTTAGCTGACGTGGATTAAGAGTTTCATTATTTACACCGATCTGTAAGATTCGTTTGGTAATAATCAGACCGAATAAGTTGTAATACTTAGTATATATGCATTAAATTATGTATATACATATATTATATAACTTTTAATCTGTATTGAAAACTTATGTTGATTTAGTCTGTAGACGAAAAATTCGATGCAGGATGCAATTAAATTTTCCACATTTAGAAAACATGCAGGTGAGAATTTTGCTAATGTAACAATTTAGCAAACCCAAAATTGTCTTGAATTTGAGGTATTTCATAATTCTGTACACGTTATAGGGCAGAATAAAAATCCATTAAAATATTAAAAATACTTAGCAACATATGATTATAAATGAAAAATGAAGCTATGGCAAAATTAAAGACTATCTATAGAATCAAAACATGTAGACTTGGACCTGTTACAAGCGTAGACTTAAGCGTAGCGATGTAGAGTCGTAGAGTCACAGAGGTGCCTAAATTTATTAAACGCTCTTAATATTATTTGAGGCTATGTTTACACCAAAACAAAAAAATATATATATTACTTAAACAATAATTTAATTATTTTAATAAGAGGTTTAAATGGAGTCAGCAATAACATCTACAGAATTATTTTTAGCCATACGGTGGACATTATAACAATCTCAAATACAAAGTATGATACATTAAATGTTATTCCGTTCGGGGACATATTAATTAAATAATAAAATAATATTATGTTCGTTTCGGTGTAATAGAAATCGAATGTCGTATGAGACGTAAAAGCGACCCTCGTCTCTTCTGTTGCATCGTAATCCTCTTAATAGATTCCGACGGTGTACGTCCTGATAAATATACTATCTTAATGAAGACAAAATTCATATTCGGTACGAATGAGAGTTTATAGTGGCTAAAGGTTCGTCCAACTATATAGTGTGTGACGTAAATATAACTATATAATATTAGTGAAGGATAAAATATCAAACACTACTAAAAGTGATTGCCTTTCAGATTTTAATCAAATTAATAAAATATAAATAAACACTGATATATATTCTAGTTAAACAGAATGAAGTGTAAAATATGATTGTGTGGTAAACTGGAGCTAAAGCTCAGGGGAATCAATCACTGATACAAAATTCACAAACTTTCAATTCCATTAAAGGCAATAGGATGCGATATATTTACGATATATTTACTATCTTAGGAACTTTCCCATTCTCATTAAAACGATGGATAAACAATGCATGCAACCGGAAAGAATGTTGTAACAGGGAATGGCTAAGTCTCGTCCTGGGGTGGTAACGCTATTGTTTTTCATAAGACACGATTCTAACAAATTATATCATGATTTGCACAAACCAATAGGACCAATCTTCTTACGTATTGACGAGTTTTAGTTAAAAACTATACTCTTATAATAAAAGATGCTGCTGTATCTACATTAGTAAGGGGAATGTATGTATGTTTCCTTCGCATTACAATTTGGGCGTCTTTACGAAAAGTGTGAATAGGCTGTTACTGTGATAGACCGTTCACCTACGACATCATTTCCACCTTTCCACGGGTGAAATTACAGTCAAACACTATCCAGTCATTATTTATAAAATAAAATAGTAAAATATTTTATATACTACGGTTAATTTTTTAAATACATTTCAATAACTTAGATTTATTTTGACAATTCACAAAGGAACTACTACATAAACTCTTTCGTTTCTAAAACAAATATCATTTTGGAAAGTTCATAATGTGATTGCGGATACCAAAGTTAATTTGGCAAGTTGTTAACATCTGTGCCAATTACTCAAAATTTAAGAATTTGAGTGAAAACGTATATTGATGTGATGACACTTTAACAATGAAAAGAAAAACAGCCTTCCCAAAAAAGGTCTACCGATTACAGTTCTTATAGCTAAAAAGTGATAGATGTTAACAAGAAATTGAAGTTTAATTTAGATTGATAAAATTCTATAATTAGTTTCTTGAAGACGAAAAAAATATAGTTAAAAGGAGAAGACGAAAGCATTTCTGGGAATATATAGTTATGACGCAGCAAACTGTCTCATTAGTTACGTAGATGGCAAAGTAAATGTCCTAGTTTTTATTAATAATCTTATTCTCTCCGTTCTCAGAGGAGCGGTATTCTTAGCAACGAAGAAAACGAATATTACATAAATAATTAAATATTCCAAGACTTCTTTTCTAGTCATTTTGCTGTAAAAGCATAAACTTCAGAGAATTTACATAATGTTAAGCGGCTTATCGTCGAATACAAATAGTAACAGACGGGAAAATCATTCGATTCATGGCGGTTGACTTCCCTATGGTGCCTCGCAAACAACTCAACTATTCACTTCAACGCAATTTACTCCTCTAGTTTAATTATTACTTTGATGAAACATACCAAGTTATTTTTCAAACAATGTTAAAGTTCAAATCACTATTATCATAAGGATTTAGTATGCACCTCTAAATTCTTCAAACTATTTAATTTGACTTAACGTTACATACATATATATGTCACAATGTGTTCCCATTGTTATATATTTTTAATAACACTGAAACTTTAAAAATACGTTCTATTCAGGACTTTGGTTTTTATTTTAAATAGATGTAAAAGTATCGTTAATTTTAGTTTAGTAATAAAAAGAAGACGATTTCATGAAATAATTTGAATAAGATAAAATTTGTAAGAAGCTTTGAATAATTTGAATTTTTTTTTTTTTTTGCTTAAAATCTATACTTTCTGTAAAATGTGTTAAGATTTAGATTATACATATGATGCCAGCAACCCCATTTTTTTATTTTTGATATAAACATATGAAGCACCCATTAGTATATTGTAAGCGGTAGTGTAGTATTAATTGTTATATTAATACTAACTAAAACAATAGTATCAATATGATTTCTAACTAACAATAAAAAGTATATATATTAAAATATAAAATTCATTGTAAACATAAATGTATCTGGTTTTTTTCAGGTACCACGAACGTAACAGAGTTTTTCATTTCTTAATCCTTTAAGTTACAAATAAAAACTGCCATAACAGTTGCTATTGAGTTTAAAAATGTATCGTAGTTAGTACAGACGAATTAAACAATAAGTCAACGCTGTGGACTTTGTATCGTGAACTTCGTATATTTCCACCTAGAGACTAGTTTGAATCTCCAATAACAAAGAAAGATTAATTCGCTAATTGCTTAACATTGTGAGATGATAGGTGATTAAAATGTATTATAGATGCAAAAAAATAACATAAAAATATAAATTACTTATTCTTTCAGTCGCATATTATTAGGATGGTAAATATTTTAACTATAATAATTTCTAAAAAAACATCTATTATTCTTCACGTTTTTAAACATTATTAAGACAAAAGTAAAACTTATTTCAAAGCTGATATGAGGACACAAGAATAATGAATTATTACCAGAGTGTACAAAGTGGTAGCCAATGTTATGATGACGCATGATATGAGTTAACCGACACTATAATAAATTTACGTCGGTTAATTTATTTTAATATTACAAGAGCTTGTGAGAGATACCCATAAAAACAAATCTTTTAATTCAGGTCAATGAAAAAGCTACCCTATTCCAAGGTGAAAAGCGCTGAAAATGCTTTGGGGGAATAATAAAATTTTGAACCGTTAAAGGGGTGTTTGTAATTAACATTTTAAATAATACGTATAAAGCAAAATAATTTAATGCGACGCAAAAAGGGTTAAGATTGTCACTTAAAAATCAGGGCAAAAGCGAAATCATGTCATTCAGTGATTAAATAATATATGTGATGTAATTGTGTTCTTATATTGTATTCAAATATAAAAAGAAATCTTGAAACTTGACAAGTCAGGCAGACGACTATAATCAATGTATTATTTAAAAGTTACAAATAAATGCACATAAGTAATAAGTCTTGTTTGATTTTTACTTTTGTGTCCTCCTTTAGTGTGTATTTCGTCTTTACATCTGACTGTACTTGTCATTAAAGATGTATATAATTTAAGTTGTTTTTGTTAGTTTTGTGAATGTAACAGCTTTATTTATTTTTATAACGGGACTCGTCCCTCCAACTCCTTTAACCTAATTCAAAATTTATTATAACATCATAAAACTTTTATCAAAATCAACCTAAAGTTGTCATAACTTTTTGATTAAATGAAATTAATCATTCTCGATGATAAAACGTCTTCCCTTTTAAATTAAATTTTAATGTATATAGTGTATTAATGTTTGTAACATAATTAAATTATTTGGTTAATAATTTTTGATAACTTTAAGCCTTTATTATTTTATAATTCTTTGTACAAATTCTGCTGTCATTGTTATAAATCTTTTTGATGTATCAAAACAAAAGATATTTCTTATTAAATTTTATTAATTATATTAAGTATTAAATTTTATTAAAAATTCGATAATTTGAATTTACATTACCAAACGTTACGAACAAATTTAAGTTATTCTGGTAGTACTTGAATTATTAAAGTATAATAGTCCATATTACCAAATAAATTATGTTAAAAAAAAACATAAACAATGTCATTGAAGCCAATATGTTTAAAACATGAACATATTATTTTTGATTCCATAGTCAAATAGTAAGTACAATGCTGGTTCTTTTGAAGTTGGTTAAAATAACTAATATATAGAGTATATGTATAGAGGAATTATGTGTAATAATACATACAAATAAAAGCATAAAATAATTTTTTCTTTAAACGGAATTGCAAAGGCAATACGTTTCCTGTAGTTATCTGAATTCAGAGACGTAAATTTCAAACATCTTATTCTTGGCATTCCACGACTCGTTTTTATGCTTATTAGTCCAATAATTATAAGTTAGTTTCTTTAAGTTTCGCAGCTCAAATTTCACAAACGTAGAGTGCCGTAAAGGAAGCGGTTTTCTGACGTCGTAGGTACCTGTTTAACTTTTACCTAACCTTGATCAAATCAAACGGCTACATGTTAAATGACAATAATTACAATAATTTTATTGCACAGTGTACTGTAATATAAAAAAAATATTTAATCGTAGAATAGCTTTTCGATAAAAGTTTGTTACAAAACGGCACAGTTTCAGTTCTCATTTCAGGTCCTTAAATTATTGTTTTCTTTGCGATTATATCTGTTGCAAACTGAATGTAGACGGGTTGTTCAACAACTACTCAAATATAATAAATTGATACAACTCAAATTAAAAATATGAAAAATAATTACGGAAAGTAATTTATTTACAAATATCGTTTACTTTTCATTGCGATGGCTCGTCAAGTGTCTAAAGTAGAAAACACTTTCATAACTTTTCAGCATGGAAAAAATATTTCAATCTAATTTTATCTTATCTTCATTAATTTCAAGTTTATAACCTTCATAAATCTTACACAGTAAGCACTAAACAGTACTTTCAGATAGATAGATTTTTTTTTAAATATTAACTAATATAATAAAACTAATATATTATTTGTTTCGAAAATTCTACTTTTTAATTTATTATAATTTCATTAAAAGACAATAAGAACTGTACTGAATTGAATAAATATGAATGTAGAGTTGGAATTATAAAAAAAAATAAAATTATCAAGGGTCAAGCGGGAAACGAATGTTATATTGGCCTTAACCGTTTTTTAATGTTCCGTACGACAATCTGCAGTAAGGGAACCCTTTTTATTTCAATGCCTTAAGTCCATTTATAAACATTTTATATTCAAGACAGCTTTGAATTACGTATAAATAATGTTGTGATATTTCGATTGTTTTGCCGTTATTTTACTATTAGAAAAAGATGGGTGCCGCCATCCACCTTTTTCTAATATCACGTTTTACTATTATCGCGTATTCGATATACAGCTTTTTTATATTTGTATAAATGAGTCTGGAAATTATGAAAATATGACATATGAGGCTATATTTGAGTCCAAGGTTTACTCACCCAGCAATAGATTAAATAGCGCCTGTTAGATTAAAATGATTCTTATAATTTACTATAGTACATGGCTGCGTAAAATAGTAAATTTATTGTAATAAAATTATTAACTGCGCTGACAGACAAATTAAAATTTGCTGTCGGAAAACTATTTTCACAGTAAATCTATTTACGTCACGGTTAGTTAACAAACTCAAAATAAGTTTGCAAATGCAAAATGGATATTATTATAGTATGTAACTAACTCATACAGAATGTCTAGTTTTATATAAAATGTAGCTCTCTAAAAGTTTTTCTTCCTTTAAAATGGTTAAAATATGGCTTGCGCTCACTTTGAAGTTTTATTCTATAGAAATTCACCTGGCGATAGAATAATACATAACTTGATATCTACACACGTTCCTCAGAAAGAGGAACTTTAAAGCCGTGTAAAGAATTTTCTCAAGTATAAAACTACGAAAAGCGAATAATTAATATTAATAATTATTGAAAGAAAAACCTTTATAATATTTTTTATAACTTCTTATAAAGGTTAAAGCTATTTTTATAACAAATTATTTATAGCCGAAAATTTTACTTAAACAATGTATCGAGTAACATAATTAACAGCACGTCCGAAATTAATTTATCAATGGCTGGGCGCGTATTGATTTAATAATCTATATAAATATATCATTTCATCATTAATATACACATCTCTAAATCTGTGGGAAAATTTTACACAAAATCTTTTGAGTTATCTTAAAATTTTATGTATGCTTCAAACGTTAAGAAAATAAGTGTTCAACTTCATCGATACTTTTTCTGTAACTCAATTAGTGGGTGTAAATTTGCAGATTTTTGTTACCGTTTATTATTATAGGACGTCCTTTTAGTGCGAATAAAAATAATTATAAACGCTAGGCTAATATAACGATATTTAAAAAAAAAATACATTTATAGATAAAATTATTTGCTGGAATCGTTATTTCGCTCTCATAAAGCCCATTCATAAAATAATTTCATTCTGTCGGACGGAGCATATTATTGATATGCAAATTTAAGATATTTCAGTATTAAAACACCTTTTGAAATACTCATTTCTTTACAACAACGTTCGCATTCTTACCTCATAAGATATAACGTTTATTTATGCCACGTTTAATATAAAAGAAACAAAGTGGAACTTGTTTTTTGCGAAGTCTCTGAAACGCTTTATCCCAGACTTGTTGAAAAAAAAACTAGGGTCCCTGACTACCCATTCCAAGTAACGTTCCTTACTTATCATTATTTGTATTACAACAATTCATATAAACTTTATAATTAATAACACAAAGAATCTGAAATTGGACATTAGGTTAATACATATATCAAGGAATAAATATATAAGGTTATAGTTAAATACTTTAAACATTGTGTTTGTTTTACTAAATAAGCTTCAAGTAATAAATTCTCAGAGTTAAAATTAAGTGAAATAACGGTTTTATGAATGTAAAGGCGTGGGTAGACCGCCGCCCTCGCCTGAGATCCGGGAAATAATATTGCAGAATACGGTCATGGTCAGTGATCGACTATTTGCACGTTTAAAAACCGATGAATACAATATAAATATATGCACTTATGGAGACAAAGCAACATTCGCGTTTGTTACTTTGTTCTAATAAGTACTGAACGTATTTGTATAAATATATTTTAACGGATCATATAAATCTAATGCAAAATTAAAATGTTAATTTTTTCTTAAATAACGCCTATTCAGTAAACCATCTTTGACGAAATACAAAATTGTTTCAATACATAATTCTAAATACTCTCAACGGTTATTAAAATATTGAATTCGAAATGTATAAAGTGAGTTGTAGGCTGGGACGCGCGTTATGAATTTTGAATAACATTAGTTTACTAGCGACTGTTGGCTCAGTACTTTAACTATGTTCTGTAAAGTATAATAAATATTAATAAATAATATGATGCAATAATATTTATTATGTTTCGGTGATTTTTATTAAGATGTAACTTTTTTAAACATTCAATAAGTATAAGATTTAACAGAATAAATAGTTACGTAAATTTAATAATCCACTCAAACTAACACAAAAATCCGTACAAACGTCAACAGTCTCTTATAAGCTAACTTTATTTATCTCGTAAAGTACTTGTTAATACTCAACCCCCGGGGTGGGAGTCTGGCTTCTCTGACTTTGATAAAGTCTGACGCATCGACCGACTAGTTGCTAGATCAGTCCATTCACCTTGTTCTGTAATTTCATAAAACACCAATTTATGTAGACCTTCCGCTGAATATTTGAAACCGTTATATTTGTATGGAAAAAGAGGGGAGTGGTAGCTTTATTCATATTGTTTTGTATACATGGTTGTCGATTTATTGTTGGATTACCGTCGGTCAAAGGGGAGACAGGGGTGCGTAGAAATGCGAGAACATTTATAGACAAAACTTGTTTACACTACTTAAAGAATTAAATCACTTCAGTTGATATTTGCCTAGAAATTTGTTAATTTCTTTGTGTTTATCGCTCAATAATATGTTTAAGTTTTATAACGATAGTAAATACTGATCAAATAATTTATACATACTTTCATATATATTCTTTGTATGTTGATAACATTATATGTTATCAAATCTATTGATAAGTTTGTCAATTTAAATAATAAAGAATCGCACACTATACTTTCTAATTAATAAGGTAACCTAAATATATTATAAATAATAACGTAATTAAGAAAACAAAAGAAATTCAAAAAAGAAACACGAACTTAATAAACAGTCTTACAAGTTATTAAACAAACTTTTAATTTGATCTTGTGGTCGCCGATAACAATGCAGCAAAGTTGTTAGGCAGAGGGGGCGCGGTGGCCGCCAATCTTTCTCACATTGCAGTACAAAATCGTACTTCTCAGTAAGAACACCTCGCAAAACTTTGCCGTAAGTAAACTCGCAAGAACCGAACAGAGCCGACATCAAACGACCGCTTCCCGCTCCGCTCAGCTACCCGCCACCGCTACCGCCCGCCCCGCCCGCGGCCGCTACGCGATCTACAATCGCCTCCCTCCGCCAAACAAACGGACAAGTTTTAATGTTTTGCTCACAAAGTGTATGATTAAACGCGGAGAGCGGCGGAGAGAGTCGGCCGTAAGTTATTGATTTTCCCCGACCGAACCCCAGTCGACTACGCGATTCGCGGTACGATTTAAGAGCTCTATGCGGCTATCTCATTAACAAAACCTTATCATATCGCCTTTAAACTACTTTTGTCAGCCAATAGTCCATATAAAATAGCATTTGGAACTTGTAAAAAAGTTTCTAGCATATGAAGTAACTATTGTGAAGTTTTTTTGTGTAATTGTTATGAGAAAAGTTAGTAGTCGCTGCGCAATGGTCGCGCGAGCGGCGCGAGACGCGCACCCAACAACTTCAGATCGCTCTGCGTTCCGAAGTTAACGCAAAGTTCCGCCATTTTGGAACATGCTCACAACCCACTTGTTTTATAAGAAACTTTTTATTAATTCCTGTGGGCCGCGGAGTGACAGTGAGATGTTTTGAGGTTATGCTGAAAGTGGATATACGTTATTCTGACTAGGAACTGGTGTTTTTTTTTGTTTATCGGTGTCTAAGCAGCGTTTGTGAGTGTTTTTGAATATTTGATATTTTGTTTTGAAGTGTATCGAGAGTGACGTTTCCGGGATGATGCTCCAGTGATTTGTGTTTACTTCAGCAAGTAACGGGACGCTTCTACTACACTTCTTGTCGTTGTTTATGAACCGGACGTGTAAATAAGTTGCAGGTGATAACAACTTGACTTTCTGCTATTAGTTATACGTAGTTTAAAAGTTGTGTCAGAAGTTTTTGACCAAAGTATTAAGAATTCACATACTTGCGCGGTGTTATGGAGGCTGCTACTAACTTTCTTTTGTGTGATGCACAGAGTTAACTTACTTTTTTAACAAATTTAAGTGCATTCTGTTTTTACTATATCACGTTATTATTGAAAAAACTTTAAAAATATAAGTTACAGATTAAATAGCAAAATTTTTAATAAAGTAAAATTATAATGTTGTTTAAGTTTCTCGGAATTTATCTCGGAAGGCGTAAGCTTTACTGCGTGACGAGGAATTTTAAAATGGTAATAAGAAAGATGTGACCTTGTCTTCACGTGGAGATCGATATTGTTACTTGCTTAAATATTATCTTAATGCTTATACTCATAATGCAACGAACTATCAATAAACTATATGAATACAGAATATTTAACAAAAACTATATCATTAGTTATTTCAGACATTTCAGATGAACGAGTTAACTTATTCGATGAAACGTAAAAGAAAAGTTTTGAATTTCATTATATCACAAGTAGCGTTTGAACTTGGGCTGTATGTAATAAAGATATATAAGAAATATTTCTTAGAAAAAACTCGTTTGGGTCATAAATAAAGTAAAAGCCTGCGATATTGGAGATCGTTTTATTGGGGACGCCATTACAAAGTCATTTTAGTAACTGGTCCCAGTCTCGGTCTATTGTAGAAGGAAAATCTTTCTACAGTCACGGTTCTCGATGGGATAACGCAGACGAACATAACTCGCCAAAGGCCTTAAGTAAAGTTTATCGTACAAATAATAATTAACCCAATCCCGACTACTCAAAGTACAAACTCGTATAACAGTCAAGAAAGCTATGAAACTTTGTTAAATAACTTTTCAGATAACTTGAACTTCGTCTATTTGCACAAAGTTCTAAGCGGAATTCTACCGCGGGCTAATTCAATCTGTGCTCGCTTGTAATAAATGTTGTTTTCGCGTAATACCAATTGGGGAGTTAGTATACTTTGCTGACTTAAAAGTTCTGGACTTCACGAAGCAAAACGCGAACTTTTGTAGAACATTTCAGTGTAGTTAGTACAATGTTATAATGGAAATAAGCACTTCAAAATGGCGTTTCCAGCAGCTGTGTTAATAAAGGTATATGTATCAGTTTTGATATTTAAACAAATACAAAATTCAATTTTAGAAGATATTTTTTTGTGTTGACTTAAACATACATAATAACGTCAATCACTTTTTTATTTTTAAAATGTAAATAATGAATCATTTGATAGAACTACTGTAAAAATATTTAGTACCTTCATGATTTGTATATACCTACAAATTTATTACAAATAATACAAATGTAAAATAATGTATGCATACATACTTTCTCCAATTATGAATGTTAAATATAAGTCTGACGTTTTGAATTTACTTATTCAACTTCTGAATTAACTGGAATAAGTAAAGCAACTAAAGATATTATGTTACATGTCAGCTTTCATTTGAATATGAATCTTGTGTGGTACATTTACGATCGTAAGTTTGTTGTTTAGGTTGTTGAGTCTTTATGACTGTCTCTTTATATTTGCCCTGTTTCTTTTTACTTGCTTTGAACAATAAATGGCCTTTAGGGGCGATACCGTATTTTAGGCTTCGAACACATGTTACTTTTTCTCTTTTTACTATTTGTTTCTTATATGTTAAGATTAGTTTATACGAAAACCATTTACATTTCAAAATGCCAATTAGAATTTTAACGTCAATTATATCAATAAGCTGAGCGATAAATTTATTTTGAGAATTTCATACGAGTGTAATCCTTATATAAACGCTCCTAAATAACATTGTGCTTCAAACAGAGACTCGCCCAATAAATCTAACTTGTTGTTCCCGCGATATCATTCACTTATATGGATTCCGATTTTGGTAAAATTAAAATCAAATCTCTACAACCAAGCTTGATGTAACATTGAAAGGCTCACTGAAGACTGATTAGTTGTTTCGGAGATTAGTGTGACCAGATGAAGTGAAGCACAAACAAATAAAATTCGCTTTAATTTTGTTCTGTAATCCGTTTTCCATCTTTATACAATATTTGGAAAATTTGCACAGTACGGCCAAATTACAGACCCAAGCGTTTGGACTGTTAAGTATATGTATATCGTCATCATTACTTTATTAATTATGTTGAAAATGTTTAGTACAAATAGTATTAATTTACTATACTTGAATATTCACCTTTTTGATATTGAAAAAAGTAAGTTTTATTAAGTATATTAATGAAATTCTTTTCTGTTTGAAGTCTCACGTCTGCTGCCATTCTGTTTGTTTCCAAAATTATATTATACTTACACATACATTGCTTATCCAGCTTAATTCTGCGAATGCGATGTTAATATTCTCTGTACCACTTCCACGAAAGTATAATATGACCCTTCCTTACTTCAATTATCTATACGAGCTATTGTTTGAGTAATATTGAAATTGAGTTTTGCATAGAAAATGAGTGGATTTAAAAAAAATAGACGTAATTTGGTTGTTTACTTTCAATTTGAGAAAATGATGTTGAATTATTGTCGTTTGTCTAGATTTATGAGTTTAAATGTTATGGGCGGAAAGAAAAGTTTTTTTGGAGAATTACAATTTTATTTACATTGAGATATTTCTACGTAATATTATTAAGAAATACTTAGATTAATAAAGAGCTATTAATTAAAATAACTTTCTGAAAAGAAAAGTAACTTTTCGAAACTCAATACTTTCAAGGTTTTTGTAACTTTTTGATGTTATACGTATTACTATACAGACTATTTCATATCAGCGATAAACTTCTAATTATATATATTCATCTTACTTATACAACTAAATTATAGAATTCCAGATTACCATAACTGTAAGTATCTTTAAACTTAGTGAGATTTAAATTACATTCAATCATCAACGAATAACCTCAGCCGACGGAAGCACAAACATTCCTTCGGTAAAGGGTGCTACAAGATCAAGATTAACTCTGGGGGCAAAGTTATTTGTTTGTATTAAACGACCTTTCTGTTATGTTTTCTGATCCGGCCTTATAAAAGATGGACTTCGATGAAATTTGAGCCTAGTGCGATACGACAAAATTTTCAATGTGCGGGTGTTTAGTAATTAGAGGGATGCCAAACAAGAAGGTACCCTGGCCACTGCGGTGGAAAGGCAACGCCTTAGTCTTGGTAGATCTATACGGTCCACCAAAGGAATGGCGCCAAATAACAACAGCATGACCATTTTCTCAAAATCAGCACAAATTAAACACCTCTTTCATGAAATTAGAAAACATCGAAATTTTTAGAAGTAGCTGAGATTATACAAATCGGGCCCATTGTCACAGAAGTTCTCTTTCCTCCAGAAAGTATTGGAGGTACAGGAGAACTTCATGGAACCGGAGCCCCTAGATCGTGTCAATTTGAATATTCAGTAACCTGTTAGCTGATGATAGTGAAGTCGAGTACTGTAACTGATTGAATTCATTTACTGATGTGCATCAAGGCAGCGTTCCATCTCCGATGTTGCTTACTGTCTTCATAAATAAAATTCTAAAAATTTTCTCCTCTCTAACATCTCTTTGCAGTTTATTTTTACCTTTGTGGGTACTTCCTTTCATAAAACCTTGAAACAGCCAAAGACGACGACAATCAAGACCGCCTTATAATTTAATTTGTAATCCAAGCAAGTTTGAGTCTATGATAGTTGACACAGATAGTTAAGTTGTAAAGTTTTGTCAGGTTACACAGTTTACCAGATCTAAAATTCAATAGAATTACAATTCTTTTTTAGAATCTCCTCAAGTAAATAAAATTAGCAGACACGTCACCATGCTTTGAACTCTCTAAAACGATTTTGTAATTTTTCACACCAAAATCAAAACTATACTTGCTCAATCTTTCCTTCTCGCACTCATTTAATCCCTGATGAGAATTATGAGCTAAACTTCAAAATTTAACAACAATAAAATGTTTTCAATCGATTTATTACAGTTTGCGTAAATCTGATGATGTTTCCGATTTGCATTGTAAATTACAGATCCTCTATCCACTTCTGTTAAAAATCGCATGTGTCAGTACTATCTAACAAAATTCAATAATTTTCATTATCCTCATACTTAAGAAAATGCTTTAAATTGTACCCACTTAAAGCTCTTCCTTAACCACTTGTCTTAGATTTAAAAATCTTGGTTTATCATATTTTAACAGAATATTTAAAGGTTTATTGTTTTCTGTCCCTAGACCACAACTATGGCATTATCCTTAAAAAAATCTCGTTTCCTCGTTGTGGGGATCGGGATATGCTTTAGATCTGGACAATATCTGCCCACTTGCGCTATTCCGGAAAGCAGATATTTTTAATTGGATGAATAGGTGATCCAACAGGGTCTGGCACAATAGCCTTATTGGCTATATCACGAATCATCTGATGGCCTGAATTTATAGCATTCTGAACTACTTCTGACTTTACATTAAAAATCGTTGTTAAAGGCTGTTCTTGTGATTCAGTAAGCGCCTTATTATATAACTTTGCACCCTTTCTAAGTTTCTCGGGCCGGATTGAAATAAAGTTGAAAAGAAAAGCCATGGTAGACTGTGTTAATTTGGCTTTTCAGATAGAATATTGGTGAGCCGGTGAGAATATCGTGGAATTTACTAAGATTTAAATAAGAATGAGTTTTCACCATCAAGAGGAGTTTGTTCACCTCGACTCTTTTTGTTCAATACTTTAAAGTAAGTCACTGAGACTCTTATTTAGACTTTATTTGATCAGTATTACATAATCATCAGTATTTAATATATATAAGATACATGCAATGAGTTTAGAAATGCAGAATAATAACATGCGAGTGATTTGACATAGGAGCTTTTTGCATCCGATTAGCAGTAAAATAGCATAACATAATTTATGATTGGTCGCTGGCACTGCTAAAATTTTATTTCGATGCGTTCCAAATGAGTATTCCCAGAATAGAGTAATTTAGGTAACATGGGATAAAGGTACAGATAAAAACTTGCTATATTTACGGGAAGGCAGTTGAAACTGCTAAGCATTTGTTGGTAGGATGCAAGGTTAATCTTTCGGTAGCCAGAGCGCAAAAAATTATAATGATGGATACGTTTGAGAAACAATACAAAATCCCAGAGGATATTTGTGCGTCGGCGTCCAGAACAGGCATTTTTTTGTATTCACGATTTTTAAAGCGCGTTGTGTTATAGAGCATACGATTCCTTGGGAAACCAACAACAACAAAGACCATGCCATCAAGGTCAATAAGTGTTACGAGCTCACTAACGAACCCACTTGGATTAGGTTCTTCGTAAATTTGTACGCGATAGAAATGGGAGCGAGAGGTATAACAGCTAAAGACTTGGGCTTATCCAACTAACATCAATTCATTCTTAGAAGGTACTACGAAAGCAGCCCTAGTAAGTTTGTTTGTTTGAGTCGGTGGAGATGAGCTTTTAACGAGCATTAGATAGGGGCTGTTTAAAAATACACCTGGTTCGCAAGTTCAAGGCAATAATAATGCTCCTGTCCTTGCAACGCGATGGAACAAACACCCGCACTTTGAATCCATGGAATGCTGAGAGGTTTCGTCTTAAAGAAACTTACTTTGCTATATCTAAACGAATAAAACATACGATAGAGATTCTTTTTTCTGACCAATAACTGCATTTTAGTAACTTATCTAGAAAGATCGGAACTTTTTTTAGACCAAATATACATTCCCCCGTAAAATTTAATTAAATTTGTGATTGACTTGGTATTTAGTCTTTTTTATGATTTTTTAAATTATTGTTGGTACTGGCAAACCAGCTTCACTACCCGACCAGTATCATGAAAAGTGACAATTATCCACTATAATCTCCAATTTAATGCTTAAAGAATTTGAAATTTTATTTTCGTAGGAAGTTTAACTGTTAATTTTTTATTATGTTACGGTACAGTCTGTGGGATGGGTTTTAAAAGCATTAAATAAGTTTTTTTTTTAAATTCTGAATATTTTTTTAATTCCTCTATGTATCTTCCCCTGAGTACAAAATCCTTTGGTTTTCTTTTTATGCTATCCCTGGTCGATCCGTGTATATGTAGATATGTTTTGTGTCATCATATAAAAAGGTGTAGACGGTCTAACTGTACATGACATAGATACACCTGTCCAACCTAGTGAATTTACAAAATCGGTATTGTCTTGGGACAAACATAAACATTGATTCGAATAAAGCATTCTGTTTCAGGTTGTAATATTCGGTCCGCTAAATAAGAATTGTAGTCTTAGCAGCTATTGTACATGGAGATCTAGCTCTCATGTAGGATGGAAGGGTGTAAATCGGTTGATCATTTTGTATCTACCCATGTTTATACAGGTTTAATTTGGCAACAAAACATAAAACACCAAGTCAATTAATCTTGTTTGGATACTTCCAGAAAGGAAAACGTTTCCTCTTGCTGCTTTGTCAAATTGAGGTGGCAGTGATCTTAGGTGAAGTTATTGCTCAATATAGTTAATGCCTAACAGCATCTAAGACATACAATGTGAGGGGAGCTGACATTATTTTACAGAGATTTAAAGTCTAATTCAAATGAAATAAGGATGTTTCAAAACTCCAGACGTAGAGGTCTACGCTCTTTAAGAATTTCTTTTGGTATATCCACACCCAGGTTTTGCCCTGGTTTTGTTATAGCTACATTTTAGGTGGATTTGCACTCAGATACATATGAAAAGAAATGTACGATTTGTATTTACAATACAATCCCCCTTGACTAGGACTCATAAGGTTGTGAAAATTTTAGCGATATCAATAATCGGAGTTACCATTCTGCTGAGAATGAGGAATTTGTTATTTGAATTCTTGCAAAACTGTTGCCTCATTTGCAGTAATTCAGAGAAACTTTTATGAAAATGCATTGTTTTTGTACATGGAATATATTCAGAGTAAAAGAACTTTGAAGGTACGGTTATTTTTTTGCACTAACTTGGTCTGGAAACTTAATTTGAAATTGATAATTTAGTAAATGAAAGTTTTACTTCTATTTGAAATAAAAGTTTTTGACCAAAAAAACATGATTTAAGGTATACCTACATTAAAAATAGTTGATAAATAAAAAAAATAAAATTTTTCGTACATAGCTTTATAGCCATATTTTGGCAAATTATAGCGAGGTCTAGGATGATAATTTAGGCGATGATTTTTACACAATTTTGATTGTCTCTGTTATCATTTCAAAGTTATGCTAATATTTCGTTCCGGTTCATATAATGAGCAATAGATATACCGAACAACCAGTAGGTTGTCGTATCATATCGTAGCTAGTAAGCTACGACCTGTTGTAATGTGACATGGGATAGATAGATAGTAAATTTATGGCGTTGTGAAAAACAAACTAATAATAATACAACCAATAAATAGTTGTCAACGTATCTTGGTATCAGTTATTGTAAGTTTTTTAATACTCTTTATTCGCTCGCCTCTCTACTGTCTAATTAATCCTTTCTCATTACCGAGTCACTAGAACTTCGAAAGCGCGGAGCTACTTAGCAAACTTTGTTACTATTGTTTGTTGGAAATACGCCACTTTATTATATTCTTTGGGACTTTTAGTAGCAATAAAATAGAATGATGTTTTTTTATCTATTTGCTCTTTGAAGTTATTGTTTCTTTTCCTTTTGGTACCATGTTATAAATATTATAAGGAATGAAAAAGAACAATCGTTTGTTATTACGAGATGTACTTCCATGTTTTGGGAAATAGCGTAAACATTTTGTTTTGATTAATTTGATGAGAACGTTGTTGTAATTAAATATGACACGACCTATCTAAACCAGGATACATCTGTGTATTTTATTTTTCTTTATCTTCTATACTATGAAGTAAAAAGATATTTTTAAGTGAATACCTTAAGTATAATATCACGGTTACGTAATGAAGATGAAAAAGGAAAATTCTCCTTTCAGAAAATTGAATTTACAGGCTCCGTCTTCTTTTATAATAAAAGCCAATATGGTAAAATTGTAATTTTGTAAATCTGTCCACTGTAATAAAATCTTTGTGTTATACTTACAAACTCTATTATATCAAAACTACGACGTAGAAGGTCGACTTGTTATTGAACTTTGTACAAACTTTGATGTTACTTCCAAAAACTAAAGATTACGTATTAATGTTCATGAATATAAAAACATCCCCAATTTATCGTATATATGTATATGGCTCTTGGCTATATATTCCTTTACATATAAATGTTAATAATTCTTAAATCTGTTTTAAGTAACTTAATTTATTTTTAGTACATAAATCTATAATAGTAAAAAAAGTATAACAATGAACACAATACGTGTAAAAAAAAACAATGATACAAATTATTAAGCGATGCTCACGACTTTTAAATTTTCATTTAAATTAGTAAACAAACGGACAAAGAAAAATATTTCAATACCAACATATAAATAAAACCGATTGTTCAAATACTAAAATATAATCGCTTCAAACAATGTTTAAGATCTTACGCTGAGCTTAAATTGAATTTTCAAAGCTCACAGCTCTCCAGTATCTATATACTATATTACGTCATAATTGAATACAAGAGTGAGGTTTGAGATATTTGCAATTATGATTAAAATTTATATGTACTATTGATATAAAAATATTTTATAAATGGCACAACTTAAATGGATGTCAATCATTATATTTTTAATAGAAGCCTGCTGACTTTGTAACATCAAGGTAAAGTTGAACGAGTTATGACATTTTATAGTGTTTTACTTTTATAATGTTGAATTTCAAACCTTTACATCAAATATTTACATAAACGATGCATTTGATGTGAGCTCTACATTCACTGTAATAATAATTGAACTTACGACTCACTGTTACATATTTATACAATTTTAAACCTACTGAAATAAATTTAATATCTCCTCACAATATCTTTGTGAATAGATACTACATAGGTACTTCTATTTTCATATAAGTTTGCCTTTTGCTGGCTTATATAATATAACAGAATATTTCTTTAGTATTCTGAGTAATAATTTTCGTTATGAAAATTTTATTACTTGTTCATATGAAAGCAATTGTACAAATATTTTATAGAGATAACAATGTTACAAGAACTTTAATTAAAATAAAAATATATAATTCAACTTATTTTACACAAAGGATGTTACGACCAACAGGGTTTTCACAACACAAAGAAATGATCTAACTATTTTCTATATAAGTTGACAACCCTGACGTTATCAATAACATTTTTTTCAATCGTAAAGAGTCAATAAAAAATATTTTTTTTATTGTGGGAAGTGTAACACAAAAATATATCAACGTCATAAAAATTGCATTGAACGGAGTCTGTTGCATCCTCGGCGTCTGTTGTCGGAATAACGCCGTGAGCTGCCAGCTAACTGCGCAAGGACCCGGCCACTCACACATAGATCATACACTCAAACCTAGACATCCTAGTGTATCTAATGTACCTAGATTATTAGTATGCTGTTAACCGCTGGAGAGTGTGTACGTCAGTTTCAGACCGGATATGAATGCAATTGAATGAAACTTTAAACCCGTCTGGATAATTGTATGATTTTCAATATATTTTCATACTTTACTCTTATATCAAACTATTGATGACGTTTTTTATTAATTTTAAGTAATATTAATGGATATTAATATATATTAATATTTTCAGAATGTCACGTAAATCTCGCCAGGGGTACACCATTCGTCATCTTCTACAGTTGCCGAGTACGCGTTCACCGGGGCCTCACCCTCCGCCGCCGGCTATCAAGGTTCGAAAGTTTTACAACTTTGGTTACAGCTTTCTTAATTTGAAAACTTTCCGTCTTCAATGAAATACTTGTAGAAGTTTTTAATTTCGTTAGTACTTCAAATTAAATTGTTGATAAGTTTTAATTTAGAAAATGTTTTTTTTTGTACTTTTAGGAGATTATGTTTAGCTCAGTTATTTAGCACATTTGTTATTTTTTTTTAAATATCTTAGTGCATAATTTGTAATAAACTAAGCTTTTATTATTTCTGGTTTATTTTTTATCTTTTTAGTTTAGGACTTCCGTAAATAACAAAGATTGTATTTGAAAAAAAAATTCCCTTAATTTTATTTCGTGTCAATTTTAATTTTTTTAATTTATGAAAAGCTTTTCCTAAAAACTTGTCATATGCATCCTCCTTTTATTAAATTCGTGTAACAAATTGTAAAACTATGCATCCATGGAAAGGAATTTTAGGTCTGTTTTCATAGCAGGTAATAGATAAACCTGATATATATAAACCATATGTTGCGTGATGTCTATTATAGGAACCATTAAACTGTAGATTATTACCCACCCCATTCTAACAAGTTACCAATTTCCCTCACAGAGGGCGGTTATTGCAAAGGGTAGCTGAAATAATACACAGTTCGTTACCATATAAAGAGATGGCGCTCTTCTCAAATTTGAAAAATAAGCTGAGATGACTTGTAATAGATTTTTATATGTATATTTTTTATTAAACATAAATATATATCGAGTCTGAAAAGTTCAGAAATGAAACGTTTTTCGTCCTTCGTTTTAGGTTTTTTTAGTAATGGCTTTCTTAAAAGCGGATAGTTTGTCAGAAAAAATATGGTGTTATTATTAAATGCAATAGACTATTCTACATGATTATTATTATTATTTAAAAAAAATTTACTACCGAATACCATTTTTCTATTATTCAAACAGTCTAGAATACTTTAAATAGTTATATATTTATGACAAAAACTACTTATCCATACATAGAATCCTTAAAAATAAGCTCATAGCATTGAAAGACGCCTAGAAAGTTGAAAATTATACCTGAGATCAATGTAAGTAAAGTTATTGCCAAGCCAAAGCGGACTGCTGTCTGGGAATGGTTGAGACAAATTAGGATTCTTAACAGCAACCTGAACTTTCCAAAACTAGATATGCCATTTCACCAAAATTTGTGCAAATCAGATTATTGAAATCCATACAATATAAGTATATCCTGTAAAATACTATTTAACATCACACAAAATAAAATGAATAGTTAGTCAGTAATGATCGAAAAGTTAATTTTTAGGGGTAGTAGCAGAATCATAATTCTATTGAACTATCAATTGACTAGTTATTACATACGAAGATGTTTTACTTATCATGGTCATGTTAAGGTCGTAGAGAAATAAACATAATTTGCTAAACATAAAGTTAAAAAAGTATATATAACTAAAAATAAATAATAGTGACCATATTATTTAAATCACATCTTAGTTCATATTACTTTAGATGAAACGGGATATCAGACAAGTCTTGTTTTTTATTTCTTCTGTCTTTCATTTTCTACATGAAATCTTTGGCGCCGTTATACTGATATAAATGGGGCCTTCAATAGATCATGCCAATATTTGTTAGTTGTATTTTATCCCAAAAAAGTTTTAGGTTTCAAACGAAATTTTTTTTTCTATAATACAGTAATCATGTGTATGTAATATATTATGATTTTCAATTTCATAGAATTATTATAGAAGTTAAAGTAATGAGAAAGTAAATCGATTTCGCAAACGTTACTTGGCTCCAAACTGGCTCCCCTTCATCAGATTCTCAAGAAAACTATTCGAATTGGCTTTCCAGTATTATTTACAAAGCGAAATCAACTATTTATTTGTCGAATGATGGCTTTGATCTTGCGATGGCCGTACAAACATACAGTTGACCTTTCAATACATTATAAGAAAGAATGTCATAGATATAACCGAAAATGACTTTGTTTTTAAAAATGACTTTTGTTGTTCTTTTTGTTAATTTATGAAGATTATTTTAAAAAGTAAAAAAAAGGCACTACTTAAGGATACTAAACAATAAATAAATGACTTAATTAGAATCGTTATGTTGGTTTAAGAGAGTCAAAATATATTGAAATGAATGTGTAAATAATACAATTAAAAGTCTTGTCTTTAAATGCGCTAGTTATTGTCATTTAAGTAATAAAAACACTGAAATTAAAATGAAACATTCAGTCATATCCACTCTATTATAAAAAAGGGGTTTCTTTTCACGGTCTACTGGTTGTTAGCCCTTCGACCGTTTTGTCTACATTACTGTACATTTGAAGAATTAATGTCCTTACAAGGGTAAATCTTTGCTTTACCCGAGATTGACGCTCATTTCTTGTGAGTTTCAACATTTGTTTAGTTTATTGGCACTTTTCTGGGGTATTTGATATTTAAGAGATATAATGGTTTGAATGTTTGCTGGAAGTAAATTGTGTGTAATACATAAACTATTTATTATGATATCAGTATAAATGTATTTTTCTTTTAATCATGAAGTTATTTTTTAAATGATTGTTTGTTTTTCATTAACTCTGAAACTATGATGCTTCTTATCTTTAGGTACAGAACTAAAATAAATACTTATAATGAATATCATTCTAGATATAAAATTAAGTGATAAGCCCATGTATGTAGAATGCTTAACATATGTAAATAATTGTGAAATTGCAATCAAAATAGCCAAGTACTGCCACTATACGGTAAAATAAGGTTTCTAGTGAGGGATATTTTTAGACCATAAATTCGTCGTTAATCTGTTGAGTGTTAAGTGATTAAGCGCTCGGCGGGCGGTCCGGTCTTTTATACGCCGATTTGTTAAACAGTTACGTTCAGGGAGGAAAAAAGTGATGGGAGGCTGTCGATGAAAGTTTACGATATGCAATGCAGAAACAACAAAGTTTGCCTTAAATTTTTATATGTAGCAGTTAAAAGATTTGTATGAAATTTAATGCACACAAATGTATAGTCTGAAATAAGCAAATTACGACCGTAAGTTAAATAATATTAGAATAGAGAATGTTTTAGCAAGTTGTATAAAAAACTATGTGATGTGTTATCATAACTTATATCTATAATGACAGTACTAAAAATTATTTCTATTTGTTACAGGTAAGGACTTCAGTATATGCACGATTAGTAGTGTCAGGTGTGAAGGTGTTGTAAGGATCTTGAAGCGCGACCTGCTTGTAAAATATAATATATGAAACAATAATGAGTTTATCTTTATACATAAAATACAATAATATTAACAGATCGTTCCAGAATATTTATTTTATATAATATGACCTGTATGCATTATCTTTAAATAAAAACTTCAATTAACTAATAAAATAAATTTCATCGTTACCGAGTTTGGCCCGCCCTATTTCTACAAATACAACATAGTGTCGGTAATATTTCTTGTAGGCTTCACGCCTGTAATTTACCGGCGGCTACCTAATGTACGGTCTTCCGATTGAAATATAAAATGTAATTGTTATTTATTGACTACTGAGAGGAGGAAATGAATTGTTTTATTGTGAATAATGTTTGCCCTTCGACCATCATATATTTAATGTATCAAATATAGAATCTAAAATATTCTTATGCACGGACGCAACAATAAGTTACAGAACAATAATAAATTGCCGTACATCAAAGAAATATGTTAGTAATAAAACGTAAACCGACCACTTGTATGCTTCTCGATGCAATAAAAGAGATATAAGGCATTAAGACAATCGGTTACGCCAGCGAATAAATTGGCAATGGCAAGAAGTTAGTTTCGCGCATTTTAGGATTACATTGCTCCCGTGTGGCCACTTCGCGATAAAATCTAGTAATGCTTTCAACTCACGACATAGTGGCGATTGCCAATTTCTCTTACTAGGACATATGCTAAAACACCTTATACGTATCACGACATTAAGATATACGGAGAACTTATATGGGGATTTTGTAGTGACAACAATATCCATGTGCTAAAATTGGTTAAATTTCTTATGTTTATAATATACTGTGTTTATACTGGGTTGACTTTGATTTTTCGTAGAGCATTTTTGTTCAAACGAGATGTAAATTATATTTTAGTAAACGTTATCTCTATTAAGCCTTAATTGCTCGAGGTAAAGGAAAAAAATTTAATAACGTATATTTTATTGAGTTTAATTTAGATTTATATTGGAATTATTAAAAACTGTAAATGCATGTCAATATTAAAATAAAATTTAATGGCAAAGTAATTTATAATTTGACAATATATCATAAAGTTAGTGGTGACATTTTGTCTTGAGGCAGCCAAGACGTGACCCTTCGCCACAGAATGCCAACCTCCTAACGAGTTTTTGAAAGCTCTCCTTACAACGAAACCATCTTAAAGGGATTTGCACTTTGTAACTAAATTGTTGTCGTGTAACAGATATGGCTGTAGTTTAATTTGATTTTATTTGTCTCTAAATATGTGACAGAATATACTCTTAAATATATATCTAGAGTGTCTTACCAGCAACGCAAACCTCCCTAGTCCTACGTCATCAAGGTTTTAATGTTGATTGTATAATTGAAAACTTTTTTCAGGACTATTTTTCTGATTCCACGAGATGTTTGTGGCAAAGATTTTTTCTTAGCTGTTTCAGGAAATGCAAAATTATGTAACATATGAACCTTAAAACAACTTATAATCATTTATTCATTTTTTTTTTTCCATAAAAATAAAATTCAATGAACTTATTAGATGAGATTAACGTAGAATGTACATAATTTATAGGTATGTGATAGGTTTCGCTTTACCATAATATTTAGGAAACAGATACTTGAATACTTATTGTCTCTTATCGTTTACATAGACTACGTTTATTATTAGAGTGGGTATAACACAAGTCAACCGTCTTCAGCTATCTAAATCCCATAATCCAAACATTAAGTATTCATCATTGCTTATTGAAACCACCTGTAAATCCCGCACTTGTGTATAACGTTTCCATAACATTTCCTTCCTTGACTTTTGTCTCGAATCTCGGCACGTCTTGGACATCGGGGACACGTCTTACAGAATTAATAATAAGCCAGGGTGCGGTTTCGGCCGCAATGTGCCGAAATTTCTAACCCTCATTACTGGTCCTCTGCACTCACCGCGTGCTTCAAACTTTGGGAGTTCGCGCGCGCGTTTTCCCATTGTTTATAGATGTTGCCGACATCTTGCAGGGTTTTAATAGTCGCATTGCGAATGTTCCGGTGATTTGAATGCAACCGTTGCGTTTGCTCTAATTGCAATAGTTTTAAATTAATGAATTCCCAGTTTTCTTGAGTTAAATGTTTTAAGTGATGTTACTGGATCGGAGATAAATTTCGTATGCTGACTCTTATTTTGTTGTTTTCGTACTTGTAGTAGATAAATATCTTTTTAACACCTGTATATGTATATATTTATATTAATCATATTACGATTATAAAATTGATATTTAGTTTTTTATAAATACAATTATTCGTATGTAAAAAGTTGTAGTGTTTTTTAATACATTTTTTTGATATCACAGCGACATCATATTATGTTAATTAATATATGCATTTCTTTAAAAAATTCTTTTATAAGATTTAAAATTAAACGAATTTTAATACTGTAGACACGATTACATTGTTTTAATTAATTATAAATGAAAATTAATAGAAATAAACCAAATCATATAAATATATATATATATATATAAATATATATATATATGTGTGTGTGTGTGTGTGTAATTAGTTCCGTAGTAAAATTCAAATGATTATACAAACATTCTAGAATAATGAAAGAATTCCGATAAATTTTATCAATAACTTATACGTTAAAAAATGTCACTACCATTTTATAAATAATTTCTTCAGAAAAATGTTAAGATGCTATTCATGACATGAGTTTATAATATTTATAGATTTTTTTAAAGGTACCCTAAATATATAGTTCTAACAAACTAAACTTAACATTAAAATTTGATAACCTTAACAATTAAAGATGTATACATTAACAAAAAATTTGTTAAAATATTTTTAAAAAAATATTTTTTAATAAACAGAACATTAATTATTAAAATACTTTAACGTAAACCTCCATAATAGGCTTCATTTAGAATCTTTGTTCTTAACGAAGTTGTAGGTAGTAAGAAATTTTACCTCACTCATACTTTCCGGAGCATAAAAGGCAAGTCATTTATTAAGACAAGCCTATCCGGTAAAGCGGATATTCATAATAATTTCACAAGGGTGAAAACATTCTCCTAAAATCAAAAGTTCGTTTCAAATTTCAATTACTTATTCGTTCGATGCGTGTGCTGCACGGTCTCAGAAGGAAATGAAATAACACTTAACTTGATTTATAGCAGAAAATATTGTGTTATTATGAATAAGTCATTGTTTTCTTAATAAATCGCGATAGAAAGGAAATGTAAATTTTAATTTAATGTGTGTGATGAATTTGAATTATTCAATTTGTGCGCACATGCACAGAACATGCTTGAATCCATTTAGGAATGTTTTATTTGCACTACGATTATGTTCATATACATTCTTGGTGTTTGTATTAAATTTAATTATTAACTACTAAAGCCTTCGCATAAATTTACGTACAAAAGAAATTAAGCTTTTGTATTTTTTTTTAAATACAATAAGTGTTATATTCAAGAAGTTTGGTATTAAATTATATATTTTATTAAACAAGGCAGCAAAACAAATTTTATTTCCTTCCATGGCAGCGTCCGTACAAAAACAGAACACGAAAGTTGGGCGTACCAGCGGCTTCCTCCTGTGAATTTATATCGTTCCAAAACAAGAAAACAAAAGTGGAGCCGCGCCAAAGGTACATTATCTTAACAAAGTACAGCAATTAGGTACACGTTCCACATCTGACTACAATAATTTAAATATGATAAAACAAAGTGGTACGCTGAGGCGAAGAATAAGGCGGGCTCCTCTTAACTTATTTATAAATTCTTCCTTTATTCCTTAGACGTTCAAGACAGAGGGCAGGCAACCCTTCCCCGTATAATGCAATAAAAGGGGCACTCATATAAGTATCACCGCTTTACCTGATAAGGGATGCTAATCCTTCCTCTTAGTGTCTTTATGCTTTCTTGATATCATCGATCCTTTGGCTTTATGGAAACAATTTTAAACTGAAGTATAAAAAATTAAAAAACCTAGAAATTTAATAAGCATTTTTAATTTTATATTTACTTACAATGATAAAAACATACTATAATATATAGAGGTCGGTTGCAGATGACGTCACACTATTCTTTCATAGCTGGTTGAGTATACTAATGTCTTGATTTAATTTTAAGTTGACTCGGTCCCAAGATAAGAAGGATCTTAGTAGTTATCTTTAACAAAGCAACTGAGCCAATTCGATACGCCACAATCCTTTCGCGTATCTTTAGCCTCAAAGCTATAAAATTATAGATCAGACTATCGACCCCGTAGCCTTTATTTGAAGCCAACGGAGCGAACTATCAAAGAAACTCTTCTTAGGAGTTAGAATCTTAGGGTTGGCAAGTTTAGCAAGGGTTGTGAGATGCGGGTAGGGTGTTTTTGAATGTAAATAGTGGTGCGTGGGCCTCATATGAATTAAATTTAAGTAATTAATTGAGGAGCAGGTCCGTCCGTGCTATTAAGATCGTATCAGCTATTCGTTTTAATTGCTGCTATACAATTAGCGATAATTACCAGGTATAGTTGTTTACACATATGTCGCTTGTTTTGATATAAATTGTATTTTTTTGTTTTTATTACTTAAACATAGTTAATGAGATCTATGAGTTTAATTTAAACTTTAATCCTCTGTTATAATATATTAAAATGGTTAAATAATTGATTTATATAGTAGTAGACATCAGACATTTCCGTGAACTTTTTATGTTGAATTTTTAATAACAAAAAGTAAATTAAAGACGTATGAAATTATCTTAAATTATAAAGTCTAGGTTTGTGTAGGTTGCGTAGGGTCTTAAGGGACGTAGTGGGTCATTTATTAATTACAGGGAACAGTATGTGTCGAGGGTAGAAGTCAACAGCTGAAGAAAGGGGTGGGCCATATTTTAAGATGTCGTCGTCATCTGGGAAGGAATGCGTGGTTTGGGTCCGGCTTAATTATTTATTACTAGCTACTATGCCCTACATATCTTGTTTACCAGTTTATGTTTTGAACCAGCAGCTAAGGGAACACCGTTTAAATATAATATTACAGTGAGAATTAACTTTAAAATAGATACGTATGAGAAAATATTCACTACAAATAACAGACAATGAGTGTGAGTGTGAAATAAAAGTTATGTCATTTAATTTTTATTTTTTATGGAAACGAGTCGAAGATGATACTGTAAATTACGTCACATCTTTGAGTATTTAACAACAGATTTAAGTTGTGAATTGGATATGCTTTAGTCGAATTACTAACAAGCTGCCTGTTTCTATTGAGAGGCCGGCTCCTTAGTAATATGAGATAGGATCTAGGGTGTAATCTTTGAACACTAGTGCAAGTTTTTAATCGTGAGTTATTTTAGCTTAATGGTACCGATAAAATTATCTCGGTATTAAATTATTTAATAAAATTTTCTAAAACTAATATTCTCTTAAGAAAAGATGCAATAATTTTTGATAATAGTCAAATAATGATAATGGAGACTAAATGTAGTTGTTATCTATTAGTGATAGAATCACAAACTATTATTTAAATAACTTCACGGACATGCAACACTGGTTGCGTTAAATATTCAAAGAAGGACAAGGTTCGAGTCCCGGGGTTATCAAGTCCCTCAGACGTGAACTCATGCCTCCCTAATTTCCGATTTGTCGACCTAAAGGGTTGAATGATTAGCATCTGACTTGTCAAAACGCATCGAATCACTATTGTTTGTGACGTAATGACAACTATTTGATTATTACAAATTGGATTTGAACGAATTTTTGGTTATTAGGAATTTAGTCTTTGGTAAATTTACACAGTATCACACATTAGAGGCACAAACAAACAAATGTCTGTAGCATAGAAATAAAGTAAAATAAACACATCAAAGTGCAAAAAATTCTTATTTTAGGACATTTAAAGTCTATGTCTATCATGGAAAAACGTATGATATAATACCTCTTCTGAGGGTACTCCTGAGTTCAGATATTGACCTTTCATTTACTGCTATAAATTGGACAGGTAAATAAACAACTGTCATCTATTAATCCCACAGACAATACAGTATTCTCATTCCATCATTGGTAAATAATTCAGTTCTGTCACGTTGACGGGCTAAAGGTCCCCTGTTCGGAGCATTACCTTCGTAATGACACGTGTAATCCTTACACGGCTGGCCTACGACACCTCATGAATGTATCATTTATCATGGAGTTTTTTTCTTTTCGTATATTCTATTTCGTTTCTTCGCTAATAGCTAGATGATATTTGGAAATAATGACGAACCTTTCAAAAAAAACTTACTATACTTATCATATAATTTATTTGGGTGCCTACTTCATTTTATTGAGCACAAATTAAAAAACGGCCAAGCTGTGATGAGCTTCAGAGAGAATAACCATTGCGTTTTATATACAAGATACATCAATAATAACATTCGATTTAACGGGTATAAATAATGTAGATTATAACTAATTATCAGTATGAACCAAAAACAAAAACAAAAATAAACGGTAGTGGTCATATGAAGGTTTGAAATTTAAATTGTCCAGAACGGCTGGCGACGTATCGGCTGTCACATTACAGCCCCACTGTTATTATCAAAGTTTCTGAAGGGTCTGCACGCTCGCCGCAACGACGCCGAGAGCCGACCGCTGTCGAGATGAACCAGTATTCTATACTGCATACAAAAAATATCGATACTAATATCATTTTTGTGACGTACATTTTCCTTAGAATCTTCTTAGTAATTACTTTAAAACTTATGTTTAAAACGTACCAAGGAAGCACATTTAATTTAAGTTTACCCGTCTAGTTACTTGCGAGTGTATTACATGTTAAATCTTAGAAAATAGAAAATGAACAGTAAAATGTTGTGAACTATAAAAATATATTAGTATCGATAGAAAAAAAGGGTATATAGGTACAAGTTTGACATATTTAAAATGTATATATAAATAAAAGTCCATCTCTGTATTCTAGTATCCTCTGTCATAGTGGCGCATATGGTAATTTCTTATTCCAATAGGAAATTGCGGTCAGTCGCAATAATCCATCATGGGATGTTATTTGTTCGTCCCGGGACATGTTTATATCATTTTATGTATTCCTTACAGGTTTTTGATAAATATTTGTTTCCAGTCAGTTCGGACATGTCCAGGAATTGAATATCCGGCGGGTGAGCTTTGATTGGCATGTTAGGAATTGGTACGGAACCTTTTTGTTACGAGAATATTAAATGCAAGGTTTTTGTAATTTTCTACCAGTTTCCTTATAACAATAAATAATGTTAGGTCTTCAATTGAGTGTAAGTGTGATTAATAATAGAATATTTATGAAGTATTGATGTTCTGTGAACTTTAAGTCAAATTTACTTGGTTCAAGTTTGTTATTTTTTAATTCTAATTAAGGCGAATGTCACATTATTAACTAGAATTTATTATCACGAGACGAAACACAACAAAAACTGTTTCCCATGGGTGGTGTACGTCATTACGATGGAGGCTAAGGATCGCATGCATACAGAATCGGCCTTATCAGTTATGCATAATGCGGAGACCCCAAAGGTGAGCAAAATATTGCATCATCTAACCTTAGTTAAACAGGGTGTTGTTATTTCTGATATCTTGTATATAATCGCTGTTTGTGACATACACGTCGAACAAATATATAAATAACATATAACAAAAAATCAAATTTAATCAGCTCGTATTGACAAATTGACTTTATAGGTTTGTAGTGTATCAAATTGACATATTAATAATTCAATGTTTACTATCACAGTAATTATGTCTGTCTTGTTATTGGTTTAGGATTATTAAGCTACCAAAAATGATTTGTGAGGATCACGAACCCTAATATATCAAGATTTACATTTGCTAATAACATACTTTAGTCAAATATTTCAAATGTATATTTTTTGAACATACCGTAAAACAACAACTAACCCCGTGCACCCAACGTCAACCTGATGGATATTGTTCTGAATCTATTACACTTCTTTATTTTTCGCGACCCATGAATATTTGACATTTGTCTTCTATACAAATGGATACTTTTACGTAGGAAAATGCCAATGTTTTATACGAGAAAAAAATCGATCAGAATTTATCGTGAACGCAAAATGTGTTAGACAGTATCGGTTTCCAATTAACAGTGGCACAGTGAGCCTCATTATATTTTTAATTTGAGGGCGGAATCTCAAATTAAAACGAAGGCGACGTCAAAGGACAGACTGCCATTAGAGCTAAATAATTAAAGAATTCGACCGTCTTCACAGTCGTCGGTATTAAGAAACCACCCCGCTTAACTTCGTAATTTTGATTTAGGTACCTATAACGTAACTCTGATACAGGATTTTTAATTGGGGAAGCATTCATTAAAATGAGACAAGATTTTAGACATCACAATGTATGGTGTGTGCTTAATAAACATATTTTTAATCGCTTTTAGCTAAAGATATTACAGAATACAAAATATATAATATATAAATTCAATTATGATTCATAGTCGACTGACTACCTAAAAATATGTATGTGACACATGAAAATCTTTTTTTCTAAAATATTCTTATACAAGTCACGACATATTCAACCTTTAAATGAAAAGAAATAAAAGTGATTCTTAAATTAAAAGTAAAACGTATTTAATAAGTTTTTATTCCAAAATTTTAGTCTAGACGTGTGAACGATCGTTTACAAGCTAACGAGCTCCGTTCTAGAATTAGAATTGACAGTTGATATTGTAAAGGACTTCGCCATATGAAAATAAACAAAAAGTGTTTATTTATAAACTATACTTAATTTCCTTTACACTAAAAACTTATTAACACAATAAATTTCAAGTTGCTAATGTTATATTCGCGAATATAATCAAAGCTAAAAACATCTTAAGCAATAAAGTCTGCGGCGCAGAGGTACTGTTCGCACGATGGTATTCAAATGGATAAATCCAGGTTGCCAGGGTCTAGGACACCCAAGGGAGTGATCTCGACAGAGATGACCGCTCCCGGGTACTTGACACTTAGATGAGACACTCCGCGCCCTTCAGACAAGCGGCATATCCGATAACATCACTGTTAAAATCATTTCTACACACGAAATTGTTCCACATATTTCATTGATGGGCTGCAGCCATGCATTTGTGTTTTTCCTTTTTATAATGAAATTGTACTTTATCATTTTAAAAAAAAATAATTAAGAATAAACTAATATATAAAAGGCGAACCTTATAATTTTTATTTCAATAATAATTATTATTTCAAAATAACGTTATATTAAATAGAAGAAGTATTTTAATTTAAGAACCTTTTTTAACTAAGATTTAGAATGTATAAAAAATCATCGTTCAAAACAAGTGTCGAAACGTTTATTTCTCACCTAAAACGTAGGTCTGTGGGGCACATTGTCGCAGACAAATTACGATTCGCTCCTACAAGGGCTGCAAAGGGGTAATGTTTACATTTTAATGTAAGAATACAGTCGGTACACTGCGCTCGTTAAGGGGATCATTTCTCGCCCGCAATGTGGATTAAATGCCTCTTTTTGCTTTCAGTATTAATGAACTGTTTGATTAAAGAATTTACCGTGAATTCACAAATTAGTTTCTTTTGTCATGTTTATGTGAAGAGTGAGTTTTTAGTTTCATATTGTATAAATTTAAATAAATAACAATTACATATTTTTTAAGACTACTAACTGGAAGTGCAATGTTATAAACAAAGAAACAATATAATGATTGACATACAGAATCTAATAAAACGACTAAATTACTTGATCATACTACAAGTCAGTTATGTCTTCAGTTATAAAAATTAAGTCATCTTTAAGGGGCTATAACAATTTCAAGTTAATATTAATCGCTTTTCTTTCGCTACCCTTCCGGGACCATCATTTTATTTCCCTTCAATTCGCCCCAAGAGGATAACTATGATATATTTATTATTACGCGGAACTTCGAAAACAATAGAGAGATAATTTCGTTCGTAAGTTAGAGCCTTAGAAATAACGAATTCAATACAATTAACTTAGAACCGATTACTGAAACTGTCAAGTAAATTGTTAATTAGGAAAATTTCTTAGAAGTTTCAAGAATAAATAAAGAAAGCGGTACCAAAAAAGTCACATTAATTTAATTTACTCTAAACTACTTATGGTTTCCTATAATGACATACATAATTTTCAAAATACTACACATTAATAATAAACGGTACGATACTTTTATTCTTGGTAAAATTGAATTTTTTTGCAGTCCAATCAAAAGCCTAAAAAAATATTTAATGGGAATAAACTCATACAGTCATAAAATATATATACATATATATTTTTATAATATATAAATATCTTTTTTCCAAAGCAATCTCGTCAAGTGCTATATAAAACTAGATCTACATGGAAAAGTCATGAGCATAAATGGATACAAGAATATGGGATTGTAGCTGTTACGGAATTTCAAACAATGTATCATTGAAAGCTACCTAACAAGGCCGTCTGTCGTACGTTTCACACTTTGAATCAATAGCAAAAATCAAACTAAACATCCCCTCACGTCCACCTAACGATCAAACTGAGTTCTAATCATGGAACGTCAAAAATGGATATCGAGAATTGAATCGGTGCCTTCTTTTTTCAAAGGGCCGCGTTCAAATGGCCAGATCAACTCAATAAGGGAACCGTGACGTGTTTACTCGCAGCCCACAACAGAGTGCTTTTTTTTTTAATTTTCCAAACGTTATTTACCTCGTGTCGTAAAGGCATTGTGCCAGCGAACAATGGTCGGGGATATGCCGCTTTTTTTTCTTTGTTTTAAACAATTTTTGTTCTTTTCCGAGTGTCCGTGAAAGCGGAGTGTTGCTATTCATTTCGATTCGGAACTGATACGATAGCTGTCAAGTTACGTGCGTTTTATTCTCTTAATTCAGCTAAAGGTATTGTTTATCATAATACCGTTAAAGGGAGAGTTAAGAAATGTCTGCTAATTATTTGGTTACTATCCTTTTCAGTGAGATTTATAAATCCTATATACATATGTATATTATAGTTTTTATACAAAAGATTACTTTGTCCAAAAATTGGGATTTCTACTTGCCATTTTTTTTTTCAGCTATCGTAAAAAAAAATAATTAACAATATATTTGACACAGAAATCATATAAATTGGAAACAATTTCTTATCTCAACTAATGTTATGTATAACTGCGATAATGCTAGACTAAACAATCCAGAATAGAATATATAATTGATATATTATTATAAATTATACAATTAAAATATTATGAAACAAAATAAAATATTATACTAATTACGGTAGTTGTTGGATCTGAAAAACATATTAAGATTGAACTTTTAATGAAACATGTTTATGTCCAAAGACTATAATTGTTTCACAATTTATTTGTACATGTAAAATAACTAAACGGCGAAGGATAAAATAATAAGAGGCAATGATTTATTCTATTATTTTATGAAAAGCTGAAGATGACAAATTTCTTAACCTCACATTCAACGAGGTCGTAGAGAACAAAACTTTTTTGAACTGGTTTTTGGTCAGAAAAGCTTGAGCCTCCACAAGCGAGTATGGTGAGAAGAGAATGAATTAAAATAAAGTTGATATGTATTCAAGAATAGAGCTAGTGCAATAATTCTTCTTAATTTTACAGGATCGTACAATATAAATGAAAATGGTTCAAGTTATATCTAAACATCTCTGCATACGTTTATAATTATACATACATTATGATCATAACATTATTTACATTATTAAAGTGAAACAATCCTATTGGAAATATCTATTGTTTGAAAAAAAAAATATTCCTTACCATAAAATAAGTACTCCAGCCATTATTACTTCAGCTTTCAAAGTTAAATAAAATAAGCTATGGACTAAACTGTACATTTAATTTAGAACAACTGGCGAAATTATTGTTACCTAGAAAAATATTATCAACTTGTGTATTTCAATTAATATGATGTTGCATATAATTTTATTAATATGTATATAAAGCAATTATAATAGATACCTATTCGTTTTTTCAATGAGCTATTTTGTGCGTCTGAGTGAAATAATTATATTTATTTTTTAAATATCCTTGTCCTACGTCATCCGCGCACTCTTATAAAAGCAGATATGTCAATAAAACATCATTTTTTGAGTATAATTCTTTCGTGACTAAACACTAATTAATGGTGTAATATACTGAAAAATGTCACCAAATCTTGGAAATTAAATTCATGAAATTTGCATCCCGAAGATATTGCATGGAGACAACTTAACTTATAGCGAAATAAGATTAACTTTGTTTCCATGAAATCGCTCCCATATTTTCATTATTGTACAAAAATATAAATATTTCTATTTCTTATAACCAAATAGACGTGAGATTTAATGTTCAAAGTGTATTCCAGTTCGTGTAGGTTTATCAGATCTAGAACTGTATTTCAACCGTTTTAATAATAAAGAAGCAATAAAAGCTTCGTCCTTACCCGTTTTCAATAAACACCTTTATCGATTATTCAGCCCGTCGACCATACTTACATCTCTGAAGCCTCCGCCATAGACAGAAAGTTGGCAAACTAATTCACGACACAGGCATAGCTTGTGTCGGGTGGCTGGTAGGTGGTCGCCTGGCGATAGCCGGTGGCCGCGGGTGGAGGGTGAGGGGGTGAGGGGATCCTCCCGGGGGGTGAGAGGGTGAAGGCGTGCTCACAGCTGGGCGGCGCCGACCAATCCCAGCGAACCACCCAGCCGACCCCGCCCTGTTCACCTGCGCCACACCATTAAGCCTGCTTTCCTTGTACTTTTTTCGCGGACCTCGCATCCGTTCCCTGGCGCCGTCTTTATTTTATTTTCTCCTTTAAACCTCCTTCCAGGCTCGCCTCCTATTTCACGCCCGCCGTTGGTAGGAGAAAACCTTTTGTGAATACGAATGCCGAGCAGGTATCCGCGCTCGTTAGTTACGGGCTCTGATATGTAAAGTAAATAAAGGTTCTTTGCGAGACTTCCGTGTAATGAAGCCAACCTTTCTACGTAGGTATATACCTAGCAATCGGATACAGAGACGTCTAATTAAACAGCTATGATATCAAATATTCGACAAAGGATCGTATTACAAAGTTTGCTTTACGAGCGTTGTCGCGCAAAAGCTAATAATAAGTTTAACTTCCGTATCGATCTTCAAAAACTTCTTTATGAATGTAATCTGAGCCAACCTTGCTCTACATTTTGTTTCAATGGCTCCAAGAACGTCGTATGCAAGTCCCTTCCAGGGTGAATGATCTCCACATCGATGAAGTTTAACTCGACTTGGAAAAAACTTTTGTGAAGTTTGTTCGCGCCGCGTGATTAGGAAGACTTAGTTTTGAAGTGAGTCGGGAACAGTTTTTTTTCAGTTTTGAAAGTAGGTGGCTCAGTTTATGATCCGGGTGAAAGTCGCGGCGGATCGATGAACTCCGGCCGGGGTCAACTTCAGCGATCAAAATTTGCTAATAGCCAAATATAATACTAAGGGTAGCGTTTCTCTCCAATGTTCAAAACAAACAAATCTCTGGTTCATTTCCAAGCAGTGACTGAAAACAAATATTCTATTTCTTTATAACAACGATTTTATACGAAATTTTTCAGTGCCCTTTATATTAAGAATCAGAATTATTTACGAGTATCTCCGTGGGCTTATCGGCGAATAGTAAAGTGTACGTCGTATCCAGGAATGTCGCTGAACATTATCGTCGAATGATCGCGGTAAACAACGTATGGCGGGCGCAGGCGATCAGAAATGAATTACGACACAAAAGTTTCACTATGATTTATCACCGTTCGTAGTCAATGCTGTAAATCATACTGAACACCTGATTTATGTCTATTGGACAGATAGTTCATAAGTTTTTTAAAGGGGTATTTATCAAGATTTGTACATGTATAAGTAAACAATTAGGATAATATAATAATACTTAATTAAATTATGATTTTGTTTTTTGTTTTTACAGACTGAGATTTATTCAGAACTAGCAAAAGAAAGAAAGTCTAGGTTTGTCTCTTAAGATTATTAAGTCAATACATTTTCTTTACTCCACTTAATAATGATTAGTCCAATGCCTAAGCTAAAATTATAGATATTATTTTAGTTACATAATAATTTAAATAAAAAAAGACGTCACATAACTTATTACTCATCCGTTTCCCTCGTCGAGATTTATTCGTATGTATTTATGAGTCGTTATCTGGTCCCCTATAACGTGAGGAGTGCAACGTTCTCTCAAGAGTTTAGTTGAGGTAAGATAAGAAACTTGGCCGACGCCGGATCAGCTGCTACCATCGAACGGTGAAGCGTCAACAATCTTTTATCACATCGATAACAAATGTTATTATGAATACAAACCAACTTAGAACAACTTCTATCATAAAAAGGAGAGAAATTTAAATTACTATAATTCATAGCGAGGTTTTTTTTCACACAGATTATAAATGTTATTGGAAAGATTGTATAATCTGGAATTATCTATATTAATTTAAAAGTTTTAGAGAGTTATATTTTAAGCCAATTTGTCTGTCTGTAATGGTAATAGAACTACAACACCAATAAATCAATCTCACAATCCATGTTACCCATCGTGTCGAACAAAATGTTAAGGCTTGTTCCCATTTGAATATAATTTGCCTTTCAAGATCCGACTTCAGTCCGGTCTTAGAAAAGCTAATCAATTATTTAGGGGGCTTTCATCTACGTCTTCAGACAGAGGTGAATTCGAAAATAAATTATTGATGGATATTTCATTTACATTACAAGCTAGCCATAACCAAAATTAAAAAAAAGTAGGTATAATTGATTCTGACACATTAAATTTACAAATATAATATTACGATTAAAACGATATTTTTCCCTCTTAATTAAATAAGTTTGGCAAATATTATTAAATGTTATTACTTTTCTACTATATATTAACTACGTAATTTAATAGATTATTTAGATGCTAGTTCCTCCCAGTGTCGGTAAGATAGTTTAACGTTTGCAATTTCACTATGTCTGTCTAAATTGTTGCTGTGAATAAATTTCAATCAATTACAAGGGCGAGGTGTACGGACATGATAGTTTGATAATAATACCGCGGACTAACTCTTTGAATATTCATTATATCTTTGATGTGTACCGTTCACGAAAGAAACCTGTTAGTATAATATGATGATATTTATTGATAAGTTTGTATGGTTTATGACAATAAATGCAAATTTAACCCCTTCGAAAGTTATCTCATTCATGGAGGTTGCAAATAACATGCAATAAATCATGGAATAGTGCTGAGCCATGGTTTCTTATTAACCATTGTCTAACATCGAGTAGGTAATTAAACATCGAGCGATAACCATTATATCTCGACTTGGCTAGACCTTACCAATATTGATCTAATAAATTATCTATAGCTATATAATACGGATTATTGAAGATCGCTTTTGTGATAAACTGGTCGGTAATATCTTCCCAACGACGAGGATTATTGGTACTTACTTACTAGTAGAATTAAATTATTATATATTTGACAGTATTACATTCATTCGTTCTAAAAGTAAGACACTTTTCTTACTTATAGTTTTAGACCAAACAGACCAACGAAAATCCCGATTATAACATTCTTAAGATGCAAACGATGCAAATATTTTGAAGCTATGTAGAGGTCTGACCAAGAATGCTTACATCGTCTTAAAATTTCCTCCACTGACTTCAGGCTTATCTAGAAACCGGCTCTATATTGAATTCATGTTATTATTATTTAAAGTGGTATTTTCCTTTTAAACAATTTAAATATTTTGTGACTAAGATGATTCAATTTTTATATCGTTTATTTGATTTTCTAAGTCCTTATTTTCGGTTTGGAGTAAATTTAATAGAAAATTTTATGAGCAATTTATAAAATACTACGTCTACTACATTCATTGTATATGCAACTTCTATCTAGCTTCTAATCAGGCTTCACTTTTCCCAGCGGGTTGTAAGGAGGACGGGGAGGGAGAGGGAATTAATGGAATCAGGACGCGGTCACTCCGAGCTAGCTGAATCGGTTCGCTGATTTTAAAGGATTGCTAGGAATTTGCGACACGCTTCAAAGTACATACATGTGGTGCAGACTTGGAAATGCTTTGGCAAAGTCTGAACTTAATTTCATGCTTACGGTTTCATTTTGTGTGGTTATTGAAGCCGATTGTTAAGATCGTTTCTAGAACATGTCTATGATAACAGTAATGTAAGTATAAGTCTCGCTCTGTATCTGATGTAACACGGAGAAAACATTAGTTTATTAGTTACCTTATATTTATTATATTTAACTATAGATTTTTTTTCAATTGAGAGTTCATTTATACGAAAAACACAAAATCATTATCCATAATATACATATATAATAAAATAATACAAAAAATATTTATTGCAGAATACATATGTAGTTGTAGATAATACGAATCTAGGAGTCCGCAAGGAGAAATTGGTCTGCGGCCATGTGACGTACACATATATGTGTGTACTGTAACAAAGTTTTCCGCTAGCAATTGAAAGCGCCTCGAGCGATGTCTGTCTTCAATCTAAAATTATTAACGGTTATTCAACATGACTATTTACTCAGTGGACCCGATGTATGTGTGTCACATAAACTCACCCAGCGGTCTTTCTATTTTATGTATTAGTTTTCTATTTATTTATTAAAGTCAACGACCATTTGATTATATATTCGTAGTTCACAGAATTGCTTTTCATGTACAACATATCCAGGTTTCATTTTCCAGTCTATTTTGATATTGACCAATATTGTAGTTAGACGCATTGCATTTCTCTCACGTCACAACCCTATTCAATTTTCAATAGCAAACATTTGTTCGCCAAGTTTTCACAAATCAGATTTAAAATATGGATATTTTTATGTAGATTCAACCCTCGGACCCATGTGGGTGACAAGTGTGAGTGCCTTGAGGCTATGCTATTGTTATATGGACCTATTCAATATTTCTTTCATATATTTCTAAGAAACCAATAACCGTCTAGAAGTGGAAAGAGCTGGGGGAAGTTTCTGCATTATTCCTTGCGAAAACATAACTTTTAAAGAAGCTTAGCATTGTTTTTTATTTGATACTCTTATTGGCAGAAATAAACTCGCATTCAAAAGGATAAATTATTTATTTTATCGATATATATATATATATATATGTATATATCTTGACTGATGTTCCATACAAGCAGACAAATCGTAAATAAATAACAACTTTTTAATAATAACTAAAAGTGAACAACAGAGCCCTCCTAAGGAAGGACCAATGATTCGAATTTATGCTTTATGCAGTGGAAAATGATAAATTTATGGGCGTCCAGTTCCTGCGAAACATTTCGATGTCTTCTAAGAAAAATATCTTTATTTTTATGGTTACTACGCCACGTTTGCATAATGTACATTTGAATATATAATATTATTTTGCGAGAGTCCCGTTTTACTTTCGATTCAGTTACTTGAACGGTTTCTCCTCCACTTGCTTATTTTACAAATGAAAATTAGAAATGTATAATAATATATTCCCAACATGAACTCGCTGTGCATTTCTGATTTGATTCATTGTATAGCATTTTATTATACATCAAAAATCTTCGAAACAAAATAAATTTGTGTAAAGTATGAGTAAGGAAAGATTCTCAAATTAAATTTTATATACTATCGTACTAAACTATTTCGGAACTGTGTGTAAAAGAAAAGATAAACAAATTTTAGCCAGCTTAAGACAGATGGCAGTCGAGCTCACGTAGGACACAGCGTTGCTTCAACCCTTTTCGGGTAATATCTTTAAAAGTTTCCCAGCCTCCCTTCCCAGGGGTCTTGCCAGCGATCTCTTTACGTTTGCTACCTATCAAATACCATTAGCATAAAACGATGTAACGAAAAATCTAGAAATGGAAATTATTGACTTCAGCGTCGTAAAAAAGTATCTAATAGCTTTTAATGATACCTAACCGTTTTTTAAGAGTGTACTGAATGGATATATATATATATATATAAATAACAATACTTTTATATTTATTTATATTTCCATAGAAAATAAATAAAAATATAATTAATTCTTACTGAACAACGTTTCATTGATGAAGGCTATTAGAAAATACATTTGCTATTAACTTCAAAGATCATCTCAATTCTGAGTATTTAATTTAAACTTAATTTCGCTGAAAAGATTATACACCACCGGCAAGGGATGATTGATTTAATTATTCTACTCCTAAGACGTGTCCTCTCTTATAATTACGCTTCATTACTTAAGCATCGCTTTTTGCAGGCTAATTACTTAATAGATGTAACAAGTTATTTCCATCACAAAGTTGAGCGTTGCAAGTAATCGATGGTAAATAGAATCGAAATACAATTGATGATGATATGAATAGGAACAATACCTTGCTCTCATATTGTATATACTTACAAAGCCTTGAAAAGCTTGAAGAATATAATTTTGTTTTGTTTATTGTTTGATTAATGTTATAATTAAATATTTATTTTTTGATTGATGTTTAAGTTAGTTGGATGTAATAATAAAATTAAATATATAATACCACTCTTTTTGATTTATTGTTCTTACTCCATTTCTGTAACGTATGACCAAATAACATGAAATAAAACAAACATGTTGGATGCTATGTTACAAGAGATTGAACAATGAAACTGAAGAGTCTAAGGTTTAATTCCTACACATTTCTACTTCATTAACAACTGTTGTGTGACTAGTTATTTACGTTGTTCAAATAGGAAGACATATTAATAGACATACAAAAAATCTGAAATTTGAGCCAAACAACGAACGATCCAGGGAAAAATACAAAATTATCTTCTTGCAGTGTGGATCATCTCAGTAAATAGGTCAAAGGACCCCCGCCCTGGGGGATGCCCTGATAAAACTTTGGATCTCAAACTTTTGTTTTGAGTACCTCAGGAGCCGCCGGATAATGTAACAATAATCGGAATGATTTAAACTCTATTTACCACATTCACATCTTAATGTTAACTATATTTTGAAGTATTAAGATTTATGTTTAAATAATGGAATTGTGAAATAGATTTATATTTTCTTATTTATGAAAGTAAGACATTTACTTTTGTTTTGTTTATTTATTTATGCCTTTGAAAGTAATGGAAGTGACAGATTGATGATTTCAATTTACTGAACGCTTTATTGAAAATTAAATTATCAGTTTAATGTCATTAAAATTTACGAGAATATTGTTTAATTTTCTTTATTTTCTGCTCGCGTGTAAATCCTGGACTAGAGGTTAGTACTCGTAAACTATAAACTATCTTTCAAAAGCGACGTAAACAAAAACTGAATCTCAAATGCAAATACTTCAACGCTATCAAACAACAGAATCCAACGTAAAAAGCCAACAGGAAAACAAATAGCGCAGTTTGTTACAGGCAATCAGTTACTTTGTACCGGGGCCAGTGGTCTGCAACCGCGCAAATAGGGGCATAAATGTGAATGGATGTTAACGTGTTTTTTACGACGGCTTCGTGGACGTATCGTTTTGTTTGCGTCCGATATCTTTATTCCGATCCACCCCACACGGAATTAATTTTTTGCCCTTACACTATTTTTCCTCATATTAAGGATAAATGATTCACAGTGATTTCCTTTATCTATTTTAAAGATTGCGATTCAGTTTTATATTTTTTTGTTATATGAAATATAAAAATAATACTGTCTTTTAAAATTCATAATTTTATACTTTTATTTTTCTACCTTTTTATACCTTTATTGTTCTATAAAAAGTATTTTAATAATATCTATCAGGTAGAATTATTTTTTTGAAATTATTGAAGAATTTCATCCCTCAAACTGAAACATAAATTTTTCCCTTCTTGTATTTCTTATTAAGTTTCCTGTTTTTGTGCAAAACAAAGAAGTCGTCACCGACAAATAGGATCATACTAGATTGACAAAGGTAATTTATTTATAGGATTTATTGTCGTGTAGGGGAGGAAGAGCCAACATTGACTCTATGTCGAAGTGTTTGCTTTGGGACCGACGTGTTCTTTTTGGGATGACTTTTTCAATACTCTCGATTGAGGATCGGTAATCGATATATTTAGATTTCTTATCTCAGTATTTCTTACATGATTTTTATTTTATCATCATAAAACGTCTAGAGTTTTCTTCAACAATTAAACGGCCTTTAAAGAATTACGATTTTACTAAATATTTTGGACAATAAATTCATTCAATAGTTTTAAGATAAACCAGTAGTTTACATAACGGAAACAGAAAATCGACTCGTGAAAATGAATATGCGTAAGTAAAAATATTGTGTTTAAATATCTAAAGCAATAAAGTAATAATTACACCAGTAGAACACTGATGTATAAGGGCTTAACTTATTGAAACATATGATCCATACATCAAAGGATGTGAAAGATGATCAAAGCATAGCAGGGAACAATTATTCGGTTTGCTGATGATAAATTGACTCCATAACATGAACCAGAGCACTTTTTGTCTACCATGAGAGTGATGAGCCCTGAGGCAGTTACTGCAATAAGGAAAGGGCTTTTTAAGGATCCCTAAAAAATTTATTTCGTGATAAATTCTCGAGCTTTACAATCATTTCTATAATTTATATGTAAAATTCTAATTCTTGATTTGTAACGTGATTTCTTTATAAAAATTATATATTTTCTGATAACATTGTTTTTATTCGGAATTATTATAAAAGTCCATCTCTACAGCTGAAGCAACTCCCCGCGGCCTATTGTCGTGTCACATTAACGAGAATCGCATCATAACTCCCGATAATCTACTTTTATTGGCTCCGTTCACTGCTTTATTACTCAAATATTCCATATCCTAGTATCATATAGGGGTTGTTTAGGACGAAACAAATACATTTTGGTATTTCATTTAATTCCGTACTCGAAAATCGTGTTTTAGGTTATGCGTTTAACTTTTATAACTTAATATTTTACATTCTACTTTTGATAGATAAATAAATGTTTTTATAAAAAAAAACATCATAGAAAAGAAAAAATAAAAAAAAGTAAAACTGTTTTAAATAATTCTAACGTAAAGATCCATTTTGATAGCAATTATAATTATAATTACTGTGAACAAAGGGCAAGATCGCTGTACAATCACGATCAAACATTATACTAAAGACAATTCATTATTAGAGAGCAGTTATGGAGGCTATAATCGCCAGTTATCGCCCTTTTATAGCAGATTTTACGACGCAAACTATTCAGCCAAGAAATGTACTTGTACTTATCTGTACATCTATTGTTAGAAGTAATTAGAAGGGCTGTCACGTCAGATTGTACTTCCTTATAATTATTTAGCATAAAAAAAATACATGCAAATAAAATAACATATGTTTTTAATATATATTTTTTTTCAAGTATGCATCAGCATTCAACCAACTGTAATAATAAACTTCCTTTATTCTACTTTCTATTTAAATGTTGTAGTCTATATAACAAATTAATTTGATAAATGATATCTTTCGCCATCTCTAGTTTTTTCTGGATAAAAATTTATTACTAGTTTTAAAACACATCTTTATTCTGTATGTAGACTAACTCATGTCTAAAAATATATATTTATTTAACACACCTACATATTTTTTAAAATATAAAAAGGAATAACGTTCAAAGCTATTAAGTTGTAATAGTTGTTTACAGCCGGCACTCGCTGTGCGTTTCCAATATATTATGAGCTTGTCGGCAATAAAAAGGGTAAGGAAAAAATGAATAAAGCGGGAAACGTTAAAATAAAGGAGGCCGCGAATATATACGACTTCCTTGAGGAAATAATAATGCTGTTTGCAATTCATTTGGCTCTACCTGGTTACCCTCGGCTTTGAAAAACAACGGATCGCCAGGCATTTCTTTTACAACCCTTCTTAGTTTTTTTTGCGTGGAGGGTCGCGATTTTTACTTTAGACTTTCTTTAAACTCTTTGATTCCTGAAATCAAAGCTTAATAGCAGATGGCAGCAATATGGTCGTAACTGAATTTAATGCATTTGTTTGTTTCAACAAATCAACCCACAGATATGGAACTTTATTAATATTGAAATGTGTGGAACTAAATAAATAATTTTATATTTTAATCGGTAATATACTCAACTTAATAATATTGAAGACAACAGTAATATTGTACCAATACTGTATATTACTAACTTTATTTTTATCGAACGATTTTAACAAAAGATAACATATGTTTTTACAACATTAGTAGCTAACAAAAATCCGAATATATGGAGACACCAATCCAATATTTCACGACAACATTCCTCCTTGGCGTCTTAAGCCGACAAATTGCGTGTCGCGAAAGAAAAATCAAAGTAACAAAAAGGCTTGCTTACATTTAAAAGCGTAATTGTAACTAACCGCTCCCCCTTATTAATTTACCTCGTTCATTCCCGTCACTCCCCAAAGTCACGTTCGTGAAAAAAAAAATACAGGATAAATATTCATGACATTATTTTTCGGATTCTAAGTCAAATACAAATCGAGATCTTTTCGTACAAACAAGAGCTTGATAATATCATTACAATTATATATGTACGTACAAACTACTAACACACAATTTATGAATATCCCTTTGACAGTTTGTGACAGCCTATATTTAAAGGACTGAAATATTTCGATTATTTACATTGACAAACTGATAAATGATATGATATGAAGAAAGATATTAGTTTCAGAAAAGGAAAATTCAGTGTAAGAATATAGTTCATCACCATTAATTACTGTTTTTAAATACTCCAAGTTATTTTAAATGTCATTACTATATGAAATAAAAACGATGTTTTTCCTATTATTGGATGAAACATAATTTCCAAAAAGAAAACTAGATGGGTTGCTCTTTTTTAGCATGAAAATAAGACTAACGGAAAACGCAACCTCGTCCCGTCTCAAACCGCTTTTTTAAATCCCAGTAACAAGCCAATAAATCCCGGCGCATTTTTCTCCAGCCGGGATCCGCCACCCCAAAAAAAGGCTTAGCGCGATTACATCCAAATTTACTTAACACTTAACACATTAAGCACGTTAATAAAGATCTTTATTTGATTTCCTTATCATGCGTCCATTTTAATTTGATAACACCCATATTGGGTCTTGTGTAAATTTTATTATGTAAATTCAAGCCCGAATATGATTAATTTTACGTTAGAACAAAGGATACCGCGGACACATTACTAGATTGGGCAGATGCCGCCAACGTTCGTTATTAAATATGTGTAATTTATATTAATAATTAAGATGAATTTGTTCATCACTCAAACAAACATCGTGCAGGTAAACATGAAGTGGTTTGGAGTTGCTGGAAGCTGTGCGAGTACTCTTTTAATTAATTAAGTGCCTATATGAGTGGGCTGAGCAATCTCAAATATCATAGCTGATTACCATCTGGAACTCATCTGGATCTATTTAACTTTTGTGTATTAACACAACCAAAAAGTTGTAACCGTCGATCACTATAGTGCGTACCTGTGTAATTCTCTCCTAACACCTGTTATTGGTCACTCCGTATCGGATCAAATCGTTTTGGATAATTAACAAGACCCTCGTATTCATTCAATAGTGAATCCCTTCATTCAATCTGTTGAATCTTATCGAATATAGCCGAGCTATTAAGAAAATCAGTGTTTACGACATGACAACGTTTCTACAACAAACTCTTTTAAAAAACTTTTATTTTACTAATTTATAGGAAAACTAAATTTCAATATACTTAAAAGTCACATATGCTTTGAGACGTCATCTTGACCTAAAGTAATAAATTCAAAATATAAATTACTCAAATTCATCATGGGATGGGTGGATTAATAATTACTATTCACAACTGGCGCACAGAAGGCGCCATGATTAGCAATACGTCACCAGTAAATATGGCAACACTTATTCCACGATTTATATAGGGGAGAGTGGGGTAATGGGGATATTTGACAATAAATCTAGCCACACTGACTCAGTACAAAGTACTGGGCCCACAGTGTAAGCTCCTCGGTCAGAGACATCCATTGTAAGGCACCCACGGAATCCGATAATGCCTCGAGATTGTCCCGTCTTTCCTCTAACACCTCCGATACTCCGAAGTTGTGTATTGATAATTTAATGTCAAATCTTCCCTAATTTATTCAGTGGAATCATCTTAAAGTACTCAAGCTACTCAAGTATTATTTAAGGGTTTCTAAGTCTTTCTGACAATTTTTAAGAAGAGCGTGATCATATACATTTTTGTTACATATGTATTCAGGTACTTCATACTCCAGGAGTTATAGAAAATTAAATTAAATTTTTGACAAATTCAAGGGAACCTTCATTTTTCTGTACGTCTTTTCTTATTGCCATAGAATTCGGAACTGTAAATATGACTGTGATACAATTTTTCCGACGTTGATAGGCTTTCTTAGGAGTAAAATTTTAGTATCATCTAGATTCTAGAGTATAAATTGTAAAGATTTGAAAGCTCTCCTAACTATGATATCTATTATGTTCCATAGCCAACAGCTGAATATACACTAATTTCAGTTGATTATCTTTTTTTTAATGATTAATAACCTCTTACATTTTAATAAAAATCAGAACATCAAGCGTAGGTACATCACACGATGGTTCATATCTGATATAACCAATAAGGGATTTTAATATGTGAGTAGTGTGCCAGCGTGCCGCGTGTGCGAACCGGGCTTGGCTAAACTTAATCTATAAATCAAGAACTGAAACTATTTCGTAATTAGATCGTATTTAGGATGGGGTACAACACCTTCGGCTCCTTGAGAAAGCGCCTCCCAAAGGGTCCGAAGGTAAAGGCTCTATTGCCTTTCAAGTACCTCTTTAACGGCTAATATCCTTGGTAAATGGATCTCAAATATTTTACTCCATAACCATTAGGGCTAAGAGATGTAGCCATGTTTATTGCTTTTCGGTATACTATCAAGAGGCTCTCATATTTATTTCATCATAAACAAATTTGTTATTATTTTGAGTACGTTCTTATTAAATACAAAACAAATAATCTGCTTATAAGTTAATCACATAAAACAATTTTATAAATTCGTTCGATATATAGGCGTACTTTGCTAATGTATATGGAAAAATTAAAATCAAAACAATCGAGACGTAAAGCCTCTTAGCAGAGCGCCATTCTTTTATTCTGTAACGCTTTTGATGTTTGTGTACTTAGTGTTTTATAAGTTGATCCTATTACAATGTCCAGGTAACGCGTCACAATGGAGTCGCCGGGACGCTAACAAGATTATAACTTTATTTTGCAAATTAATAAAAAAGAACCAGGCTGTTTAATTCACCCCAGCTCACCTTTCTTTTGCGAATCACGTAATGACGCTAATGACGAACACATTGCTGTCATGTAATTTTATTATTATATTGATTGCCTCCAAATAATATTAACAATCAAACAATTAATTAAGTTTTTAGTCACATTTACAAAATATATTATGTTGACAACTTTTACATTTACGCCAAAAATTTATTTACCATCTGTTTCTTTCTTTTTTTTATACTTTTAGAATTTGTGGAAAGTTTGTATACCTAAAGGTATTATTGGGATTTATAAAACAGATTAACTTTTAGTAAATACAGATCTGTTTACACAGTCACGTTCTGGCAACACCGGACTCACATGTCATATAATCCCGTGTTAATGAAACGATAAATTCGTATTCCGTATGAAGTACACTTGTCCAATATTTTCCCCTAAGAGTGACGCGCGTTGTCTCTCATTAACTTAATATGTTATGGTTTGTACTTCGGCAATATCAAGGAGGAAATGAAATATTTTTATAACTACAGGATGTGTCGTAGGTATAAAGGAAAAATAAATAATTCAAATAACTTTTTCTTAAACTCATTAATCTTTTTTTTTATAGAATTGATCATTTCTATTTTAATAGAATCGAATATTACTTTTAGCTTACATAGTAATAAAGTTTAATTTTTTTCCTAAATGTGGTAAAAATATTTAAGAAAAATGGAGAGAAATAAACCAAATGATCAAATGTATTTAGTCATCGCAACATTCTCCCCTGTATAATAGAGTTGTCATATGTTCGTCTCACATAAGGACACTTGTCGTAATTTTATGTTCATTTCCACTAAGCCGCAACGCTCAACGACACTAATTTACGAATGACACAAATGAATCATTACGGCAGAGCATTCCTAACTATAAACCAATTTATCAATACTGGTAAATATATATTACAATTGTGTATTACATTGTTTATTTAAATATATATTTTCCTATTAAATAATACTTTATAATTTTTCTAATCAAGTTCCATTTTATTTAATTCAGTCAGCTTGTCCGAGGTTTTATCCGTACATTAGGCTCTAGAAGTTCTGCGAATGGACTTTAATGATCCGGGTTGGACTTATGGGCGTACCACAAATGCGAGTTGATTCCTGACACCCCGGGGAAATATATGAAAAGAAGTTATGGGACTTTTACATTAACCATTCCTTGAATCTTCAACTCGATTATGTTTTATATTTACTAGACATCAAATAGATGATTAGTTTTTATTTATTATTAGTATTAGTGAACTGTTATATAAATATTAGTAAAACTAGCTATTGCTGGAACCCTCTGTAACGTTACACTGCTTTTATCTTTACTAATAATCTTCAATGGCCACCGGTCACTAAGTTACTTAGATGTTTTGCATTAATCAGGTTCACCTGCTGACTGGTTCGTCCTGTTAGCGTAACCCTTGCTCACCTACGTTTATATGATTGTGCCAAATCGGCAAGATAATGCCGCGTATTTACTCTGATTCTCGTCGTTAAAAGTTTGGGGGCTGACGAGGGCCGTCGTTAGGCCCCTAATGGCCACCATTTGTCTTGTCCGGCCTCTAGTTGTACCCCGCTAATGAAATTATTGCCGCAACTATAGTAAAGGTTATAAATACCCCTGAAAGACCCGAGCGGACGCCACCTTGTTTCGCACTAATGGACCGGTCAAACTGTAAACTGTGTTATCAATGAAATTACAATTAGTGGAGGGGATAAAAATTACGGAGGGTCGGAAGTTGCATTTACCGATGTTTATCGTCTAGGATATGGAAGTTATGCATGCTTCCCTTAATTGCGTATAGCGTGGCCAACAATAGTTTTAATTTCATATTATTCGGAACAAAAGATGTATACAGCTTTATAATTCTATTGTTTTCTATAGGAGGATATATATAACCATCGGTGATAAGGTGAATGTATGTCCCGTCACGTTGCAGTCTAAATGACACTTGCCGATGAGTTCGTAAGTATAAACTTGTACGATATGAACACAATAAAGTGCGACTTTCCGAGTATTTCGGGAAATGTGTTGAGCAAGAATGCCATCTGCCTTGGACAATCAAAACTTACCCGGAATGGAATTTTCTGCTTAGCGTCCGTGCTATTGCTTTGGACAGCTTCTCGACCCATGTGACGTCTTGAACCTGATATTTAATACCATATTAGATTACATTATATCAGATTAAAATATTAATTCGAACATATACAAATATTTTTTTATTAGTACAACGGAAATTGAACGTTACGTATATAATTAAAAAGATTATATACCAATTTATATAGACTTGTAGGTAAATTTATAACATAGCTACTTAACGAGTTATTGATACAAACAACAAAAATGAGATTTTATATTAGAAATTATTTATTATTATCCACGATAAGATCTCTAAATAGATGTATAGATTCATGTAGAAACAGAGACTTCAATTAAACAGTTTCTAATAAATATAAAAGCAAGCTGTATATCGTTATTTGTCTACAACCACTGTAAAGTGAAGGCCACATCAAAACGAGCCATCGGGTGCGCCACAAAAGGGATCAAAACGGGAAATCGACGCTTTTATTGTACCTTTATACAGTGAAAAAACGCTCATCTCCAAATACCCTAATCTTTCTACATCAAACGATACAAAACCTTGATATTACACGCGTCATTTGAACAGTCTCAAAGACATTCCTCGCCGGGGAAAAAATTAAAATAACAAAGCGAACAATGGATGTGCGGAGCTCGTCTGATTGCGAACATTGCGACTAAGAAGCCAATAATATTAAAAATTCTTTACCGAATTCTATATTACATGCAATTTTTTAATTTCAAAAATTATAACCGAACAGTTACCACAAACATAAAATAGGAAAGGTAAGAATTGAAACCTTTTTTACGATATAAATTATTTTTTAAACAATTTGAGTTTTTTTTATCTATTCAATATTGGTGTTACATATTTTAGTGTTATTAAAAAATCTAAATCAATGAATCCTTTTAAACGAAAGGTAGAAACGTTAAGGATCCGTGAAATCTACAGACTGCGGCGACACATGATGGATCAGGCCTCGGGCTTTTGTGTTCAATTTCCGAACGGTTACCTCCCAATACTAGGCTCCAACACTCACAGATTTTAAACGCATTCCGCCATTTTGTGGGCCATTAGTCGAGGTGAAAGAGGCTGTGATTATGATTGATTGCGCACACAATACAGTAACTCGACTTGTTGAATGGGTCCCTCACGTGTGCAACCACGTTGTATTGTTACGAACTTCCAAAAATAATTCGTTACTTTGTTTGATTGCAAAGTTGTTTTTACATTGAAGCACTCCGATAATTACTTGGAGTGCGTCAGCTATTACGTAATTGGAAATATATAACATTGTTTTAACGTTTCTTACATTGTTCATTAGAATTTTTACTTAAAACATAAATTCTTACAATTTATAAGAAATATGTGAAATTATCGACCTACCTATTGTTTTCCACAGATAAAATATATATCTTTTAATATCTTAAGAATATATGGTATATACATAACTTATTATTATTTAATAAATATTGTATTCGGATATTTCCATAAAATATGAAAATGTTTGAATTTTTATAAACAATCAAAATCAATAACGCAAAGTAGGAGTGGATTTCTATTAGAATTTGATACAATCTCGTTTCTAGATACTGTTGTTGAAAGGAAACTGAAACAGAAACCTTTATATCGTTGAATATAATAACAGTTCTGCAGAACTATAATAAAATAAGGCGCTATATTGAATCGAACCAGTGCACCCATTGTGAGCTCCGATCGCCGCTGCATTGGAAGCAAATCGAGAATGAACGTAGATTAACAATTCCAAACTTCGCTTTAAGATGTTAATTTCAAAATGCCTGGCTGCCTCGATACTCCGCACTTATTGAAGTTGGAATGTAAGAACAGTTGCATACGATCTCTGTTATCAGACGCTAAAATAATATTCTACTTCCATTCCTCATTGTCTAAATCCAAAACATTTACATTGATTTTGTTATCGTTTTACTAGTAAATAGCAATATAATTAATAAATTGTATAAGTAACAAAAACATTTATATTTATTACAATGCATAAGTTTGATATTTTTTCATATAATAACCTGTATTTATTTTTTAATTTACTTTCAAATTTCTTCTTTATTATTATAGATATATATTTCTTAAAGTAATATTACTTTTTGCCATATATAAAAACGCCTATTCTATTATACGACATAAACAGAATAAAGACTTAATTATTTATTAATATACCTAATCAAACGCAATAAAGGAAACACACGTCGAAACAAAAATAGAAACAATTTTTTTTTCTCAAAAGAGAATAGAATTAAAAAACTGGAATCGAAGGAAGCAATTATTTTTTATCTGCACGCACGAGCGGTTATGGGGACTACCCCGACACATGGCACCCGCGGGACGGCGCTGTTAGTGCACAAAAAGTAAGATTCCGAGGAGAAATCTCGGCTTTCTTGTGCATCAACTAACATTGTTTCTTTTTTAATCTAGAATAGTTTTAAATTCAGATTATAAGCAACTCAATTTTTAAAAGAAATCGGTATACTCAAGCATCATTTACGGTGATATGAATTCACTTAAATCATATTTTTCTTGAATCAAATAAAACATTCATCATATGCTTGTTCGTTGCTATTCACGAGATGCGAAGACATTTCCAAATGTCTTTTTTATAATCTGTTTACTTCTACCGCTTACGGAGTAATCTCTTTACATTATGCTGTTAATTCAATGCTTTGCTATAAATTATTATTTTTTATTTGAAGATAATATTATCGAGTTAAATTCACGGATCGAATTTATATATGTAACTAAACAAAAAAGTATGTCAATAGAACATAAATTATTATTAATACATAAATTAATTCCTTTCCGCAGTAACCTTGCTTATATAAAGCTTGTTGATATGCCGTTCATATGAGTTAACTTTGATAAGCACTAAGACGTCTAAAACGTTGAATATAAGGTTAAGGTTGCTATTACATATGCATTCCATTCAGTTATTCAATGCTGAAAGCCCTAAGTCCTCTTCCTCCACGTCTGTTCCTGCTACAGTGTTTCTACCTTTTTCTACCCGTACCCTGCTGCTTTCTTTGGTGAGATTACCTCTCAATCTACATGAGATCTCTCCCTGAGACAGCAGGCAATTATCGTCGTATAAACTGTATGATCGTAAGTAGCTTTTCATCATAAAAAATCTCCCCAACGCTTGCTCATTTCTAAATCGTAATTATTTGTAAAATAATAAACTAGAAGAAGAATATTTAAAGGGTATATAAAACATTATTGAATCTAATTCATACTGAGCGAGGCATTTAACAAAGTTTAACTGTACATAAAATTTTATTGACCCATATATGAAATAGTGAGACAATCTCCAAGGAATCCGCGGAGCTTTTCGAGTCATTAGCCGCGTTTTTATTACTCAATGACAATAAACATGTCGTAAGCTATCGTCTGAAAACATTCATGGAATTAGTTCCCCCGTACATTATTTCAGTTATTGTATTCGGTCTAATCGATTCGAATCGGTAATATGATTAGGCTTATACCTTCAATATAGAAAATATTTTCTTCAGTTCTCTCTTTTTACTTTTTCTATTTATTTAGAAACAAAATAACGAAACGTAAATAAAAGCATGGAACCACCCCGCTGGATCAGGTAATATTTATTGCTTACAATTTTGCTTACAGCGGAAAATATTACAGTACATTTTTCCGTGGCGTCTCATGAAACTCCTAATTTCTAATGGCCCATTTGCCACTTTGTCAATTGCGCCAATAAATAAGCGCTGCGACTGACTAACGGTCCCGTCTCGAGCTAAATATCGTGTCATTCTTTTATTTGTTGCCACTCCAAGTCGACCGTTGGACGATAATTCACCCTTTGCGATATTTGTTTTCTTTAACAAAAGCAAACAGGATCATCAACTAATTAAATAACAATTTGTTAATAGCAAAGATATCAAATAATAGTTTCACTTTATTATAATGCAATGAAAAATTATCAAATATTTATTATTATTTTATATATTATTCATATATATTATGTACGTAGGAGTCAGTTTAAACTATGAATAAATGAAGGAGTTCAGGTAACTTCGACAGTCGCTAGCTTGCCTCGATACTTCAGTTCACACATTCACACTATTAATAAATAGCGTAGCATTAAATCTATACACAACTTTTAGTAACTGTGTATGTGTCAAAAATTTCAAATATATCAAATATGTTCAATTTTAATTTAAATATATCGAATCCAAAATATCAATTGCAATAATTTTATAGAATTGTCCATTCGAATACTATCTGCAAATGGCGTTGACTCTAACTGGCTGAAAGCAAAGTTTGAATATCGTATTCTATTTTTGAATTCAATTGTTATATCAAACTTTTTAAACGCTATTACAACTAAGGACTAGTAGTTTTTCACCATTAGTAAAAAATATTATGCCTTAATATTTAATTTCAAATACAATTTATTGTGTCTATATTTTAATTCATCAAAGAATAAATAATAACTGTATATTTATTTTCAATGTTTCTTACCGATTACTTTAAAAATAATTCCAGCCACATTTTTTTTGCTGTTATCCTTTGACGTAGATGAAATACCAAAAAGCATGAGTAGTCAAAGTCGATGAAGTGAGTATGGATCAGTAAGCAATTTGTTTTGGCAAATTTAGTAAGTGGTCTAAATGGTTTTAAATATTCAAATAAACTAGTCTACCAAAAAATCTATTCATTCGAAATATATCACGTATTTCTAAATAAATTTTCAAAAATAGTGCAAGCATACTAGTAAGCTAGCAAAAAGTTATTTCGAGCTAACGGCGCTTTTGTAATTAAGGAAAATAAAATCACGTCCGTGGCAATGTGTTACGTCAGTTCACAACTAAAGTTCAGTTTCCAAAGTTTTCCTCTAAAATCCCGTACATAAAAGCCAGTGTAAACTCATAGATGGTCACACATCACTGTTTATTTAAATCCGGTTCAACGAGTAATTTCCTTCTAATTTTGCATTTGTAGCGTATTCTCGATGTAGACATGGCATACTGACTACGGTTGTCGGACATGTTTATTTCCTGCTTGTCCTTAATCCTTAAATTATAAATGGCCAAGCAAAAGTTTCTCCAACATTTACCTGAATTTAGCTCGATCAATTTGGACATACAGTAAATGCTATTACAATGGAACGATAGCCAACTCCTAGCAAAGTAAACGTGTGATGAATACATTTATTACATCCAAACCTCATTGTGTATCTGTTTGCTATTTTAAACAAACATTTGGGGTTATAAAATTTAATTTAGTCCAGTCATCAGTCACAAGGCGGGCTGAGGTCACGTCACTGCTTCAGTAAGATAACGTGGGGTCAGACGGTGCACTAACTATCCGCATTGTGATGAACGTACCCCTAACAGACCTCAAATATGCCACTTGGCAGTAACGAAGTGTTTTAGAACAACAAATTTAATAAAATTTCGTCAAAATTATAATAACACTCAACATCAATATAAAGATAACAAATCTAAACCGTATTTTTGAAGGATTCAATTCATCTTTAACATAAGTCACTAACTTGAGCATATTATTCATAAGTTTGTTAACTTCCCTAACGGACGGTCCAAATGCAAACAAGCCGCGAATCGCGATATTAATCATTCAGTACACTTCCTTGATATCGAGCGGCGTCGTGGTAAGGCAGCGGTTCTCCTAATTGTGATTATCGCTAACTAGGTGTTGACCGTCGTTGCGGCTGACCGATGGTCATTCGTAATGCAACTTCGAAGGGGTAGTTACAAGTTTAATTAAATCCTGTTAATTTTGTAACAGTACTGTAATATTGTATATTGAATAAATATAATTCAGTAAACCCTTTAGCAGACCTTTTTAACTTAAAAATGTTCGTACAAAGCATGCCAGCTCGTTACACGACATAGTATTCACCATACATTCACTCCTCATTAAAATTTGTACGACAGCTTCTAAATTCTACTCTTTTCTCCGCACCTCCATTTCAATATACAGGAAAAAGTGGAAGAGCGCTGTGTACGGAGTACCAAGCCGGGTTGGCAAAAGTTTTGCCTTCCCATCCCACGGAGGGGGGCAAAAAGTGTTGCCGACGGGTGAGCGCTTGTATTTATACCTATGTCGGGGAAAAGTTTTCCGTGTTGCGGGGAGTGGTGTGAGAGGCGAGGGTGGGCGCATGCGCCCTGCTTCCGCCGCAGAGCTGACGTGACAGTCCTCTCAGGACTTTAGAACCAACGCCAGGATGCTACTGTTTCTTCTCTAAAATAAGCAATTTACGTATACTACGGTTCCTGTTGTAGATAATATAATATTTTTTTTATGCCAAGTTCAACACTTAAAAATGATTTAAAAATATTTTAAAGTTTAGTAAGGGCTCAGAATGTAAAAAGGTCATTTGATAAGACTGGCATGAAAATGAAAATTGTAGCATCTAAAGTCATTAGGTTTTGTTAATATCTTTGCGTATAAGACATTTAGGAAACTTAGTAGATATATACGTATACTATAAAAACTTTCCTTCAGAAACATATTCCTGATATTTAAATGAACAGAACAAAAATTTTGTAATTTACTTAATTTTTCACAACACACAGTGTATTTATTAGGGGTGTCATACAAACTAGTTACAATCGTTTTGGATCTTCTAAACATTATTAATTGTGTACTAAACTTGAATGATTGTATACATTATGTCGACAAGTGTGACGTGTACGTTGTTTATGACGTCACATATCCACACTTCGGCTCCGTCTATGAACTTGAAAGCGACTCGCGCGCCACTTTCCAACGGTTTTGTTACGACTTGTTGTTACTCCGTTTGTTACTAAACTAAATTTGAGTTGCTAAACTAAAGTTGTAGATATTTAAAGGGAACTTTTTCTCGGAGTCAACGGCCGGTTCGACCGTCCGCGTCACCCAGTTTCAGAGTACCTACGGAGTTATGGCAGTTGTTCGTAAACTACTTGGACCAGCGGGCAGAGGGCTGCAGTTAGAAGGTCATGGCGCTAATTTGACCTTGCCTACAACTTCTGCACGCTTGTTCAACTAGTTCGATGTTCATACTTTACTGTCTGTAAATGTTCACATATTAGAGAGGTGAAAGTAGATTTTTAAAACAATAGTATTAACACTTAGTATGTAATTATATTTCCTTCTTTATTATTTCCAAGTCCAGAAATATCACTCGTGCTAATTAGTAGTCTACGCTTTTATGACATAAAATAAATCGAAAATACAATGGTCGAGTCGGAACGTAACGTGGATAAAAGAATTATCCACCAATTCCTGCATAACGAAACATCAAAATTACCTTAAAACGAAAATACTCGATTACGTTGGACGGATCGGAACGACTTAATTAACAGAATCTCCATCCCGTCAAAGGATTCAACAAATTGGCCACGACAAAATAATGCGGAAGATAATAGCCATTTAGACAGCTCCGAATAACCGCCGTGGGCACAGCACCTGACTAACAAAATTAATTACAGCCCAATAAGGAAATATTAACCGGCCGCTTAATAAGCCATTCTCGAGGATACGCCACAATTAAATTGGGAGGGTCGCGAGTCATTATTTATAAACAATAATATATCAAACTGATATTTTCAAGATGGCGCCCACCGCAGACCGAGCGATACGTCACGGTACTGCGCCTTGGAATGGATTTCACTGAACTTATACGATACGATACCAGATATTTAAAGTTTAGAATGTAAGTGCTCAAATATACCAATAAAAAGACAATTGTTGATTACTATCGACCACGATGTATAGTAGTGAAACAAAAAGTGTCCATTAATCAAAAGTAATACAACATAAATATAGAGAAACTCAAAGACACGAAAAGTATTACACTAAAAAATATTTTGTAAATCATAGGTTTTTAAATATAAAACAAAATGTAAGTGCAATTTTTAATAGAAACGAACTTCATGAGTCAAAAAACTAATTACGAAAGCAAAGGAAATATTACTATTACGAGAAAATTCATCTGGATAGCTAGATGTACTCGTGTAGAGGCAAAACACGGCCCGGGCGGGTATTTATGGGTATATGACGGAAAAGTTTTGGAGCGTAGGAGCTAAAGCCATCGATTTTCAAAACTTTTTCATGGAAATAAACCTACTTTCATTGTGTACGTGCGCTATGTCTGTGTGAGTGCACACTGGCAAGTTGAGGTCACACGAATCCAATTGATTTTAAGGTTGTAATGATTTTCTGTAACAATCTTTACAATTTCTAAAATAAAAAGATATATAATTAAGCATATTTCCTTATTATTAAAATGCTTAAGTAGTGTTTCTTGCTGAAAATTTGACGAATTCTTACATCAGGAATTGAGTTCTACTACATTTCTAGATAAATATAATTCATGGGGTCTATAACTTAAATATTTAAACTGATAAATAAGTTTTGTCTCTTGACACATCATCTACGCCGACTATCGACCGGCTGTATAAAACACACACATACCAAGCGTCATCCTTATAATAGGTCCGCAAAGGAAACTTTTTAAAACTTTTCCAGCGAGGCAATATGGTTCGTGTTCTCAGCCGTTATGTTTTATTTAGGCAACATTTTCCATCTCCTTCTAAACCAGACCACTCGTACGTTTTAGAAAAAGACAACCGTATTTTTCGTACAAAAACTTCTACCAGAGCGACACGACTGCCTTGCCCGGGACACGAAATAATTATTTCAATACTGTCATTGCTTTTGCGCTTTTCAAACGCATAAAATTCCAAGCATATATCGTTAAGTATCATTTTAAACTATGCTGGCGATTGTTTCGTTTGATTTAGCTTTTTTTGTGCCTTAGTATATGGAAGCAAGAGTGCAGTCTCATGGTGATCGTTTATCAAGATCGCCGTCTGATTGGGGCGCGGCTCAGCTGCGTTTTATTGTCGAATTACGTGCCCATTCAAATTTTAATTTATATTTCCTACATAATATTGGAAAATTGATTTTTTTTTTGTTATAAATTATAATGTAATTCAAATTTATGGAATCAAAAACTTCTTTGCTCCGTTCTATACATACTTTAAAAAATAATATCTTAGTATTTTTTTCGATCAGATTTATTAAAGCCATTCCCGGCTGTTATTTTGTGTTTAAAGAATTTACTTCGAATTCAATTTAAAACATTTGTTTCTGCTTTATTTTGTTACATCTTTTATCTTAATATGTTATCCCGTACTCTAGAGTTTCATTCTTATTACACAATCCTATTATTGATTCAGAAGTTACAATAAACATGAAAATTGAACGTAGGAGGATTTAAGACAAAAGAAAATTGTTTTAATGGATATAAATAAGAATAATAACAAATATTTATGCTTAACTAGTATTTTTCCGATAGGTAAATGTCGACCTAAAATCGGTGGGCTCTCGCAAAATTGTGCAATATTAATAAATCCATTTCCACTTCGTCGTTATCCCTACAGCACTCGTCTAATCTTTATTCTCGTTTTAAAAGCGCGGTATTATCAAATAAAAGTCGATGTAAAATCGCTACCGGTCCAACTTTCCTCCGTTCTGGCGAAGCTCGTAAATCACCGACCATTGTTTTATGTGTTCTCATTACATAGATTGTTTTAGGGCGGTAATATTAATCCTGTTATGATTTACAAAAGATATCTTATATTGATGATCTATAAGTAATGTTCTACGTTTAAACAGAAATAAATAATTTTATATTTACTTGCAATTTGACAACGGTCAATTATTTAAACGCTAAAGTAAAATTATTCTGTTAAATTCTTAAATTTTTTTGCCACTAGACAGGTGTCCAAAATAATATAATTACCTTTTATTATTAGCTTGCACTGTTATGAACAATACAGATAAAAAAATATATTTGCTAAAATTTCTATCTGTACATGGCGAAGGTAAAAAATATTATTCATAAATTATATTATTTATCTATGTTCCATCGTTCTTTGTTTCTAAATTGTGTGTAATGATGAAGAAATATATGTCTTTTAACTTGAGCTTATACTTAAACACTACAATAATATTGTTGGATAATGCTGAGCACTTGTATACATACATACATACATAAATGAGGGTGTGCGATGGTACATTCTGTAAAGGTTTCTTTCTGACAAAAATCGACTAAGTACGGTTTTACGGCATCGTGATAAGAATTAAATATACTATTATTTTAAATTAAACTAATTTTTTCTCCTAATATGAGTTTTTTTTTTATTTTATATGGACATGATGAAAGTTTCATCTCGTCTGCCCGTAATCACGTTTTCTGTATGGAAACGAAGCGACGGCATTAATAGATGTAAAATAATAAAAAAACGCGTAATATCCGAAAAACTTAGTTTTGTTTAAATGTATACACGAGAAAATTTCTTCAATGACCATTATAAATTTATTTTATGATTATTATTTTTGGAATACTTTTTTGTATTTTAATGCCTAAAAAGGAATCATAAAATAAGATGCCTTAAAAGGAATCACTTTATATGGTAATAAAAATTTTACTTCGAAATTATGATACACATATCAACATTAAATGACTTGATGTCACAGAATCCTCAGAAATTTACTTTAAAAACGATGTTTATGGTTAACATTTACAGTAATTTTAGACATTAAATCCCGTGCAGACACCGAGACATACACAAAGAGATCACTTAGTGTGCTTCGCGTATTAAATCACAGTATATGAAATAGTACTTTGTTACTCGGTTACATTTGCTATCATTTAATATACCATATGATAGTGTCAATAAAATTTGTTGATATTACTTTAGAATAACATAATTTGCGACTACCAGACTTTAAGAGGATTCATCATCATCATCATCAGCCTATCAGAGCCCACTGCTGAGTAAAGGCCTCTTCTCACATGGAGAAGGTTAGAGCATTAATCACCACGCTTGCTCAAGACGGGTTGGCGATTTCAATCTTATAATTTAAATATAAGACGATGTTTTCCTTCACCGTCAATCAGTGGTGTCTAAATATTCTTAGAAAGTACATATGACTCGGAAAAAATCACATTGGTACTTGCCAGGATTCGAACCCGCGCCCTCACGTATGTGAGTCGGGCCTTTAACTTCCAGGCCACAACGACTTCATAAGAGGATTAGTTTGAATATAATTATTTTAAATTATTAATTCACGTACTTAAGTCTGTATCTAATAAAAAGTAACTCAATCGTGTTATACTCTCTGAAGAATAATCAATTGTTACTATCCTCAATACTGCATTATCGTGAAACATTGCATTCAGAATTCATTTGGTTCCCAGCAAGACGTTGTCACGAAACACAAGAATTACTGCAGCCGCATAAATAAGAATAGTAATTAACATTCGTCGCAATTCGTGTTTTGAGGCAATTGTAGTATAATTAATGACTTTAATAGATTAACAATCCAAGATCTCGATTCTTTTCAACGAGATTACATTGGTGGTACAAAATTAAAAATAATAATTAATTCCTTTCTTGCCTATTTATTACAATCAATTACACATAATTACTGCATAATCCACATGATTTAGAATAGCTGTCTGCATATCTGTTTCTAATGGAGCCATAATTCTCCTAACATGACAAATACGCACAAATTACAATAAAATTACAGTAGGAAGTATAGCGACATTTAGCATCACGTGCGTTGTGTAACTGCCGTTCATTAAGGCAGTGTTGACAGCATGCGTGCGCGCCGTCCGCGCCTGGCACCGGCCTATATCGCGCCACCATCGATGACTAATAAACCGAGACTGCCTCCAACAAACTCACTTATGCGTCTGTCACAGTCTTAACGCAAAATGATACAGTTCATTTTACTTTAAATTGTAACAAAATTTATTTTGGTACATCCTATCGTAAGCGATATCAACAAAATTATATGTGCGTTTGTTATGATTTCTAATGTTAAGATGTTAAGGTTTATGTTGCTTTAACGATTGGATTGTACTAGTATTAGTTTCAGTGGTAATCGCGACCACTTCTGACGAACACTTATATCATGCCTGCCCCAAATTGAGCGGTTGCTGTCAGAATTCACGTTGTCTACGATCGACTACGATTTATATGTGCGTGGAATATAATTTCTTCAATTCCCTTGATATCTAAATAATATAAAATGTTCGTGTTTCATTATAAATATATTGTATACCACACCAATATATTTTCTATAATTAAGGTATTCTTTTTATATAACTTTCTTATTACGGAAGTAATCAAAGTAATAAAACTTTTTCATTATATTTGTTGTATATTAACATATATACATATATTTAATATTACTCAAACATGGAATAGTAAACATTTTTAAGATTATAAAGTTTTATTTTACGTATAATATCAGGTATTTTAGATTTAAAGATTGCAAAGTTTCATTATAAGAAACGCCGAGCACCTAGCGATTACTCATTTCGCAATAGCCCAAGGCAATTAAAAAGGAAGGGGTAGTGCTATCATTAAATGGGAGCGGTGTCTTAACAAGAATATAATGCAATTTTAAAATAATCCCCGCAAAAAAGAAATTAATGCAAGCACCTCGCTGGATTCTCTTTTTATCTCCTTAATTGGTTTTCACATCTTCTAGTGTAAAAAATATCGTGTTCTTTGTAATCTCGGGCGATGTTTTAATAAATATAACGAAGTGATCTCAAGCCGGGGGAGTAAAAAATATTGCTGCCCTTAAATAAACCTTCACACTTGAAAGATCAACGTGGCTACTGGCGCGTTTAAGATTTATTGGGAAATAATTAAATGCGACGCCCGACGCCTTTAAAGATAGTAATTAAAGAAAATTAACTCCACTTTCTTCCTATAATGAATTTTGGAAATAAGAAAAGTAAAAAAAAATGTTTAAAATAATTATTTTCTATAAAAAAAATTGTTAGATAAGACATACGTCCATAATTTATAATTTTGTAATATTTTTATTCATGATATGTACATGAATAATCCATCACGGAAAACAATGTTGTTTTTAAATTGAATACAATGGCGGGCAATTGACAAATGTCTTTATTTTTCTCTTATGAGCCAAGTTGTTGCGTTTCTCATCGACCAATACGATTGTATCCAGCTTTATCTTTTCTTAAGAGGCTCTTAGCTGTTTTTATAGTCAAAAGTTTGCTTCTTTTTATTTGTATTTCAACTGCAAAATAGTTTTTCCTTCGATAATGTTCTTAACTGCTTTTGTGGAGACTGTTTTTTATTTAAATTCCTAAATACTCTTGGAAAAATATTCAAAAATTGTTTACATTGTTGGAGTTTTTCTAAAGTTTTTATATATTTTTATGTTTTTCTACAGCTCCTTTATTTATTTGAATTTGTCATAGGTTTTAAACTCTTTTCACTGTTTAACTTATGAGATATAACTCTCTGTATTAACTTTATAAATAAAATCAAAACACTTTGCTACTACGTAAAGTAATGTAATCCACTCATAAAACCTCTATTAATCCTCTGCAGTGTTGTGTCATCAACGGTAGCCGAAATTTTAATCACCCCCTATCCCCCCTAACCCCCTTGACGCCGCAGGGCTCCGGACGACCGCCTTACACGATATTCCCATTACTTAGTCCATGGCGATAATAAAATTTAATATAATACTGAGAAAACGGATGCAACCCATGCCAAACAACAAGCGGTCGACATTTTACGTATGGAATTGTAGAAATGATTTAAAATTAAACAAAATATCACCCTAGTCATGAATGATTTGAAATACTTTTTTTTATATCAAGAAAATTTAAATGATTTTATTTTATGTTTGAATATTGTTGCATAAATAAAAACTAAAGTATATTAACGTTTAGCCCGACATTCTTTGTTAAGCAATAAAACAAAGTCGAGCCACATCTGACTTCAGTGTGGAGCCGCGGGCTGTCGAAGGGTTAGGTGTATCTTTTGTGCGTCCATCTTAGAATAGGGGTCTGTTGTGCCGAGAAAATTGAGAAATGGACCGGTTAACTTCGTTACAGTTCCCTGGCGCTACTGGATTACCAAGCGGGTTGAATAAAAAATATTTTGTTTTTTAGTATCGAAAGCCAAGTTATTTATTGGTGCTCTTTGGATAGGGAGAGGAAACTATTTATTTTTTAAACAAACAAATTGTTAAAACTATATTTATGAGTTAACTAATTAAATTTATATCTTGTAAAAGATAAGCTGTCCGTTATAGACAAAAAATTACCAAATCTTTAGTTAATCTAAAGAAATTTAATATTTTTTGAGGTCCTTAGTGAAAACAATGTCTTTTTTGGATCATAATTATAATCTAATAACAGAATAAACACAAATAATTAAATTTGTATGAGTGCCGAACGCAGGTAAGTTAATTGCCGAGTTGCAAGGGTTCAGCGAGCGAGAAGTTTTACACTTTTAAAACTTGGATGCAGTAAACTCATTAACCGGAGTGCGGGGCTTATTAGGTAAGGTACTCTACATCGGGTAGACATAGCCCATGTTAATAAATGTGAGCTTTGATAAGGCTTTAATAATTTATAAGCTCCCGAAAATACTTTCAGATTTAATACTAAAAAAAAAAGAATTCCAAAATATAGAAGACTAGCTGAATTAAGTTATTATTTTCTTGTAGAAATGTTTCATTTGTCTTTATAAATTAAATGGTAATTTCATATATATGTTAGTTATAAATAATAAAGCATTTACATAGTACTCATACTCAAGTACTTTAGACATTCAGTTCAAAGCAGTGTTTGCTTTGGGATGCAGACGTCATAAATCATATCAAATCGTATAATTAACTGTATGACTGTATGAGCTAGGAGAGATAATGGTAGTGTTTTGAATAAAACGAACTTCGTAGTACACTTAAACAATAAGTCACATAATATTTGTAAAGTTAAATATTTTATTATATATATATACATATATATATTATATGTGTGTGTGTATTTATATTAATATAATTTACATATTTAGTATGGTGAACAACGAATATTTGTGTAAATATACTAAATACTCTTTCGATCACGTTCTGGATATGGAGATTTTTTCGAGAATATTAAAATAAGAAAGCTTGGTCTAAACATCAAACAATTAGGAAAAGACAGAAATGCAAAACTAAAAAGACAATAAAAAGCCACTTTTAGAAATATTAAAAAGAAATATTTATTTAAATTGCTGTTGTATACCATGTTTAATTAAACTGATTAATTTAATCTTAGTAAATCATTCTCGGAATGACAATTATGACCGAACCCTCATTCGCTTCCTCTATTACCTAGTAAGGAACAAACTTACATCAAGGCCGTACGTCTACCAGAACGAAAACATTTAGGAATCACGAGAAGACTGTAATTTCTTTGTCATGACAAAATTTTGTTTAAAGATGATCTAAAATTTATTTCCACCAGTGACCTTGCAGGTCATTTAATTATTTTAGTTTAATACCTTATTTATTTCCACATTATGGAGGTACGTCTCATATGGGCTTATTATTTTGCATATTCACTAAGTTTCATACTTCTGGTGACACTAGTTTCACAAACATTCTCAAAATCCTCTGTGAAAGATTTGTCTCATTTACTTTTAATATTTGGCTTTAAAAATTCAAAAGGATTGATTCATATTTTGTATTGTGGTTCAATGAAAAAATAAAATCGACAGACATTCAAGAATAACGAAAGACTTGCGTGATCTTTACGATATATGTGTTGCGTTTGACGTCCACCCGCGAACGATAATTATACGATGATATTGGACCTCTCATAGAGTTAAAGGAACGCAAACACCTTACAGGCCCCGGCTAATCGCTTAATCAAAATTTATTCCGCGCTTTGATTTTAAATTTGGGACGCAACATTTATTACTGGGCCCCTTCAACAACCCTTCGAGGGCGGCTTCATTATCGCGGATTAAGGCTGCGGAATATTTTATCGATCGCATCGACGCCAGTATTCATTTTCAATTAAGCGCAAAGTGTTTTATTAAGTTGGAGCGGAATTGATGAGTTTCGTGAACTTATATTTACAATGGCGTGTGTGTAACCGCCGGTGAGACATTCGCTTGCCTTGGAACATCGGTATTCTTGGAATATTATAGAACATATAATATAGTGCCTTTGTCACAGCATTTCTTGATAAAATTTTAATCACCATAATATTCAATAAATTCCCTTATTTAAAAGAAGGAAAGATGAAGTAATTCCTTTGCAGTTGCATTGGAAATCACGTAACTTGAGAAGTTCTGTCTAGTTTTCTAGGTTTCTAAAATCGATATTCAATTCCAAACAAGATTCCGCAAAACAAGTCGAACAGATAAATTAGATGTTCTTTAACAAAGCACTGTTGGAACGTTGAATGCTGTGAGGTGACTTCAATTTCCTGAACAACACCGCGGCCCCGACGTCAAACGTGAAACTTTTGAAGGCTTTTGCGTCATGGAATCCAGTGCACCTTTGTAATTACGCTTAAGTAAATAGATTATTGTAAAATGCTTATTTTTTTCACATAAATAATTGATTTTAAGCGTTCTAAGGGCAGATAAAAGGATTATATTCATAATACAAATTGACAATCAAACTGTGCTTGCACATGTAAAATTTTAAAATTTATGAATCACTTTTAAAAAATCTAAATAAATTGGATGATTTCGCACCAATACTGCTAGTGAAATATGTATATTGGGCCATAATTTTACCCATATACTTGTAGAAGTTAACGCAAAAGTAATAAAAAGATTTTATCAACTACAATTTCTATGTTTCGATTCACGCGAAATTTGTTGTTTAATATTTCTGTTTAGTTGCTAAATATATTTAAGAAACTGATGTAAATTATTTTAGAAAATAAAAAGGCCCTATGTTAGGGCATCAACAACACTTCGTACATAGTTATCTAGTATATTTAGTATAATAATTAACTTAATATTTATCACGTAGTCTGAGAGCTGTCGGAATATCCCGTTACCACATTTACCTGGGTGCGCGGACTTTATCCCATTTGTCTGACGAGACGAAGCGGTATAAACATGGAGTAACTTTTCACTCTACGCCATCCTGGCTTTGTCTAATCAATAACTTAATGCGTGTTGCATTTTGCTGTAGTATTTTGAGAGCTGTCAGGGTTAATAGCCTGATATTATAATACGCTGAGTTATGCTTGAGTGTTATGTTACATATATTGTAATATTTTATTCCATTAGTAGATTTCATTATTAGTTTTATTCGCTGATTTAATAGTCACCCCATAAAATATAGATTAATAAAACACAATCGTCACAAAGCGATTTACAGTTTCAAAGATATCTAGGAACTAATAACGTCTTTATAAAGAATACTATGAAATATTTTGTCTTAGGATACAACGATTTTTAATTTAATTTTGGGAAAAAATGTTACATACTTTTACATATATTTCTTTAAAGACAGTTAAAAACTATTAACCTCCTCATACAATAGGAAACTTTCATATGAAAAAACATAGCAGAGTTTCGTTTCGCAATATTGCTCGCTTTTCCTAAATAAAAAAGGAGCTTTCAGGTATTAGGCGAGCGAAATCATTTCAACTCGTTGCGAGGCTCATTGTCGGAACAGCAATAGCGTCCGCCTTCACGAAACGAAAACTTTCGAAATGCCCTCGCTCGGGCCTTTATTAAAATCTACAGAGCATATTGCATAACTGACAGCAATAACTAAGGCGACCTCCACGCCACAACGGATTCAATATTCAGCGTGGGTTGGAAAGTTTTATTATTGCGGCGTAAATATAATGAGTACAGGTGAGCTTCTCTACGGGGACTGACGTTATTAGAAGAGACGAAATTAACTTATGTGGGAAAATAATATATTTAGGCACCAAAATATATCTATCGAACCTATGCGAGTTTTTTTAACACCGTTAATTGTTACCTATGACTGTACATACTCTAACAAATATGACACTAAATAATTATTATGATATTAAAATCCTTTTCTATAAATGTCCGTTAATATTTATTGTACACAAAAAAGCGTCCAAAGTTATAGGCTTTTAAAATACATGAAGCAATATTTAAAGCGGGTACATAAATCAAAAGTATCCTGGCTACGCATATTTCATACTTAATTCTTCCTGGTTCAGGCTTTACTTTATGAGCCGTCAATCTTTCGCAAGTTTACCTACACCTGCATTACTTACTTGAACAGTACTTTTTGAAAGTTTTTAAATGTAATTAGGAAAAGCATATCTGAAATTAATAATAACTCGAAATATTTTTAAGACTCCCCAAAAATATATATTGCAGAGTACAAACCTGTTTCTATTTGAAACAACTGTCTCTCGTGTTTAACCAGCTAGTTCACGGTATGTATTATATATCTTATTCAAAGCGTTGAAAAACATTTCTAAATCTGTTTCACTTTGGTCATAAATCTATTGTTCGGAATCTCAGCTGCAACATCCCAAGGCGCCCATAGATTGCAATGTTGAAACGTCAGAGATTCCCAGTACGTAAGACATTTAACGTTTGGCCAGAGCAAGATTTGTCAAACAATAAGCACTGCATATTACAGCATATACGTTGTTTGTTCAAGCTTAAATATAAAGGTATTCAACATTTTTGTTTGCATATTATATTACAAACTTTTAATTAAAATAAACTATATCGCATGCAACAACGTGCCAGAACTTCGAGATCAATGAATTATTGGATTGTAATTGTATGTAGGTATCGTTCCATGTAAATGCTGATCACAATATCATCTAAATAAGTTACCCAGCTCTTTGATTTCCAAATTCACACCCCGTTAACGCTCAGTAATTTTCTTGTTCGGACACAATTTCGTGGACCCCTCAAAATAATAATTTCGGGAAACTATTATACTCGATCCTCTAGCTAGTAATTAATTTTGCCTAAAACAGAACAATTGAAGCGTTAAGATCTGGTAGACCGCTTCGATGAGGACTTTTGAAAATAGTAATTAATTTTCAATGAAATCTGTCGTTTTTTAATAGATTTTTTAATCTATATTCCAGATTTTTCTTTTATATTTAGTTGTGTTTACATTCTTCTTTCTAATCAAGCTAAATAAAATTTATTGAATACAAGAACAATACGACACATCATATTAACATTCTACAATTTAAATATAACCCTTTATATTATGTAAGTTACATTCACCATTTCCTTAACCAACATATGCAATGACACGACATACGGACCAACTTCTGAGAACAAAGCCGCAGCTCGCCGACTGTACGTAGCTATTTTAGAATTGTCGAATTCACTTACAACTCTGATGTGCCATATAATAGATTAGATTAAAATTAAATAATATTATTTTGCAAAGAGAAAATTATATGTGTGATTTTCCTTATATAAGAGGTCCATACAGATAATTAAAAAAAACTGTTTCAAATGGATTATTGTTAAAAAAAATATACATTTTAACATAAGATACCTTCATTAAACTCTTTGAAGAAACAAAATCAACATTATGGCAATTTTAGTTGAATCTTATGTATATATTAAAGATACTTATTTACACATGGCCATGTACATATATTGCTGACCGCCTACTAGCGCATTCTCACCTGAGGCTTGACTTGCTAAGACTTCGCAACTTTGACGTCTGTTGCAAATACTAAGATTTAAATCAATAGCTATGGTACAGTCGCCTCGCTTGACGTCAATAAATAGCTTCCTGTTAAATAACTTGTGGCTGCGATCGGAACTCGATAATAACTGTCCAATAAAAGTTTTATTCTCTCATAGTAATATTACAATTACATATCATTTTCTGCAGATCTGATTCCTACATTCGTTTTTATATCTAGTCAATTTACAAAAACGAAAAACAACACCGACTTAGTTGGAGTTTTTGCATTATAATTAACTACCGAGCCATACCGGCACGTAAGTGCCACGCTCGCCATAAATACACCAAGAAATCGGGACTATCCCCATAAATTCCTCTCGTAAAAGGCTCCACGATTATGTTAGAGGGTGGTATTAGCAAAGTTCGTCCGATAGGGGGGCCTCCCTAATACATTTTTCGTTGATGTAACACGATTTTCCGACGTCTCCCGGTTACGTGATGGATTAAGGAGCTTGGTCTCACCATCGGATTAAGATGGGCCGTCTATATTTAGGGCATTAGCCAATACACAATGTTTGCTTGTCAATAGATCCGGAGTGTTTATTATCCGTAGGTAAATGTATCATAAGAATGTCAGAGGGTGTAAGCGGCAAGTATTTTCACAAACTCACTAATACGTTTTTCCCTAAACGCTATTTGCAGTAGAACACAAATTATACTGACCATTTTATTAGTTGTATTTTCATTCGCGTGTTTTTCCGAAAATGTATGAGTTTTAATATTTGGACGGAATTAATGGTACTAAATTAAAGTTCTAGTGTAATAGGCATAAAATGTATTACAAAGCTAATGGTTTTCGAATCCCTTAACCCCTTCTTTAATATAGCGTACCTTTAAATATAGGTACTTTATTTTACTTTTCCAGGGCTCAAACAATAATCATAAATACATTACACGCGATTGAAGATGTGAGCTGTTCGTAAACAACGTACAATATTGTTTTTTCGTTACATAAAATGAATTCTATGTAGTTGAAATAAGGTTTATTGTAAGATACGTATAACGATGTTGTAATACACTGTGTATTCTTTCACGCTATTACCTATCTAACTTTGATGGATTCTAATAACAATGTATACAGTATGAATATTACAAACACATTTTTTCTTTATGGTTTCTAAATTAAAAGTTCTCATACTATATTAAAACCAATTAAAAATTCTTATAAATTAAATAAATACTAAGTAGGTATCAACGATATATGCAAAATTTTATCAAATTATTAGAGTTATTTGTTTTCTTCCCTTAATAATATATATGGTAATAAAGAATCCATATCCAATATTAGTACAGACGTTAGAGAAAGTTCCCAATAATTAAAAAGGCTTTAAGTATTTTTGCCTTAATTTAGAGCTTAATAGGTTTAACTTAGCTTTAAATATTGTACGTATGTTTTATATTATCAGCTAATGTTAATTGGTACAAATTTTAACTAATTTCCCTTGCATCTAGAGTGGCAGCCCCCGAAACGTATAAATACTGAATAAGCAGTAAACTGTATTACTTCGACGAACCCTTTTCACTTGGCGAATTAGTAAAAAGCTACTGGGGAGTGAAAATTTTAACTTAAATGCTCCTGTAAGCTTACGTACCTGAGTGTGTTTGACAGTCCGAAGTGATTACATTGCAACGCTCTACCCTTCCTTTTGTTTGTTTTGATTCGGTTAAATTTGATTTGCGACATTTTTAACGCGTTACAATTCAATGTATCACAGTATTCATGTTATTTTTATTTAAAATGGCAAATTTTTGGATGCACAGTTATTTTTGTCTCTTCCATCATAAATACAAGTTAACTATTATAACCGACATTATTACGCGTAATTAAAAATGCCAACATGCTCGCAGACATGCTCGGGGCCCGTCTAATTAGCAAAAAGTTAATAAACAGACTGACAGTGACAAGCTCCCGTGAAAATGCCAAGATGAAACACGTTTAATTTGCATACTCATTACGTTACACATACTAACGTGTGGCTCTATGACTCGACGGGCAACCGTAGCTAACCAACTGGGACTTCTTATCATGATTATGAAGATAATAAATCAGAAACCCAGTTACAAGGACTACATAATAAGAATGTTCATAATATTTCAATTTTATTATTCATGAAAAAACAAGTGAACATAGAAATCGAAATAAAAACTCATTTGAAATCGTCAAATATAGAATACCCTAAAAAACAATTACCCTTTATTTCCAATTAAGTTATTCAATGCATTCATAATTTCTATTAATATTGATAAATCGTTATTTTATCATATTATTCTTGTGTGTATTACTTCAGGTATTTATAAAAGGAAGAGTATTTCCCGTCAACACTAGCAATGGAAATCCTTCCAACAAAATCATTAAGGTCATCTCACAGTCACAGGAGCAGCGAGCGACCATCGATCTATCAAATTACTCACCCTTACGTTCGAGTGTAAGGTACGAAGATGCTCCCAGCTAACGAAGCCAATCAGAGCATACGTCACTCAATGGATAATCTATCATAATGACATCGATTTCACATCTACTTGCAGGGGTCACGAATCGCATGGGTCGCACATTGAGCCAATTACGTCATCCAACATTCGACATACGTTATAAGAAAAACGTATAAATATTCTCCCGTAAAGCGCTAACTCCAATACACAGCAAGCCTAGCTACGTGCCGTATAAGACGCTCTGTGGTCGCCAGATGCCAAACGCTCAATTAATGTCGCGTCACACATCAGTCTGGAGTGCACTTTATAATTACACTCGACGTCATCATTAAACATAATTCAAGTTTAAAATCAATACCAAGATGTATATAAATACGTTAAACTTCAGAATCACTTAAACATGTAGATTTGTTTGCTATCAAAAACTTATAAAATGAAACGTTTTTTGAACAACTTCAAAGAAGGAGCTCTAATTTTGTCTCGATATCGTTTTTGTTTAGGTTCATACTAGGTTATAATCTTCTTTTCTAGTTTTGTTTTTCGTTTCTTTTTTAAATTAGTCCATCTTCTGAAACGCAGCGCTCTTGTATATAAAACTCAAGAAACACGCAACAAAAATAATACATATAATCAACGAATTAATTATATTTACGAAAACAAGAATCGTATATCTATTTCCAGTATGTAGTCCCAGTATCTAAAACTAACTCACTTATCTCTAATGAAGAGGCCGCTAACTCGCAGTCATAATGGTTTCCTCTCAGCCTTTGTCAAGACTTCGCAACTCTTATAAGAATAACTAGGAAAGACTAGCCTACAAGTTACTGTCATATTCTTAAGTGTTTATATTATTACGTGTTGAAATTTCCAATGATTACAATTTTATACAATTGAATTCAGATTTACAGAGAAATTCATAATTAATAATTGAAAGTACCTATCCGAAAGCTCATTAATCAAAAAAAGTAAAAGTATCTTAAAACGATTTTACAACTTTCATAATCTTAAAATAGAATCTCTCAAGCAAAACATACTGAATTAACTAAAAATACAGGGCCTCAAATAATATAAACAGAAAGTGTTTGTCAAATGTTTAGAAACATGGAGTCCCTGTTATTTATCCCTTCGTAAAATAAACAAGTTCTTGGAGACTTCTTCAAATTCATTCCATGTGATACGTTCCTGATTAAATACGCCCGCTATTTGTATAAGACGTAATTAAAGATGCGACGTTTACGTCTCAAAAGAAGCTTCATTTATTAATTTATCAGTTAATATTTGCTTCTAATAAATTCACGTGCAAACTTATTAGGCTTCCTTTGAAATGTGAGAAATACAGACATAATAATATTGAAATATATTTCCGTCAAATATTTTAATAATACTAACTTTTTTGAATATTCCACAAAAGAAACAGTTGATTTCTATTATAAACAAAGATGTTATTATTTCATCCTCTTCCTTATTTAAAACTAAACTATTTACATAAAGTTTATGCCAAAACTTTAGGAATATAATTACAGGAGCGTCACCTGCGAACAAGGCGTCTGTATGCAAATACACCGCGGAAATTTTCTGCACCTTATTATAAGAATGCGAAAGTGTTCAACGCTAGTCGATGTTGAGATATCTCATCTGATAATACGCCCTTCCAATTTCCTCGTTTTCATATATTCACGAATAATATTTAGGGTGCAAAATATTGGGTATAACTAATTTATTCCCTATTCCTCGGATGCGGTATGAAGGTGTGCACAATATATTTTAATAACGCACTCTCCCGAGACTCCTGTGATACGGATAACGAAGTTGGTAACGCGATTTTTTACTTCACGCAGATGGTTGCCTCTGTAATTTAAAGAGGAAATTTCAACGACGTAAATTTACATTAAGTCAGATATGTTGATTACATCTGAATTATAGTTGCTCGTTAAATCACTTCACTTTAATGGAGAATCACTTTTTAGTCGGTACATTTAGAAAAAAAAGAGTATTTATTTAAGTCCGCGTATTTTATGTCACAATCATGATATTTCGGTTTGGAGCTCACCTCTTCCTGTGTCGCTTTCGTTACGGAAATATGACGGCTCGGTATCAACTCAGGTCGCGCCCGCAGATTGGATCGAGTTAATTTCGCTCCACAAACAAATTGACAAAGTTTAGAACGGGGCATATTTCTTCGCCCGCCACCCCGCGTTCGGAGATTCTCGGCGGAAATTAAATTTTACATCCAAACAGACACTTGCCAGTGAACACGTGCCACAACATGCGGTGACGCCTTGGTTGTTACACACCATCCGTAATATATCAATATCCATCCCAAAAAGGTATTAAAAGTTATATGAAAAACGTTAATTATATTATAACAGCATATTAACAAAGTAAGCATGAGAAACACAAAAAATAAATTCAGCGTTTTAATACATTTCTGCGTGTATATGGATTAATTTTCTTCGTTATATTATGACATAAAACAGCAAAAGTTTTGATGAGTTACCGTAATATATTTTCTAGACAGCAAAAAGGTGTGAGTAATGTTTTTAATACTTACATAAACGTTTACGGATTGCTAAAACTAATCCTTGCGCACTATCAAAATTGCAATTAAAAGGCCATTTAGTGAACTCGACAGACCTGGGGTCACCTCGAGAACGCACGAATTGGCCATTAGCGGGCGCTTCGGACCTTGTTTACACCGCGCTTGCCCTAATGACGACCTTTGCTCTTCCCTTCGTTAAGGCGAGCGAAAACCTCACACTAAAAGGCCTCCCGACTGGACAGAGGCGTGAGGTAAAGCCTTAATACGAGAGTGGGAAAAGGACAAAGGGTGATGGCTTTCGGATTAAAGCGCAAGTACAAGGCTGTTAAAAGGCAAGCCGAGGCAGCGCCAGGGTTAACAAGGTTATTACGGGATCATCCCCAGCAACCGCCGACGTAAAAGTGTTAATTATGTTTAGAAAATGGACCAATTTTCTAAGTACATATGAAGATTTAATTTATGACAGGATCGGTATAAATGTCAGAATAAATGAAATGATTGCTCCAACGATTAAAGGACTTTCATTTGACTATGGTTGAACACTTACTTAGTAACCATATATTAAGGTCTTGTGGCAAAACAAATGAAAAGTATTAAAAAAGGCTTAAAGAAAAGTTATATATTTTAATGACTTATCGCAGTTACGATGATAGCTTTAAGATAAATTTTCAAATAAATAAATCCACCACATGTGCAAACTAACTATAAATCTCTGCATTAGGTGAAAACCTTCATTACTTAAGTCCGTAAAACCCTTATCCCATAACGTTAATAACACAATTACTATAAATCTATCATCACTGAACAAACACGGTCCGAATCTCAGCCTAAGCTAATACATTTTGTCCACACCCGTATTCATACTTAACGACTAGGGAGTAGTATTTGCTAAACACACACGCCGCCCGCACGAGCGCAATATAACCTGAAGATGCCCGGGTCGAGCCCCCGGGTCCTTCCCTAACCCGAGAGGACAGTAATTACGGTAGGCAAATTAAGCAGTAAGGGGCCAAGCAGCCCCACTATGTCCATCTTTGTACGCGGGTTTATTTTAGGTTGTTTCTCGTCTTATTACAATGTACTCTCCCCTGCGGCGCGCACACCTCCGCAACTGATTCAGGACGGCATCACAGTTTCATTACGGTCTGTCGAAAACAATCCAGTCTAAATATCTATTCTTGGGTGCGCGCACTCCGAAATTACATTAGTCTGAGGTGGCGAAGGCTCGACTCAATTTGTTTGGTCGTAATAACGCAACGCTATCAGCCTGGCTATAATAAATGAGCTATTGTGAGAGCAAATCGGAGGAAAACGGTTTTACGCTGTCTGCTCGATTTTATAGTTGCCTTGAAGCTCCTAAGTTTGGGGAATTGTCTGTTCGTATGAATATATTACATCAAATGAATATGAAGCAGTGATGAAGCAAATATAATATTAAGGATTTATTTCTGAAGCAAATTTAATAGTGCATTTGAGTTTAGTTTAAAGATATTTCTTGTATTCATATTCATAGGTTTTCATAGTTATTTTACATTGATTTTCTATTTTATTCGCGTTTATTTTACCGACAAAAATATTACTCGAATTTTAACTCGTTTGCTATTTTCTATTCTAATATGTTTAAAAAACTTTTTATTCATTTTATTTAATTCTTTTCCAGCTTCACTCATCTCGACAGTAAACTGTTGTTGAAAAATTTAATTTAGATATATTTTGATTGTAAAACATCCTTAACCACAACTTTTAAAGAACTCTTTCACGACAGAACTATTCAGCCTGAGATTGAAGAGTAAGAGAGCAAATATAATTTGTCCATTAAAAAATCTAAAGATGACCACACTCATGATGGTCACAAAGCATCTCGTTAGCAGCAGTACGTGCCGCTTGTCACACACTTCAGCTTCGGCCCTTCCTAAATAATGAGAGGGTTGCCCTTGAATGACAAAAGTACGTCTTTGGAGACGGTATACACATATGAACATTAAATTATTCAAATGAAATAAAAATTAAATAGACAATTCTGCCACAGTTCATTAAGATTTACATAAAAGTTAAAAAAATCAATTCTTATAAACTATATGGAGTCAAAACAGATTCTATCTAGCCATATAGATTAAACATTTTGAAATATATTAAAAATTATGGATGTATGTATTAAAACTGGAAAATAGTAAAAGCTAATACTATCGTATCCACACACGAACTCATACATCCATAATTATAACCCCTTGGGAACTAAAACCTACGTGGGGCTGACTTGTCGACGGACCTTACTGAATACCTCTTAGATTGCCACGCTCCTAAATATAGCCGACCTGAAACAAGGAGTTGTATTGGCCGCTTCAAATGGGATTTCAGATATCTTAAGTTATAGTATGCTGACGAAGGGATCTTAATAGAGTTGCGTTAGTTATTATATCCATGGATTTATTGCCGATAGAATGGTACAATGGCTTACTAATTGCGGTCCTCCTACTATTGGGTATTTTGTTGCTTGTATAATTTGTATTTCGTAGATACAAAGGGTTTTGATTGGTAATCATTTGTTTAGAGACTTATTATCGTGTTTACTTAAAATACTTTATTCTAATATTGTCATATTAAAACTTTTAACTTGAAACTTTTAAACGTAACATGTATAACAAAGTAAAAGTTTCTTCTTAATAAAGACTTTTTATTCGAAGTAAAGTGATTACCATCAAGAATCGATGACTGAAGTTCAGTGTCAGCTATTTACATGAATTAGTCGACATTTATGTCCTTTTGGACAAACCACAGTGTCGCAACACCTGGCTAAGAATTATACGACCGTTATTCGGTTCACTGCCTCATCTGTGTTTTATGTTTAATTCATTTCAGAAAGTAATTTTTCTTCCATCAAAATCTATAATTTCTAAACTAGTCTCAGCCTTCTACTTAAACATCAAATCACAAAAAACTAACTTAAATAAGGCACCAAATGAATGAATGAAATCTTCCCGTCAATCCTCTCGTTAGGCGGCACGATGCCTCAGGCCCATATCCGAAAGCTATCTTTTAAATAGCTCCTTTGTGAGAGTCTATCGGAGCACTGGGAGTTGTGGAGCATATGCAAATAACCTCGATGTACCTTCGTTGAACAAATAAAAGTTTTTCATATATTTTACAGAAATAATAAGTGTATTATCTGATGAAGATTTTTATCATATAGTTACTTATATTAGTTATATAATATATTTAAAAATACAATTAACTCTCAAAGGATTTGCTGTCCGCATTCCACCATTTGTCTCCAGCGCACCTCCGCGCGTCCGATTTATTGCACAGTTTTGTGAACTCTTAACCGTTACGTGATCTGCTTCCGAATCCAATTTATATCTTCCATGGGACAACTTTACCCGCCTATTCTTTACGACTCATCTTCAACTTGAATCTATTGATTTTAAATGAAAATTTCTCTCTATGTTAAGTTTCTTACCCATTGTTTTAAAATAATCAATAATATTTCTTCGATTTTTAAATGTAATCACATGTTTATGTAAAACAGATTTAAAATAAAAGACGGATTTTCATATTTATTTTACATGTAAATTGATGTGAAGTATTTGCATAAGTCTAATGTTGGGATTCCAAAATCGTTCATTATCAAAAGCTAAAACAGCAGAGACGAATTGGGTGGAAATCAGTTGACCCAAGCATTCAGACGGGGTCCCTTTGTCCTAACAAAATAAATCCTACAATAATTAGCGTTGGATGCCTTCGAACTCACCAGTGGCTATTGAACAAATAATTTAACTCAGTCTGATAATTATTAAAACGACCGTTCCAAACAAATAAATATATAACACTACAAATGTATTTTAAAAATACGAGACAATAAAAAAATTACGTTTCGTGAAAAGAATGAATTTGTTATATTATATTTAAAATTATTACAACATTTTCGTAAAGATTTGTATCGGAAAGAGCCCCGGTCACCCGATGGGCATTTAGCATTATTATTTATTGACTCCCCGATTCACTTTTCACGTCGCCCCTCCGAACCCCACGCAAACAAATCGGAAGAAGTAATTATTAAGAATACTGCAAACAGACAGCCTTCGGCGATATTATCGGACTTATACTTCAGTTTATGCAAGACTCGATGTTTATACATATTAAATTTAAGACTCACTAAATTGGATTTTATATCTCGTTATAATAAAAAATCCCAGTATTTACAAATACCAAGAATAAACAAAAATGTATGTAGTTGAACAACGAATTGTTATATTTGACTGTTCAATAAAAAACACCACTCAATTCAACATCGGAAGTCTAAGCATTGGTAGTTTTGTTATTTTGCACGGCAGATCTTTTTGTTACTTGGATTCGCGTTAAATGGGAGGGAAGTTAGTATAGGGAGGTGCGTTCAATCGGCCGAATGGAGCAATCTTCTTTTCCTAATACTATGCATCGCATCTACTCTTTTCTGACACGTGAATAAGTATTGATAGCCTTAACAATAGCCAAAAACATTCTTAGTTTAAGGAAAGGGAGGGGTCAACTTTAACTGGCGATACTCTGAAAAGAAGATCGTCGTCCACCCTAACTCTCACCAGCGTATAAATCAGAATGTAATATGGTTCGACAATCCAGCTAGTTTTTTCCGTCTTATTGAACCTTTTCCGATCAAGAAATGTGACGCCTGAATCTTTTATTTGGATCTTGTATAGCTATAATTAATAATATTCCAGGAAAATAAATAAAATATAAGTTAGGGTGGAACAAAAGTTTAAGATATTAGAATATCAGAGAAAGGACTTCAGGATTCCTAATAATCAATCGATAATAGTTTCAATTTTCCAAAAGATCCAAACAGGAATCGGTTGTCTGCGGCGAGCTCGGAAATTAATTCCATTGTCTATAAGCGCCGTTTAATGAGACAAGTGTTTTGAGATTTGTAATATTTGGAACGAAACAGTAGTATTCAGATTTAAACCTTTTGTTTATTATGATAAAAAGGAATGACTGTCTGTCTTTATGTTACATTAATTTTATATATTTTTAATTAAAATTAAATCTAAACTGCCAATATAAATATTGTACAATAGGCAATCTTAACGATGGGATCAATTCTTTATCAGTTAATCTCAGGAGAAAACTTAAGGTATGGAAGTGTTTGAAAATAAAAAAAATATATAACTAATTTAGATGAAAAAATAAATTAAACAAAACGAAAATTGTGGGAAAATGTAAGTAAAAATAAATAATTGTAATACTAGATTAAATGAATAAAAACAATGAAAGAATAAAAATAAAGATTCTAAATAATATTTCTTTAAAAATGCTGATTTACGGAGCCTTACGAATAGCCTTTGTTAAATCTTGCCCGAGCTCATAAACAAGTCCGACAAAAATTACTAATTTATGGTTACCTTACTTTCTTACATAAATATCATATCTTTAAAATATATATAACAAAAGTGTAATATCAAAAAACTTTCTTCTTGAAATATTTACTCAGCTTTCACTATGACCAAAACATTATTGAAAAGAAAAGAATAATTTTGAAGCTGTTCACATTATCAAAATAAAGAATCTTTGTGTATGAATAAAGAAAAAGTATGGAACGCAAAAATAATGAACATAATCGGTTCAGAAGAAGGAAACACATTACTTTAAAATAGAAACAATCTATAACTAATAACCTTTTTAAATATTTTTTCGCTTTTATTAAGGTATATATATTTTTAAAATCCAATTAAGTAATAAAGAAAGCTTACATAACGTATAAACGGCATGGTAAACATTGAAAAGGGCCATCAAAATACTTAAAGTCTCGGTCGAGGAAACTTGCAAGTGTGCTCTTTTGCATGGACGGTGTGTTACATATATCTGTAGTGTGTTGGGATCCTTATTTCATGCTCCGTGTCACATCTTATTGCCCCAGGTCCTATGAAAGCTCTAATTATAATTACTGATGCTCGCGTGCTCAAAGTTGTTGTTTTTGAGCTTTGATGGCATTCTAAGTGGTGGTTTTATGGTCGTCTGTTTAACTAAAATATATCCAAAGATTAATGCTATTTTTATCAAAAGAAACTATCCACAGTTATTATTGTTTTATTACAACAAGACTTAGATAATTTTACAATCGTTAATAGAGAAGGACAAATTATCCTTTATATAATTTCATTATTAAATGTACCATTATAAATTTTAAACCTTATTTAGGATGCTCTTAAATAAATTGCTGAAGCTTCTGAATGGAATTAACTTAATCGAATAGTTGTTTACACCGTGTCACTGGGAGCAATTAAAATTGTTTCCAAAGATAATAAATCATTCGCCAGAAGTGAAACATCACGTTGGTAGGCGTTGCACACCTTGCAATAAATTTTCCAATTACTAAGAAAATTCCATTGACTAGGGAGAGAACAGTAACATTAATTACGTAATATTCGTACATGACTTGTTTTATTGCAGTACTTTGACTTACACTCCTCTTTTATATTGTGGTTTTTTACTACCTATTCCTAAACTTCGATTATTTTTAATTGTTATTTGTAATTCGTTATTAGGTAAAACTTCGTTAAACCACAAGACAAACGATGTAAGCATCTCGCATATTTCATTACTTCCAAAACCAAATTTGATTTATTCTTCAGTTAGCCAATTTAATGATAAATATACAATATCTACGAAGATAATTTGTTCAACAGACAGTCTTAGTTGAAAGGAGAAAATCAAGTCAAAATTAACAGTACTTTAGCTTTGGTTTCCCGCTTGTTTATAACGTTATTTCTCGTCATAGTTTATTGTACCTTTTGACTCTTAAACGCAGAGCAAAATCATATTTTATATTATGATGAAGGCTTTAAGAAAATCCTTTATCTTGGTTAAGGGAAAGGAGAACGCGAAGAGTTGTATTTGTGTAAAAGTATTTGAATAAATTTAAATGAAACTAATATTATTCGGATATACTACGCGTGCTTTATTTTTGTAAAAAACTACATACAAAAGACGTTTCGGTTACTTTTCAGCAACCGTGTTCACGGGCAGACGAGATGTCGATAAACGAATAATATTAGTTTCATTTAAATGAATAAAACTCTCGAAAGTCTTAGATCTCATTATTTGAATAAACCTCAGTATATAAACGCAATTTTATATTACCTATTCTACTGGTATAGTGCAAATTATTGGTTTAAATAGTGTAAGTATTTTAGTTTTATTTGCTTTCGTACTTTCGGGCATTTTGAAAAAACCATTTCATATTTATTTCACAATCTTTATTGTGATAATTGATTAACGTTTAATCACTGGCTTTAATATTAATAGCTTACAGGTATAAAATAATTACACTTCTTTATCATAAGATTCAAGATCACTTCACTAAATCACATTTTACTAAGTAACAGTTATTAATTCAGTTAGTGAAATGCTAAGAGCTAGAACTTTGTACAAAAGACAAAATATTACTTACGAAGTACAAGCCCTCGTTGAAACACAATATATTCACAACTTAGTGTACAATTGACGAAGTCTTCGCCTATCAAACGATGGGAATTGACTGTCTGTTGCGTCAAGCACATTATAACACATGGCAATCGTTTTTAAAAACTACCTTCTGATAATTTCTATTTACATTTGTAAAAGTCAGTCATTTCACAAATTAATATTAACAATTATTAAACATTTAGTCGTGGTGGCCTGGAGGTTAAAGGCCCGCCTCTCATACGTGAGGGCGCGGGTTCGAAACCTGGTAAGTAAAAATGTGATCTTTTTCGAGTCATATATAGTTTCTAATAGTATTTAAACAACACTGACGGACGGTGAAAGAAAACATCTTGAGGAAACCCAGACTTATAATTTCAAATTATAAGTTTGAAATCGCCAATCCGCCTTGAGCAAGCGTGGTGATTAATGCTCTAACCTCCATGTGAGCAGAGACCTTTGCTCAGTAGTAGGCTCCGATAGGCTGATGATGATGATGATGATTAAACATTTACTACTACAATTGAGTATTTCATTACAATATCTAACAATAGTATGCGATCTTCCAATTTCCCAAAAAATTTCCTAATGTCATTTGTAATGATAAGCGAAAAACTATATCATAACTACATTCAAGACTATAAAAATACAAACCCAGATAAAATACAAACTCCGAACTGGAAATACATTAATTATAATTAAAGGATGGTCCTCACATATGTATTCTGATATAAAAAAATATTTTTTAGATTTCTTCATTATGAATATTATTTAAATATAACTATGGAACCATTAACACCCTTTCCTTTAAAAACATTTTTAACAATAAAATTAAGCATAACACGAAATAAAATAATTGCTTAGAATATTTTCCTCCCATTTAAATTAAATTAAATCCAACATAATAATTGTTTCAGTCGTTATGGGAGTCATAATAAACGTAATGGGGATCTGCATTGACTTATGACACATTGTGTACACACATCCGCACTTAGCGGGGTGTTAATTTGGCGATGACTGTCTCCGCAATCCGTCACCGCCTCGGGCCACACGTCTTTCTGATGCCGCATAAATGAGAATAAATTACCTATATCATAGTTAATAGCAACCAAATGACGATGCATTATATATAACATGTATAGTCATGTCTACTGTTACATGACACATCTCACTTTAACGGAATCCACCTTCATGAACTGAGAAGAAGAAATAGACAATGTCAGGTGTTTTTTTTTTTTTAATTATGTATTCTTTTACTGACATTTCTACTCTTACTGTCACGTGCATTAGTTGAGCCTAATAGTAAATTAATATAGGTCTTAATAGCATAATTACATATTTAAGATACAATTATTATGTGTCCATAGTTGCAGGTTAGATATAGGACGGAAGATGAATCGATGTCAAGCTTTGATCAAGTATCATAAACAATGTTATAAGTCATTACTGAATCGCTACAGCCTGCCATTAAAATACTAAACTCTGTAGTATTTGACATATTTGCGTTACGAAAATCGACGTTGTTCAATCCCGCCCTAATTATAAGATGAAGAGGGGTTAGAATGATCGTGAGTACATGACTGGATATTTTTGAACCCCACTTCAGTAAGAAATATAGGTATTGTTTTACTGTGGTTATTAAAATTTATGCAATAAAATTTCGTTACCAATGACCATTATTTCCAAAACAATTAATATTTCAATGATATCGCATATTATAAAACAAAATATTTATACAATTAGTACGAGTCACATTCATTATAACTTGTGAGTTCTCTTTTTTCGATAAAATCTATTAGGGCTGAGAACACATTTATCAATTAAACTTTGATATATCATATGTATGTACATACTTGATGCTTGAAAGTCGAAACAAAGGTTGGCCGCGATAATTGGATGTGGCCGATCTGAATGCGCGCTAGACGCAACTTAATTGAGGTTTTAGAGTTGGGCTAATTCGCCCACCTCGATCCCTTTCGTGGGGCTTCGTCTGACTCGACTCCCTGTTGAGGTTAAGTGAGGTGATGCCTAAATGGAATGTATCATGTTCTTTGAATGGCGACTGAGCGTTTGAATGGTGTGTTTGGCGTTTAGCTAATTTTAGTTATACTACTTTAAAAGGGTTTAAAACCAATGTTTAAAACAAATATATATACACTTAGACGACTTCCTAACTACATAAAATACAAGGAGTCGTATTCAGAATCCTCTCACGTATGGCGTAACAAAAAGTAACAACTAAATATTTCGGAGACGGTCCGATAGGTCGGGTGCGGATAACAAAAAGTAGGGCTTTGCCCAGGGGCCGACACCCGTACAGATATGATAATCCCAAGTATGTAAAATAGTGAAATTTAAGGCCTCTTCATGTGAAGAATTGCGCTTGTTCGGTAGGCAAATTATTCTAATGCCGCCCTTTTATTCGAGGCACACTCTGTGCATGGGTCACCGACTCCTCCAACGCTCATTTGTATTTCAATAAAATACCACTAACCCTATCTAAACAGAACCGTCAATTCACATATCTGATAGAGCTTGTTAAATAAGTTCCAGTCGATAAACATATCCGTACACGAAACTATTATATGTAACAAAGGACCGTTAGAATCAAGCACACAAATTTTTATTTTCAATAACAAAATATTTTACTATTGATATAATTAGACAAATTCTTGTCGTAACGTGTATATATATAATCACTTGAATAATTACTAAAACATTTTAAATTTCATGTTCAAATTTAAGTACAAAAGTTGTTCTCTAAATTCAAATACAAAGTTATTATTAAATACCTATGAGTAATTTATTGAAATTGTCTTGTTTTTCAAGTTATCCATCAAATATACATTGTTATTTTAGAATTTTCATTTTAGCAAGATATCAAATCGGCCATCCATTAATCGATGCTCAATGAATCAATTTGAATATATTGAGCTAAACAACCGTCCTGGAGTTTACATAAAGTTGTGTATACGATGCTGTAACTCAGTCAAAAACATGGCTCAGCTTGCTTACAACAATGTAGACCCCGTCACAACAAGCTAAGGTATTCGAATACAAAAGAGTAAATAATGCCGACATTCGGTCCTTCAAACCCCGTCTCGTAGTATATCGTCTCGCTTGTCCGATTTCCATGGAATCGAAAAGTTCACACAATCACGTTTTCCTCATCAGCCTGCGGGGAGCATAATTCTTCCTTCCATCTGCCGTCTTCCTGTATCTACCCTTGCGAAAACCTCTTTTTGCCGGGGTTCGGCCGCCGGCACTGTTCGCGATACATAAATTTCAACGATCGGTCATCCCTTAAAAACAAGTTTAGCTCTTTATCCAGTGTCGACTAAGTTAAAGAATGGCTCGCCCGTGCGTTACCCTCCGATTCGTTACGTATTCAAATTATTTTCCCATCCTGTTTTGCGTCCATTTGTGTTGGCATGTGTACCTACGAATTCTGACCTCTTTTGTATTCTGCTTGATTAATTAGAGTTATTTTTACTACTTAAGAATGATTTTTGTAGGTTTGTTTTGCTGAAATTGTAAATGAAGATATACATATCAATTAGTACTCGTCTCAAGACACGTCTATAGCCAGTTATAGTTCAAGGAAGCCTATGCCTAATTAATTGACCGCGTCACGTGGCTAAGACAGACTACCCCTTGAGCATCAGACGGCCACCCCTGTCGGAGTAGTTCTCGCCGACTTACCGTCCTCACGTGATTCCCTCTACGTAATTTAATAATAAGGTTTAAAACCGTCCCATTGTTCAGAACAGAATAACTAAATAATCAGGAATAGCACACAAAAGTTAAAAACGATGTTATATAGCTAACTTTTAACTATCAATATTTATGTTCTTAATAGTATGATTATACTTACTGAATATCATGGAAATATTTCTTTCCAAAATGAAGTATATACTAAAGAAAAGAGATTTAATGACTCTAACGTACACAATTTAAATATACATGTATGTATATGTGAGTCACACGAATTACAACATTACATTTAATACCTAGTACATTTCAAATTTACTGATATGCGTTCGCTAAGTAAACTTCAACAGTAAGAGGGTGTTGAAAGATAAAGTCTGACCGAGTGCATGCGACGCACGTCCACTCTTTACAAATTCACAACTGATGTTGAACCATTCATATGGCGGATAAGTTTCGCGGTGTGCGACGAGCAGAATGCCGTGATAAGTCGCCACAACTCAACAATGACTGAATCGTGAGTTGATTTCGCATTATGTAACAATCTCTGTTCCACTTTAGAATTCGCTGCCTGTATATGGACGCTAGCTAGACTAAGCCGTCCGTAATCTAGATACTAAATTTCACCCTAGCGTATTCTAATTCGGAGTGTTTACTTAAAACTTTACTACAGTTGTAATTTGTGAGCACCTAATGTCCTTTAAATTTCTTTTATTATTGTCTTCTACTATTGTATAAAATATAGAAAGGGGTAAATTACAGTTACGAGGTAACGTAAATAAATGAACGACAAATACTTATTTATTTAAGTTACTTCAATAAAATAAATCAAGTCTATTGGACCGCATATTATATCCCTTTTAAAAGCAATATGTTTCAATACTTATCATCATGACAAAAGTATCCACGGACATGTCGCCAATAACATTAACGGATAAAAAGTAAAGCATTCAGAGTAACAGAATATATTCGATCTTGGAAAGCATGTCAAACATTTCATATAGTCGAAATAATTTTAGGCTGATATAATTCTTATCGCTCTATAATAAAGCTGATATTAGGATACCATATTAAGATTGTTAGAAGCTTAGTTGGAGCGCACGGGGGATTCAGCGGAGCATAGCGCAGTGAGTCATGCAGTTATTCAATAAGCCAAGACCGCTTGTCCGGATTTACAGCACCGTGAAAGACTATGTGAATGCAGTAGGGTTATCAGTTTTATGTGACATTAGAAGATGTTATTCCACATTGTGCTGGTAAAATGTTGAATATTTCGACTGGCTTCTATATCGTACGCTTTGTTACACGTTCGTCTAAAGTATAAGTACCTTTATTTTGTTTATTTCAAACGCTTATCCTTTGTAGTTGATATACAAAGTATAGGAATATTATTTTAAAAACTATAAATTGCAATGATTAATCGTGTTTTAATAAAGTAGTTGTTCCAATACTTTAACATGTACTGAAACTAAATGGTTCGAACTAAAATAATTGTATACTAAAATAAACTACAATAATAGTATACTGGTAAATATAGGAGCCTTCAAAACATTTTCAATTTAATTTAAAAATTCCACCAATAAAGTTTAGAATTTAACGCATAATGAAAGTACAAAATTTATAAAGGCATAACTATAACATTAGTTAGCCAGTAGCCAAAACAAATCCGGGATGCTGAAGCGGTGATGCACTCAAATTGTCAAAGCGAAACTCCAGAACCCGGTTTTACAACGCAATAAAATATTGAAATAAATTTCGTCCGCGAACCAGCAATAAAATAAAATGCTAACAGTTTTTACGGCGCCGACAATATAATGAAATAATCGTAACGGCAGTCGACGTCATATTGAATTGCCCAATAAATCTTCCTCGGGTCATATTGTCCACAGTCCTTGGCAACACTTTAATATCCAGAAATATCATTCCGATAATCGAACCCGCGCACACTAGCTGCCCCGTATAAATCATTCCCCCGCGCTTGCTGTCGTTTATTTTTCAGACTTTCCATTTCCAAATAAAGTCCCTGAGCAGCGGGCCAGTGCTTCCTCTTTCCGGGGCGGTTTTTACATGATTTGTGGGCTGTCGGCCATTTCCCTTAATACTGTCAATATTTCAAATATTAATTGTTATAAATCACAAAACTTCTATAACTTTTCCATTTTTTTATTGCTATTTGTGAATTAAATTTACACATAAAGAGAACATTGACCGTTAATAAAATTTACATTGGATGAAAAAACACTAACGAGCGTACGAGGCAAACGTGTTAAATTATGAAGGTGCACTTAACTCGTCATTCCTATCACTTTGAAAAGTTCCGCCCATAAAACATTAACAAGCACTCAAGAAAATTCCCGAGTACTGCCCCGTTTGTTAAGTAGTGTCAGACGGTAGTTTTTCCCACCTCGCGCAGGCCACTATAAGCCGGAGGGCCCCTGTCAACGCGATTGACCAGCCGATATCTCCCAAGAGTGTCGCCCTCCGGCCCTACAAGCAACTCTCCAAGATCATTGCAAAGCCTTCAATTAATGACAAACAACGTCGCTATCCAGCGCCCAATTTTCACTTGTCGTTTCTATTTTACACGTTGACAGTTGGTATGGGTCGTTTTAGTTAGAGTTTACCGAATACCCGAGTACATTAAGGCTCTCTTACTATCATTAATTATTACCGAAAATATTTAAGACAACATCTTATTAGAATACTAAACAAAAAAAACAAGATATACCTAACTAAAACATTAAAAAAGCTTCGTAAAACTTAATTATAAATCAAATTTAAATTATATACTGAAATAACAAACACAAGATAGATTTATAGTTTGAAACAAAGAGACATTTAAAAAAATCTACGTTATTTGTGGACAATCCTACAATACGCACCACAGTATGCACTTCGAATATACATATAACGAATGTAATAAATTCGTTCGGTAAGGATTTGTTGGCAAAAATATTTGTAAATAGTTCTAATACAGCCCATTTAACCACCACAACGTTCGCTAAGACCGTAATTATCACCACAAAACACGTTGTGGTGTTCAGAGGAATCTTGTCCGATATTTTCATGAGGCGGAGAGCGCTTACTCGCTCGACGCGTATCGATCGGGGGGAGGGACTGGGGGGCAGAAATTTGGGAAAACTTTGAAAGTTTCGCGTCTAATTCAGGCGCACGCACACAAGCTCACCAACACCGGCTTAAACACACACACAGGCATGCACAGGCTGATACGTAGTTTGTGTTTTGTTTTGTGTTCGTTTGAAATGTCACGTGTCTTTCTGTTAGTTTAAAGAATGATAATGATATGATAATGTTTTAGATAGATAATTTTGATATATTTTTTGATTTAATTTTTAATAGCAGGTTGGTTTTGAATATTTTTTTACTTAAATGTCTACAGATATTTAATACTTGAACATATACATAATTAATAATAAAAACAATGTGTTCATCTCACAATATGAACTAGTTAATAGATACATCAGTATTCCACAACCAAATCAAATCACTATTGAGATTACTTTTGCTATAAAAACACTAAACCACTCTTACACTTTAATGTTGTCACATACTGTACTAAGATCAAAGCGATATCATTAGCAATTGTAAAAGCGTGAGTGCTTTGTAAAAGAAAACAATTAAGATGATGAGAGTAGGGTGACCACAGCGTATCGACGCCGTTGGACAAAAGACCCGGAGACTGCTGTTTCCTGCATCACGATCAAAGGAGCTTTTTACAACTTAGCTGTTAAATAATGAAATACATTGCATAAAATCTCTATATAAGAATATATTAGTAATACGCCTGTTACTTATTGACTAAATATTAAACTGTTCGCAATATGTAATGACCTAAAATAAATATCATAAAGATAAAACAATTTGTCTTTTTACATAACAATTTTCATTTGAATTTCACTAGTTTGAATTAAATAAAAATAAATATAACCCAACCCCTTCGTATCTATAAAATATTGTCGTCAATTGTTTTTAATTTATGCTGGTTATAATTTTTAAACATCCTTTGTGGCTTGGCGGTTTGTAAACAGCCGGCAAATAAAGGCATTCCATTGAAAAGAAAGCTTTGGTGGACAACAAAAAAATAGGCCGCAAATAAAAAACAAAAGACAATGATATCGCAATTAGCGTGATTTAACGGCCGTTTAATTAAAGCGTGATTAATGCGTTATTATCAGAGCGATTATTTTTATGGTTACCCTATATTATCTTTAATATTATTTAGGCAAATAGAAAAATTAACAATTTGTTCCTAAATATTTCTTTAAAAACTATTCACTATTTTTTAGCTCTCAATTAAACTCTATATTAAACTCTTATTAATCATGAATATCAGTCAGCCAAATGATGCTACATTTTTACAATCTAAAAATACTTTTTTGTTTTATTTAAATAAAGTTAACATTTATTATTTAATAATAATATTAAATTAAGTAAATTATAAATAAGTGATCATACATTTTAATTTTCGTGAGATATCGTCGCCAATCTCTATAATTATCATTCGAGCCATTAGTGTAATTACAGTGCTCTTTTGGCACTCGCGTTTTGTTTATAAACTAAGATTTAAATGATATTAACATTATACAAATGTAGATTCATGTTTATTACTTGTTAAATTGACATTACAACGTTATTTCATATAAACGTAAATAATAGTTGAGTAATAATTAAATATTTACATAAAAGACGAAGGTTAACATTTTGTTGATTAATTCTGAATTGAACATGATAAAAATTAATTACCTATACACACAAAAAAATAAGAATAAATTATATGAGAGCCAGAAATTTGTTCTGGTTAATATATTGTTATATGAATTAATTTTTGAATCTATTCTCTTATAATAATTCGTAGTCACGTACAGTTTTAAAACAAATGTACTAGTATAAAGCACGTAGCTGACAGTAGTATATTTAAGGTAGTTTAAAGAGTGGTGGCAACAAATAAAGCTGTTAGCTTCCAATCGGCAGTCGGGTCACGACGACACACGGGATCAAGTGCACTCTTAGAAGTGCTACACATGAGCTACGATAGCAGGATATATCTTAAAATATCATTGCACTAATAAAAATATAAGAAACAAAGTCCATCCATTGTACATTAAAATGAAAACATAAAAATTGTTAATCTAGAAAATAAAGTCACATTATCATTAATTTTATAACAATTTAAAATATATTGATATTTAATTTTTATTAATTTAGTTTATCTCATATTTGCAAAATAATTAAAACCTAGGCATGATTTAAAGTCAGATTTTTTTATATGGATACTTAATCTTAAGATTTTTACCTCGTGTGTGCCAGCATCTTATAAGAAAACGGAGGCGAAGTAATAAGAAAAGGTAAGAGTGCCCCATTGAATGATAACTCCGGGCCTTTGTGTCCTGCGTCCGTCTTGACGAATCGAATTAAAAGGCTTATTGTGTCTACGTGACAGCTCCTCAACCCCTCACTGAGACGTTTTTGTTTCAAGCAAACTAAAATATTACGGACCATTCACTAGATCCCCACCGAGGGAGGGTCTTGCTACTTGAATTTGTACTCAATTTTTAACAGGGACCCTTAATTAAGAGTTGCTCTTTATTGGCAAGAGAAGTCTTAATGCGTTAATTGTCGAAATGCAATCTCGGATCCGTTTAATCATTCGAATGCTCAGCGTTTTAATTTCGAACGCAGTAATGAAATTTTTGTTGTGATAAATTATATTTTTAATAAACTTAATTGCTCGAAAAGCAATTAATTTTATTGACATGTTTTTAAACGTTATTATTTTTTATTTCAGGCATCTCTAAGGCTTCGACAACCGTCTCCAACCGATCAAGGTAAGTTGCTTGATTCTGTTCTGTTGAAATATTAAAGTAGTATAAGAAAATTTGTAATATCATAGCAACTTTTGATATTAAAATAATTTCTAAAAGAAGCAGACGGAAAGTGAAACACTGTTCCTTGACATAAATTCAAAGAAAAATCAACTACCATTACCCGCAGCTTGTTCAACATGTCTTAATTATTCATTACATCCCACGACGCAATTCCTTATAGACGGCGACCAAAAAGCCAAGCATAAAAATATATAGATACTAAAACGAACACGCACATTAATGAGGGCTATGCAATATTTATACACAAGCTACCCTAATTGCTAGGGTGGAGAGTGGAAAAAATGGGCAATTTCACGTAATGTAATATGTATATTTAAGGTGAATTCCCAAAGTCAGTGTTGAAATTCGTCGCGGCAATACTTAAGCGAGACCACTTCAAGTTCTTTTTGGTGACAAGAAACCTTCTCTACTATAAAAACATTCATGGCAAAAAAAAAGTCTTTATAAATTGTGCAAATTTATTGTCACTAATTAATTGAATTAAATAAAGTTGAAATAAATCGCTAAACTGCACAGTTTGGGCTCTCAGCAAATTAACACTTATTATTTACAATATTCTTAAATTATTAGTGAATCTCATAAAAACTGACACATGAAAAATATCACTTTTATTAGTCAGAAGTAGAGCAACATACTTTCATACACCGTAAGTAGCCAGGATTTTTATTTTTTCAATATGTTTAGACGCTCAGTGTTGGTCCCCTCGCCGCAATTTCCTCTTGACGGAAACCCTCAATCTAATGATACGCCTGTGTTAAAAAACACAAGGAAATTTAATAACGTCAGCCCATAGAATGGGAAAACAAAGAAAAGTTTAATTTCGTCGATTCCCACATGCTCAATATCGCTGAGAAGTTACGCCCTCTAAGTGAAAATTAAAAATCTCCTGTAAAATTTGAAAACGGTAAAGACAATTAATTTTTGTAACACGTATATATAACATTTAAAGGAAAACAATAATAAAGGAAAGTTAATAAAAAACAACAAGCCCCAAAAATCTGCATATCACGATACGGGGACGTTTACCCTACAGTAATTATCCGCTAAAGCTTCAACACATTTCAAAGGTAAGCAAATTAGTTTTACACTTAATGGTCCGACAAAGAGGTTAAATCTTTTTAAATCGCTCACAATGTTGCCAGAGAGGAGAAACGGTAAAAAAATATTTGCATAAGCTCACCCCGCATATATGCAAATCTGTCGGCCCGTACGTGGAAAGGCGGTAAAATTGTATCAAATTGTAGCAACGACACGTAGGCTTTGCCGGCAATTTGTCAAGCGAGCAATAATTATTTAAAGCCCCACCCTGCTGTGAATTAGCTACACCGCTGGATATGGAATTTTAAACAGGGAACCTTCTATCGGGAATTTTTTTTTAGTCTTCGTCAAATTCAACTATTTTTGGAAAATGTTCTGCCATATTATTTTCAAATATGTTTTTTATATCCGATACCAAATTACACATCTACGTAGATTTATTGTTATTTTTCGTACACTTAATTTAAAATACGTGATGTACAGAACAAATTATGTGAGTATTGAAATTCAGACAAATTCAATTCAAAATCGTTACGTGTAATGTATAAAGTAAATAATTTTATTTACCACAACCGCCACGGACACGTTTCGACGCCTTTCAATAAAAACAAACTGCAAATCGTCAAACGAAAAGCCGAATTAAACAGGCGATGGGCCGTCCCGAAAAATGTTATACGCCACCTGTGGAACACGTAATCGTATGCGTTGATCTCTCCCGGCTGCAGTCCTGTCCTCTTCCTACATGGATGTAGATTAGCAATTTCTAATAGAAAGTTAAAAGGCATTATGATTTTTGGTGATAGACGTATGATGTTTTTATGTATATACATTTTAAGATGTTATATTAAATTAATATGAATATTCTAAACAGTTTTATTTGTACAAGGTTATACGTTCAACATAAAACTAACATTTTTTTTTTATTAACAAAAAGTAATAAATATTGATAAAATATTTTTCTTCGTCAGATTATTCAAAAGGGAACAAATAACTAAGATAATGGCAATTTAGTTCAGAAAAGTGTGAATTCACTTCCAGGTGCAATCTATCTCCGTTTTGAAACGCATCCACACATTCAATTCCGAGCCGATAGCTCGGATTGCGGCGCTCTGGCAATTATCATTCACGCAATGATTTCACCGGACACTCGACAGCCCCCGACACACGCCGGTCTATTAACACGCCTATCGCATTCCACTCAATTGCCTTTACGGATTTATTGACCGGTTAGATTTTATTTGTGAAACGGAAAATTGATTTCATTACCTGTTTGATTTATCAATAACCACCATAAAGGTAGACATTTGTGACAACATTTTTTATTTATAGATATAATATACGTTTTATAGGCAAATTTTTCTAATATTTTCCTACAAAATAGAATAGTTTTTTTTCTTTTTTGTAAAAAAACAACGTCAAGGAGCTCCTCAAGTGGCCAACGAAAAATTTCCCACGGTTATGAGGTCTTAATAGTGAGCCGGTCCTTTATGAAGTCAAGCGGACACAATAACGATAAAGGTGAGTAGAAAATCCGGACAATAAAGTCGACAAAAAAGCTGAGCGAGGGCTAGTGCGGGGAAATAGTTCGTGAAATTTCGAAGGGGTCCCGGCTACGAGTACGGGACACTTTACGACGGTCCTCTCAGTAAACCTGCCATTATGTCGGGTTAAAAGATCGTCCTATTCGCAATATAAAGATACCGAGGCAAGATTTGTAGCGGGTTTATGGATGTAGAAGGGTTGTTGGATGCGGTTATTACGATCATGTCGAGTGGAGAGGTCGTATCATCCAGAAGTCAACATTGCGAATATGATGGAGGACTTGGGGATGGAACCAAAAATAGCATTCTCTGTTGATTTTTGAGGAAGTGCTTATTATTAAATTAATATATTTTTTAAGATACGTTATGAGAGTTTTTACTAACTTTATAAAAAAGGTAACTTGCTTTAAAAAAAAAAGCTTAATATCGAATTCAATCATCAGTATTTTAAAGATATATAGAAACAGCATATACTGCCATTACTGTAAATGTAACAAAAACTCTTAAAATATTATTAAAAAATAAATAACCTTAGAGCATTTCTGAATGAGATGAAATAGATATGTTATCTAGAGGGTGTATAACAAGTTTCTTGGTTTTCTGAAATAAAGCTGAACCCTAAAAATTATACACTCTAATTATGTAGTTTATATATTTGTTAATTTAACATCCAAATATTGAAATGAATATAAAAAAAATAAGCGACATCTCGTTTCATATTCTAAGAGGCAGCCGTATTTAGTTTTCAGCCAGTCTAATTGTATGGCAATCGTGAGTGGGCAGTATAAACAAGCCCGCTTGAAGGCGTTTACAGGTGTTTGCTAAGAGCCCTCACGTAAACAGCGCAGTTTACACTTCCTTTTGCTTTCCGTGCTACAACTAGTATTGTGAAATGTTTCTTGTGGTTAGTTTTCATTGGTTCTACTAGATTTTGTTTTTGATGGCTAAATCTGTCGCGATAAAGGAAATTGAAATTGGTACATTATTAAAAAGTGTTTTACTTGAAAACAAAATCTGATACAGTGAAAGAAGAAAATATTAATTTTAACGACTTTGATCTCCAAAGTTTGTCTTACAATTAAAATTCAAACTTAAAAAAACACTATTAGCATTTGAATAATTAAATAGAAAGGTGGTGCATACTTCTTAATTCGTATAAACATACTAGATACATGTAATTTGTATGTAAAGTCTGATCTGGATTTAGTAGACTGCGGTTGATACTCGACACGTCCTCGGTCACCGGCAGTATGAACTAGCCCTTTGAGCACCTACAACCGCAAACATTTTGTACACAACATCTGACCCAGAGTAAAACGTAAGTATGTTTACGTAACAAATTAATGTTTTTAAACACATAAATAAGCATTGAAACTGCTAGTTCAGTGAATAAATAAAACAAAGCAACCAGAGAAATAACTGAATACATTCAGCAAAAATGGGAATTAAAAATTTTCAAGCCGCAAAATATGTATTAGAATCAGGCACGAGTTGGAAGTTGGTTCGTCCGGGACGCGGTTTTGCAAAATATGCAGCGCTTGCGTATTCCTGCCTGCATATTACATGAGCAACTTTAACGGATTTCTTTAATATTCTAGCGTGGGAAAATTCCATTGCGATCTTTGCGATAAAATTTTATATAATATTATTTTTATTTAATATAAGAACGAATTCATTCCTTAAAATATTTTTTATAAACTACATTCACTAAACGCATTTTTATGACGTGTGTAATTGTTGTAATTAATGAAGAAGTAAACTTATTGCATAATTGAATCAGAGTCAATGATTTTCTTGATGTTTACCATAAACTACAATGGAATGAAATTTTTGTAGTTTTTTTATTATTTGTCATTGGCACCCCCTACAGTCTTTAACCCAATCATGCATTATTTTAGTAACATTTTTAAAATTCTAACAATGAAAAGTTTTATGGTGAAAAGTGAAAACAATTCTAAAAGATAAGCTTAAGCGGTTATCATAAAATAAACACTATAAATTAAAATATAAGATAAATGAAAATAATCTTCAAACTGTCCAAGTTTGCGCGGTATCTGGAGCGCCGGGGGCTGTCCGACAATAGATCAGCTTCTTCCCTCCAGCACTCTATTTCAGATTGCATACACAACTACATAATAGACGCGGTGTGCAATGACGAGATTGCACTCGAGACTTAATTTCATTTCCTAATAACGCCACGTATTTGCTCGCCATACATTCATGTTTGCGCGCTACCGCATTCATTTTCTCCACAGACGCTCACCATATTTTCCTTTTGTCTAGACGAAATCTTAACGAATATTTAAGTAGACCGAGTACAGAATAGTTATTATTTTCGATATAGGGCAACCAAACGACGCAGCGTATAAGATGCGATATCTTTAAATTGCTCGTGTAAGACAAAATTAACCCTCGCCCACATTAACACAGATAAGTCGGAGAGCTCATTTGCGGGCCTTCCGGCTGGAGCTCGTTACATCTTGATATTCTTTACCCCTTCACCGATACGAGCACCACACGAGCAATAAATGGCGCGGAAGGAGCTCCCGCTATCGCACAGCCCGATATCTTCCATCCGAATTAATTTCAGAACACTCCTCAGAAACGAAGTTAGTTCGTGGACTTGTTATTTCTACGTGCAGCCGAGCGAACACGCGAGTTCTAATCGCGAAGAGTTGCGAGATAAAATGGCGACCCGTAATTACCATAGCGCCTTTCGAAGATATGTGGAGAATCTTAATGGTACGGTGGCTTCGTAAATAATGGGCTCTTATGGGAAAGTTGCTAAGAGCACTGTTTCGAATGTAATTTTAAGGGTTTCGTGCCTCACGTGCTTTTAGAATAATGAGTAAGGCGTGATCACCTACAATACATCGTTCGTCTATAATATCCACATGTTTCAATATTAACGTCTTAGCCTTCCAGATTATAATGTAACTTGTTAAACATGAAACAAATTTATTCTTTTATTTAAGATATAATGAAATATTAATATATTTACTTTATTTTGCATTATAACAAAATATCGTTATTTCAAGTCCCTTTATCACAAAAGCAACCCTTTTTATCTCTCAATTTATAAGCTGTGAACCTACCATTATTACCTCAAATGTCTGTGAGACAAAACGGTAGGAGCGGATGGTATCGCCCGCATCTTCAGGATGCAGAAACCTCGACATTTCCAGATACGAATGAATTATGAGTCATTCTGAACTCGTGTGCAATAGTACTTAAACAGCGCTTGAACTGTTTACTTTACAAAATAGATATTATTTCATAAAGTGCTGAATAGCTGAATAACAAGTTAAAACTAACTAAGCTTTGATAGAAGCTTGCAGCGTAACGATATCTTTCGTATATGTAAGTAATTAATGATGTACCATCCAACCCCCTCTCTAATATAACAATAAAAAAATATATATTTTATTTCTTATGAAATAATCATCAAAACCAAATTAAATAAAGCTATAAATCCAAATCATATTCGTAAATATTTATTTTCAATATCATTAATTTAAACACACATAAGAAACAGTGAGAATTAAAATCAACAAACTGAGCGGTTAATACATTTTAAAACATGGACCGTTTCTATTCACGAAACGATATAAATGCACGTACCTTAGTACAATGAACATGTTCCTTACATTAGAACACTGTAAATTAGGAACCAAAAACGGTCTCATTTTCCACTCGAGTGCTGCGGCTAATATTGTCTCGCTCTTGAAATATGCATCCTTACCTGGGAGAGTCGGCGAATATACTGTAATTGTTAAATATACTGCGTCGTTTAATCCAAGCTACATCTCGTGGAATGTTCGAGAATGCAGCCAAGATTTGCAGGCAGTCTGCGGCTATGAGACTTGGCCTGGGGCCTAGCGGTTAATAGTCAGCTTAACTCCACTCCGAATTTCTTGATGCTTCGCATTAACTAATACAGCATCCGCAAATAACGGGAGAGTGTGTAAACGTAAATTGAGCCTCGTTTACATATGCGAAACCTTTTTAAAGTTGTTACCCTCAAAAGCCTTCTTCAACAATCTCGCTCCAAACTCTACAGCAAACAGCCGTCAGGCGTCGTCGATGAAATTGCAAAAATGTAAAAGAGCTAATGTTTGCTCACCTTCAACCCCTTCTCGACCCCACGTCCTGGCGTGACGAGCGGGATAAAAGGCTTTAATACACCCTCATCCCTTATTACAAAACTTGAAAAAGACAACAATATAGATCCAATGTGTCGCGGGCGCGGCAATCATACGCGCATCAAAGGTGTTGCTAGCCAAGTGTGGAAGAGGCTTTATGTATCTCTGTTTTGTATGAAATAGACAGTCAAAGGGCTACACTTTATGAGATCCGAAACAATACGGATTGTTACAATCCTGTTTCCTTCGTGAGAGGAAATAGAATTTGAATGTTTAATGAGAAATTGCTATTTGTGATCAAGGTGTTAAAGTGTCGTATAACATGACATTGAATTGAATGTGTCACTTTATTATGAGTTTTTAAGGGTTGATGTTATATTTATATAATGTTTTTTTTATGATCTCTTTCCTTTCAATTGGACCAAAATAAAAACCATCATTACCTCCCGGTTGAAAAATGTAACGGTGATGCTTTGCAAGTCAAAACTTCTTAGCCGAGCAACGCTTCTCTCTGAGTGCAGACAAGAGTTAAAGTGTCAAAATAAGGCTTCTATTATTTTATTAACTTCATAGCTCAGCGGTAATGATAACATAATAGCATATACCTAACAATATCTTACTTATGAATATGGCAGATATTCTCGGTATTTAAAGCCAATTTCGAGATAAAACTCGCATAACTTATTATGCACATTAAATAATGATCTCTGCTCGTGACGTAGCGTTAGGGTCGCAGGTTTGATTTATACCTGCGTAAACGTCGACCCAAAAGCACAGGTGCACATTACTGATTTCATTTTGCATGTACTTGATAAAATATGTTCATTAAAAAAAATATATATATTTTAACGAGACGGATTTCTAACGAGGCTTCTAACATCCTAAAAAGTAGTCGCTCCCCCGCATCGTTAACGCTACGTGTGCACATTACACAAAATTATTTGCGGCATCGCCTGCCTGTGACACGTTGCCTTAAATTGACATTCGATCGGTCGCCATACTGTTTTTCGATAAACAATGACAAAAAGATTCTTTTACAATATTAGAGGGTGCAAAAACATTGCCATGCGTTGGTTTGTAACTTAGGGTTTTTATATAAAAAGGCTATGCTTTTGGATAAGTTTTGTTCAAATTAGATGTTAAGAAAATTATTTATTTAGAGCTCCGAAATTTTGTTTATTAAACACAAATTCCTCTAGGGTAAATTCAAAATTTATTGATATAGTAGACAGTCACATAGAAGAACATCCTATAATTTAGCGAGCTTAATGTAGAATTCAGGCAAGAGGCCGCAACACGTTGCTGCAAATTGACATTCAATCAGTGTCGCGACATTGTTTCCCATCAATTCTTATTGGGAGTGGGGCCACGCTCCGCCGATATACCGCCATCAAATCGCAATTTGTTTATGAAAATTTATTGTATTTGCCATTACTGGATTCTTTTCCTACGGGAGCGACCCGCGGAACGAAATCATCTTATTCAATTCCCTTTTTGCATACATCACGCACGGTATCTTCAAGGGGAACAGTGTTTCCTATCCGAACACGTGAATCGCGTTTGGGATGCATGTTCGCCTCTTATTAGCCTGAATTGCGGATCGGATTTTCAAAAATTACCCGCAGGGCGTACACCTTTTGTAGATGTTTGTGCCTTGTATGAATCACTGAGCTTAAGAATTACATTTTATATCTTGAATCAAAGACTTACTTTTATTTTGAATCAAGAAAATATAAAAAAAACATAAAATTTTTTCTTCTAAAAAAAAAACAAAAATTATTCAAACATTTATAAGTACATACATACTGTATATATACATAGACAAGGCTGAAACGAATACTCGTTGATCACAAGAAATTTCCATTTGGATATGCCACGAAAATCATTTATCAGCGTGGAATTAGCGAGTCACACATGCGAAATGTCGATGCTAAGCGACTCGAACGATATGACACCGTTTCCCTTCTGTTTCGAGGATTTGGAAAAAGAATTGTCGCATATATCACCGTTAATAGGGCGAGGAGAGCACTACTTATGCCTAATGCGACGAGGAAACATGAAATGCGCTCCGAATATATTTTCAGAACTGGATTTCTAACGGTAATAAATGTACGAACAACCTCTCGTAACCTTATGAGATGAATTCAACTGAACTTGTTAGGCAACTTTAAAAATTATAAAAGCATCATATTCACTTCGTATACATATTTATATAATAATATCATAATATTAAATCATATAATTACGAAGCAGCAAAAACATCCCAAACTTTTCGATTTAATTACTTAAACAACTTTTTAGTTGATGCGACAAATCAGCAATAAAATATGTTGCCATATTTAAGGCTGCCATTTTCCTAAAAAACATGATATTAACCCCGTTTTAACATAACAATAACGAGGTGAGATCGTAAACACGTAACGATCTCAGTAAAAACGAACGACGCGGTAAACATGGACAGGCGATGTCTTCGCCGAATGACTCCAGATGCAGTAAAGACGCTTTTAACGAAACTTGTGAAAACCTAATTTTTACGACGACAGCTAGACGTTACGTAACTTATTTTTATTAAAAAGGGTTGTTTTATTTATAATTTTATAAAATTATGAATCAAAATTGATATGAAAATTATTTTAACTTACCCATTATATTGATTTAAAAATCATTAAACAATTTTTAACATTCTTATAAAGTAATCAAGTCAAAGAAAGTCTGTCAGGAGAGATTTTTTTTCCAAAAACAACATCCATTTGTTCTGTCCAGACATATTTTCATTAACTATTATTTATAAGGTAATAAATAAAAGATAAATATTAAGATACTTACATCAATAAATTCTTATCAAAATCTAAGCCTAATGCATTAAAAGTAAAACCTACTCTACACCCCAATCAGTCGAAGATTATGCTAAATACTTGTAAGTATAATATTTGGAGACGTAGAACGCATACGTAAAAGAGAGTTTATCAGCCCCTCGCTAAAAAGCTGTTATATTTTCAACACATGATTATGTAAAAGAATTTCGAGATTCGGAGGGAGACTGTACTAAGATGCGAGTAATCATTTACATCTGAGAATTTCTTTAAAGAAATTTATTTATATTCCTGATTTATTTAAACAATTATTTTCATGGCTTGTACATATTTAATGATTTTTTTAAAAGACAGAATTTTTAATACTTATCTAAAACGAGCAAAAAAAAAATTGGTAATCAAAAACAAAACTATCAAACACTTTTAGTTTGTACTGTAACATACACGGCAGATAAGAAATTATAAAACGTATAAAGTTATTAATGTTCGGGGCCTGTATTATAACTTAAAGGGAGATCAAAATATTAATATCTAATATATTTCAGTATAATATCAAAGTAAGCATACGCATTATTTATATGACAATGCATATGCCAAACGGTCACCCTGTAAAAAGTTTAAGGAAATGAAATATATTTAGGTTGGATGTAAAATAATGAATACTGAATTTATAAAAAAATAATAACAAATGACTGTTGAAAACAACTCCCTGACACACTGACGAGCTACGATCTAAATTTTCTGACTCGCCAAACGACTTCCTTGACTTAATAACACAAAACAAATTACCAACGAAATCTCTGAGCAGCACCGAGACAATTAATCAAAACGTGAACCTTTAAAAAAATTAAAGAAATAATCCTTCCAAACCGGTGGATGCCATTACGATTATTTAAATCTTCGAGACGACTCGACGAAAATTGCACGATATAGATATAAGACTGTAATAACCCATTTAGTAGGATAAGAAAAAGGGATGGTACTCATTAGCATATAATGACAGTAATTAAAATACACAAATAGAGCTATAAAGACCGCCCGGCGTTGAGGGGTTGTCTTCATCCATGAGAATTTATACATGGCAAATATTTTCGCTGCGGCTCAAGCAAACCGAGGCGGAATTAAGAACGTTATTGTTTAATTTATTAATTAATAGACCGATGTTCAGCCAGAGATTGTCGGATATTCGTGCTTTTGAAAATCCTAGTGATATGAAACAAAAGGTAGATATTGACTATTATCCACTGTCTACAGTGGCGGGCAGGGTTTTAACTTCAATTTGCTAATCTCATTCAAAAATTATGATAAAAAAGTGTATTTTTACATTATTAATACAATGGTTAAAACTATTTTTTACATATATGACAACATTTTTAGCAACAAAAAGTTCAATGAAATCAGGTTTTATTATAAACCCCGCTCATTTCTGTAATTATTTCAATTCATCTATAGTCTCGCTCTGCCGCCTCAGACAATGGAAGGGCTAATTACGAGATGTAAAGCTTTATTAACGCAATCGGGTGGTTATTAACATAAAAAAATAATATTTACAGACTCTCTTGACGGCAAAGCCTCTTAATTTTTGAATATTGCGGCATTAAGTTCAATGCTCCCTCAACCCTTCGTCTTACAAATGATTGCAGTGATGTTTCGCCTTGAGAAATACGATGAGCGTCAAGATTAAACACATCAGATCTTTCATTAAAATTCACTCGAAGTACAATTTAGTTCTAAATCTTATATATTTAAAATTTCAGTAACATATTATTAAGAATTTGACATCATACTTAAATATTAAAATCAACGAACTTTAATTCTAGAATACACAGATTTTTTCTAAAGACATTACTTTCAATCTGGCTTCCTTACATTAGCAGTTCACACACGTCTTACTAAATTGTAACGTGGACAGACCTGTCTCTTTGCTTCGTCCAAATTACCCATTGATATTTTAATCAGAATCCCCATCACTGGCTTCCAAGACGTTGAGATTAGCATATAAATAGCGAGTAAAATATGACATCAGCATTTTAATTTTTCGATATTACGAAGCGATTTACAAATTAGCGGGCAAGAAAAACGCTATTGCTTAAGAGGGTCGAACCATCCGCAGATGTTCTATTTAAATGTAAATTTGCCACGATACGCTGACAACATGGATAGAAAAAACATTTTAAATCAACAAATTTGACAGGTTTTTCAAATATTAATTCGGAAAAAGTACAAACCTTTCCAAATTAATTATATCTTACTGTTATCTTTGGAATTGTTTACAGACGTTAAAAAAGAAAAGAAGTCGGCGTATTAAATCAACCTTTCAAACCGTGAGGGTGACAATTGCAGACACGAAAAAAGTAACATTTCTTTTCGTTTTATAAAGCAACAATAAAAGAACAGTACAAAGGTCCGGAAGTGGCAGTGACAGATTGTGTACAACGGTGAAAAGTCACACCTCCTGTTTGTAGACAAGAGATTCGTTGTCGTTATAGCTGTTAATCTAATTAAAAAGTACCAATTATTGTCTGATCTCCACTTTCCTCTCACACACGTTAATTATTTTTAAAAGTATAAATTGTTGTCTTATCTTCGAAAGAGGATTTATAGTTCTTTTTGAAAGGTGAAAAAGGTATTTCGGGTAATTTAATTAAAGGTTAATTTATAGGTATTTCGGACAATCATTGAGAAATAATTGTTCAAAATGTATTATATAAAACAAAACATCTCGTAAATACGTAGATCGTATTTAATTAGCCATTCTGAATGAAAGGAAATCTTTTATCCAAGCTCCGTGCGGAATTCATTAATACCCTTGCATCTCGAATTAACGAATCGATAATAATTGATTAAGTACCGCGCAGCGCCAAGGAGAACCACAAAGGAGTCCGTTCGAATAGCCTGCGAGGAAAACAAAAACAATCCTCTCCCTTTTTTGACCGAGATGGAGAAATCTGGGCTTTGTTCATTTGCTCGGTAAACCGATAATTTCATTAAACAACAAAGTGGGACTACTCGGCAGCTCTCTGTAAACACGGCAAGAAGCCAATGTCCCCCAAGATAGGAAATTCATTTGAAGAAAAAATTTAAGCCCAAGCAGTGCAAATTAAGATTCTTCATCCCCTATTTTGTTTATTCATTTTCTTCTTAGAATTCTCATTGAAGTTGCATTGGTAACGTAATTAAAGTAACCAAATTAAATGTAATGATTTTAAATATATTTTGGTTTACCCTCAATAGCGGAAATAATATTACTTTGAGTAGGGCAATGAAAACCCGCATTTCAGTAATTACATATATATCAAACAAACACATGTACCTCCAGAAAAAAATCTTAATCGGACATACCCTCTACAACAATTCAGCTAATATCGTTTCCGTAACCCGAAATGGTCGAATTCCGGGCGTTAAAAATATCGCAGAGTAATTTGGAGCATTCGAGCAGGCTCGCATTAAAGTTGGTAGCAGCCAAATTAAGCCGAACCCCCGATATATTGCGTTTGTTCTTTTGATGCCGGTGAAGGGTTAAACCAAGAATGCTTTGCTTTTTATGCCAAGTCCAATAAACTGGGGGGAAGTTATATATAGGCTTGTGTATGAGTGGTCAAACAAGAAATATTGATGTAATTTTAAATATCTCTTTTATGACTCGACTTATTATTTTTGCTGTGAAGTTCATTTTTACTGTAATCTACAATGAATATTAAGGATAAAATTAAAAAAGAAAATCTATTTAACGCTGCTATAACAAGATTTGAAACGACAGTCTTAGTAAAATTAACATAACAAAGTTTATTTTTTATACCTTACGAAGCTATAAATTTTAAAATATATGATATTGCCCATACTCTCACAAATAAACATTCAGTCTAACCAATGAATTATATGTGTGCTAGGTAATTATACCGAAAATACCATTAAATTAATAAATAAAACACAGGAGCGGACCCCGTCATATCGGAGCAACATAGGCCCCTCTGTCGAATAAATTTATGTAAAAATTTTCATTAATATTTTGAGGCCGACCGTTCGTTGGCCCTTGGGAGTGAAAATCGAGTTCGCGGTTGCGATGGAAAAATGCAAACCGAAAATTATAGGGTCCCTCGCCTTGTATTTGCTTATGAATACCACTCGTACCTGCCAGCATTGTGACGTACATGTAAACATAATATGCGTATCGTGTACGAAAAAAATTGGGCACATTGTTTGGGGCCATTTCATTACTTATGAAACCACTCAATCATTTAAGTGTTTTTGGATATGTTTGCCCTGAAATACGAATTTCATTCATATTGAAATTGGTTTACCAGTTTTCACTGTAAATAAAAACAATTTGTAATTCAAACAACTATACAAACCTTATTTTATTCTAGATATTAACTTGGTTTTATAAGATGGTTCCTACCCTTACTTGTAAGGAAGCGTCCACTATGAAAAACGTCACCAGATCTTGTGAGATTATGAAAGATTTGTGAGTTTGTAGTGGCGCTTGTGAATCGTCAGGCTTAAGAGATTTAAATGGTTCAGTGGTCCGGAATGCCAGATAAAAACAGAGTTTTTTTGTCCTCCACCTAGGAATAGGTGATTTTTACGACATTTTTGACTATCTTAGAATTTTGATTCTAATATTACTTTTTCATTAATAATAATTTAATTAATACCTAACACTACTTTTTCAAGCTCTTTTTTAAATAATTAATTAACGTATCTTTAGTATTGTGATTTTTTTTATTAGATACATCAATATCTCTAAGAATGAAGTTGAAGGAATCGTGAATAATATATACCTTTAAAGCTGAGTGAAAAGTCTTCAAGAAAACTTTCCTACTTATATTTCATCCGGTAAGGCCACAATGCAGCCAGAATCTTCGCACCATATCTCAAGCGAACCTGTAAATCTTCCAGGCATTTTTATATTCGCCTCCCCGACTAAGGGCTAAGCAAGTCGCACCGTCCCAGATTATATCTTGACACTTGATGGATGAATGGTTATTGGATCTCAACATTTTTATCATTTTGATACAGTCGCGGGGGCAAGGTGCGTTTTATTTGCGCGGGAAATTCAGATAGTTCTATCTGTAAACGTTCTATATGAAATGATTTTTTCGTGTGGGTTAATTTTTTAAAAACTTGTTTTCTATAGTAACTCGACACAAATGTTACAATGTTTAATAGCTCTATGTATTGCTTGCAACTATTAATTGTGCTCGGTGGCAGATTCAGGATCATATTAATCATAGAATTCTTATATATCCACTGTTTTCACTATCATAAATTATTAAAAACAGCTTTATGGCTCAACTATGATATATTAGGTCAGGTGGCAATAAAATAATTGTATAATATTCGTAACAGGCTGAGTGCAGAGGTATGAAATTGGCAATGTTCTCAGCGCCGCGTCTGACACTACGACCCGATCGTTTGCACTCTTTAGTACACCCCTATCTCACACTTCATGTCATGGGTACATAGTAAGGTGTGCAAAAAACCATTTAGAATTGTAGTCAGACATATAGCTTTTATTAAACACAAATGTAAACCGAATAAATTGTTAAAAATAAATAAAATGATTTTTTATGGCTTAAATGTACATTAAAATCTAAAGCTCTAGGATTAGTCTGAATTTGTACAACCTGCTCACTTGATATAGCTTGAAATGTTATACAATTAAAAATTGTTACGCAAGGTTACTTAACACTCGAAAAACATATAATAGACACACTTTAAGTTACACTTCTATAGGTTGCTAACCGTACCAGTTATCTGCTCGCTTTGGCGCGCATGATACGTGATATCCTATAAAAATGGCGGCCGTTGGCGGAAACATATCAATTCAATTTGGAAATCGCTAGCGGAACACCGTGAAATTGCATGTCCGCTAAATCATGATGGCGATCAACATTTCGGAAGGTTTTGAATTTATTGGATGTATGAAGTTATATATTTATAAGAAAAATGTCTATATTTTTTATGTTGGCAATGTATAAAGTAGTACATATCATGGTAATCATACATTACTGTCCTAAACGCAATTATGATTTATTATTAAAATTACTTCGCCATTAACACAAAAACTAAATTTAAAACATAATTACTTTGTATAGCAGCTTGTTTCATTAACTGTCTAATATGATAAAAGAGGATATCACTAAAATTTCATAGCGTCATCCCATTAAAATTAAAAATGCACACTCTCCTTGACGCCTCAAGGAAGACATGCTGAGCTTGAGTGAACCATAAAATGTTAAAAATATACGCTAATTTTAAGAAAATACAAAGTATTATACAGGACCGTACTTTATATTATATCATAAATTTTGAAAGAGTTTTTCAAGTGATCTCGCATTTTAACCGACATAATTAAAAAGCTTCCTTAATATCTTTTACTAATAAATAATTAATGATTGAAAATGTTATCATATCTTTTAAAACTGACACCCGGTTTCATTACAAATAAATAAGTATTTTTTTTGTTTCATAGTATATTAAATACATTATATTTATTACCAACACCGCGTCTTAGTGAAGGTGCATCAATGCTTAAGAGTTTGATCACCCTTTTATTCGAATTTAAGAAGCGATTTTTTGCAACAAACTTTCTCTTAGATTTATCTATGACACCTACAAAGAAGAATCTCTGTGAAACGTCTAGTACCCTATAATACATCTCTAACATATGAATACGACATGGGTGTGCTAAAACACTACGATTATTAATTAAAGCTGATAAGCAAAACCATGCTAAATCTACCAATTATTAATATAGTACACCAAACAAGCAAAATACCGATATGAACCGATTTAATATCCCGCTCATAATTGAAGCGAATGTTCTTAAAACCCATTACCGTAGCTCGTAGACTCGATGAGTCCCTACCTAGGTAATGAACTCACATTATAAATGCAACGAGGCATCGCCTCCGATGCACAGCTCCGAGAAGAATTAATTCATTTGCATGTAAAACTTCACGTTCGGTAGAAGATTAGGTATGTAAGACGTAGGATCGATAGACGTCCTTACTTAGTACTACATGATTCTGTTATGAGTTGTAATGAATATCCTTATATTGGCTTTGTTCGAAATTAATGTAATACCTCAAAAGGTTTTTTCGTAGGTTTTTTTCATAATTCAATTTTTAGAATGATAGTTGTGAAGACCTTTAGATTATTAAATTTCAAATAAAAAACAGAAATATATTGGACGATATTGTGTTTATTACCATTATAAAATTGAAGTAAATATTTGAAAAAATATCTCTCTCCGGCGGGGAATCGAACCCCGGTCTCCCGCGTGACAGGCGGGGATACTGACCACTATACTACCGAAGACACGGAGTACATGACCAATTTATGAATTATGACTGTTTATAAAATTACTTTTTGTTTAAACAATGCAATAAAATAACCTTTTAATATCTCAATTTATCAATAATATAATGTATTTGAAATAAAGTTTTATGTACAAACAACTTTATATTATATTTTAATTAATTTCGTGTCAGTTACGTACGGATGAATATTTTTTCCTTTAAATTTATATTACCGGATTTTAATATTTAAAACTCACTATGTCTTTCAATAGTCGTTACTGTGATCGAAACAGAACCTGGTAAGAAACCTCTTTCTAATTCCAGATGTTTCCCTCAAGTGTGTTTCTCGCGTCTGAATACATTCTTATGCAAAATAGATTTTAAAATCAGTCAGGTGTAGGTTGGAAGTTGTTCAGAATGTCGTTAAAAGTAAAAATAAAATCGATTACATAATATTCAGGCTCTATGTAAATAAGAATTAAGATTTACAATGATTAAATTATAAAGACACAATAATAATATGGAAAATAATATTTTTTATAAATAAATAAATTACGGATATTTCGTTGATTTGAATAAACTAGATGGTACATTAAAAAAGAAAAAGAAAAATTTAAGGTGATTACAAAATTCTACCATCCGAGTCTCATCTGATCGCACCCCGGGGCGTGCACTTATCATTGACATTATAACTTTTTTGTTGTCCATAACATTTGCATAACTCTTAAACTCTATCGAAATAGCACGCCTCGAAGGCCTGGGGCGTCCTCGCAGCCTACACTTGCTAAGATCATTTCCAGGCTTCGCGAAGTCGCCCGTCTTGGGAACTGTAAAACTGGGAGTAATTTGTAAATTACCTTCAACGAGGCGTCGTAAGAACGCACGCATCTTTGACTTTATTCCCAGATGCCGTATGAATACACAAACGTTAAGGAAATTTATTGAATAACCGTGTCTCTTCCAATTTATGTTGATTTTACCTCCGCCATCTTTACTTACTTCAGAGATATTTGCTTCTAAGTTTACGTTAAGAAATTCTGTTTAAACATTTTCTACTTAGGCTAATTATACAAATATATCCATGGAGCAATGCACGAGTACTTTGCCAGGGATAGTGACTCTACAATATATGATAAATTATTCAATAAAAAAAATCTTATTTGTAATATTTTTCAGAAAAAGAAGGCCTGAACATTGAAATGACTTCTAATAAAAGTGTTTAAAAAGAGCCGTCTTTAATACACTTGTATAAAAAAATGACACAAAAAGTATTTAGTTCCTACAATTACAGACATGATATTATTTCAGGGAAATCGCAATCAAGTCGTATTCAGATATATAACTCAAATCATTCTAAAATTGTCTCTCAATACGTCCCGAATCACTCGTATAATAAAATTAATATAAGCAGTATTATAACACGGCGGCAAAATGTGAACTCAAAAATAACTGTGATTTTAACTTTTATTTTTCAAAGGAGAGAACAAAGAAAATTAACCTAAAAATTCAGACTTAATGCGAACATTCATCACGACTTGAATGTCGCAGATTAATATGAATTTGAATGAGACTATTTTGATGTCTGTCACACTCAGGCGGCCCTTCGGCTAACGAAGCTAATTCGGAGGTAATAAGAATGCCGTTCGGAGAATTATTTATGCGGAAATATTTTGCAATTATTTTCATACGACGAATAAAGTTTAAAGCATTCCTCGAGTGTAGAAAGTTATTTCTTTTACGTTTAATAAGATTTCCTTTTGTAGTTGTTTCGTAAAATTGTAATTACAAACATATTTGTTTTGTTAAACATATAACATACCTTAGGCCTAGAGTATATAACATAAAATAAGACGAAATTTGAGGCTAAGAGAAGAAAATTCAATTTATCATCCGCAATTCTATCCAAAAGTCCATCTAATTTATTTTATAATCCGTCCGGCGATTATAATTTAAAAACATGAGCGTATCCCGTGATAGCAAGATGGCGGATATCTTAATGAGAAGGTATCACTGGAAGCAGCTGTTATGATACTGGCCGGAGTGTCGCCGCACTCACCCTTAAAGAGATTTTTTTCGGGTAACTTACTACGGAAATGGCTTATGGCGGGACAGGGCAGTCCTATGAAAGGACGAGTTTAAGGGATTATTTTGATTTAATTGTTTTCAAATTTCATTAACAAATAAAATTTATAAAATGTATGAAATGATTACCAATTACTTGAAGGTATTTTTTAATAAGCAATAGTAAATTTTTAATATTTTTCAAATCCTTATCTTACATAACTATGATTAATAAAATTTGTACATATATATTGATATTATTAGTATTTTTATAGATATAATCCATACTTTTTAACCTCCAAAAACCATCGCAAAGGCGATCGTTTTTTTCTCGCCCTAACCTTCGAAAAAAATAGGGGAGATTCCTATCTTGTCCCTTCTAATTTACTTATTCCTCTTTTAAAGACTTATTTACCTTCAAAATCCCATTGTGCCAGGCGGGCCGATCCAGTAATAACGGGGCGACCTCTCCAGCGACGTGTCAACGAGATTTTTCTTAAAAAAGCAATAACAATTTACATAAACACCCGATCCTAGTTAACAGTTAATAAAGGAAACGATGTCGCAATTGACGAGGCTGTCTTTTTAAATGCTTTTTAGATGGAAATGTTGATGGTACATTGTTTGTACAAGATATCTGTTTTCTTTGTCCGATAGATTAAGATGTCTATTTAAGAATTCTTTATTAGCATTAACCAAAGCTTTTTTTGTTTCACTTCGATATAAATTCTAACAGTACCTTGTTTTATTATAAAAAAAATTTTTTGCGTACTTTTAAATATCTATATTGTTTTCAACCGGTAAAGTTGTCATTTAAAAGAGTAAATTTAAGCAAATTTCTCCATTACTTTTAACTTTATCAATTTAATTACATCGAAGATATTCTTTTATATTAAGAATAGCATATTTGGTGCTATGGAAAATGATATAAATATAATAAATATTTTATAATCTTTTCCCCTTCCTATTTATATTATTTGTGAGAAATCATTCTTACATAGATTATATTGAGAAAAAGAGACGGTCCAAGTCTCCTGCTTTGGAATTTATATTGAAGCTGCAAAATCAGTGTGACACGAAAAAGAACGGGTACATCAACAGTGTTATATTAAAAACTTCCCAAATTCACTAATAGTAATCCGAAACAAAGTTCTCGGCGTTCAAGGTCGCAATTTAAAGTTTTTCGAAAAGTTCTTTTCCGCTCAGTTTTTTATAAGTATATAAATCTTTTTGCCGGCAAAGTTTCACAAAGTTTTTGGCCCAGATTGTCATCGATTTTTGTTTGAAGAGTTTGTTTTTTCATTGTTCTTCTTTCTTGTTTGACGGTTAATTCATAGAAAGTTTGCTGCCAGCACAATCGATACCAGCCCAACTCGTTTGTAAACAAACTAACGTAGCCACGTGTTCAAGAAAAAATAAACAATTTTGGAGAAGCAAAGCCTACGGGCTCCTAATAAAATATAATTTTTAATGAAAATGTATGAATCAAATGGAAAGTACTTTTCATTCAGTAAACTGTATATTTTCATTGGTATTTTTACGAAATAATCTATCTTTCAATTTTCAGATCATAAATGTAAAGTCTTCGCTCTGTCTGTAAATATTTTCCCCATGATAAAGGCCATGCATGTGTCGGCCCGAGGGCTCTCATCACTTCGACCCTGAATATTTTTGTATGTATTCTGCGACCCTCTGTCTCAACTTATGTAAATACAGCCTAACACTTTTGCCGTTTTTCTCGCATTTGCCACACAATACAGTGCAATTTGATGCCAGATTCTAACATTATCCGCATAGGTGAGCCCTCTCGACACTCGGATTTTCAAATAGAAAGAGTGATTTGCAGCTTATTTTGATGACTTTGAATAAAATTTTCGTTTCCATTTGTGATTTTTATTTTTATTCGGCATTTGAATTCCGAACTGTCTCGTCAGAAATGCTAATGCAGTAATAAGAAAGATTTTTTATTCATTAATTACTACTTTCTTAGACAAAGAACGCATAACGAACAGCCGTCGTCGCTGTCCGTCTCGGCTGATTTATTTCATGACTTTTCGGATATGCAAATGACATTAACATTCAAAGACGTAGGTATTCTCGTCCCCTTAAGAAATCCTCGCGACCGCAGAATGATGCCAATCCTGGGTGAATCTTAATATTTTATGTTGTGTTATTCCTTTTCTTTTCCTTCCTGATATTATTTATTTCCTCTCCGACAATGAGATTCCCACTTTAGCGCGTAATAAAAAAGAATTATTGTTCATCTTTTTATAGCGCCCCGTTTTGTTTGGGTTAATGCTATTCAGATTTAAAGTGACGATCTAAAGTGAATGTTTCTGAAGCTAATCAAAGATTATCTAACTAAATGAATTCAAAAAAAACACGGTGTGGTTATGGAATATTTTGGTTATGTCTATAAAATTGAAAGAGTTTAACAAGAATTTTTAAAAGTCCGGTTACATGAAGCACCTGAAAGAAATAATAACATGTTGTTGTACCACGGGTGATTAACAAGTCCCCGGGGTAAAGGAAGAGTGGGAAAAAATCATCGACGCGGACCGAGGGAGTGATCGGGGGTATGATGGATCATACCCTAATTGGTTGATGGATGATGCACCCGCGAATTTACTTAGTCTTGTGTGGTCGATGGTCGACTGGAAAACAATTTCATACAAAAATCTGATTTTATGTAACAAAATTCAAATATTTTTAATTTAAAAGTAATTTTAAAAAAAGGTAATGACTTGAATTAAATTTATAAAAAATATCTTACAGTAAAACGAATGACCCTACTGATTAACGAATGAATATAGAAACTCATTATCAGTTAATTTATTTCCATGTAACTTGAAATATATGTATTTAAAATATGGATAAAACCAAAATTAAACTTCAAGCAATAAATATTTTGAATTAACATCAAGAATGTTACCAACCATCAAGTAACAGTATTTCCAAATAGTAATTAAATTCCGTAACAGTACAAAGCAGAAGATACGCAGCGGAACCTAATTTTCATAGCTGATTAGACTTACCCCACATGGGATCATGATTACCTCATACGGCCTTATTCAGTAATCGTAATGCATTACGAAACTTAATTTTATCAACATCAAACCAGAGTATTGATGTAACTGACATATTTGCTTTATATTGTTGCCTTTGAACTAGCAACACTGCACGTATTATAATTAACACAGACCCATTTCTCAAATAACAAGTAATAATTAGTAGAAAAAACATAAATATTTTTCCCTTTAAACATAAATAATTTCCCCTTTTCACAACATTTTCTTACGTTTTATAAACTATAATAAATAAATAATGAAAATATACCTACCAAAACGCTCTGAGGCAGTTAAAAGTATAATCAAACATTTAATATTAAAGTTTTAATCGGAATAAGCCCACGTTGATACCCCTATCACATGTCGGATGCACACGTATTACGAAACGTCATCTCTGACAGAAACGTGGAAAACATTCACTCTTATTTGCCTTCTACAGTGATTAGCTTTATTGGAAATTACGCTTTTACTGTATTGCCTTAGGCTCCGTTATATTTAGCAGATTGTATCGTGAATACAATATATTTTTTTCCCTATCGAAATCACTAAATATATTTTTTAATTTTTTTTTTCTAGGATTACTCTGGAACACGTTAGAATCAATATGAACAATACATTAATAATGCCATTCATATTTGAACCCAAATAAAAGCATCTGATGAATTCATAGCGTATAGAAAACTTTATTAACGTTCTATGTATTTCGATAAATATGAAATGGTATCCACGATATGAAAAGGTATAATCGAAGTCACATTTCAAACAATTCCCTGCATAATTAAGCAATAAATGACCCGTTTGGTACAAACAATACGAGCTCTTGATCGAACGTCGCTATACTCAAGTGCATATAAAAGCTGTCTAGAAAGTTTTGTCGCTAGCGGCCGATCGATACAGTACAGTGGCCGGGAATGACGAGTAATGAAACTGCGTATAATTTGGGTTATTATGCCATTCCGGTTACTAGATAAGACGTTTTAAGAGTTTCCTAATAAACCATTAAAATTGAGGCCTATAGGCAATCAATATATATCTATACATATATTGTACATGCTGGAGAAAATTTAAAGCATTGTTAATTTTATGGATTCGTATAATTTATTGGTTTTTAGTTTCTGTTACATTATGAATAATCCTTATATAAATTCGCGTGTGGTACGATAGCTAAGTTTTGCTTAATACATAATTGGGACCAAATCCCTATTGGATCCGGAATAGGGACATGTTTCTTAGTGTGTGTTCAAGGGGAAATTAATCAAATTAACCGGTCCACGTTAGATGTAAGAAAATAGGAAACATCTTATATGTACGTAATGCCGTGTTTATACTCTTAATAGATCTTTAATTCTTTTTACAATTAAAATAAAAGAATTGTTATTTACTATACACCCAATAAGTGTTAGATCAAAACGTGGATTAACTATTAATAGAAAGTTGATGACAAGATATATAGAAGTTTATTTTAACTAATTTATATCTTTTACTGTTTATATATTATGTATAAAGTTTTGTATCCTTCTTCTATACATCAGTAGCAGTGTAAAGACGCGGACACACGCGCGTGATAAATTAGTGGCGATCGTGACGTGCGTGTTACGGTAATACCCCTTACGTGACAAAAACGGGATTTAATTGTAGCTTCAGATATATTTAGTTTTAGCCCGTGTTCTTATTGTTTCATTATATTATATTAAGAAACTAAGGAACGAAAATGTTATAACTACTTTTTCAGATACAATTATGTTCAGGTCCTTTTGATGCTGATTATAACAGAAGATTAATTGGAGAAATAGTAACTGTAATAATTTTACAAGAAATTATTTCTTAAGTAAAATTCAGCGTTCTTTATATTAGTTAACCTCAGTGTAACCGCCTAAGTTCTTTTCAATAAAGCTAAAGTGTTTTCCGTGCGCTTCTGTTTTCGTAGCGCAATTAAACTGCTGTTAAACTTCTTGCAGCAGTGTTTGTAGAGCACCTGAATGGTCCGCAAAAGTTGTACGGGCACCGCTCCTTGTTTGCCTGCTAATTATCCCGACTGTAGATTTGAAGTCGAATCTGGGCACAAAACGCTGACCCGATCAAAATGGTCAAACGAGGTTAAGCGTCTAACCATTATATTCAACTACGGTTTCTCACTAGCCCTCCCCCGTCACCATAGTGACCGCCTTCTCCACGCTATTATTCCATTGTATCAACATTCATATCGAAATCACGTGTAACTCTGGCACAGTTGAAAGGGGTTTGGCCGAAGCCAGTTTTATCAAGTCTCTTTTCAAATTAGACTCGAAGTCCGGCATTGGCACTTCACGCATTTAAAATCAAAAGCACAGAAGGGTTACATAATCCGACCTTTTTCAGTCTGACTTGTGTTTATGTGCACGTCTCGTCTTTTGTCACGTATTCTTAATTAAGGACCGCCGGCTGCCAAGCGACCCCACTCGTCACATTTTCATATTGATTGTAAGAGGGCTTCGCTTACATGATTCATATAAAATCGTATGTCTATAAGTTACAAGTATATCCTAGACTGAGACTTACTGCATCTTAAAGTGATAAATATATTTATTTAATCTCTCCCTAAATTATAATAGAAAGCTCTGCTCAACCGATTCCTTACCCCATGCAACAATCCGATACAAACTGAGTGACATCCCGCCACTTCAAAAGATCTCGCGAAAAAATCCGGTGGCGACGTGTCAAAGACACCGCAAAGCGGGGAGCTTTTTGTTGCTTATCAAAATATTTTTTCAAGCTTAACTCCTTAGTGAATTGAGAGATTAAGTCCTTTTAAAGAGGCAACCGGTCCCTGGAGTCGGGTGTGATCATTCCTTTTGATCGCATTTCCACGAAAGCTCTATTTGTCTCTTATTTTATTACTTCTTATTATTTTGTCTCCTTGACATTTGAAGTGACAGGTAACAATTTGCTAAGTGTGACAAGTGATTTTCTAATTTAAGCGGAATTTCTTTGTTATTTCGAAAAAAAATGTTCATTATTGCTTTAACATATTCAAGTCGCTACCAATTGATTTGTGAAATATTTGAATATATGTGCCATTTATCACAAACATGCGTGGACAGGCGAGACTAAGCCACAAGAAAATATGCAAATCACTATAAGGCAGTAGGTAAGCGCTCGTAAGCCGTGTAATTATTCACATCGGATTTGCAAGTCGCGCCTGAAGCGTTCTGTTTCTACACACGCGAACTAAACTGACCCTTAGCGTGCATTTAAATCAAAACACATGTGCCGAGAGCGGGTTCAGGCCGCTGATTTTGAGATGAGGGCTTCCCCTTTTTGCGGGTCCCTGCGTCGATTCCTTGGCGGGCGATGATCGATACCCCTCCCCCGCCGCCGGCCGCGACCCTCCTACCCTTGCTCTTAATTAGGACTCGGAATCTGCGGCGGACACACACGCACACATACACTCCGGGTATAATGTTAATCAACTTTCATTATGCACTAAGGAATTATATGGGTACGCCTAAGGAGTGATTATCCACGTTAGGCCTCGTTCCCGACCAAGAAATCATACTTTATTATGATTCCGTATTCAGCTTTACGGTGGCACCTCGCGGGGCCGACATGGCATTAGAATTAAGTGCGCATATATCACGAGAGCGTAACGGCATTGTTCATAAAGTAACCACCGGATAATTAGCTTCCCTCACTAGTTTCCCTCGCGTATCTCTGATTATTTTTACAAATTCGTGAACTGTTGACATTAATATCACGATTTAAGCTTCTCTCATCTGCGTATATCTATTTAATTACAATATATTTTTTTTTAAATTTTAGGGTCTTTGAATAGTTCATAATGCTTCATCTATGATATATCGAAATCGTAGTAAGCTTTAAAATATCTCTATATTTATGAATACAGAATAAAATCATATGCGAGAAGCAATTCAAATAACAGTTACATCCTAAACTTGAAACCCATGTTTACATTGCTGTAGATTAGTCCGTGTTTGACCCGAGATATTACACGCTTTGAGCAAGCGTTTTCAAGTATATTAATAATATCTCTATAGATGTTAATTATTACATATTCCATTCATTATTAAATTATTTATTTATTAAAAAAAATATCTAGAGTATCTAGAGTAACCTGTACAAAAGAAATAGGGAAAATAAATGAATGATTTTATCTTCTTATATTAAAAACGGAAATTTTTAATTTTTAATCAACAACAATTTGAATCAGATGATATATAATACAACTTTCACAATCTGAAATTATTTGTGGACAAAATAGTCTATTTTAATTTAACCAAATCTTTTATATTATACTATTAAAATAAATATTAATTCTGTGTCATTTAAAATAAAATCTAGTTTTAATCTCTTTAATCCTTTCATTTAACATGTGACCTTACAAAACACATTCGATTCCCTAACATGAGGCCCGACAAGGTCTAGTAGTATTGAGTAATATCCTTTAATCTACGGTTATGAGTCTAAACCTCCAATAAATCTTTCACTTACCCGCCCTTTAATAAACGCTTGTAATAAAATTTAATTGATCAAAGCGTAGTTCCTTGGGTATGATTTAGGAATACCCTGATGCCTACCTTCCAACTGATAGTTATTGTAGAGTGACTGATATAGGGGAAAATTTGTAACTAATATATTTTATTGAAACTGTAATCACGAGTTTGTTATTTGTATTTAGTAAACAAAATATATAACAAACTTTGTTATTGCAAAAGTATAATTATATGAAACAAAATACCATAAAGACATTGTACCTATTTTTTTTTTCATTAGTTGTCATGAATGTCGAAAACTCAATAATTTAAATATTTAAGCCTGGGATATTCCATGATAATTTACTATAGAAAGCTCAAAATACCACCGGTTTCACTCAAAACACTGTTTAAATATGGAGCTTATGTTTTTCGAATATATTTTACCGCCTAAAAATAAAAAAAAGCATACAGAACTATTTTATATTTTTTTATATATTTTGACAATAAAATTATTATTTATACTGGTTTATTTCTATATTCATATACTCCGTACCATTAAAAGGTATATTTTGCATCTATCTGTTGTTAAACTTATTTAACATTTCCTCAAAACTTCTTAACGTCCGCAAATCAATCATAAAGGTTCCAGAAAACACCAAACATACGCGTGATAAATGAATTTTCTTGTTTCATTTTCTTTACGCGCAATTTATTTATTGTGTTTACTTCATATCATATCACCAATTAATAAAGACCTCTGACCAGAACAGCTTCGAGACTACATCGTATTTGTATGCAGTGTCACGTTAAGTTGGTAATCTCACACACGTATTTTCGCGGGCCCTCAAGCTAATGTAATAGATGAGGTGTTCTCATTAATTACAAAGAACGTCGGGACCATCGGGTTGGCGGTAACTCGAACAAATTAATAAGATTATTAACTCCTTCCGACAAGTCATTCTTTCTCATACATTTGAGAACTCCACGGCCAAATTCGTTAAGACGTTAATAGTTACCGAACGTATTCTATTTATATTATCAGATTAGTCGAAATTCAATTTATGCTACGTCAGAAAGAGATTTCTTATTATCGTCAAAATCATACCCGTTAATTATATGTTTTTGTGGATTCGTTTATAGACAAGGACAAAACCTTTTTGTAGTGTCGTCGAGGCTGTCTTAACCAGCACGTGATTGATTGTTAATGAAGTGCTAGGGCTATAGTTATTAATGACCGCACGCCGCCTTCTTTATTTACCCACTAACACCTATTAGCCCACCGTGTCTGTTACACTGACGTATAATATATCATCTCTAGAAATGGATCAATCAATTTAACGTAATATATTGTGACGGTAAAATCACCCTCCGTTTAATAACTCTTTTATATTAAGAACTTATTACATTTATTCTATTTATTTTATTTATTATTTCGATGAAAAATTATATCATAAAAATATTATATATCAGAAATATTTTTGAAATATACCAATTAAGATTAAATTAAAATAAAATCACTGATAATAATAATAAACAAATTCAAATGTAACAATTCTCATCAGCCCTCGGTGAAAGGGTTTTGTTTTATTTCAATTAATTCGCAATCACAAAAGAGTTTGAGACCGCAGCAGTCACTCTATCGTCGACAATTTAAACAGATGTCGTGTTAAGGAGGTCCTCTCAGAATATTCGTTTGGAATTTAAATTGCAAATTCGTGTGGTGGCAGGTGCAGCCTCACGATTGAATGTCTAATATCTCTCTCTATCCTATCAGATATAGATTCTCTTTCTCACTTTCTCGAGTCGTTCAAAATCAACGAATAATGAACGTCAACAAATAAAACTCGAGCGTTACTAATTACTGGGCCCGTTCAAACGAAGAGAGGTAATCTTTGCACTTTATTTCAAAGAGGAAATCTTGAAGCTAATGGTGTTAATTTAAAAGAGGCCGATGACTGTGATTTTTTTCCGCCATGAATTTTCAAACTCATGATTTATTGACTGCGAAAATAGTTGTATTACCAACGGCTATATTCACTATTTCATAGATGGACAATTGAATCCCAAGTAAAATGTCAGTCACACACAGGGTTCTAAACTAAACAGAGGGTGTGATTCATTATGAGGAGGGCAACGGCCGCAGGTAGTACGCTCTAAATTAAAGTTTGGCTCATTCGCGATGTGTACACTGTAGAGGCTACTTACGAAGTCCGATCACGAATTGGACGGCCTTAATGAATGAAGAAATATCGATCAACCCCTGCTGTATACAGTACACAATGCTGTGCCCCTTTTGTTGTAAAAACAAATATTATTAATTGTTTTTATTCAGAAATAAATTCTATCACAAAACATTTCAAAACATGAAAAAAAAAGTTGTCAAATATGAAGAAAATATTCCAAAGAGAAATTAGATTACTCGTTAATCTTAGTCGAGGCAAATCAAACCTTCTTTCGTAGGCCAGTAATTAGCTTCCCAATTTTAAAGAGCGGCTCCACGCGGTACCACCCATCAATCCGCACCCCTGCCCGTTGCCGAATCGATGATAATTAATTATTTTTGACGTAATCACAGCCAAAATCCATTCTACATTTTAGCTAATTCATGTCCCTATAATAAAACAGGACGACGCTTTTAATGTTGGCCGGATGAAATTGATAAAAAATAAATAAGATTCTGTATAACTTTCCGCAAAGTCAAACAAAATTCGGCGTTAGCTTACGATGCTAGAAGTTACGTGATTAATAAGTCTTGAAAAAAAAATTTAATCGATCGTTAGAAAATCAATTTTCTTCCTCATTATTTCAAATACATTCTATTTCATAAACAATAGCGAGATACATTGAAATCTACACTCCATAGCAGTGACAAGGGATCTTTGTTAGGTGCGAGATACATACAATCGGCAGGGTACTGTGTCAATATTGGACACGTCAGATAATAGACTAAGATTCGGATGTGGGCAACTGTCGGATACAACAAGGCTAATAGATGTTAGATGTTGGGGAACTTTCGACTCCATATCATGTAAACCTCGAAACATTACTATTAAGACTATTTGCTTGTAATTTCAAATAACATTTATGAATTTGTACTTTATCGGTCTATATACATAAGAACTCTACTTACATACACATATACAAAAACGATTAAAACTAATATATTGTTCGCTAACATATTGCACCTAAATTATTACCTAAACATAATTCCACTTGTTTGCAACCAAAAAAGTAAATCAAGACATTTTCCAATTAGCGCTGCAGAAATTAAATATTTTGATACACGGAGGGAGAATAAGAATATCGAAAGCATAGAATGCGGGCAAGTTGTTGGTACTTAAAAAATACATAGTGAAAACATTAGGTTCCCTGTGGGTTGGGCCCGTGATTAAACTCAGCGAGGCATGCATAACGAGCTACGTATGTTTGAACGCTTACAAATACTTTCCAAGTTGGTTTGTGCACGGACAGCGGTTACGTGCGATCACCTGCGCTTGTTCATAGACTAAAACGGCTTGAATTTCTCTCATTTTTCAAGTAATTTCGACGGGTAAACGACGCTGTAAACGAGATCTATTTCATCTAAATTATTGAAATGATAGCTATATTAATATATATGACGTTCTTCGACGTTTTTATTACATATTATGAACAAAACAAAGACGTGCAAAATTAAATTATATTATAAATCCATACGATGATTGGGTGGCCACATGCTAATGCAAGAAGTTTTTAATTAAAAGCGTCCGCCGTTAAGAGGCTACGTAATGGCTGATCCTCAGGAGGGATCCAATATTGGGTGTGTATAGGGAAAGCCAAAATACAAACATATTTAGGTCCGATACGTTGCGTAGTGTTCTCAACGGCTAATCACCGGACAGAATGTAAGGATGTTCGTGTACACAATGCCTTATACCCCTTTCTTATTAATATTATCCAATATCTGTTTACCTTGGTTAATCCACTGTAATTAAAACAAGGCACCCGATATATATATTCCGTTAAACTTAAATGAAAATTCTTATAAAATATACTTTGGATTTACGTCTTTATATCACTGTTCAGAAATATTACAAGTATTTTATTTATTTACAGATGCGAGAGACTCCAACGACGTTAACACTGACAAGGTAAGTAAATTGAGATTTCAAATCGGTTTTTAACTAAAAAAACAACGCTCGAAAAGCACTCGACTTCCCCTGAGTGCAATAGAAAACTTCGCCGTCGACTTTATAGCCTGTGTGACCGCCAAACGTCGCCGAGGAAAAGTGCAAGCTTGTTTACTCATATATCAGTGGTAACGTCGGCATTTCTTTCTGATAAGCTCGCTCCCTCGCTGCCAATAAAGTGATTAAGCCACAAATTGCAAGGCGACTTCCCACGTTCACTAGCGGCGGGATGTTTCGTATCTCGTTTATTGAGTTTTATTTCAAGATTTTATTCTTTATTTTCATATACATTAGTTGATGTGGAACTGAATTGATTTGGTTTAATCGTTTTGAAAATATTTCGTTCAAGTATTTCTTTAGACTTAAGAACATTAATACGTCCGTAAATAATTATTAGTAATTCTATATTATAATATGGAGATACGCGTATTGAAACCGACTATCCATATTATTATTAATTAGGCTAAGCACTGTATAAATAATACTAAAATGATATTAAATCTTCACAGAATTATCTTCAAACAAATATTGAACAACATTTGGAGTTCCCTATTTTTTTACATCTATCGAATGGCTCTATTACAAATAAATTGCTCTTGGAAACCGTTCCACATGTTATAAATTTCATACGTGCTGAGAAATGACATACGGTATTATTTATTACTAACTTTTGTTTCGAAAATGAAAGGAGACATTTTTATATAATTGCAGTTGGTTTTGTAAGGGTCAGTCCAAACAAGAATACGAATCACAAATATGAAACAAAAAATCAAAAAAAAACTCTTATTTAATATTAAAACTGGAACTTTTCATACATAACCTTAATACGTAAGTTTACATTTTATATATGCATCATTAAAAAGTCGCATGTATTATAAAATTTATACTTACAATACTTAATGATCAAAAATAGAAACATAAGCAATATAATTGACATATAATTGTTGGAAATAAAACAAACACTCAGTTCAAGGCACATTAGCATCTGTCAGAGAATAATTCAACGTTCTACCCTCAGTATTATTATCACGGCATTAGTATGAGGCGCCATTAGCTCTACAAATGACACTAAAATGAAATCTATTCATTTCTTTAGAGCGGAGTCAATCGAGTCTAATATTGTCCAATTTCACGCGATCCGAACATTAACGTGGAATCCTCGCGAGTTGACGGTTCGCCTCACTATTTGTAATACAAACGTTAATAAACAATCGGGATTCAAAGGATGGTAATGGAACGTAGAAAGGTTCAAAATACGAAATCCTTATACCTTTAGTAAATGATATCTGGGTAGTCTTACAATGTAATAAATTTTTGTTATTGGTTTTGGTAATGAAGCGGTATCACCACCTATAAAGTTTTTTGGGTGACAGAGATGTCAATGTTAAACTTTTCTTTCGACGATTAAATTAAAGTACAGTTTTAGAAATATACACATTGTACTTTGGCATTTGCCTTTTACGTTTCAGTTCCAAAAATATATGACTATATAGGTCTATACTAGGACTACACCTATATACATATATTGCAAATGTAACCTTTACAAAAAGTACCAATATTGCAACTACTACTTCAATAAATAAAATTATTCTTATTGCTTATAAATTTTATGTTAAGCAATGTTACTTCTGTTACTTTACTTCAGCAAATCATAATCTAGTTCCTAATAATAATACTTAAAATGCTCATGTATTTGCTTGTGTTATATAATAATCTCAATAAAAAGTTTGTTTATCGATAAATTTTGGTCACCCATAACCCGTTGCAATGCGTCAGTTTAATCAATGTCGTCATGGTATAGATTTGGCGATAAGATCCTTCATATCATTGCCGTGTCGTGTTTTACGACTCAATTTATGAACCGGTTTATCTTATAATAATATCTTATTCGTTATAGAGACTCTTTATTTCATATATAATGAATTTCACACATTAAACAGCAACACTACAAAATTTTAACAAAATTGAACTTTATATATTACATAGTTCTTGTCCAGATATGTGAAAATTAATTTTTATTCTTTAGGTCAATTCCTTGTCGTTAATCATAAAATTAATCGGATTATTTGGTACATTCCTTACTATTCTTGAAACTTAAAATTACTGAAATTAATAAAAGACAATTTGTGAAACGAGATTAAATGAAATTTAACAACCATCAAATTGCTTATGAAATGATACGTTTCTGTGTATAATTTCCTCGTTTGTGAAAAGAACCATTCAAAATTCAACTAAGCTATAGTATTAACAAAAAATTGGCTCTATTACAAAACTATTTACCTTCGGTAACAATCTTGATCGAATAAAAAATTAACCTATGGAGGGTAACGCTACAGTAACGAAATTGCGTCTTATAAGTGTAGGGCCGACGAAAAAGACTGAGTAGGACATAATACAGCATAATTCGCATAAAATTAAATAGAAATACGTGAAATTATGTTTTAACATTAAATAAATTTTGAGCTAATACTTTATTAAAATCTAAAATATAGAAAGAAATAGCATGATAGCTTAATGAATGAAGCAACTGAAAAGTAATATGCCTGAGGTTCGAATTTTTTTCCCATTAAAATTTTTAATAAAACTACCCACAGTCAAAATCCAAATTATAATAATAACTTTTAAGTTTAACATGATTTTATTGTAAAATAAACTAATTAAGTTACCTATGCCTGTACTTCATACACTAAATTAAAAACAATATTTTACACAAGTTACGGCCCTATTTATGACAAATTTGTTCGTCACGATCAATTTTAATTTAAGTTAAATTCATTTAAGAATTCTTATTATCTACAAAATTTTATATTTCAATACAAAAAACAAGAAAATCTATCACTTCGATTTAAGTATTAACATAATTTTATACAGGACTATGAAAATAAAACTGAGGCGGCTGGATTCAAAAGAAATATTAATTCCGGCGCATATTTTATGCAAGCCATAGTGATATTTATTACTTGGCGAACAGAGTCTATTTTTGAAGATTTTGACCGCAGTTTAAAGGTTTTTTTGTAGCCACAAGGCGCAGTACGTGTCGTGTTCTACGAATCCAAATGTATTTTTTTCTATTGAATTATAAAATCAATTAAGCGACGTCTACATCATGTTACTGTATATTTTTTTTATCTTTCTTATTATGTTGATGAGATCTTATTATGCTGTCATTTACATGCTGCGATATTTTTGACATTTTAGTGACAAATTTGGTTGTACGTAAAAACCACCAAGTGAGGTTTGAGCAGTGTGGTGAGTTAAGTTTCAATACATTGCCATATTTTAATAAGCCTGAGCATACCAGTTTAATGCTGGTGGATACGTTAAAATTACATTCATATCATTTTGTGTAGAACTATCTAAAATAGCTATTGTACTGATTTAAACAATAAAAAGCATTAAAATTTCAACTATCAAATTAACATGAATCTAATTCGATTAAATTCATTTTATAAAATCAAATCATCGTAGAGATTTTATAAAACACTGCTTTTCACTTGAGCAGTCAAAAACAATTCTTATTCAAATGAAACAAAAAGCAATTAACGGAGGAGATATCCCTCGGTCCTCCGAGGATACTAGCGGAGAGATTATTGAAAAAATAATTAATAAATATTTATGGCGGGCCACCTGAGGAACGACACGGTTAGGATTCCGTTTTTATCCACTGCTTGAGTAGGCATCTGCAGCGTAACACGGGAAGGCGGTTTATTACGAATGCAAAATTTTCCATTCATATTCAAAATTTTATATCCCGATGTGGCTGGGAGAGCTAATTTATTCCGGGGGTGCAAGGAGACGTCCCAGCACCTCGCGTCTTGGGGGGATTAAGCAAGGGTTGAGCATTGCGAAATTGACAGGTGCCCATCAAAAATTACAATTAATAATTGAGACGGGAACATTCGTGTAATGCAAACGAAATAATGGTATGCCTGATGACCTAAAAATAAAGTACAGAATATGTTGTCGTTTAGGATACTAAATCACAAGCGAAGACTCGGAGCTTGTGTACAAAAGCATCCCACACGAATGATCCCGCCGACATTACGTCACTAGTCCATCGTCCGTCCGTCACGCGACTGTAAACATCGTGGCGCATCCATTACTCGTTTTACAGCTGGGACACAGTTTAATGGCGGTAATCCACTACTAACGAAGTTTTACTGCCAGTTACGACTGGCAAAATACAGCAATCAGAATTTATCTACAGGCTATTTCATTTCCCTAATTCGTGTATACCATCGAGTTTTACACGAACGCTTCGGAAATTTGAATGTTATTTTTTGTGTATCGAAAAACACTGTCAAGTATTCATATTTTTTTTAAGAAAATATATTTATTATTTTAATAAAACATTCCACTTTTGAAAAGATTTTACGATTAAACTTAATTGTTATAAAAACATAAATGAAACAAATAGCACGCATTCATTTAAACGCTTTCCCCAAAAATTGACATTTATTTGGAAGTGGTCAAAAATTGCATACACGATAAATCCCCGCCAGTGTACTATAACTCATTGTGATATCAGAACGAACATTGGATTTGTGTAACAAATGATGGTGCTCTATCAAAAAGTCAATATAAACCTATGAATGTCCGATGGAGCCGAGCTATGGATGACTTCGATCTGTTTTGTTCTGCAGTATGTCAATTAATGTACTGTTTTATTACTTACGTATATTTACATGATAAATTTATAGTATGTGATGAATTCGTTTATTGTAGATTACTTTTTATATTCAACAAATTAACTGTAAACCTTACTTCATATCTTTTTTTGACAACTATTAAAGATGGAGTATCTTCTAGGATTTCTTGAAAATTAATATAAATGTTTTAAAACTAAAAATACCAAATTACGAAAAACTTTTAATATATTCGAATTTATATTTATTACGTATTTGTATACTTTTGTATAAATTTATGCAATGCAATGCACTGTTATCTCTTATTATGAATGGAAGTCATTTTTCAGTCACGGGAGCCGCAGGCGCCTTCACTCGGGACGAGCTCATTCAATAATTATTTCCGAAGCTTCGTTGATATTCCATATAGGAAACTGTCCACTTAATGAATTATTATGAAATAATTTGCTATTAAAATAAAAAATAAAAATTAAAACCATAATTACAAATCATTATATTAAAGGCGCGGGCGCATTTTCATAATCCCAACATTCCCCTATCCGCGCAATTCCATCAAGAATTTCATCTCAGCTACGTCGTAAATATTTTGTCCGATTAACCGTTCGACAGCCGCGAGGCGTAAGAAAATGTTAATTAACGAATCCATTGTTTCCCCGCCCGACGGCTCCAAGATGGTGCCGCTTCCGTTTCCGCCGGCCGCCTTCTTTATGTACGTTTCCCTTATTTTTACATTAGACGGGTGTATTGTGGTGTGACTATGGCGCACCAGAGTATAATGATTTTAATTTCCTCTAATCAAGCCTTCGGCGGGGTTTAAGAATTCTAATCGTGAACGACGCCACCGCAGCTGACAGAAACATCAGCACTTATTCTGATTGCGACGAGTGTGGTGCTGAATAATTAATACGCCTTTATTATGAATTACACCACGAAACAAAGCCACTGTGACGCTGTAATTTATTGTTACAACATCTTATACTCTTCATTTTGTACATTGTTTTGACACTGTAATTGTTAAATTGTGTACACCTAGACCTATTTTGTAAAATTTAATATAAATGTATAAGAACCAGAAGTCGCTATTGACAGTTAGAACACGTTCAATCAGATCAAAATTTTAAGAAACCATTCAACTATAAAGCAAGGCTATCGATGTACTAAACATTGATAGCAGTTATCAAAAAGATTACTGCGAGCAAAGTTTAATTATATGAGGGCGGAGAGCAACCCCTTCGTTCAATTCTCAGTAACGACCACATATCAGTCGTCTGAATCTCGTGGCACTTACAATATTTTTTTTACCTCTAAAATCAAGTAATCGTAAATCTCTATTTAATTTACAAACAATAGATTTATTCAATATTGATACATTAGTTATAATTTTTTTCTTCTAAATAAGTAATATTAAAATAATATTTTAAAGTCAAGCCATAATGAATTGTAAGTACATCTTATATTTACAATGAAAGACTTATGTTTAAAATAAACGTGAGTAAAGTCTTAATATAAACATTTTTTATTTCGATTTTTAAATGTTATCTCTAAAAAGGTGGTGTCATACTAGATCCGTTTAAATAACCCTTCCAGAGTGTTAAAAGCTCTATTCAAAATTCATGTCAAAAGATAAAATTTTCCCACACTCTATGCCATTCAACGCATACTTTTGAAAACCATATTCGCGGTGTTTCCTGCGGTCCATACAATTAAGACAACCCTTGCAGGCGTGATGCTCTGCATTCAAATGCGAAGCCCTGCCGCAATACAGAGCTTAACACCACGGAATTGAGTGCGAAAATAACCGACTTGAAAACCTTATACCATAAATTATGGGAACCAGATTAATTTCGAACGAGCATAGTCCTAAAGCTTTTAAATCTATAACTGATATAAAATTTAGAATTACTTTCTTTTTGAAGTACAACTTCTCCTCATTCGAAAGTTATTCTGTAATAGAAATTTTTAATAATTATGTGTAGAAAACTATTTGTTAATATTAAAGAACATAACTATTAATATAATGGACGATATTTGTTATAAAATAATAATAAAATATATTTAAAAAAGAATTATTGATCTTATTTAAGATGACTAACTCAAAATATTCTATCTGGAAAAACTTAACACTGTAACTTTTCTGATTGTTAACAAACAATCATCGAATGTAATTGTTACGACAAATATAATGTTATAAGATTTACTACAGCGTAATAACTTCATCCCCGACATACTCATAACCCTCGAATAAATAAAGCAGCAATAAATATGAAAAACGATTACAGATCAATGAAGCGTTGCTTCCCTCTCGGGGCGCAAATAAAAACCTGAGTACACACTTCAAATATGCTTTTCTTAATCGTTCTCATAAAACAAAGATCAGTCTACAATCTCCCCCGCGCGTAAAAATATAAAACCGGCCCCCATTGCTCATATTGCGTTTGTTAGTTCCAATTTTCCCCGCAAATTGTTTCCCATTGGAGACAAAATCTATATTGTTTAAATTCCGGGTGTTGTTAGAGGTAATAGAAAATACAAATGGCGTATTACGTACAGCGGTCGATATTACTTTAAATTTGACTTCGTTATGTCTTTGTTATCTCAATAGGATTAAAATTTGTCATGAAATTGAACAAATTTTATAAATACCTATATAATTAGTATATTAAAAGTGTCACTAGCACGTTTTAGAATATATTTAAAAGTTCTGTAACGAGGCCTCGCCTAAGGTATTTTTAAGATTGGCTTAAAATCTCCCTACAGATGTGTCATTGTAATTTGCCGAGGGATGACGGATACCAGCCCAGGATTATAATACCGTAAGCCATTTTAATCTTAACTTAGTTAAAAATCTTGCGTCCGACATTAGCATTAATCACTTTTGACAGCCGCTGTAATGGATATGTTATAAATACTTATACATTGGCAGTATATATATTATCATAATTTTCTTAATTGTAAACAATACGAAAAAAAAATTTAAATCCAAAATTATTTTTAAATAAAATAAAAAAATCAAAGCATTATATATTAACTAAATAAGACTACAGTTCCACTTTTATGAATGTGTAAGCTAGTTACGGTGAATGAAATGAAGGGTTTAACAAAAACATCCCTGAAATCAGTATTTAAAACGAATCGAATTATAATATAACAAAGGAAAATGCCCTCATCAAGCATGAATCTGAATCTTAATTGAACGCCGACATTGAGAGATTTCAATTCAATTACTAAACCATATTTAGCGAAATCCAATCCCCTTTTCCCTGAGAAATAATATTATTTATTCACAAAAAAAATAACACAAAACGCGGTTAGGAGACGCCGATCGCTATGTTGGTTTAACTGAGATCATTCGATGTAAAAGTTGAGGCCGAGGAAGGCAGGAAGGAAACTTGGTAAAGCGAAACCCTCTAAAAATGATTGATGCCATAGAACGCCGGGGGACTGAGGAACTGACGTTGCTCAACTTGAACGTTTTAAAACGAATGAACGTCGAACCGATGGAAATTTGAAAATGAAGATCATTAGCGCTATATCGACGCACCGATCCCCAGTTTCATTATTGCGATGGAATTTCGCTTTTTTTTTATTCAGCAGTTTTATTGGCCGTCCGTCAATCATGTTCGGTGAACGATTAGATTTGAACTAGCTGGAACGGAGGCCGTTTAACAATGGCGATCGATTGCAATCGTATAACCAATTTGTTGGCTTATTTGAAGGATCGAACAATTGTTTGAAGACATGTTATTACATGGGGCGTTTAGCCTGAGAGCTAACAAGCTTCGACGTGGTTTGTTTCTACTGAGTCTTTGTTAGGAATATAACAATTAGGTAGACAAAGCGGCTGGTTGCGGACTATGTTATCGCAGGTGCTTCTCGCACACAATGCTGCCGCGACAATGCATGCCCAATATCTTTATGCTGCCTGGTGCTGAAGGCCGATGCACCCGTTTGTTAAATCAGACTCCTCGCTACGTTTAAGGTAACGGACACAGACTAGAAAAGTTCAGAGGTGTCCTCCGTTAAGTACTTTGTTTAAAGAATGATTGATATAAAAAATATACGTATAGTGTACCAACCATAAAAGATCACAAGACAAAACTGAATCATACATAACTTTTACAAATTATAAAGATATTATTTTATAAATTCACAGAAACCTTTCAAAATGTTTATCACAACACACATTCTAATAAAAATTAAGTATATATTACCATTCTAGACATGTTGTATCTGTTTTATACCATCTTTGGATCGCCGAGACACCTCGAAGCCAACGCTTTGTGCTCATTTCCTCGGAGCGTCTCTCGACACTCGTCTTCCTACACTCTTGAATGCACATTTGATGTTCTCCCTTATTCGACGACAGTCATAAGCGTATTTTACTTTCAACTATACTTTGCTTACAAAGTCAGAAAAGATGCCAATAAAAATTTACACTAAAAAATATAACAATCAATGGACAAACTAAGTTGAATAACAAATAAATGTAAGCCTAAATTCCAAACAATAAACTTTAAAGCAGTCAATCGTTAGTACAAATGTAAACACAAAACGATTAATCGCAAGCAAATTAACAATTCGTGTAACAAGTGACGCGTCAGTGAACATTCACGCAATGAACGTTGGCATGACACCTGCGGATGTTGAGTTTAATCGCATAAAGAGCTAATTGTCTGTGCGGATTCCGCAGGTAAACACTACACAACCGTTCACACACTACCACAGATTCAACAATATAGTTCCAACCTTCCAAATTCAAATTACCTTTGTTAGCAAACAGTTATACAAATAAGATTTATTACTTTTTTTTTGTCTATATAACATTTAAAAATATATGGTAAGCAATAAAAAATCTTTTTAAGTGTATGATTAAAAAAAATATATGTTTTTATTTCTTATAATTATAATGTATTCAGTTAGAACCAACAAAATTAAAAAGATTTTATTTAAACATTATGAAAAACATCAATTTACTTTGGCAGTATATATTCCATATTTTTTTTTAATGCTGTCATCCATCTTACGTAAAATGTAAATAATACATTTACTTACTATCCTTACTTTCACGATTACTACAAACGTACCTTAATAGGTTAATCGTCGATCGTGTACGGATAATTCGACATGGAGTGATTTAATTCCAACTGATATTTATGAGCGAGCGCTTACCTTAATGGCAATTTGACTTAACAAGGCATAAATGTTGTTTGATATGAAACTGAAATCTCATATAGACGTATATATTATATTACCTCCGATAATATTCACTTGATTAACGTAGGAGTACTAATGAAACAAAGTACTTTAATTTGAAAAAAAATAGTATAATTAAATCGTGATGGACATGTAGTATTAAATTTATTACACGTTGTCCCCACTATTGTTTATTTTATGATATTTTTATAACAAGGGTGATGTTTAGTCAAATGAGAAGAAGTGAAAAACATAGGGACACAAGTCACCATAAAATCGGAGTTATGTTTTATTACATACGTGCTTTGAATAAAGGTGACTAAATCGCTAAAGTGCCGCTTCTTTAGACAAAAAAATGATAATAAATAAGTTTTTCTAGTAGTTTCATATGAATTATGTAAATTCCTTATTTTTAATTTTGGCTACGGAGACAAAAAAAAGGTTATATTTCTAACTATTATGTAATGTAGAAACATAATACATATATGTACATAGAAGTAGATGTAAATAGGTAATGTGCAGCTTAATAGTGACTAAATTGTATTTATGTACCGCATATATATGGTATTTTAAAAGAAAAAAAAATGTTGATAAATTGAATGCATTATACAAAGTTTATAACAATATATACGGAAATTTAAATCTGATATTCGTCGCAGCAAGCCATCACGCGTCGATATCTTGACGCCGTCTCCAGCAATTCTTTATTATTCATAGTACGATCTCGTTCAGAGTGTTTTATATGAGCGACGATCGAGTATCAATTTGTACAGAACCGCCCCGTATTAGCATTTCCCTAGACCTGCCTTGTTTTACGGCAGAATATAAAAAAGTCTTTGGCATAGTTTGAATTGTAACGATTACGGGGAGACACATTCTATTAATTTTTATATTAAAACAGTAATTTTAACTTTGACGTTATAATAAATTCTCGTATTGACTATTGCTTTCGTGTTCTTCTAGCATCAAGTGGAGCTGATTAATTTTTACTTATACATATATAAATCAGATAGCTGTATTATTAAAAGCATAATTAAAATTTTATTGTTACCGAAAATTTTAAAAAAAAAAAAGGGTGTCAAACCGAAATAATATAAACGATGAAACCAAAAATATCCATCATTAATGCTGTATAGTAATAGAATAAATTAATTAAACGTATCTATGAGTACAATACAGAAACTATTTTAAACAAAAGAAACAAAACAAAACCGCGTACAAAACTCCAATCCCGCGAAGAGCGCTCAGCTCATTTCATCTTAACAAAGCAAAGTCTAAGCCACAATACGTTAAGTATCTCACAACGTTTATGAGTGTTCATTAAAGATACGAACATGGAGACAACTAAATTGCCTCGTCGGCTATCTGGAATCGGATATTTGGAATTTACATTTTTAAAACAGCATCTAACAGTTTTTGACAAATTTCATGTTAATTAATTTTTTTTAAGTTCTTCATTTGTACCTCATATATGATTTAATCTATTCAGTTATTTATATAATATCTTACATAAATTGCAAGGTCTTTTATAGTTTTATTAAACATACATTCGAATTTAAGTTGCTCCATAAGGTTGTCACGAACACAATACCTTATTCAATGATTTTCGCTAAGGAAATGAGCATTCATTCCGCTGCACTAGAATCTGTTTCCATTACAATAATCCAAGTCGGAGTATTTATTTTTTTTGGTCTAGCTTACGATAACTGAATTAATAATTACAAAATAGCATGCATTGATAAAAGCTGATGCTTTTATTGTAATATAAAATCAACAATAATTTTGTACGACACTACATCGGGGTGCAATGAAAACGAACATATAGTCATGTATAGTTAAACTAACAAGGGGCTGTTAATTTAAATTTACTATCTTAACGTCGCGTAATGAACGGGAAGATGATTGCTATAATGGGATTGTAGATTTCGTCGCGAAGTCATAAGTATTCTGTGTTCATTTCAATATACATAACAACGTAATGTCTGCTCGTGATAAAATGAAAACTAGATTTAACGAAATTGTTGATGTAAGTTTAATGACTCTATAAATTATGAACAGCTGGGAACCGGTGGTAATATACATAACTGAATATATATATATATATATATATATATATATATGTATATTAACATTATTTAACAATTTCTTGATCACGAATCAATCATTTAATATGAAAAAATATATATTTTATTGAATAAGAAATATCTTAAGGTTCTATTGAGTATATACTCGTACAGGCTGGCAAGTCTGAACTAAGCCAAGACGTGATATTAGCGATCATGTAAATTTACGGTTGGCAATTTTTAATTAGTGGCGTCTGAGCATCTGTCTGGAGACAATTGTGGCTGGCTGAGTGGCTGTCAGGTGACAACGGAGGCGTCGGGGGCGGTTGAGCGTGGCATTTTACGGCCTTTATGCATATTTGATGGCACCGACATAATCTCAGTGAGGGTGCAACGTGTGAGATGTTCTTAAAACGCCCTCATATTAAACTCGTTTGTTTTCGTTGCCAATATTTTATTTGAATTATTTATTATAAATTAAGATTATCGCTTTGGCTCACTTCCGATACTTGTTATGTTTTTTTTTAAGTTAATTAGTTATTTCGAGAACACAGATTAAGTAATTTTTACTTATGCATTATATATTATTTATAATATTGTAATTTTTAGGACATCCGACAAATCATAAAAAAAAAAATAAAACAGTCTAATTTGTCAAATCATAATAAAGTAATTTATTGACCAAAATTAAATAAGAAAAATATTCACATCTTATCTCAGATTTATTTATTAATAGCGTTATAAACAACCGTTACCGAATATTGAATTATAAAACATGAATCCGTAGCGTGAACACCAAACCGTAAATTAATTCTGTAACATTAGTAACCTTAAATAATCCATCGCTTTAAGCCAGAGTCGATGAATTCGAAAATAATTACAGACATTAGAGGAATAATAAGAGTGCCGTATCAATTACTGGCCGTAAGCAAACAGGGTATTACGTGCTCAATATTAAAATCAAATTTAGGGACCGCCCCCATTTGTAAAACACCTAAATATAGGACAGAATTTGACGTGTGGCACACCAACTGTGAGGTACTACCAGCATCGTAAAACACAAAATTAGCAAAGTTATCATATTATCACATTGCTATGAAAAATAACTAGGATTTGAAACTCACCATCAATATTATTTCAAACAAATCTCAACTTTGCCTTACCTATAACTATGTATGTCATAAATATGTAAGTATATGAGCATGCATCGATATGTGAATGTTTGTTAATACTTATAATATTATAATATTTCAGCTTGCGTATTATATAAATATACAAAATACAAAAAATGAGTACCTAAACAAGTAAACAAGATTATTACATAATTTTTAATATTGGCGTAACCTCTGCGAGCAAAGTTAAATTGAGCAGCTATACATAAATGATATGAAAGATATTTCACAACAATAAATATTAACCGTTTCAAAGAGTTGGGAAATATTCGAAGTTTTTCCGTAACTTGCGATCAGTACTTAAACAGTTGACTGCTGCGCAACATCAATTAAAATCTCATTTCGTAACAGTCTCCAAACACGTTATTTTCACATAAAATAGTCCAAAGGCTCTATTTCACAATTCAAACTGGAAAAATAACTTTTGTTGTAGCACCTTGCAGTTAATTTCTGGAATCCTTACATTACATAAATAACTGTTATTTATTACTTGTTATATAATGAAGATAAAATTACTGTTATAATACAAACAATCTTTACAAAATACTCTTTTTCAAGATGTCGATAATATATTTCATATTTTCTGTCTTATCTTTTATGTAAATGAAATTTTTATTGTTGCAGGATCACGAAGAAATACAAATAACTCACAAGCTTTTCCGACCATCGACGTCAAAATCGTAAGTACTGTATTTATAATTAAAAATAACGATTCATACTTAATCCACAACCACGATATTTAAAATACCAATAAAAATATATATTCAAAAATAATTGATTATGACGAAAGTAATCCAAAAATTTTAACGGTTTCAGCCACAACCACAATATTGAAAAATATCCACAAGAAATAATGTTTTAGAAAAATTACTCAGAAATGTACTCGCAAATTACTCGAAAAGAACTAACTAGAATGAAATAAAAGCGGAATAATTCAAATGATTTCCGTACTACATCATTTAAATAAGACACGCGTAATTCTTGACGCCTCCAGCATAACTCGTAAAGCTCGGCAATTGTCTGGTGCCATATTTATATTATTTATGTGTACTTGCAAATACGTGCGGGGAACGTGATCCAGCCGTTGTAATTACTGCGTGACTTATTGCCGAACAGATAACACGTAATTCTACCAGATTACATTGACCTTAGATATGAATAGTATTTTTAATAAATCCAATAACATGTGAAGTTATTTCTTTTGTAAAACTCATTTCATGAATAATTCTGATTATAAGAACTAGTGTCCTCTTTTAAAAATTAATATCGAACCACAATTTTCATATTGTTTTGAGCGTATTAAATTTTGTTTGAATAATTTTATTCAATAATTAAAACATACTATACTGCGCTATATTTTTTTAAGATTAATATTATTAAAAATCTTATAATGTGAGGAAATTTCGAATAACTTTTATGCAAAATTTTCAACAAAAATGACATTAAAAAACTATATTATTTATCCACACATCTCAAGACTTTTGTTTCTTGGATTATCAATATGGAGGTCTTGAAATAATGGTAGCGTCTGCCGCGAGGGTACGAACTTTATCTTCCACAGCTTGATCGTGACTCCCCGAAAGAGATTTCTGTAATTACACTGATTATGACTACGACCGTGCCTTATTTTACGACCCCTGTGATACAGAACATAAAAATACTGTATATACTGCAAAGAAATATGCAATTTTCGAATTAGTTTAAAAGTTTTTGGCACTCACGCTGCCAATAGCATCAAATTTGGCCGCTTCAAACATTAAACTTGTAAATATATGTTTATATATATAACAATTATATGAAAAGTATTTTAGTTTAAGGTTGTATCTGTAATAAAATGTAAACTTTATATACAGGCAGGATCATAAATACAGTTTTGGCAAAATATTCAGCTCGTGTCGATGTATTTGCTAGTGAACATATTCTATTTCAATTTTAATTCAAGTTATTAAATAATTTTTTCTTTTATGTAGTACATGTACAGCTGGTAGAATCTTTTAATTTTTTTATATAGTACAAAGTTACTAAATAAGATAATAGATGGCACCTCTTTCTCAATATGACGATAAATGGAATCCGCAGTAGCCGACTCAATTCAAAGCATAATAGCTTAGTTTAAAACAAGTGGCACAATATATTCCGGAGGTTGCAGATTCGAATGCTGCTCATGTAAATTAATTTTCAATCAATATTTTATATTTGTTACTAAGGTATGAATGCTATATAAATGAAGAAATATCTCAACATTGCTGTAATGTTAAAAAACCATAATTATACGAAGCTTCTGACATTTAGTAACAGTTCTTAACGGCGTTATAATATTAGATTTTTTTGTAAAATTATATAAAATACCTTTTTTTATATATACTTTATATTAATGTATTAAGAAACAGTAAATTGAAGTTACGACTCTAGAACTGGTTTAGGTACATAGTAAGTAAGTATTTAAGGGAGTGTCATATAAACTATCATGTTATTCTTCACATAAGAGATATGATCCAAAAATTTAAACATCATTTCTGGAAGAGATTGTCAGATCAGTCATTTTTTTTAAGTTTATCAAATAATTTCTTTGAGGAAATCTTATAATATTTTATCTTAATGTCACAGTAAAAATATATTTTTCAGGATGTTTTTGGATTCTTCGAGGAAATAAAAAATGCAGATACTTTAACGTACTTGGATAAAAACACTATTCATATTTTAAGACATTGTTTTTACTATTTCCTTTCAGTATTTAAAAATATATATATTTTTTTTTAATTAAAAAAAAATAAAAAAATAATAGGTTTACTTTTTTTATAACAACAGTTGTCGATATGTTCGGGCAAACACAAACTATAACTCAGGTCAAAGGCCTCATTGTAAAATTTATGAACACAATAATCCGAAAAGTTAGTCAGGCTACATCGTTCAAACAAAGTAAATGAAGATACTTAACCTTGTTGGGAAGTTTGATCCAATAAAACAAAGTTTCGAACAAACGAATGCATTAAAGTCACCCGCAAACTGATCCAATCGTAATATCGCACTTCCAGACATCGAAAGTTAGTATGCATTGACTTTGAAAAGTCGTCCAAAACTAAGTTGGGTTATGTTTATGAAACTATTTGGATGCGGGTGTGTGCGCCGATACACATGCAAGAACTCGCGCCCAACTCTAGGCATAGTTCGCTAAGTGGAACAGCTGTAAAACAAAGTAGCGAAGGGTCTAGGAACTTAGTGTGTACGTTCGCAACTATTCGGGGCCCGAACACATGTCCTCCGGAGGCGCGAAGCCGGCGAAGTCGTCGCGGCGTCGCTTCACAACTTTGACAGTTTAATTCTGAAGTACGATGACGGGCGAGGACCGCGACGGATTTATAAATAATTTAAACTAGGTTCAACAAAGTAGGACCGCGGATGATAACGAAGCCTACACCCCGCCGTCCCCCTCACCGCCTGCAGATAAACTTTTAAAATGACTTTAGAAGATTTTGAGCTTTTAATCGGTAAAGTTGTACAGTTGAGTCACAATCCTTGAACCGCTTGCGCCGGCGACGGCCGCCGCAAAACTTTGTTTTACAGGACTACTTTTGTTCTTGTTTCAAGGTTGGACTCTTAAAACAAACTCCAGTTCGACGGAGTTCGTGAACTCGGGCGCCAACAATTTACAAATTTCTCTCTTTCATAACAACTAACTGCCGCTTCGCGCGGTGAAAGTTGTCCTGCGTAGATCTTAATCGCATTGTCTGTTGCGCTCGCGGCTCGAACAGCTGATTGTGACGACAGAGTTTATCGAACTTTTGTATTATTTCACGATAGTTGGAGTTTCTACGCCGATTGCTTTACCCCTAGTGTTCCACACTTATGCAATTTCCTTCCAATTATACGAACGGCGATAGTGTAGGAAACAAACTAATAAACGAATAATTCACAATCAAAGGCGTTAAATTAAATCTCAGTTGTTTGGACTCCCTCTGATCCATTACTCAATTTGTTTAAGTGACACTGATACGGCGACTGCGATCGAAAAAAATCGTCTGCCAAATTTGACGTCGCCCCCGGCGACCGGCGGCGACTTATTTTTTCAGTTGACGCCTCACCTGCCAGGGGCTGTCGAAGTGACCTCGTGGAAAAACATTGATTGGCTTTTAATAAAACATTATCTTTCACCACTCTCCGTACATATCCACACATTTGGAATATACTTTTAACACATGGCCTATACCCGGTGACATTTAACTTCAATAATTAAAATGTGCCAGAGAATTTTAAACCATATAATGCAAGAATTATGAAATAGATTGGTATCATGAAATGGTAGTACATAACGTAATTTTAAATGCAGGTATATATCGGCTATTCCGCGTAAATTTTACGTAACTAGAAATAAATAGGTTGCGGGTGTGTGGGGCGGGTCGGTGGTGGGCGCGGCGTGCGCGCGCAGCCCCGCGGCCTCCAGCTAGTCCTGCACTCGGCCTCCGCATAGTCCGCGAATAGCGCCCCGCGAGTACCCGCGCCGCTACGACTCTCGTCCATCCGTCTACAAGCTACGGACGAAACTTTTCCCGTAGCCGCGCTACAGTGCTACGCTATTCGGTCTACGAACTTTAACTTAGGTTACGTTATTGTGTAGTGATTTTTTTTTCCTAAAAATTCTGTGAATTCGTGTTTTTTTTTAAATCTTTGTGCGTTATGAGGGATCGATTTTTGTTATAGCAATGTCGGCCCTCGTCCGACCCGTTTGGTAAGTTCGATAATTTTTATTCTTTAATTAAAATATATATATAAAAAACTTTATTTGTAAAATTTGCGGTCCGTTATTACGGATTTATTTCAGCGGTGTCGCTCAGGAAGAAAAATAATATATAGAAAAACCGTTCACGCACAAATCCCACGCTCGTAAAACCATTTCACAGAATGCTTTCAATTTTTTCGTATTGAACAGTATTTGATAAGGGAATTAGGTAAATTAGTTGACTTTGAGACATGATTTTATCAGAAATATCTAAACTATCATTTGTATTTGTAATAATAATCTCGGTTAGCTAATTAGGTTATCCTAATCAAATCACCGCTAAACGAGAATCGTCGAACCGCGACATTATTACTAAGAGGGAATACTTAATGACGCGTACCTCTAATTACCTGTATTTGTAATGGAAGTTAAGATACAGGATTTAATCTTGGAATAAAATGAAAATAATGTATAAGAATATATTTTTTTACATTTGGTCGAAAGGATTGTAAGCTAATATTTTTTTAATGATATAAGAATTTCGTCAAAATATATATTTCTTTTTGGACATTTTCGTAACAAACATGACTTATCAAAATATTTTTTCTATTATATTCCAAGGGTTAACAATATATTTTATAATGCATTATTATTTTACACTTATTTTATTAAAATATTCAGGACTAATCCTATACTTTTTTCTAAATATCTTAGTACGGCGACACAAAATTTATAAACATAAAATATATATATGAAATACATAACTTATATTTTATTATTAATGTAGGTCCTCTTTTTTTAAGTAAAAATTACATAGTGTTTACAAGATAAAGGTCTAAAATAAATAAAGCCTTAAAATGAAATTAAGTTTTTCTATTACATTTCCAAGACGTTTCGATAAATCTTCAGCAACCGTCATCGCAGGCAGACGAGATGATTTTTCGTCGGGAAAATGTCAAAAATAAAATAATTAAAATCGAAAAGCTATCCGAAAAACTTAGTTTCATTTAAATATGTATACGCGAAAATTTTAAATATCAATAAAATCTTCTTTCCTATTACTTTCCACATTCAAAAATTAGAAGAAAGAGAAAACATTTAAAATTTATATTATTAAAAATAACACTATAAAGAAAGACAAAGTCGACAATTATTTTTTTTATAAGCTATGGCCTTGTTCCCACTGGAATCGCGTCCCCACCCGGTGACGCTGTCCAAGCCACTAGGGCTAACAGCTACAGTCAAGTCGAAACTAGAAAAAAAACTGGAATCGTGAAATATTTTGCCAAAGCTATCATATACATTGTTATAAGATACTAAAAATATCAATATAAAACTGCCATTGCTTACCGCCTTATAAAATAAGCACAGTCATAAAAAAAAACAATAAAAATCAAGAGTGTTTATATCATTTATTTTAATGAAAAAAAAAATAAACCAATTCATGATTTTATTTACCCTTCGCGGTTTAACTGAAATATAATTTAACTTTGAACACATTCCACGTGTGATCTTGATATGGTTGCAAATTGTTTCCACGGAGCCCGCCGAGCCATTCACTTATCTGATGGGACACCTTCCCATACCTAATTGAGATTTGTGGAGCTTTAAAATTATTTCACATAACATTGATATCTAAAATTTTATTTTAAAATACGATACTCGTCTTCGAATTTTTACTTTATATACTTATTACCATAATTTACTTAATATATATAAAATTTAAATTGTTTTCTGAAATCTGACGTATGTTGAATATTATGTACGAATAATTATTCTTTTAAATCTCTTCAATATGAAGAGATCTTCGTCAATATAAAGAGTTAACCTATTTCTTACCATCAACAATAATAGTATTATTTTCGATCTGCCGTCAGGGGGCCGTTACAGACGTATCCATACGGGGCTCGATCCAACGATAACCATCGCTACAAGCACCCTCTTTGTTCAGGGCTGTCAGCTATCACATATTTAGAATTTTGTACCTATTTTTTATGAATATTATGGTAAAAGTGAATAAATCTTATTTGTTCAGGGCTGCCTTTTCAACAATTGTCAATTAGGACTTACGTGGATATAATTTTGCTAACAAATGTGCCGAGCTAGTTATATTCTGATATGATAATAAAAATATTTCTCTTAAGAGTCTTGATACGTTACTTTCACTTTATAATATTTCATTAAAGTATGAAGATATAAAAACGAAAGACTGAAAAGAGACTAACAATCTCACTTCATGAGTAAGAAAAATGCAAATAATAATTGCCTAACCGTTATCATCGGTAGTTATTTTCTTAATTAAATCATGTTTTATAATCATAATAATAATCATTTTAATTATATCATCTTCATAAAATATAAATTAAAATACTATAATAGCACGGGCAGTAAATTTCTGTATCACTGGGAATAAGTAATAGTTTTTATTAACACAATTAAATACCACTGCAACGAAATAAACGTGTTTGTGATCTATGATTATAGATTTTTTGTACTTTTAAATATTACATAGAAAAAAATGTTCACTCAAAAATATGTACACAACTTCTTTGAACAGAACTAGACATATACACGTACTTTTTGCTTATACAAGAATCAGAATAATAATATATATGTTTCATTTATTTCTTTCTTTACTATCGCCAACCATACAGGTCACAGTTGAGGGGTTGGGCCCCGCTGCTACAATGCACCTCGCTCGGTACCATTACCCCACTTACTTTAACTATTGCGATATTGATTTTAAACTCACATGTTGCTCGTGCTCTCCTTTTTAATTCGTTCATTAAATTGTATATTTTAGTGGAATAATTATAATCTTACATTTTAATGAAAAAAAGCTATAAATTTATAACTTTAATTCAAACAATTCCACGGGCCTTTGTATGATTAAATATTTATATTCTTAAATATACAAAAGGACGTGTTATGTCGAGACTTTTTAAAATTTAATTAAGGAAGAGTTTTGTATTATAAAAATTATTTTCTAAATCTTACCATTATTCAAATAACACGTTAAAAAACCTAAATTACACATTTTGCATGTAAGAAACGGTTCTTCCAACGTAAAGAGTCAAAAAGTTCCGATAATACTCATATCAATTTGTGATTTTTTAAAAGATACACTATAAGGAATAGTCATATTTCTTCGTTTTATAACAAAAAAAAAATATTTTTTTATGAGAATATTATCATTTACCAAAAGATTAGCTACAAATGATGTGGTATTTATCGACAATGACTAATGCTGTAAACAAAATTAAATCTCAACTTATATCATCACTGCATTATTTATTCTTATTGATATAATTTCCATTGTCTTAAATATATACCCTTCATTACATTTTATAGCAAAAAATAAATATATATTAATACAAAATTCTTTTCGTCTGCTGTGACTATTTTAAAAATTATCCATTTCCTATTTGATAAATATATGTCTGCATATTAAATACTACTGTAGCTTCGTATAAAAAAAAAGAATTAAAAAAAAATTTGAATTCAAGTTGTTTCTACATTACACGTTTGGTCAAGTTCATGAATTTGCATAATTCTACGTAACAAAAATTTCAAATGTGATCTTGCTAAAATTTTCAACAGATTCCAATAATTTAGCAACAAAATGTTGCAGTTTTTCTCCTCTCTAAAATATTATAAATATTGTTAAGAATTTAATATGTACAAGTAGATTCTTTCTTTCCTTGAAAACACAATAAAGACGCAAAAGCTGAAATTTTCAAAACACAATTTTGGGTCATTTTATTTTAATTTAAAAAATATTCCAATTGTTATTTGCAATGTTACCTTTCATTGAAATACCCTACAGACGACACGAACATTCGACAGATTATAAGGTTTTCTTAGAAACACAGTTCAGTTATCAAAGGTCGTCAGCTGTTTAAAGTTAAAAACTTAAGTTTTCGCTAAAGCCATTAAACGCGAAACTCAATTTAGGGCCGAGATCAAACTGAAAGTGTATTTATCTTGGGAGTCGATTTAAAAGCTGAATCACGCAAGCACACGACGCCATTATCGCGAAATAGCGATCCTCAGGCCGCGCCAACTCTATGAATCTAATCCACAGGATTTAGCCACTGATTTACAGCCGAACCCAGCCAACGAGGGCGCGACTGCTTGAAAGAAAAGTGATAATGTCTTAATCCTACCACACTCGAATTTTCTCCCTCCAATTTTATGGTCGCGCGCCCAGACGGCACGTTTTGATTTATGATTTCAATAATTAAGAATTCTAAGGTGCAATTTGAATTTGAGCTGCGATGTGGGGGCCTGCGGGAGGCCGGGACTGTTTGTTATTGCCACAGGGCGAGAAAGGGTCGCAGTCCGCGAGTCCCATAGCTTACCTTTCATTTTCAAAGGAATTATAATAGAGTTTAAGAAATTATGACGTCTTATTCATCCTATATTTAAGCTCAAAAAGCACCGAAATGTCTTCTATACTTTATTGTTCGAATAAAGAAATTGACAATATTTCTCTATTCGTTTATATTAAAATTGATATTTTCATATATCAGTTTATTTCCAATTCACAAAACAAAACAAAATTAATATTACTAACCTGATATCATTTAATAATAACGCATTGTGATTTACGTAGAAAGCGTTTACGTCTTGGAATCTCGGCGTAATCCTGTTCGTAATATAACCCGTTGGGTTTCCTTATATCGCGCCCTAATCTCAGGGCATTACAATTAACGCGGCCCGAGATAACCCAACACTCGCCGCCCGTTGATAAAGGATTCTACTTGTACTAGTTTAAACTGGTTAAGCATCCACCCTCAGGGTTCATCTAATTACCCTACACTAACACACGCGTTTTCAGTAATGCACATTATCGCGTTACGGTATACCGTGTTCGATATTAAATCAGTTCACGTTTTGGGCAATCTCGGGCGACTTGTTCGGCGACTGGGGTACGTCACGTACGTAAATGTTTGCCGGATCCGTTGTATTGGTATTTGGGTCTTCCGCTGGCCACCCCACTTCAATCGTCAAGGGCCATTGATTCGTACAGCTATTATATTGTAATGCAGGCATATATTGCACAAGTCTCTAAAATAAAATCGTTTTTTAATAAAACATATTTATGTTACACTTAACATAAAATAAAGATTATTCTGACGTTTTTTTTGCAAAATATTGAAATATGTATATAATTTAAACCTCTTTTAGTTTTATATCTTCATGAATATTCAAATAAAGGTTAAAAAATATTCTTAGTATCAAAAAAATGTACATAAATGAGTAGATACCCAAATAAGATATATAACCTCTCCAATTCTATATTTTAATATAAGTCATAAAGTTTGATCTCTGTCATTAAGCGTCAAAAAAAACTTTTAATAAAACTTTTAAACTTAGTAACGAGTCTGTCACATTTTTCCTAAAATAGTAATAAGAGATAAATGCGTGGTGCGTTTTTACAAACAGTTCAATTAATATGTAAAACTTACGAAGTTTTAAATATTTTATCGTTATCGCATCCTTTTAACTTCGAGCAGCAAAACAAAACTTATTAATCTCTTAATATTCATGTGTAGAAATGTTGCTAACACCTGTTTTAATGTATTTTCCTCTTTAAACATGGCTTCACTAAACTTTAATTGGTCTGAAAGCTCTTGAGTGAAATGGTTTTTACGTGGGAACGATTTTTGTGCATTTTAAAACAATTTTTAAGTGTTACAAATGTGTTGACGTCGAAGGGAATCGCCGAGAATCATTTCCGCGTAAAAATATTGTGGTTGTGGATGAGAAATCGAATCGCAAGTACCTTCACCCCTTTTTATTAATGTTTTATTGTATTTGTTTTGCGACAAAAAGAGACTGATGGAACTGTTTGTTCCAGGACGGTGCAGCACAATAGTCACACAACGTTGTCGCAAATTAATAAAAGACGTTTAGAATTTGGAGTTGATATAGAAACGTTCAGAGTGAACGATCGAAGACAAGATCATAGTGACAGTGAAGCCTCAATGGACGAAGAAGCAGCGAAACGGCGACGACGACTCCTTACAGAAGAAAGAAGAGAAGAAACAGATTCGTACTATAGAAATTATAACACACACCGAACTAACATCCTACGTCACTCCGACGAGGATGACGATTCACTTGTTCAAAAAACTCAAAACGCTCTAAAAACTTTAAGTTGCTGGGCACGAGACCACGCTGCTATTCCTAACGATCAAAGCGAAGACGCTAACGACTTTGATAACATTTTCAACGATAAACGTTCCGACAAAATGTTGCCATCATCACCATCTTTGTCTTCAGACAGTGCTGAGAACTCACGCCGAAGCTTCTCTTTGCATTGTCAAAACGACGAACTAAATGCTGCCATGAACGAAGGGATGGATCCCAGGGAAAATACTGAACGGCCACCAAAAATGGAAAATGACAACAGTATGGACAATTACAAGATAGACAAAAGTCCTAATCCCTATGATGCTTCTAATTTCGATGAATTGGCGGATTCTTCATCAAACGAACTAGAAATAGACATGTCAGACAGAAACGAAGACAAATACGAAGAGGACAGAGAAGCGAAACGTAGGCAGGCTGAAATAATCTCTGTTAACAAGCAATCTCTTTACAACGCTTACAAAGCTGCCACAGCTTCATTGCCGTATTCGACCCAATCCGCCTTCAAGCCACCAGCGGAAGTGAAACACAAGATCCACGGCTCCAGTTTTCCCAGCGAGCCATTCGGTGGCTATTCTAATGATCACGAGAAGAGTGCGATTCATAAGGGTTCGAAGCAGTACACGGTGCTGCAGCCAGCCGCTGCTGGGTCAAGGGCTGCTACAGCGTTGCAGGAGGCTCGCACTGTACCATCAGCTCAACCGGCGCGAGACTTGCGACCCATCAACCCTCTCTCCCCACCAGCCGTCCGAGGTACAATGATCCTTGGCTCGTCTCGTCCCCAACTTCTTAACGACACCAAACTTCGCTTTATGAATGACTTAAAAGTTTGTTTCAAGGTTGGCTGAGTTTACTGAGCAAAGCTGCAGTAACTTAGTTAGATATAAATTAACATATAACATAGTATTAAATCGTTGGTGTTGATCGTGAGATCTATAGAAGTTTTCATCATAATATTATATTTTTCACAGTTGCAATGTTAATCATGACTCACAAATTATATTTTACAATCTCGTTTGTAATAAAGACCTCGAACGTTTCATATGTGAAATACCACTTGCAAATTCAATAGCCATCGTCTATGTGTAGTCAAACTCCACCTACGTCAATAACGTATATAACGTATGTAGAGTATCCTTGTATGCTGAATTTACGTCATGCAATAAAAACGGGTCAGGTTATTGGGCGGGGCGGAGTAGTAACGCCCCGCATCTCTCAAAAGAAAAATTGTCAGTTGGACCGCGCAGCCGCCTGGCGATCTTTATTTTTTCTTTTAAGTTGTGGAGGGGTGGACCCTGAGTGGTGGGCGGAACTGCGCAGGTACGCCCTGCGGCACGCCCGCTGCTATCGATCGACCTGCTTCAACCCACGCCCAACTAGATGATTTACAAAATACTAATTTATTAATCGATTTGTCCGCAGAAGGCAACAAGTGTCCGACTCCTGGTTGCAATGGGCAGGGCCACGTTACAGGCCTCTATACGCATCATCGAAGGTAAGCTCGATGATTTTGATGCCTTTCAGATAACGGGATGTCTAAAAAGCTAGTACAATGCCAAAAAAAAATGCCATAAAATGTATACATTTCAATAGGATAATAAAAGTATAAAACGATTTCGTATCTTTATTGACAACTTACCATTTGTCCATCAGTCTGTCAGGATGCCCAAGAAAGGACAAAGTCACACCTGAGAGTAAGTAGAACATGAATAGTTTGAATGTAGTAGTATGCTTACAAGTATTATTTTACAGATTAATTCTTGTATGCAGCTATTTAAACAATCAATTTATTTTTATATGTGCATTCTCCTTTGTTTATTCTGTTTTTTTTTTTTGACATTTTAGTTGCATTTTTTAGGTTTCATGCATTTAAGGTTAGGTTGTGGACATTAGTGTAGCGACATTTGATTTGGTTAAAATACACCCGCTAAGATTGATAGTAGCAAGTTTATGAAACACAGAGTAGAATCACGAGTATATTGCTCTTCAAACTATGATTTAATCGTACTAACTTAGAATCTTCAAACAGTATGAGAGAACAAAAAACATTAATATATATGTTATCTATATAGAAATCTCTATACTATAAATTTTAAACTTTGATTAAATAAATGACTATTTTACGATTAAAAAAACTGAAAGTTGAAATATATCAATCAGTACTGTTTCCTTTTTGTGTCTACTCTGAAATCCAAAAAAATACGTTCTCAACAAAAAGCAAGGCATTTTGAATATCTTTTGCAAGTTTGCAATACATTGCAATTCTTTATATCAAATACTTTTATAGCATCACCATTAATACCAAAAATTAAAGATATAAGTTATTAGTTTAATCTGGTCTATATATATTAATCGTCTTTAAACTGGCAAAAGTACATGTCTAAATAAATGAATTCAAAGAAGAAACTCGACAAACAAAATAAAAGACTTAACATCTTAAATCAGCATTAATGGAGCGTTTGATCGACAGTATTGGCGTTGCACGAGACAATCTTAAAGTGTCCGACGCCGGGGTGTAACGGACGAGGTCACGTCAGTTCTAACCGCAGCACTCACCGCTCTCTTTCTGGCTGTCCGACGGCCGCTGCACGCAAAGCAGCAGCTCGCTCCCAACGAGGCCGACCACCGGGTACATATTGTTAATAAATCTGAATATTACGGAAAATAAATTACATAAAAATAAATAGACACTGACAGGATCTACATTTTTACGTATTTGATTCCCTTGGGCTTGGGTGTCAAATAAACGTTTCAGGCGTAAAACTCAAAAATAGTATTTATACATTTCATCCAGTTCAATTGCCCGCACCGGCTCCCGTGACTCAAGTGTCAGCCAGCACGTCAGATAGCCACACTTCAGACGGTTCCCGCGATCGGGTTCCAGCGGCGTCGCCGCAAACTCCGGCCGTGAAGCGCGAAGCCCCCGAACTGCTGGTGCCGAAGCGTGAGGCCGCCGAGCCCGAGCGCGACTCCCCCGGCATGGAGACGCGCCACGCCGGCTACGGCGCGCCGCCCGATCAGCGCTCACCATACGAACGACCGCCTGACGACCACGTACGGTCATACAGGTAAGGACTAAACTGATGCAGAAATATTAACGTCATTAGATGAAGTTTAAAACAATTAGAAGCTCTATTTGGTACAGCCCTTTCCCATTGATAAATTCAAATTGATCTGCTACATATTTGTTTCGATCACAAATATATATTTGCAAGTTTATTTGCATTGAGCAAATATTATAAATATTAAATATAGCTTCGCTGTAACCAATTTTAAAATAGCATCTTATCTACGTCCTAGTCAAATGAACGAAGCTCGGTACGGATACGAAGCTAGGTGCTATGAGGGCGCCCCAGCTTTTGAGAGATATGACCCAGCTCAATGCCCTCAGAGGCCTTACGGTTGGGAAGAAGAACGATACCATGACCCTCATTTGCCAACGCCAATGAAAACGGACCAATCAGAACAGGAAACAAATTCTGGACCTATATATCCTAGGTACGTAAAACCTATCCATCGTCATATATATTCTAGTATATCCATTTGGCCTATATGTGGTAAACGGGACTCGTTGCTTGAACTTATTATTGGAGTGTAGTACTAAACGTCTGCGGCTACTTGTATTGCGTTAAGAAATTAGTCCAAAAACTGACTAGTTGTTGTTGCGGCTTGTCTAGACCAATGTACCATTACGAAGCTGGCGGTGTAGGCGCCGTGGGCGGGGTGGGCGCTATGGGCCCAGGCGTTCCCCCCGGCTTCTCCGCTATCAATCTCTCAGTGAAGATAGCCGCAGCTCAGGCTCAACGTCCTCGAAGTCCCACACCCAGGGATCCTCGTGATCCACGTCCGGCTATAGATCTATCCACATCTAGTGGCAGTCCACAGGTGAGAATAGAATCGCAGAAAGTTATAGAATGTTTTTTTCGTAATTAATATCTATATGATAAAGCCCATTTATGCAACAGGGTCCATATGCGTCACCGGTATACACGAGCGCCGGTGGTGGCAGTGGGGGCGGTGCACGGGGAAGCCCGCAGCCGGGCGCTTCGCCCCAACTTACGGCAAGTCCCCAAGTTCCCAGTCCACAAGGCCAGACCCTCGACCTTAGTGTGTCCCGTTTACCACATAGGTGAGGCATCATGTATCATAGGTTTTTTAGCATAGCATATTATACTGGAAACGGTATTGTCACGATGTATGTATTTTTAAATACTATGTAATTCTAAGTCATATACGTTTGTTCACAGTAGAAGTTTTCCGGGTGGTGTTTCATACAGTCGAGAATCAACGCCGGATAGCGGTGGAAGCCATCCATATCTTGAAGCATACCATCGCGACACGGCCGGTAAGAATAATGAAATTTGAGATTCAAAGATATATTTTACAAACATATGAAGAAATAACCACTCGAACTGTTAGAAGAAATAAAATTATGTAGAAACATTTATTTCATAAATCTTAATCCCCTTATGTTGATAGAAAATAAAACAAAGTATACGAATTAAAAACGACTGCTCTAATTACTCCCGCTTTACGCCACGCTCACTTTTGCTATTACAACTCAGCAGGCGTTCGCATCAACGTTCAAAAGTGTATATGTACTTACGTATGCGGTTACTGGCCTAAAACGTACAAGGGCAGTAATTAAATTGTTAATTGAAACAGATAACCCTGACCTATACGTGATTTCAAGTATTATCTTCTTAATAAATTCGATATTTTCTAAAATAATTTTTGTAATTTCAATAATTACAGGACCTAACTATATTATAATATTTTCATTTTTCTTTTGTCGATGTATTCAAAACATATGTAGTAAAAAACTATTGCTACAACTTAATAATTAAGCGTGTTTGTTTATTACTTTCTGTTTAAAAAAAACACAATAAATTCAAGTGGCTAAGCTATCTGTTCTTAAACTTATATTTATAATGGTGACTTAAATTTTATACGATTAACTCTTTATATATAACTTAATATTTTATTTTTAAATATTAAAATTAATACATTTGAATAAAAGCAGGTTACGGTGGTGTAAGCCCTCACCCGGTAGCCGGATACGGTCTTGCGCAGCCGGATTACGCAGCTGCTGCTGCCGCTGCCGGATACGGTGGCTATCAGTACCAATGCGGGGCATACCCACCCCCGCCCGCGTACCCCCCGCACGCGCCGCCGTATTCACCACCGTGCTATATGCCGCCGCCGCACGCACCGCACGACAAGCCCAAGGATAGGTGAATATACTCAATATATTATTTGGCAACATTGCCACTACTTAACCTGAGTATACTTACGTGTACGTTATAAAATAAATGCAATAGAAATGTACGAAATACCTAGTTTGTTATTTATTACACGGCATTAATAGAATTCACGGCTTTAAATTAAACTGTTTTGTGAAAAGAAAATTAATACAGTACTGTTCTATTGTTAAGAGCCATTTCCAGAATTTTAATATATTACTATAATGGTAATTAGAACAAATTAAATGACTCGTTAATTTGGAAAGGTTAGTTATGAGTTACATAAAAGTGTTCAATGACAACATATGTATATACATAATACATACATGTGTATTTAAACTATTTCTTTCGTTATTTATTATAGGAATTGTTTTCCTTACTCTACAAACGGTTATCAAAAGAATTTTATTACGTGATATGAAATGGAATTACATTTACATTTGATGGTCGCAAAATTATAAAACTTATTATTTACTTGAGGAATAATAAATTAATTTAGAGAAAAAATGTTCTATTTATAACATTTTTAAATCCTTAATTTGTTGTTAAATTAAATGGTTAGGATTGCTGGATTGACGCGTATCTCGTTACGATGGTACTTATTCCCTAGTCAGTAGTTAGTGGAAGTCAAATATTCATGCCGTCAGTCTAAATATACCGGCGGCCGCGTTCGCTCACGATATACAACGCACGCTCTACTAACGTAGATAAGATATTAACACAAACGTCCCACAAAACAAGCTATGCGACAAAACAGGTGAGATATTAATCTAAGACAATCATATAAAATCGTTCCTCACAGTGACAGTGAACGCGCATATATCAATATTTACGCAAACATTGACCGAGTTAAAGTTTACAATTTCGATATAACCGTTTAATGACTTGATAATAATTAAATGAAATTCACATTCTAGTGAAAAATAAATTGTATTCAATATCAATTAATATTATAATATAGCAGTATTTGCATATTTTTATAGGATCTAGTGTAACTAGTAATAGTTCAGTTAATTTATTTACGAATAGCTATCACCGCGACGACTTTTACGGGAAACATGGTTACCGTATTCGGGAGTCGAAAGAACTGATCCACTGTCCCGTCCGAAGCTGCGACGGATCCGGACACGTGTCTGGCAACTTTGCAACTCACCGCAGGCAAGCGGGAGCATTTGTACAGATTTGCGTCGCTGTTGAATGCAATATTATCGTTTCTGTTTGCATAATACAGCTGATGATTTGTGCTCCATTCCCATTTTGTTCATTTCCGTCAATTGCGTCTTCCCGTGATATCGCTGCGAACTAACTGCATGACGGAACGTTAACAATATGCATCAAGAGTGTTTTGTATTTAAGTCAACTTTAACAAAATGTTTTTATTAGTATAACAGCTATACTAAAACAAAGATTGGATAAAGTAGCAATTTTTTTTTTTATTAATATGAAAAGTGCATCTTTAAAGACTCTTTGTCCAGACAAGAAGTATTTTACGATGATTTAGATTTAGAACTGTAACGTAAAAATACAACGCTAATTATAGTTTGAGAATCAAACGATCATAACAGATGCTACACATGCGTATTATTTTTATCGATATAAAGTGCTCTCACATTTCTCCTAAAAAGAATATAACTTGTTAATAGTTATTAGCTCTACGATTAACATTCAGAAAAGGTCATCTTTTCAATTGTCAAGGAAACGTACGTTATAATCTTGTCTAATCTTGCGTAACAAATACACACATAATATTTATAGCGTTCTAGCTGTTGTAATTATTAACAATTCCGAGCATGCCGGTTTTTATTTACTGTGTATTAAAAACAAGTGATATACTAAAAAAATATTCCTATTGCAGAATAGTTTCTTTGTGTTGATAGATTGTAAGCGTTTTTTACAATAAAATGCTCAACCACGGCATTGTAAGCAGTTTGTATATGTGCAGTCTGTCCGGGTGTCCTCGTGCTGATCGCTCTCAACTGCAGCCACATTCTCAAGAACTGAAGTGTCCCACACCAGGTTGCGACGGATCCGGGCACGTTACCGGGAACTACTCCTCCCATCGATCACTATCAGGTTGCCCCAGGGCTAATAAACCGAAAAGCAAGCCCAGGGATGGCCAAGATTCTGAACCGCTCAGGTGATTAATACATCGATGCTCGAATATTAATCGGCTAAATTATAAAACACTCGGCTATTTGAATATTGTAGTCATGAATTCGATAAAATTAATTCTTGAGACGGTTACGATAAGGACTACTTCATTATTTAAGCATTAAATAAAAATACATAATTGGTCTTTCAAAAACTTTTTAAACACAAAAGAGTATAATTCTTAAGGTTCGTTAAAAGTATAATGAACCATAGAAATTATTAGATGTAAGCGTCATTCATTTAAAGGCGGGTTCCAAAACATAATATAGTAAGTGACTGTAATATACGTTTGTTGATATTTGCACGCTGCTTAGATGCCCTATACCGGGCTGTGATGGATCTGGGCATGCCACAGGAAAATTCTTATCACACAGAAGGTAAGAATAGAGGATAAATGATATGATAGTCTCACCACTCCATTAAGAAATAGTTTTAGGTCGAGATGTAACATATACATATGTATATGTGTAGTACAAGTAGTATCACGTATTACAATTTAGCCAAGCAGGAGTTCAGTTAAACAAATATACATTTATGATATTAAATTAAAGTGTGCCGTAATTTATGTCGCTTGTTTGAGATGTTTATAATTTGCCTGTAATAGACACAAAAATGTGGCCATATTTGTGTATAGAAATGACCCCAATTAGTGTTTCTAATGAAATATATGTCCTCAGCGCGTCGGGCTGCCCTATTGCAAATCGGAACAAAATGCGGGTTCTAGAAAGCGGCGGCACAGTTGAGCAGCACAAAGCGGCAGTGGCGGCAGCGGCATCCGCTATAAAATTCGATGGCGTGAACTGTCCTACCCCGGGATGTGATGGATCGGGACATATAAACGGTTCGTTTCTAACCCATCGTTCGCTATCCGGCTGTCCCGTAGCCGGTGCAACCACACCGACGCCTCAACCAAAGAAACCGAAATATCCTGATGATATCACTCCGCTATACCCCAAGCCCTATTCAGGTTTGTATATCATATCAATTACCAGATGTCAAAAAAAAATTACTCTTTTCTTTTGTCTTTGATAATGAAAAATTCTATGACAGCCAATAATTATTACGCCTTTTACTAATGAAAATACTTTCTTTGGCAGGTATGGATATTAACATGCAGACAGGAAACGGCGAAGATTTAATGACATTGGAGCAAGAAATTACTGAACTCCAGCGTGAAAATGCAAGAGTGGAATCACAGATGATGCGTCTGAAATCGGACATAAACGCGATGGAGTCACACTTGAGCCATGGAGAAAGGGTAAGTCTTTACACATATTTCGTCTTAAATAAATCCACTACTCCACTAGCTCAAGAATAACAAAATCAAAATTTACCGATCCTATCTTTGTCTGATGACGTAGATGGTAGAGTCATGGCTCCAAACAACCAACTTTGAGTGCTAACAACAACTATAACATGCATTTGTGAGTACTACTTCATTACTATATGATATGGTAGTCACTCTAAAGAGGAGCCAAAATCCCTTGATTTTTTATATCGTTATATTTATTATCTTTGCTACGTGTACTGATAAATGTGTATCTTTCCAGGAGAATCAGCTCATCATTCATCGCAACAGCAATCTGAATGAATATTACGAAAGCCTTCGGAACAATGTGATCACGTTGCTGGAGCACGTTAAGATACCAGGAGGAGGTACGGTGCCCGTATCAACTGCCCCCGGAACTCCCGGAGCTGCACCCCCGACTGGCCCTGGTGATAAACCCGCCCACGATAACTTCGACTCTTATCTCACCAAGCTGCAGACCCTATGCTCCCCGGAAGGATACTGCCCCGATGAGAATCGACCGATCTATGAGACCGTTAAAAACGCGCTCCAAGACTTCACAGTGCTACCAACGCCGATATAAGGCTCATCCAGCGCCGCCGACAACGAGCGACAGTGATTATTTGCCATCACCGATTGCGATTGGCGGAGCTTATTTCGACTGACATATAAATTTAATGAGTCTAGAACAATGTAATGTTATGATATTTACCAAAGGTGTATTTTAAGACTGTTGGCATAAATGTCAAAACGAATACAGTGAATTATGAATGTATCTGTGTACAGTGTGACAGTGCGATGGATCCTTCGGACGTTATGTGTTCTATTTAGATACGATGTCTATTTTATAACCGTTGTATACGATGTGTGAATTCTTTAAGACATCACGTTACCGTTCGTAAATTCAGCTAGTCAATAAGAAGGACTTAAATTTAAATGAAAATGAATTTTAAACATTGTTAATCGTATATGCTTAAAGTAAGTTAACGTTAGGGAAAGTTTATACAATTGTACTAAGGGATTTTAGCACTACACTGCATTCAAACGGGATCTAAAGTGTAAATATGTACGTAATTCATTAATGAGACATTAGGTTATAGATAACTGTCTACAGTCGAAAGAGACGGTGTTTAGTGGAAATTTAAAAAAAGTTTTATCAATAAATGAACTTAAATAAAATATAAGGATGTTACTCTTTATTATGTTCATACTGGGTATGTGCCAAATGCTCTGCAGGGCCACTAGACCGCTGACGTACTAAGACTATTATTGGTATAGAGTAAAACAAAAGAAAAATCATTTAGCGAGCTCTAGTCAGTTTGTAAATAAATTGTGAATACATGATAGTCACGTCTCAAAGGACGTTCTTATTTATATTAGTAAATAACGATCTCATTAGATCAAGTAAGTTAAATAATTCAGTCATTAATTGATAACCATTGTAGAGATAAATTAATAATTTCTCTGTTAGCAAATGTTCACTTGCTGTGATTATGTTACGTGTTACTTATTTATTGTTACCTTTGAGGATGTGATAGCTCAAATCAAGGCGGGTTATTGTTATTTTGCTATGTTTTATTTAACACGCTTTACTCATGAATGTGCAATTATCGTTTTATTGTATTAAGATAAGCAACAATTTTGTTAAACTTTCAAACACAATTTCGCCAAGTTGCATCAGTACACTGATCAATAATGATATTCGCATATATAAAATCTACATAATAAATAATATGTTATTCTGATTGTCATATACGTTTCTGTAAAATATTGAGTATGTGTTGTTAAAGAGAATAAAATAATAAATGATGAAAATGGCTTCTATTTTATTTATTACCTAGTATCTACAATTAGATTAAAATATTTTTTTGATACGAAACGTATAGTTAATTAATATTAATTTAATAAATAGTAATAATATAGATAATAAAAAGTTTACACCCATTCAAATCAAATTAAAAAGACCCTAATGTAAGTAATGAAATTGAAGATAACTTTTTAACAGTTTGGATGTCAATGTCGCTCAATGTACATAAAATTTATCTATATAAATAAGACAAATATAATTTTTTATGTATTTACTATAATTTTAAAATTAAGTAAAACTGCGTAATTTTTATACAAAGGATAGCTGTATAGAACCTGCAGTCTTTAGCTACAAAAATATTTTTGTATGTATAAAATCGTTAAATTTATGAAAATATATCCTCATTTTTAATATCCTTTAATACAAGATTTTATTACCTATTTCCAAATTTCCTTTGTATTTTTGTAAAAAAAAAAAAGCTAAAAAATGTTCATAAAGACTGTAAATAAATATTCACGATAGAAATAAAATGATTTCTCACTCAGATTGTTAAATAATATAACTAGGTACTAATATTTTTTTCTATTGCAGTAGTAAGCAAGTATTGTGTATTCTGTAGACTGTCAAAGTCATGCTGTATTCTGTAATCAGTAATAAACATGTGCTTGTTTGTTGTGTATGATTAATTTTATTTTTTGATAACGTAATAAAAGTGCAGTTAATATGGAAAACCAACCTTCACGAAATAAAACGGTATGTACTTTACAAAAAAACTACATATGCAATACTGTACAAGACAGGGTTCTTTTACAATATTACACATTCGCAAATATTTTGTAACACATGATGCATTACCCCTAAATTTTAAAAAAAATCTACCATTTTTGTTGTATTACATAGAAAAGGTACTTTGACACCGTGCCCGAAAAGGACGAAAAGGCTCAAAATAAGAATGAAAATGTCAAAATATTTACTGTAAAAAGTACTGCAAAATTACTGAAAATTCAAAAGTATAAGGTGGGTATAAAACTTGTATAAATATTCTCTAAAAGAAATAAGTTTATTATAACACAATGGTTCATTTTCAGGAACAAAATATGAATCGTAGAAAGAAAACTTTTTTAAATAACAATAAAATAAAAAAGAATTTTCCCAGTAAAGCTCCTATTGACCCCAAAAAATTGGAACTCCATTCAAGGGGTGAAGGTTTTACAGGACAAGGGGTATTGCATCCACTTCATTTATTGAAATTAAAGAAAAGAGAAAAGAAATTCAGATATGCGCAAGAGCAGGCTGCTAGAGCGGACATTCTATTGACAGAAGGACAAGGGTGAGTAGTCGAACAATTTTGGTATAACATACATATATTAGATATTAAGTTTTCTTATAAAATTTTACCATCATACAGGTATTTAGAAGTAGATGAAGATAATAGAACTACATCCATTAACCAAAAAGTTATAGCTGATAATGTAGACATCACAGCTGCAACTAAAATATTTGAATTAAATCTTGATTTCGGTCCATACAATGCCAAATATTCCCGTAATGGTAGGCATTTACTTTTGGGTGGTAAAAAAGGACATTTAGCAGCTTTTGATTGGGTAACAAAGAAACTGCATTTTGAAATTAATGTTATGGAATCTATTCATGATATGAGGTAGGATATGTATGTTATTGTAATATGGTTTGTTATGTTTTTAATTTGATGATAAGCCTTTTAGCATAAGGACAATTAGCCTTTTTTTAGTATAAATACAAGTTTTGCATCATTAAATTTTTACTTTGATACTATCATCTGCGACAATTTAACAATGAAAATATAAATACAACTAATATTTTCTGACTACTAGACTTTTTTTTTTGTTTAAAACTACACTCTCCCAATGTTTTGGTTACTTTGCAGCTACCACGATCATGGACAGACGAGATAGAAATGTCTCTCAAAATAACCAAAAGGTTGAGAGTGTGGTTTTAAATAATACTAAAGGCATAGTAATCCGAAAATATTAGTTTCATTTAAATGAATACTCGCGAAAGTTTTAGATCTTATTAAATAAAAATATAGTTTGACATTGAAAACATATGATCAATGTACAAGTTGACAATATTCTTGTTACATAGAAACCTAGACTGTATGTACTTAAAGTAGCATATAAGTGACATTCCATGGAGCGAGTAAAAACTTTATGATTTTTTAAATTAAAAACATCCTTTTATAAAAATATAAATAAATTATGCCTATGTTTTCAGTTGGCTACATGTTGAAACAATGGTCGCAGCAGCTCAAAAAGAATGGTTATACATATATGACAATACAGGAACTGAAATACACTGTGTTAAAAAATTAGACAAAATACTTAAAATGGAATTTTTGCCTTATCATTTTCTACTAGCTGCAGTTGTATGTACATCATATTTAAAACACATTTCATTTCATGTTATGAGGTCACTAATTTTAAAAACTTGCAGAACGAATATGGATTTATGTCGTGGCTGGACATTTCTATAGGAGAAATAGTTGGTCATTATAATAATAATATGGGGAGGACATCAGTTATGACTCAGAATCCATATAACGCTACTGTATGTTTGGGAAACCCCAAAGGTGTTGTATCAATGTGGTCGCCGAGCTCGAAAAAGCCATTAGCAAAAATATTGTGCCACAAAACACCAATAACTGCTATTGCTGTTGATAATAGGGGCATGTATGTACATATATATATATTTTAAGTTTACTATAATCAGATGCTTCTTTTCAGTAATGATATAATATTGCACAGGTACATGGCTACATCAGGTGTTGACAGGAGTTTGAAAATCTGGGATATAAGAAACTTAGATGGACCGCTACAGCATTATAAATTGCGCAGTGCTCCTGTACATCTTGAGTTTTCCCAAAAAGAAATGTTAGCTGTTGGATTAGGAAATAATGTGGAAGTGTATAGGTATTGATTAAAACTAACATTGGTTACCAAGACCATTAATAACTATAATATGTGGATGTGAGATTAATATAATATTTTATTTTAGCGATTGTTGTATAAAAACAACAGACCGACCTTACCTCAGGCATAGAATGGCAAAAGAAATATCTAATTTCAAATTTTGTCCCTTTGAAGATGTTTTGGGTATTGGCAATACTGGGGGATTCACCAGTATCATTGTACCAGGTAAAACAAAGAAGAAACTCTATATACTAATTATTAAAATTTTATTGCACATATGTATATATTTACAACAAATTATATTAATTTGATATATTTTTGTTCTTCATAGTAATACTATTGTTAAAAATTTTAAATCATTCCACAGGCAGTGGTGAACCTAACTTTGATGCTCTGGAAAGTAATCCATTCCAAAATAAGAAACAAAGGAAGGAGGCAGAAGTCAAGGCATTACTTGAAAAGATACCTGCAGAAATTATCACTCTTAATCCATTTGAGGTTATGGAGGTAGATTTGCCATCAATGCAGGACAAAGTGGAGGCTCGCAATAACCTTTTGGTTTGTATTTCTTAATTTATGAAGTATTTTATAGACAAATTTGTCTGTGTGCAAATGACTATGGTTTAGTTTTTATTTATAATGTGGACAAATTTTATCTTCCTTTTAGTACCTGAAACCTAAAAATGTGGACTTTACACCAAAACACAAGAAGAAAGGAAAGACTAACATTGCAAGAAAGAAAATTATAAAAGATGCAGCTCGAAAGGTACTTTTTTATGCCAGACTTAAATGATTCACATACATAGTTTTTAAATACTGGTAACAGTTAATTGATTAAACAAGGTTTTGAACTTTTTATTATGGCTTGTCTGTAAGACTATACATTCAAAGGATTATTTTTACTTTCAGAAATTTATCAACCAATCAATAGAAGCAAAGAAGATTCTTAAACAACCAGAAGAAGATAAAATTTCAAAGCCCAAACCAATCATTTGGAGTTTTGGACAGATTTATATCAAAACCCAAGGTTAAACAACAATAAAATTACTTTCTTTTTAATATAAAAGTTTTTTTTTCTTATTCATAAATTGTATACACTATATACTATTTACATTTTCATTATAAATTTTAAACTTGATCACAAATATTAATATAAAAAAAAGTTTAACAATGAACTATAATAAATGTCATATGATTTAATATTAATTGTCCTATTGATTAGGATATGGAATATCAAATAAGTCACATAGTCCTTCAGTACCATATAGAGAAAATGAGAAATCCTGTTTTGTTACTGGCGGGCTTAGCCTTAAAAGGTATTCTGAAAAAAAAATAACATATTAGTTATGAACAACTAATTATAGATTATACAGTAACTTCTTGAAAGACTTACCTTGTGAATTTGTAGTCCCACTATCCCCATACCATTCTACTTCCTCATCCATAGTATCGTCATCTACAATCTGTAGACAAAACAAAAATTATATGTTACATACAAACAATAGTAAAAAAGATATGTAGCAATAAAGACTTAGTCTTCACAAAATCTTATATAGTTTCCTTTTTACTATTTAATGTTTTAAAAAAATGGTGATTTCTTATCATAAAAAGAACTTTAGTCACCTTATCCTTTTCAACATCACACAAAAGTATAACACCAACAGGTTCATTTGATTTTAAATGTAGAAAATACTGATCTTCGCCTGCACCCTGAAGAAGAGAAAACATAATAAAGTATTTATTTCTATTGGCTATATGATCCATAACATTCAAAAACTGGACTACTCACCTCATCTAATTGCCCAACTGATAAATTGGCCCCAAGTGGTGCTTCCAATACAAGCACTTGACTATCATGGAAACAGTTTTTTACATCATTTTGAGTCACATAAGACAAAGCATCATTATCAGCATCATCTATGACATTCTTTATACTTTGCTCAATCCAGTGCATTTGCCTATAAATAACTAGCATATTTTATTCCTATGCCTATGAATTTAAAAATACAAACAAAAAAATTATTTACATACTTGTCTAATAACTCTTCATGTTCCTCCAAAAGACCTATTTGTTTCCTTAGAAGTGTCACTTTTTTACCAATTTCTGATGTATTTCCATCTGGACTGGCACCCCTACAACATTGAATTAAATATAAACTTTTGTATCCCAAAAAATTTAAAAGAAATTCCAAATAAAAATAACAAAAGATCCTTACTTCCATTGTATACTATTCTTACTTCGCTTTTCTATCAAACCAATTCCCTCTAGAACGTTAGTTATATCATAAATGCGCCGTTTTTGTCTTACTGCCAATAAATCAGTTGCCTGAAAGAGAAATACGGCTAAATAAATTTATAGAACTCATTCCATATTCAAAAAGACTCACATTCGTGCAGAATTTAACTATAATATAAGCATCACTTACGATTTTTAAATCTAAAACTCCATCCTTTGCTTTTTTAAGTAAAGACACGAACCTCGTTGTAAGCAATCCAAGTGATTTTTCATACCTTTTATAAGAGTACAGCTCTGCCATTTTAAAATAAGTATTCTAATAAATTGATAAATTAATACTTTTATATTTTTGCGTTGCGGCGGGATATCCAAAAGTTCACAGGTAGAAACATGTTTACATTATCACAGATTATATTATCGGTTAACTGATTTCTAACAGAGTAATAATCTTCATACTTGGCCACAAATTAAAATTAATTTATTACATTATAAATAGATTTTATATTGTTATTGAAATTTATTAGCCATATATGAAAAAAATATATTTTTTACTCAATGTTAATTTGAATTAGTGTCCTCTATCTAGTGTGTGAATTCAAAGCACGAACTAAAATTATTTTATTATTTAATAAAAAAAAAAACAAAGAAATAAATTGAAAATATTTATTATAATTTTCAAAAAAGTACACATTTGTTATTAAAAAAAAAAAGTAATTTCTCACCACGTTCGACAGATCACAATAAGTATAAGGATGTGTACTTTTTGAATACCCTTTAATTTATAAAGAATGATTTTATAAATACAATAATTTTTTAAATTGGCGAATTCAGTCATATTAATTAATGAACACATATTCTCATACGTTGTAACTACTACATTTGGATATAACTAATGTTTCTTAAATAGAAGATTTAAAATAAGCGAAACTGCTTCATAAATAGTAATTTTGCTGTTATAACACACTAAATATGGGTTATTTTCAAGAACATTAAGTTACTAAAATACAAGTTAGTTAGGTCTCATTTTCACTAATGTTACGTGTTTGTAATTTATCAATAGTTGATTTCAGGTTCGTAACTGTTAACTCTTGAAGTTAACAAGTTCAAACGAAGATAGAGACTGTAAAGACCTTTGTGGGATATAAGGTTTCAAATCCCTAGCGCCATAGTAGTGTGTTTTAAGGGAATGATAACATTGTGGAATTTTGAAAGATAGCTTAAACTTAATGATACTAATATATATACATATATATTTAAGTAACCTTGCCTTAATTTTAACGCAATGTAAGTTGTGTGGAAATAAACATTATTGATATTCTTGAATTAATATTGACTCTCACGTATATGGCAAAAATCAAATAATTTATATAATGCTTGCTGACGGTTTAAATTCGACGATTTCGACGAATCTGTTTTTTAATAAGATGTATACTTTTATATAACAATCTGATTTGTACTATTAAAATAGGTATATTTCTCATCAAAGATACAATTATAATTAATATGAATATTTTTATTTGTGGCAAGTGGAACCGAGACATTATATAAAAACTTATATTTTAGCGCCATAAAGTACTTACATTAGTATTTGTTAGCAGTTAGTCGTTAAGACAGTGAAATAAGTTTTTGACAGATGATTTGTGTTACCTAAATATTTACAATAGCGTTTCGCTATTTATTTACAATAAGATTAAAGATATACTATAAGTAATTATAAATGTAAATTTATTTTGTGATGGTTTCTAAATTGGATTTGAGAAATATGACTAAGAAAACCTCTCTTCACGCTAAAATTTACAATTTCATCGTAAGATAAAAACAATGTGTGCTTTTTAATAATGCTTGTAAGACATGGACAAAATAAAACTTACATATTTTTTAACCGAATATATACATAGTAGTGATGATAGTGATTCTAGTAGTTGGAGTGATCTAAGTAGCGTGAAGTCTGAGTTTTACGAGGATGACGAGGAAGATAGACTGTTTATCCCTCTTATGCAGTATCTTATAAGAATAAAAAGAAAACGAGTTGACGATTATTTACATTTTGTAGAATCGTGGACAGATGCAGAATTTAAAAATCGTCTTATAGTATCACGCAAAACTGCTTATAAACTTATTGGTAAAATGATTCATAAATTTTTACTCATAAGAAACTAAAATAAATCTATTAAATAAAAAACTAAATTTGTTACAGATGACTTAGAAAAATCAGGATTTATAGCTTCACACAAGTTTGGTTTAAAACCTTTGGAACCAAAGTTATGTTTCTATATATTCTTATCCTTCATAGCTGACACGGAACCATTGACACCATTAGCAAATAGATTTGATATATCTATATCATCAACATTCAGAGTGCTAAGGAGAGTAGTTGCTTGGTTATTAACAAAATTAGATGATGCTATAAAATGGCCACAAGATTTTAACGATGTAGAGACAATATGTGAGCAATACCACTTCAAGACTGGAATATCTAATATATTGGGTGTCATTGACTGCACTCATATAAAAATAGAGAAACCAAGAAATGCAAGAGAGTATTGTAATCCAAAAGGATACTTTTCCATAGTCTTACAAGCCACCATAGATGCTAATCTGCGCTTCACAAATATCTATTGTGGTGAACCAGGGTCTTCCAACTGTTCTAGAGTATTAAGGAAATCCCCATTGTATCAAACAGCCACTCAGAATAGAGATACATTGTTTCCCCATAATACATTTTTAGTGGGACATAGTGGATATCCCTCATTATCTTGGTTGGTTCCGCCATTTAGAGAAAATAAAAGACTAACATCACAACAACGGGAATTTAATTCCCTTCATGCATCAGCTAGAAAATTAAGTGATAAAGCTTTTAACTTATTAAAAACAAAATTTAGAAGAATCAAACTATTTACAGTTTATAGGAATATACCATTTATTACTGATACTATTGTCGCTGCATGTATTTTGCATAATTACTGTCTAGATGAAAGCTGTGATCCCTCGGAGGAATAATAAAAAGATATTTTTAACAGTTGTTCATTTTATTACTGATTGTTTATCAGTCACATTTTATTAGAAGCCTGGTTGTGTAGATGTAATAAATATATTATCTAATTTCTGATCACAAAAACTAATATCCTCCTCCTATACCAATCATTTGGTTTGTGACTTATATAAATAATGATACAATGAAGTAACACTCCAATAATTTATTGGTTTTCTAATAATTTTCTTAACAATGCACATTTTTCTTGTTCTATCTTCAGAATTTCCTCATGTTTCTTTTCTTTTAATTGTAACTTCTTTAAGGCTATTGACTGTTTATTTTCCAATTCTTTTTTCTTGAGTTGTAATTCTTCTTCCCTTAATCTAAGACTCCTTTCATACCTCTCATCTCTGATTTGCCTTTGTTCTTCTTGTCTTTGTAAATATTCAATCCATTGTTTATCGAGTTCCACTTTTGTCCTATGTTCTGTTTTTAGTTTTCGATAGGGGGAGGTATTCTTAAATGATAATTTTCTATTTATTCTGTTATGTTCTTTGTCAGCTTGCATAATACCTGATGCCAGTCTGTATGCACCATCTTCATTATATCTTCCAAGTATTTGATGCATTTCATTGAAATACTTAAAAGCCACTGCTCCCTGGCCATTGTCTAAACAGTCTTTATATTTTTTTGTAAGGGCATTTATTTTCCATCTTACCTGATCTGGTGTAACCTAGTAAAAATTTATTTTTTACATTTAAATTTAAAACATTCACCAATAAAATAGTGTGGAATAGAACATACCTCTATATGAAATGCTTTCAATTCCTCAGACATAGATATCCACATTTTGGATTTTTTCTTTGGATTATCCAACATATTTAATTTAGTTTCATATAAATTCAAAAGCATCAATGTAGAATCTTTTGTCCAAATAATATCTGCAAAATATTATATTTGTTATTTATTATTTCATGATAATAACAGAATGTCCAATATCCAAAACATACTTTGTTTACTAGTCTCATTTGTTTCTACTTCCTCCTGGTTGAGTTGATGATTGTAGGTGGCTATGGTCAAGTTAGGTTTGTAAGGTGAAGCTGCTTTATTGAACAGTTTTGACCGTCGAGAGTTGATGAAAACAAAAAGCGCTATTATAAGTTACTACAGTAACGGATGTGATATAGGTACTTGGAACTAAAAACGTGTCATAATCTGACAAAGTTATTTTTCTTACATTGATTGTCTAATATGGCCAATACGGCAACGTTGCTATCAATACCTTCGTCCATTTTAATAAAATTCTTTAACACGCACAGTAGCAAGCTGTTAGAATAAATGAATTGTGTACTAGAATTATAACATTTAACTTTAAGCAAACTTAATAAATATTACTTGTAGTTATGATTAAAATATTGTTGAAAAAATATTGTTTTTAACGTTAGTAAATATCATTCACGTAAAATAAAAACAAAACAAGTCAATAACAAATAACAACACTAATAATCAGCAGTGGCATGCAGCTGTAACATTGACAGTTTTTTGTTTTGCTAAAAATGTAATTGTTTTGAAATAGATTTTTGTGACCATTGAATACATGTTATCAGTTACGTGACTTTTGAAAATCAACAAGATTTTTTACATAAATTCTTAAATGCACATAAAATATTTTTTAGACTTTTTTTATTAACATATAAGCATATACATAAAATATATAAAGTAAAAACAGTTTATAATACTTAAAAAATAATAAATAAAATATTTTATCAATCAGTTTTAAGTTTTTATAGCTGAGACTAGGCAGTTTCTGCTAGTGACGATATAGATAGATATTTTTTGCATCATGTAGTAAAAACCACGGATGTCAGTATGACAAGAGATAAATCTTTTACTGACGTTGGTTGACGTGACATTGGTTATATACTTATTTTCGTTATAAATAAATGATAATAGTAACTTATTTTTCTTGGTTATAACCAAGAGCTTTATATTCACAATGGCTCAGTGTGGAGAATTTCTTAAAAGTCACTTTCCAGTGATGGACGAAGAATTAAAAAAATATATTGAAGGTAAGGTTATATTAAAGGCCTGGTAAATGCTACTTTAATTTTTTTAATAATTGTTCGATAAATAATTTGTTGTAAAATAACATATGTCTTTCAAGTCGATATTAAGAATATTTAGGTAACTAATGATCAACTATCTTTTAATATTCTCTTTTATAGATATATTGGATAATAGTGCAGGTGAATTTGAGGACACTGAGGAAGTATTTGAAGCAGTAGGTGAAATTTTACAAGGAATATCACAAAAATCTGAAGATGATATTAGGTAATGTAAAAAAATTGTATACTTTTTTTTGTGATATGAAATGTATATTTATTAGTGATTACTTTTTCACTTCAAGGAGTTTGTGTTATAAAAATGATAGTCAGGGTCACAAAACCTAATTTTTTCTTATTTTTTTATTATTGCCCAACAGAGAAATATGTGACATGTTATTAAAAATGATGCAACCAGACAAAAATAGCAACATAAATGGCCCTAGAAAGGTACTGGATGCACCAATCACATTATCATCTATGAACACTCCTATACAGGATGCCGAAGATATGAAAAGTATATGGGTTCAAACTCGAGATGATACTTTGGTAAATGGCTATTTAATAATTTAATATTTAATTTTTATTATCCCTTCATTAGAGCATTTAAGAAAACATACTTTAATGATAAGAAGATAAATTCAATCACCTAATTTTAACCAGGTAATTTACAAATTTAAAATAAGAATAAAAATGTAAGGAATCTATTTCATTAAGTATTAATTTTATTATATTCCAGAAAGTAGATGCAAAAAAATTAGAAAAGGCCGAAGCAAAATTGCAACAGAAACAACAGAAACAGAAAGATGCGAAACTACCAGTTTCAGCACCAGTTTTACAAACTGCTACCGCATCACAGGTTACATCTAAGAAAGACAGTAAACTCGAAGCTAAAGGTACAAATAGGACACAGGATATACGGATAGAAAACTTTGATATTGCATACGGAGACAGGTAACATATAAAAAATTCTTATATACCTTAGTCATATATACATATATAGAATATTGAATAATATATCTATCCAGTTTTTTTTCCACATTTAATGTGTTTGTTTTTTACTACTTCTGTTACTTAATATATGTATAAATATTTATTATCAAGTATGCATGTTTAAGAGTTGAATTTACATACACAAGCTTCACAACCATAATGTAATATATAATTTTCAGAGTCTTGTTACAAGGTGCGGACTTGGTACTCGCATTTGGAAGACGGTACGGTTTGGTTGGTCGGAATGGTCTTGGGAAGACAACGCTCCTTCGTATGATATCCAGTAAACAGTTAAAAATTCCTTCACACATTTCCATCTTACATGTCGAGCAAGAAGTAGTGGGTGATGACACAATAGCCTTACAGAGTGTTTTGGAATGTGACACAGTCAGAGAAAATTTATTGCGACGGGAAAAAGAAATAACAGCTGCTATTAACAGTGGGTAAGGAGAAAATTATTGCAAACATTTATAGTTAAATCAATTAAATTAAAAATATACTATACAACACCAGTATTATATCCAATATAAACCCTATCAAACATTAGGGATGTTTTAGAATTTAGATTTACATTTTTAGATTATATGAAAACAAATAATTCAAATAAAATTACAAGCTTCTGTTAAATGAAAGATTTGTTCAAAGTGTTCACATATTGATAATGGCAATTTAACATATTTTAGCAAAATTTACAATAATTGAGATTCCATTGGCTTCAATCATCTATTTTAGACTTGTAGGTAATCAAAATTATCAAATAGACAAGAATAACAAACTAGTTTTGGATATTTTTAAACTAAGTATATATTGGATAGAATTATAATATTCTTAGCCTGATAAAAATAAACATGTAATAATAATTCCAGGTCAACAGATCAAAACCTGTCCACAGAGTTGAGTGAGGTGTACGCTCAGTTGGAGAATATTGAGGCTGATAAGGCCCCGGCTAGAGCTTCCATTATCCTCAGCGGTTTGGGCTTCACACCAGAAATGCAGACGAGGTCCACCAAAACTTTCTCCGGAGGTTGGAGAATGAGGCTCGCTTTGGCAAGAGCTTTGTTTTCTAAGTAAGTACCAGATAGTCATTTAAACTTTATAGTTAGAGGTTGGAAGTGTTTAAATACTTACATCGTTTTCCATGAACTTTATACTATATACTATATATAATGAGGTAAATCTGTATGGAAATTTTTATTATTGTTTGGAAGTCACTTAAATGTCATTCTCAAACAAAATAAGAAAATAATGATAAGGAAATACAATTTTAAGAAAATTAATCAAGAAAAGATGTATTTTATAATAATCACAATGGTTGAATAGTTGATAAAACTTAAAATATCTCATTAACATCACAACTACACTAGAGTTACCTAGAGTTAAAGACCAGTTGAATATTCATACAATAAATGATATTATTATTGGAAATAAAATTTATGCCGGATAAATTGATTCCATCTTGTATTTGCTGGCTTTACAGACATTGCGCCATAATTCTGTATAGTGTGAAACTGGCTTGTATATATTATTTAATTATGCAAATTATAAGAATAAATGTAAATTCAATGTAGTGACTATGGTGCCTTTATCCTCATGCATTATATTGCTTATCTCGGACAATTGTGACTCAACATGTGATTATAATTTATTTATTTATAATTGTAACTACAATAGTCGAAATTCGAAAACAAATGTCATTGTTTGTTTTTTTGTGACAATTCAAACATTCACTCATTCACGCTTTCACTCATTCATTCACACATACTCCGCGATGACAATAGTATCAAGTTCTCAGTATGTAGTCCCGACCTTATTCGTTCACTACATAACTCCGTATAATATTCACACATGACATTGACGAAATCCATAAGAAAAGGCCAATAGCTTAAAGAATAGATAGATAAGAATAGTAGAATCTTCAGCGATTGACGTATTATGTGTCAAAAACATGGTAGTGTGTTATATTTGTTTTAATTTACATATGTGGCAACCATTTTACAAAAAAATATAAATAATAATAATAAGTCGTGGTGGCCTGGAGGTAAAAGGCCCGCCTCTCACACGTGAGGGCGCGGGTTCGAAACCAGGGAAGTACCAATGTGATCTTTTCATAGTCTTATGTACTTTCTAAGAGTATTTAGACACCACTGACGGACGGTGAAGGAAAACATCGTAAGGAAACCTGGTCTTATAATTTCAAATTATAAGATTGAATTCGCCAACCCGTCTTGAGCAAGCGTGGTGATTAATGCTCTAACCTTCTCCATGTGAGAAGAGGCCTTTGCTCAGCAGTGGGCTCCTATAGGCTGATGATGATGATGATGAATTGTAATAACTTCATTCGCTTAAATGAGTTAGGATCCACGTTGTTCCGTTCGCGCAATTCGTTTAAAGAGCCTAGAAATTTGTCATATCACGTATATATGTATCAATGTAATATGCCAAAGCTTAACAACCATGAATCTCTTACAGGCCAGACCTCCTACTGTTGGACGAGCCAACTAACATGTTGGACATAAAGGCCATTATCTGGTTAGAAAACTACCTTCAGAACTGGCCAACTACGTTATTAGTAGTATCTCACGACAGGAATTTCCTTGACACTGTGCCTACGGATATAATGCATTTACATACACAAAGGATTGACACTTATAGGTAAGTTTATTATATAATTTTTATTTTATAAGGTGAAACAAAACTGAAGGCCTACTTTAACCATAGAATAAGTTTAAGTATTAAATTTTTCTTAATAACCCTTAATAAACTAGCGAGCATTATGAGAGTGAAACAGATATTAATTTTAATGGTCTTCATGATTATTTTAAATGATGATTATTTGCATCCTAACAGCAGTCACAAATGGAGGAGTCAAACAAATTAATATCTCATATACTTTCTTACAAAAACTATTCTATATTATATAGTTTTTTATTGCATTTTCAACATTGACAACATTTTATTAAATTTTATTTTATTAAATGGAAAGAACCTTTCTTAATATTTAGTTTATTTGAATTTTGTGCTATAAGTGTTTTACTCTCCTTTTTAAGTTAATACTTACAAAATTCAGTTTATTTTGGAATGTTTTGTGTATTTGAATTTTATAAATGTAATATACCACAAAAAACTGTAACATTAACTTGTAAACTGATTTTTTTCCACCGAATGTCACAAGTTACCAAAATAGTCCCTGATAAGTTTCCAAAGAATAAACGATCATATAAATAAGGAAATTAATAATTTTAGGGGTAATTACGACCAGTTCCACAAGACAAAGACGGAGAAGCACAAGAACCAGCAGCGGGAGTACGAGGCGCAGCAGCAGCATCGAGCTCACACCCAGGAGTTCATCGACCGGTTCAGATACAACGCGAACCGAGCCTCGTCAGTGCAGAGCAAGATCAAAATGTTGGAGAAGCTGTTAGTATATAATAATATATATATAGTACATACCTATATGGCGAGCTTAGTATAGAATTTACATCAATAGGGACTTACGTTGGAAAAAATGATGGCGTAGTAATTAATTTCATAGTAAGGTAAGCGTTATTTTGTTGAAGAACTTAAGTAATATAAAAGCATCACACAAATTGGGTTATGTGGCCATATTACTGTGCTAATGATGACCTTCTAAAGTATGGGATGATAGGGGAAGGTAAAGTTTTCAGATAGACTAATAATTTATGTGTTTTTGGTAATTAAGTGTTTACAAAAACCGCTAGGAAGATATTATTAGAATGACTGTAATTTGAACGTGACCATATTAATTTGCACACTTTTTTTTAGCCTTGATTTATGTTCCACAAAAAAGAATATTTTTTTGATATGATAGCTAATTTTTTTTCTTTACCTCTTGTTCCATCAAAATATTATATAGTTCTAATGATTTTTATTTCCAACCAGGCCAGAGTTGAAACCAGTAGAAAAAGAAGTCGACGTAGTTCTACGGTTTCCGGAAACTGAACCCCTTTCTCCTCCAATCCTCCAACTGAATGAGGTCGGCTTCTACTATTCTAAGGATAAGGTTATATTCTCTAACGTGAACCTCGGGGCTACCTTGGAATCTAGGATATGCATAGTAAGGAGTTGTTATATAAATATATTTAATTAATCATCAGTTTCTTAATATATATGTAATTAAATCAAGGTCGGTGATAACGGCGCTGGTAAAACGACTCTCCTGAAGATCATAATGGGCATCCTATCCCCTACTAGTGGTATTCGTAGTGTGCATCGCGGTTTGAAGTTCGGTTACTTCTCACAACATCACGTCGACCAGCTCGAGATGAACGTCAACTCAGTGGAGCTATTGCAGAAAGTTACCCAGGTGAGATGTTTGATTATATTTTTAAATGCTTACAAACCAAGAAGCATTTTTTTTGGCTTTCATTAGTAACGTAAATAAAAACCATCTCTTCTTCCACTCACTTTCCACATTGACGTCACTGGCTGATGAAGATCATTCTATCTCTTTTCTACCTTTTCCTTTCTAACACATCATTGGTGACTTATTCGATTATAGTCCTTGATGCTATGTATTTAAATAGGTTTTCCAATACATTTTACTATAATTATCATAAAATTAATTTCATAAGAATAATTTAAATAATTTTTATAAATTTCTTCGCATACATTAATTTCTATATATATATAACAGGTAAAACTGTAGAAGAATATAGAAGACAGTTGGGTAGTTTCGGTGTGAGCGGTGATCTAGCCCTGCAGACTATCGGTAGTCTCTCTGGAGGTCAAAAGTCAAGGGTCGCCTTCGCCAGGATGTGTATGGGCAACCCTAACTTCCTCGTCCTCGATGAACCCACAAATCACTTGGACATCGAAACTATTGAGGCGTTAGGGAAGGGCATTAATAAGTATACTGTAAGTCGTGTTTAAATTACTTTTAAGCTATTCAATTGTGGTTTGATTTTAATTCATATGGGAATCTCTCTGTTTATATATGTTTTAGGTATCATTGGATTTTCATTACGTCAGTAATTTTTATCGTTAAAAGTTTTTTATATAACGACAATCCAACAATTGTTCCTAATCGCTTAACTTTTTTATATTGCCTACTCCGTCTATACATTTTTTCGTTGTTGTAGGGAGATTGGTATTAAACATTTCTATAGGCGTTCTCAAAGAATCTGCTTATGGTTTTCAATAGTATATTTTTATTTTGGTATGCTGACATAAATACGAATACAATAAAAAATTTATATATTATTTACATTTAAGTAAAGGTAAATAATGAGATTTAATATTGTAGTGCATGATCGGGGTTGTCTTTAAAGTAATTTTATTTTATTTAAAAATATTGAAAAACAAACAACAAAATTTTTAGTTTTGAGGGTAGTTTATAAATGTATATCTTAAGGGCGGAGTCATACTGGTCTCTCACGACGAGCGTCTTATCCGCATGGTGTGTCGCGAGCTTTGGGTGTGCGGCGGAGGCAGTGTTACCAGCATCGAGGGAGGCTTCGACGAGTACAGGAAAATTGTAGAAAGGGAACTCGAAGCCAATAAATAATAATACAAAATAAAACACTTATTTATCCATCTTGTTTTATTACCATACCTCTTCTCAATAATGATAATTCCACAATGAATTATGCACGCGGAAACCATGGCAAATTATATGTATAAAATTAAATTATATTTACAAACTAAACTTCGATACATAATATACAATTAAAATAGTGACTGAAGTTAACTGAATGGTTAAATTATAAAACGCATTCTGTTGAAAATAAATCGAATTATAAAAATTGAAATGCGGCGTATTATGACATTGAGATTTAGCGATTATATCATTTTGTGTATATAAATGCATGAATAAATTTTACGTTACTCTATTCATTGATGTCGGAGGGTAGAAATATATTAGGGAGGGTAAAAATACTATAAATAGCATAATATGGAGTTGATTATTTATGATGGGCTGATAGAAGTTAATGAATAAATAATGGAATACATACTACATATCGGTACATATATGGCAACCAATAATGATTTGTGTTAAAAAAATAAGTAACGCTAGCAGATCACAAAACCTTTAAAATTAAACGATGTCCAGTTGGCAAAGACAAATGGCGGTTGATCACTCGTCTCTTGCTCTTGCAAGAGGGGGTCGTAGGATAAAAATATTCGATTACTGATGTTTCTTGCGCCTATTTTTAGTCTTATCAGCATTTCTTAATACTTCAGCATAGGACAGCTCCAATTTTCGGAGCTTATGTATCTCCTGAGAAGCAGTGCTTTGTTTTATATCCCAAGAGTCAGTTTCAGAATTCCAGCTTTGATATATTTTTCCCGTCCGGCCGCTAACGCTCGGAGTTGGGGAACTTATATTTTTGTTGTAGAACTGAAGAGTAGATCCATTCCATTCAGCTTCTGAAGTTCTAACGAGTGGGCTGATTTCTATGGGCCTGTAATCTCTCCTCTTCTTGTTTGCCGATTTCTGGTATATAATTTTAGGTGGAGATGGAAATACGGGGGAGTCAGCTCCCTGGCGATCTTGACTGTGCTTGCGGTTGCGATGTCTGGACTTCTTTCTAGTAGCCGCTATGTACTCCAATGGTTGACGCACCAGCGGTGTTAGTACTCGTTCTTTTTCTTTCTCCTTTTCCTTTTCTTTTCCCTGATTAGTTTCTTTTTGATTTCCGTTGGTACTATCATCCATGGACTTGTTCTCCTTCACATCTTCTACGTGATTTTGTTTCTCTTGTTTTTTGTTAGGTTCCGGAAGTGGCTCTTCCTTTTCCTTTAGAGTTGGTGTTTCTGGAGCAGTTATGTCAGATACTGGAATCGATTGTTCGGACATCACAGACGACAATACACTTTGGGTGTCATCGGTAAAGTTGCCGGGGGGTTCTTCAGTCGCAGGCGTCACAGGTGGTACTTTTCCGCTGACTGTATCATCTAGGAGTGGTAGCTGTTCTCCATCGTCTTTATTTTCGGCTGCCTTTTTCAGAATAGTAAATATTTCTTTGAAAAGAACACGGTATTCTGGTCGGTTTCGGAAGCGACTATCCATCGGACTAGCATCGTCGTAAATGCTAAAGCGATAATCTTCTCCGTCCGCGATAGTGCATAGGAAGGAACCAGGTCTTTCGCGTTCAGTTTGAGTTCCTTTATTACTAGTTTCATCTGAGAAGCCTGAGCTTGATGTTTCGGCTTCAGAAAAGTCTGGGGTTTGAATTATCTTCTTGCGAGATGTTGGCTCAACTTTCTTTTGTTGATTATCTTTTTGGGCCTCCTCACCATGCCCGCTTTCTTCGTCGGTATCTTTAACACTGAATTGGCTGAAATCGCCCGAAGTTTGCAATTCGTCTTGAAGAGACACGGGGCCAGACTGAGTTTGTGCGTTCGGCAATGTGTTTGGTTTCTTCTTTATATTCTTGCCCTGTGATAGTTGTACCTCAAGCAGAGCCTCATACTTCTGTACTAAGTCTCTGTACGGATTGTCGTGGCCATCTTCCTTATTCGCCCAAATACCTTGGAGTAATTTCTCCTTAGCATTCTGTAATGTAATAATAATTTTTAGGTATGAGCCTTTCTCATATTGTAGAAAAAGAGATGTTAATCAGAAAATAAAAAATAACTTGGATTTTTAATATGAAATGTCAGTTAAGAAATGAAATATTTATGATTGTTGCAAATTAAATTTTTGAATATTAATTAAAATAAAAAAAAAAGTTATGTTGAATATTAAATAAGTAACAAGATAAATAAGCATGGAAATGAAAATGTGAATGATATTTAATACTTGTATTCTAAACACAGAAAGTATAATAAATAAATAGTCAAAAATACACCCATTACTCCACAAATGCAGACTAACAATTAATAACAAAATAGCCGATAAAAGCACACGTTTACGAGATATGCACACAATATTATTTAATTACTAAAGTAGTTATTAGTAATACTTATTGTATGAATAATTAGTAACTCGTTAGCTAACAACGGCATTATGAATGATATCCGGTAAAAACTTCTTTTCCTTGAACATAACCCGTTTGATGAACTGAACTTCAACCTTCACCAATGAATCTATTGTTTGTTAGCGTGCATTCTCTTAGACTAAAAACGTGTCAGTAATGGACATACCTTCGACTACATGCGATATATCCAAAGAAAACTACTGCATATGCGCTTCATAATGCAAATGCAAAGCGTGATCAACAACATCAGGGGCACTTGGAAAAGTTTTGTCGCCTAGAAACGATCAAAACATTGATATAAGTTTAAAGGGGGATATACCTACCGATCGCTCCCATTACGAACAAAATTGCTTACTATAACCACGTGGATGGACCTCTCCTAAATTTAGTTATCCTCGATTTAGTTATCACGGTTAGTATAGTTATTATAGCTCGTAGAAGCGGAATATCGTGTTAATAAAGTTAAGTTAGACTAACTAAAATACTACGACAAGAAACTATAGTTAGGTAACAGAGACTAAGCAGAAAAAAAAATAAGGGTTAGAAAGAGCATGCGGAAATCGAAGTAACGTACATCAAACTTGACGAGTTTACTGGAGACATGGTCGTCTCTTGGGCTTTGTTGACCGGGAGTAAGGTTGAGTGAACTGATGGCGCTTCTGTCATCGTCTTCTCCATCCAGGATAGACGACATGTCATCCCGCTCCATACCTCTCAGACACCTGATGCAGAGTTGTCCTTGTCTACCAAAAAAAGTAATTTTAATGTTTCATCTATCTAATATCTATCTAATATTTTATTTCTCATTTTGTTTTATCTCTTACCTAACTTCTTCAAGGATCGAGAATTCTTCATGCATTGATTTAGGCTCATCATCCTTAAGGTTCCAGTTTCTTAACTGCTCCTGCAGCCTGTTGTTCTCTTGTATAACCGATGCCAGCTGTTCCTCAAGCTCTGTGACCCTCCTGTGTTCTTGGGCAAAGGCCACTTTATTTTCCCTTAACTCATCACTTAATCTCAACAAATCCTCATCCTCTTTTGTCAGTTCTGGGAGCGGAGCAATTTTTTGTGGGGTAACAGTTGGAAGTTTTGACGGAGTTGTATTCTGTTTTGCATTTTCAACCGTTTTTTGTTCTTTTTCTTTGGGTTTTTCAATGGTTTCTGGCTTACGTTCTGCACGCCGTTTTACGATTTCTAATTGCGCGTTAAGATCGTCCACGGTTTTTTGGAATTCTTCACACTTGGTTTCCAAGGTTTCGATGGTGTTGCATAAGCTGGTATGTAATTTTTTTGCGTTAATTTGTTAAATAAACAGAAAAAAATTAAATCGCATTTAAAAAATAAAATAAAATTATAAGCTCACGTTTTAATGTGTTTTTTATCGGCAGCATGATCAACGGCGAGCCTGTGGTTAGCTCGTTCTAAATCTTGGATGCTAACTTCAAGTTGTTCATAGATTCTCAGTCTTGAGTCGTTTACTTCGCGCAACGCAACAGTTTGCTTTGTAAGGTACTGCAATCAATCAAAATTAAAGTCATTAGAACTTAAAATATAATAATTACTATGTATTTTTATATTCAACATACTTCGATTTCCTGCGTTTGATCTTCTATTACATTTTGGTGTTGACGAAGAGCCGTCTCCAACTCCTTATTTCGTTCCAACAAAGTCTTCCCTAGTTCAGCCGCGAGCTGCAGATCTGTAGAAGACGAAACTTCTTTTAGATTAGAGAAACTTTGAAAGTGTTATGCAAATGTAGAGAGAGCAAAGCGGACATGATGGACGGAATTGACACTGCAATTATCTGATCGGATCGTCGCGTCAGACCGCTATCGTAGTCACAGAATAACGACTAAGAATGCCATGTTTGGCATCATCATTAAGTTCGCGGTTTTCTAAGATAAGATTCCTTTGATATTATACTCATTAAAATGAAGTGAATGGTTATTTCAGGTAAAGTTGTTAGTATAAAAACATTCTAACAGAATAAAAAATCTTAAATATGACAAAACTTGTATTAAATTTTAATAGGAATAGTTTTATTAGTGATTATGTTTTTCTATTGCTGTCTACATATATTTTTTGTGCAATACATACCTATATATCTTTTAGCACGTACCAGTGACTTTTTATATCTCAACCAAAACAAGCACAAGTAATGTTGAGATAAGAAGTGACCGCACAAAAAATATATGTTGGCGATTAAAATAATGAACGGTTTTAAAAGGTTTTGAAGAATATATTTTTAAATATTACATTGAAAAGGTTTTATTATGGTATATTTGCTTATACAAATATGTCCGTGGTTTGAAAGCCACAAGACCGCGACTCCATTGCGTCAGTTGGAAGCAAAAATCATAATTAACCGCTAGGTATCGCAAATCGCAATGTAAGTCGTCACGTGTTCTACTTTAGCTATAGTAATGAAATGACACATCGCGGCGCCATGTCACCTCTGGTACAAAAGCCGGCTCTCGTGAAAGGCGAATGCCGAAACGACAACCTTGTTTTCATTTCGTATTCATCAGTGAGGCTTTAAAAAACGTTTTAAGTATCAAGCACACCTCTTTTACATTACTATAGTGATATGGCGATAGAAAAACGTTTAGGTATATTCGATTACTTCGCTCTTAATATTCGACAGTGAATGAGGAATTAATGCAATATTGTTTCTTAATTAAAATTTCGATCACAAATACAACAAACGCAACACAACTATTTACATGTAATATAGTTAATAATGATAAAAATATGAGAAAAAATTTACTTTACACCACATAGATAAATATAACTTCATTAGATTAACGGAGTAGAAACTATAGTTTCTTTTGTGATGGACGGACAATAGAAATGTTAAAATTTTATCAGTTGTATGAACAGTTTGAAATGGAGGTACTTTCACGACGCTTTTGCGGATTAAAAAGTAGGCACATTCTTTGATATCGTCGTACGATAACTATTACTGATTGTGACATTTTCTTCTATGAAAACTATTTTTTTTTTGAAATAACTGTATTTTTACTAAATTCATTAGTATATATTTGAAATGAGTACCGAATTATGGTCTCGGTAGCATTAACGAATACGGAAAATTGAGGAAACGGGGAATATCGTCACTTATATATCTTTGAAATTAATATAAATACAATATTATAGTTGTAAGTATATCAATAGTGCATAGGTCTGTTGGTTTACTTAATAGCAATGTTATAAGGTTACGTCGGCTGCAGCTAAGTCTGTCGAATTTACAAAACAATGAATCACCTTTGACTTATTTCGTATTTAGTACTGGTATTTAAAAACCTAATGTAACCTAACCTAAAAATTATTAAATAATTTATTGTTGATATAGCTATTTCAAACCTCTACCTTGACTATAGTGATTCATATCTTTATTTAACATCCTGTTATCTAAATAAACATCGTATTCATCCTTTTTTTTATACCTAACTTGTAAAGATTTATTACAAATTAAGTATTATAATTCTGTGAGTTGCCATATTTTCTGTATACAATAAAAGTGATTTTTAAATATTATAAAAGGACAAATGTTATAATTGTCAAATTCTCGACCGCCGCAATAATTGACATCGTTCCAACGTTAGTCTTAAGTATTTTAATCACCCTATTTGTTAATGTGACAACCAATCTACATACCATATATCTAATTGAGTTGTGGTATTTAAAAATATATTAACTCGGAATTTAAAATATTACCTCAATTAAAATATTGAAATAATTGTAATATTCTTCAACTTTAAGTTAGTATAATGATATTGTTTTAAAGTTTCTAACATTAAATCTATTGTATTCTAAAAATAGATCAAATGAATTCTTATGCAATTTTTACTTGAACCTCGTAAGCAGAAAATTATAACAAGGTTGAAACAAATAAAAAGCGATAAATAATGAAACAAAATAATTTGATCTCGGCTTTTAATACAAGTTATTATTATAATAATTATTATTATTGCAGTAATAATATTTATGCAAACCCTTAAATTGATTTAAATGAAACTAATATTTTTCAGATATACTAAGCGTGCTTTATTTTTGGTTAAAACTACATACTCCCGACGTTTCGGTTATTTTTCAGCAACCGTGATCGCGGGCAGACGAGATGTGAGTGTCTGTCAGTTGGTTCTGTTCGAAAGTCTTAGATCCCTTAAATTGAGTTTTCAATTTTTGATTTTCATAAAACAATCTTAGAGTTTCTGCGTATTGTTATACGTAAACAACAGTTATTTTTTGTTTAATTTGTATCTGTGTCTATACATCTGCAACTTCTTACTGTACAATTTATATGATTAATTTGAATAAAAATCGAATGCTACCAACTCGGTGTTGCAAACAATGTAATAAGTTATAACTCAATAAAATTAAATTGTAATTATTTTAACGATGTTAAGTCAATAGTTATGAAAGATAATAAGTATTTGGCACGCTTACGTGAATGTCTTCATCGGTTAACTTATATAAATAAAAGTTTAACGGCTCGTTTATATTTTTTTATACCTTACTTGAGCACAATTTACATCTATGTAGCAATATACAACTCACGGAAATGAACTAGAAGGTTGTTCAGAATATCAAAGTTGTTACACATTATGAGCATTTTGCGTGAAGATAAAAAAAAATGAGGTAAAATGTAAAATGAATGGAACAATGGTATTATTATCGATAGATTACAGAGAGATTACTGGATATCGCATATAATTTTGTACCAGTTTATCTATAATATGTTCATGATACCCTCAACGACGTCTGCTGAAAGAAATAATATTAAATAGCTATTTTGTACTGAGATTATGTAAAAAAATATATTTTTATAACATAAAGTGATTGACAGTGTGTGGATTTTTTAAAGACAGAAAACCTTTATTATAAATACTAAGCGTCTTTTTGCATTTGAAAATAAAGCAGATTCGATGTTATCTATATTCTCACTGTGGTTGTTCGAGAATTCGGTTAGTTTTTAAAAACAATAGCAAGTCATTAAAAAAGTAATAAATGCAAAATAGTAATTTTAAATCATTGAATTAATGTTGAATAATAAATTCTACTCCGTAGTTTTTATATTTCGTGCATTACAAATTGGGCAGAACAACGTCTACAGCGCCCCTCTCTTTTACGAAACACTAACCTTCGGTGCCTTGCAGACACTCAAGTTCCACGGTATAATCCCATAGATCCAGGGAATTCAGTCCGTTCAGTTCCCACGAATTGAAAGACTCGCATTCATGTTCCTCAGTCATCCTTTAAATGGTGAAATTTCACGAAACAATTTATAACGCAGTCATATTTTTCCCACCAAAATCGGCAGCGCGTCTGCGGCGCGAGCACCGTGGTAGCACAAAACCAACTGAACGCGAGTCCAACTATATTCAACTGCAATTAATTCCGACGCCATCACCGGTTCCCAATCGCACTCAAGACCATTATGTTCAACGGCAGTAGGAAATTAACAGAGGTTATGAATTTGTTGTGCAGAAAATTTTTGTTGTAGAGAAAGTCGCGATCGATCAATCTGTGAACTACACGATATTAAGATAGCTGCTATTAAAAATATTGATCCTAATCTCGTTTTCACACGCTTGATGGAACATGGTTATCTGAGTTACATCCGCGGTATTTATAATGAACAATAATTATATTTAAACATTACAAAATTTTGGTTTCATGTAGGTGTGTTTAGTGTATTTTGTAAATTTATTTACTTATTTGTTCGTTCTCAGCTTTATCTTTTTTCTTATCATCGAATGATTGCTGCTTAACATTAAGGTGTTGGTGCTAACTGATAAGTAATATAAATAAAAAACCTATTTATTATTTCAAATTTGACACATTGGTTGTTTATATTAACAAATTAAAATTTGTTAAATTTATTTACCTTATTGGTTTAATACGTAAATATAAACGCACACAGTTATATGTCGATGTAACAAAAACACGAGAAGCTATATAAAGAAACACACACACAGGTTCCTCAAGTCCAATATTGAGCACTGTAACTCAAAATACAATTACAAAGGTAACCGACCGGTCTCTGACTCGAAGGCTTTCGCGTTAATTACGCTTCAACATTTTTGGTTGTAACAAAATATATAGAGGGTGTTATTAAATTGTTAGAATGACTAGAGATTTTTAAATTGCAATATAAAAATATATATTTGAATATATCCAAGAAAGATGTTTATAGCGAAATATAGGTATGTTGGTATATGATAATGAGTCCACTCTGAACAAATACCTAATTGTTTTCTGGAAAATACTTTATTATTTATTATAGATATAAAATTAATTAAAGGACATTATGAATGATACGAAGACGAATATGTCACCCATTTCTTTATCTATACCAATTACGTAATTGCACGAGCATTATTTTTTGATCAATGATCTCACACAAATGTCGCATGTCGAAGTCCATTGCTCGTCTGAAGATGTATATATAATAAAACAGCAGTAAATTAAAGTTATTGCTCATTTGTGATTACTTTTAAATTTTTTTTTTGGTGCATCCTTAAGAGGAGTTTGCATGGTCGTTCTTAGTACTAAAATTTTATTTTCAACATTTTAGGAAACATATCAATATTAAAAAAATTAGAACTGTTAGCTCTAAAATTAAAAATTAACCTCTTGTTTTTTGTATATCCACTACTTATTATTCGTAATAAACAAAAAAAAGAAATGTTGTGTTATGATTTTATTTAATAAAGTGATAAATTACTTTCAATATATGTTACGTGATAAATAATTGAATAATGCATAATTACATAAAACATTCTAATTCTATCAAACTGAGGAAGGTACTGCAATTACTGTAACTATTTTAAATACAAGGTTATTGTTACATTTATTGTTGGTTAAGACTACGCTTTGCAATTTTCAAGTGCTATTGACCTTGGATCATTTATTCAGATAGAAACTGATTTTAAAACTATATACATGTGACAAACGAAATAAAACAATTAGGTATATACGGAATACAAGAATACTGAGTACAGTGAATTATATACTGCCTTCGAGGAAGCAAACAGTCAGTATTAAGTGGCAGTGGGCTAAAAAAAAGAAAGAAGAAGAGTACTAGATAAGATAATCACGTCGATACTTTTACTACAGTTATAGTTCTCATGGAAAAATATTACAGTTTTAAAAGAATACAGTATTATCTTCGTGGAAAAGGATTAGATCTACTATACGATGTAGTTTTTTCACTAGATTTTAATAACGAATGAAATACATAGTTAATTTTGGGTATATATTGTATTTTTTAAATAATCAGTAGAATACTCAATTATCACTTTAGCAAGAGGCTTCAAGAATAACCATTTGTAATACAAACAATAACGTATTATAAGAAAAATGTCATTTACATAAGTCTATTAATGTACAATATATAATCTTAATTTACTTTTCTTGTTTCGTAAAAATAAAGAGAAGCATTTTTTTTATTGAAAAGACAATCTATAACGATCTACAATGATTTTTTCTAAATAAACTACTGTTCGGCTTTACGTCATCATTGAGTTTAAATGTTTAAATCTGATCATTAGGATCGCCTTCCTCTCTTATTGTTATAACTTTCAAAATTATCTATTCTTGATAAAAAAAAAAAAGTATGAGGGGTCCGTTAGAATCACGGTTTTTAACAGAAAAATTATAAAAGATCGTGAGCGGTCCTAGGGTTATCGACATATTAGCATAGACAAGGCAATGCAATACATTTTATTGATATAATCTATATTTAAATCTTGTCTCTCTATCTAACAAGAACATGTTACATAAAAAAATATTTTTGTATCTTATGCAAATAGTCAACAGTGTTGATTGAAGAAATGTTTTAAATAAGGCCTTGGCTACATTTGCAACACTGAAAGTAAAACAACTGGATCATGTGTTTAATGTTTTCATATTACATGCGTGTTACGTCAACACCACTGTTACCAATGGAAGATGTGTTTGTCCTGTTACGTATACAGTCATCAGCATAAGGTTAGCATTATTTTTTTAAATAATAATAACCTATTTTCACTTCCTTTCACAAATTAAAGATTTATAATAAAACAAGTAAATACAAAAACTTAAAAATTGTGTATATACTAAAACCTTCGTCGAGAAACACGCTATCGAGTGACTGTTTGATAATCGGTGCAGTAGTTTTTCCGTTTGACGCGAACAGACAGACAGACAGACGCAGCGAGGGATTTTGTTTTATAATATGTATTGATGTTATTGATTGATGACTGTTAATGGAGTAACGATAACATTTGAATTAAAATGTATGATTCCTCAAAAAGTAAATTAAGATGAAGCTTAAAATTAAATATAGTAAGTTGTGAGTGAAAATAAATCTGTATTTTTAATATGCCTGAAATAGTGGGCTGCGACCTAGAAGACTTGATACAATACATCGGTGAATCAATTGCCGTTTAGGTTACGAATTTAACCAGCTGCGCAATAACTATGGTGCACTTTTGACCTTTAATATCGAATCAAAATCAACATATAATCTAAATGGAGCATATTTATAGCAACACGCTTTTCGAAAAATGAGTGCGCAAGGCGGGCTCTCAAAACAATCTACTACTTTCTAAAACAAATTGATTATACTTTCAACAAATTGCGAGGCTCCCTTGCGCGTGCACAGCAACAAACTCGATTTGACATTTAGGGTTCATTACGACAGAGCTTGAAGATTTGATGGTGTAATTTCACTCTCCAGGAAATTAATCTGTTGAACTCTCCGTCATTTTATTTCCTTGAATATAAATAAATATATTTTTAATAAAAAAAACCTTCATTCAGGTAAAATATTTTTTCTTTTGTGAGTCGATGATAAAGCTATTAGCTGATATTAGCTGATAATGCTAATTAGGAGGAATAGGACTGTCATCTATTAGTTATATCTGTGTATGTAATAGAAATATCAATAAAATTTTCAGACACAGTCAAACGTAATAGTGTTTAGTATAAACATTGAACACAATAGAGAACTAAACAATACTTGTTAGTGTAATAAGATATATTTAAACAACACACGTTTAGTACAATACATGTGAATTCTCTCATCATCATTGGCTATAATTCATTGCCATGTGTTGCAATCTCGGTTATCAGAGGATATTAATATTCACGGATTTGTCTTATCAGCTACAACTACTGTACTAATTGCGTAATAAAATATATATAACGATTATTGCTGTCATTGACAATGTTGTGTCCCCTACGATATGAATTATAAATTTAAAATGTTTTATAATTCTTATTTATCATCACAAACCTGTACAACAAAACAAACACAATATAACATCTATATTTTTCTAAGATTATTGACGTAATTATGTAAGAAATAAGATGTGGCCTTGGTTCTTCTAGACGGTACAAAGTACACTGACACCTAATTAACAGACCATTAATTTGACACGCGTGCATGCAAAGCAATCATTGAAAATATAAATAAAATATGCGTTAGGAAATGTTATATATACCATATGTTTTGAACACGGGTATAAAAAGGTAAGGAAACCGGACGGCTGGTGCAGTTCAAGGGCAGTTCTACCGGTTTTCTTATAAACCTGTATGCATTAAAATTAAATGGTAATCACTAAACCGTATTAAGCGTCGTTTGTCCATGCAAAATGAAAGTAATGAAAGGTTTATTTAACACAATTTTTAAGATTAAAATGTCACTGTTGCGTAAAAAAAATATTTAAAAACAAATCCTTAATTGTTAGATAAGGCTAAGTTACAGAAATGAAAAGCTATTTGAAACTATTCAGTAACGGGTTGGTCATGCAATAAAAGTTGAACGCACCCACTCTTAACGTTGAAGTCAAACGATTACTTCGCTTGTAAGTAACTTTAAAATGTTTCGATGTCATTAAAAAGAAAATATCTTTGTATTAAAAAGATTAACTCACAGTACTTTCAAAAATTAAAAAATAATATTATACATTTGCCTATTGATTATAAATATCACATAGTAATATAACAATTAAATATTTGTCCAAAACCCAAAACGTCCATAAGCACAATTATATATATATATAAATTAAAACATTGTAACTTTCTTGAAGCTCGGAGTATTATGGTTTAGTTTTAACAAATCAGAAGCTAATGAAATTATAGTAGGATATACGTTTTTACAACACTAGACAAAACCTCTCGGCATTCGGTTGTTGGTTTTCCAAGGAACCGAACGCTCTTTTAACACAACGCGCTTTAATATAATACAGAAATATGTCTGGTCTGGACGCCGAAGCGCAAATATCCTCCGGGATTTTAAATTGTTTCACATACGTAACCATCAGCAATGATTTTAGTATGTGAGATAATCCGTATTTCATATCTCCAATTCTTAATGGTCATAATTATTACAATAACTATTTCGCCGTTATGTAACTATGGCATACATTTTGCAACACGACTCCGCAACATATCTCCCATGTCACAATATGTCATGTTTACAAACAGCCAAGTTTACGCATTCCAAGTAACCAAGTAACATGATTTTTGATCCTTGCCGTATTATAATTAATTTGCTGAAATTCTATTTTTTTTAAATCGTTATAAGCATACGCTTTAGTATAACCGCCTTTATAAATCGAGTTACTTAATAAGAACGATGTAATAATACAAGAATATGTTATTAATTAACAAGAAAAATTATAACAAAAAAAAATTCAAACTTCTGTAATAATGAAGGTTTAAATAAGAAAAGGAATTAAAATAATGAATTGTTTCCACGACAAGCATCATTAACGAGACGTTAGTATTAATGAGATTGCAAATTAATCTCGTCTGCAATACAATCGATTGCAACCGAGCGACAATACTCTGTGATTAGGAAGCGTTATAAAAACGTCTGTTTAAAATAAGCTTAAAGTTTTTATAAAGGGAAATATCGATTTTGTAAACCCTACAAAAGTCTGGAAGGGGAGTAAGGGTGAATGCACGCGGTGGCACGCTACAAGGATCTCTTCCAAGGTTCGCAAGCCAAAACGAGATGACATCTGTCTGCCCTATCGACCAGCCTTTACAAGTTTTAAGGTGGACTGAGTCATGCATCCGCATATACGTATAATTTACTTACAATATCAATTGAAATTATTAATATTAAGATAGTTTTGAAAAAATTGGTATAAAAGATTTTGGTCGAGTTTTTAATTATTTTCATTTTATTCTCTTACATTATCAAGATGTTGTGTATAAATTATGAATAAATTTAATAATTAACCTTCATAATCGACCTTACAGTCTAACCATTTCGAGATAAAAGGAAACATTATATATAAAAGATATGTTCTGTTACAATGATCTCAACCTCAGCTGATTAAGCATGCGCAAATTCATTGTTAAATTCTTATAAATCACTGTTTTGCTTACGTTTTTCAATTACTTTTAATATAATGAGTCATATTTAAAATAATTTCAAACAAAGCGACAACATTTTCTTATTTGAGACCTCGCGACTGTCTCCTCTTTCATTTACTTAAAAAATCAATACGTCCCATGAATTTTGAATACGTCTGACTCACTAGCGACAGTGTTTTCATTAACAAATGCAAACACAAAAATTCCAGTGAACACCTTTGACAAACTAAAAAGAATTTCACCCTTTTTATAAAATAATATGTATGTACTAAAACTGTTCGGGACTAACCATCGAGCATGCATCTCCTAGAATTCGCGTCGTCCTCGCCGAAATCGTCAAAGTATCCCTTCTTCTCCTTCGCTATATCCATTTTCACTCACAACACACTAGCATCACATAAAACACAGCTCACAATTTATCACAGAGTTTTTCCATCTCACGGAATAGTTTTGGAAGCAGGCGTTATCACGTTTGAATGTAAATAATCGTAATAAAGTAAGCGACCGTCGCGCACCGACCGTTCAATGTCAGTATTGACTGGGCGATCAATTATGCGACATGGCGCAAAGAGGAGTCGTGTGTAGTAAGACGGGTTCAGCCGAAATATTGTAGGGCGCTTGCGTGAGTAACCTATGTATGTGTTTCAGAGCGCCTGCGCGGCTCCTGCCAGTCAATATTCTACAATGGGGTAACGCGACGCGGCGACGCTGAGTCGCCATGCTTCACTGATTTAATCTACCATAGATCAAAATTCATGAATTGATTACAAATTAACTTATTTTTCACAAACAATGACGTCAGTAACTCATTAAATCTTTCTCATGGCCAGTTGCATCATCTAGATGCAGATTTAAAGGCTCAGATATTCATGATATTGATAAGAAGTAATAAAAATATGATTCTTAATTCTTGGAGATTTAAATAATTATGATATTATTTGTTAATTGAATAATGTTTTATTAAGGAATCTTTAATTTTTTTACTACATATTACAGTTGAATTTATTTTGAGAAAAGTTTTTTTAATCATACTTTTATATACTTACCTTCTCTATATCTCATGATAGAATTTATCCATATTAAGATATATATATTAAGATTTTAAAGTTATAGAAATATATATGAAATAATTAGAAATATTCTATTTTAAAATACTTATTCTTTAGCAAGACTAAAGAAAGACTTAAATGAGTATTGCGCCTGTTTACCGCTGATGTGAACTTTGCTATTATTGTTACAAAGGAGCTAAGCTTTAGTTGAAAGATCTTAGATAGTTTCTGTCGGAATGCTCGGAATTTGCCAATATAATTTATTTCTGAAAAACAACAATTTCAAAACAAGCCATACATATATTTATTAAAAGGGCAATTAATTTAATCTCGTTGAGGAGTCTATATGGTTTGTCTTCTTTTTTGGAACAGTTGAAGATTCTTTCAAAGTGATTTTAATAAAATATAAAAAAGACGGATTTGGAACGGTTGATTTTTATAACAGTAAATTAAATTTCACACATTTTTACATTGTAATGTAGTCTATGATTTAAATAATCGTCAATAATCTGTCGTTATAATTAAGAAATTATTATTTTTTAAATTATATCTAAAATTTTCTTTAGTACACATTAGAATAAAACTATTTTTTTTATTATATATTACGCGATGATTTATTTTAACTTATAAAATTAAAAGAATATTAAAAATCTGGTGCACTTATATTGCTATAACACACTAATGTCATCTAAAGAAAGTTAAAATAATTAATTATAATGGGTCTTTGTCTTTTCGGCACCTGTGGTGCACGTCATTAGTCTTTTAATGAATTATTTTAATAAATTACGTAAGGTGATTTCGAATGTAACAACTTGAGGCTTGACCATTGTTTCTGAACGACACCGCTGCTTTTGTTCCGTAATTTGTGATACCATTTTATATCTTACGGTTACACAATAACTATTATTTTGTGATGATATCTTTTTTTATAATAATTTATTGATTTAATTAATTGTAATCTGTTTTAAAGAACAGTTAACCTTTGTTATAATTGATATTATATTTAATCAGATAAAGATATTTCCTATCGTTTATTTGTTTTTATTTTACCTACTGTCGAAACTATTTTATATAAAAATTAATACGATTATATTTATGATTTCAATTCGATCGTTGATGGTGATATATTTCTGACTAAGGGTTTTAAAATAAAAATGAACGCTGAATGACATGAGAAGATAAAATAAGCGAGACTTTCGGGTAACAAACCGTTCTATGATATCTATCATATAAAAAAAAAAAATTTGAAAATAGGTAAACTAACTTTATGTGGAAGTATTCCTTATATTTGTGATAAGTGAGGAATTAATTGAAAAGATAAATTAGATTATCTTTTAAGATTGAGTAAATTCTTTATTTTCCACTGTATCACAGTGAATGCTACGTTTAGGATGTTATGGTTCGAGCGTTTCACAAGTCGATCCGAATGAAATAAGGCTTGGAATTTGTTTTTGATAATAATTTATTTTTTTATCTTGCCACACAAATTCATGGGTGATCTGAAGTTTATCTTGTCGATTGTCATAATGTTGCGGTTAAAGTGAATTTTAGGACCCTTCATTACAATAAAGATTACAGATTTATCCAAATAAAAATAAAACCTATAAGATTGTTATCGTTTGAAAGGGTAAGGTTGGGGATATAAAATTTTTATCATTGACCATAAAAGGATCTCTCAACTTCGGTCAGTGTTGCCTGTGTATAAATTATTCATAATCAATTAAGTCATGAGTTTAGGCTTAACATTTTTATTTGCATCGAGGTTGATTTCTCTAATAATATTTATGAACATATCATTTTACATCATATTAGCATCTAAATGTCACTTCTAAGTGTGTGACCTTTCATCCAATAATATATGTATAAGATAAGAAATCTTTATATTCGAGATAAGATAATCTAATTTTGGCTTACTACGTAGCAGAGCAATAATTTTTCCTAATTTAATTTTAATATTGGTGAAATATTATCAATTTCAGAAGTTTTTTTTATATTAATCATAATTTGCCAAGTGACAAATCATCACCAGGTAATAAATATTTAAATATGTATACAAGTAATTTAAATGTTGTGTAGTTTGTCTAAACAAACATGGTAGTGGCTAACATAAACAAAGATATTGTTAATTTATTGAGACTATTTAAAACTCAGTATTTAGTATACATTGCAGAATGTTACCACTAAAAATATCATCGTATTAAAAGAAAACACTTTGTACTAGTAGGTGAGCTTACCTAAGTAAGTTTTTTGATCTTAACTGCGATGCCATTAAAAATTTATACCTCACAGAAACATGACATAATTATTAATCATATTTTTTTAAATATATTTTACATATTTTTTCTAGTAAATAACTAATGATATATAAAACTTTAGTGTTTTGACAGAGTTTTATTTTTGTCTGGCAATAATATAGTGTTATTCTTTGAATATTCATGAGTTTGATAAGAATAATGTATTTGAAAAATTATAACAAGTGATAAAAAATATAAAATAAAAACCGTAAAGTCAATAAACTAACATTAAATCGCTTTTTGCATCACAAGCAAACGAAACAGAAACAAGTTTAAGTAAAATTATCTTTGGAAGTTATAATTTATCTTGTTTTTATGTTATTTTCATGCTCAAATCGATAAATTTATGTTAATCTTTATAAAAAAATATACGATTTATATATTTTAATGTATAATCTCGTATCTTTTATATTACCATATCAATAAAAGGAATAAAAAAATAGAAGTAATTACAGCTCTCTCAGCTTATTAAACAATTAGGTTATTTTAACCTCATGTGACAGTACCCGAGCATGGTGGTAACACTTACACGCCTGTCTTCGTTGATAACTGTACCAGTTAGCGATCATTCATCACGACTTATGATAGTTAGATAATAATGTACTTAATACATTAGTTATGCAAAATATTAATGAAGTTTCGTGTGTGCCTTGCATTGGATACTCGTAATAGAATTGTCTGAATCTAATTGTTTCGTATTAATAACACATAAACTGTGCACATATTAAAAATATTTTGTTTAAATCAACAAACAACATTAATAGAGTTTTACATAAAGTCACCTTGCTGATGACATCATTGTTTATTTAATGATTAAGAACGCGTCACCGCTTTGGTTAGGTAAAAGTTTTTTTTTTTTTAAACATTTAATTGAGGAATTTAGATGTAATAGCCGGTTTGGTTAAAACGAAAGTAACATCACAACAAAGATGATGGGAATGTGTAACAATCAAAGATTCCTTGAATGATATTCTGATAACGATTACGAGGTTTTTCATAATACCGTCTCGTGCCAACATCCGCGGAACAAGAACACAATGGCACTTTTTATGATGATATCTCATTGCTCTCATGTTTTTGCAGCTTGTAAATAACCAACAAATTTCAGATATACTATTGATAAATGTTATAAATATAAGAGAAACAAGAAGTGAGTTTTACTTTTTGTTGTGCCATTAAATACGATTAATTTCATCTACTATTAGTGCTCTTTTTTCATATGTTTTCTGATGTTTGTGCCATAAATCATATTGTACGATTGTACTATATTTTTGTGTATCTTAGTTATACAAGATCAGTTAAAAAGGAGGTTATTTCAAAACAGATAAACAGTCACATAAATATCAATTTTCTATAGTTATATATAAACAATAACGTCCGATTAACATAATTTGTTAAGCACATCTGAGATAGTGGGTCAAACAAGCACCGTCAGTCAATGTATCAGATAAGAGAAGTCATGCTTTGCTCAGAGCAATGATATTACGTAATATAGGCACTGTACCCTTAGAAATGTTTCTGTGACAGTAAAAGAAAATAGTTTCAGTGTTGGAATTAAAATGAGCTTTATCGAGACTTAGCTACATCATACAAGCAGTTACGTAATAATATTTACATAATTTTAACGAGTTTGACGCCACAAAAAATATGAAGTATTACATGACGTCAAATTACATCCATAGTAACAGAACGCATTCTCGTTATGTGGAGTTGATATAATGTGTAGTAGTCAGGATGTGATAGTAGGGCATACACATAAACCTACATACTCCGATAATTTTTATAGTTTCACTAGACGCCATGCCGTCTTCAGTGGGGAAACGTAAGGCTTCTTGTCTGTCGCACAGGAAACATACGTCATTATACCTACATACATTATGAATCGTTACTCTGACAACAAGATTAGGAAAAAAACAAACAGCAACGAAAAAGGAAATGTTTCATGGAATTATGCAGCGATCGCTTTTACATTTCATTAATAATTTCCGGAAAATGTTTTTATATATCATAATTATTTAAGTCGAGCTGACATGTCATTTTCCGGCATACTTAGTCTTTTTTTATTTGTACAGGTTGTTACATAAGTTGCATGCAAATTATAATGTTGCAGAGGAAATGAAGTGTTGTTACAACACTAATATACTTGAAAATTAAGTACTTATAAAGACTTTGTGTATCTGTAATTTTCGATCTATTTCCGTTTTAATAGTTTATAGGTTCCTGTTTTTGATGTTAGGGATATACAAATATAAATAAGAATTTAGTTTTTTTGTAGTTATTATTGCTTAATCCAATTTTAACGTGCTTCGTTACCAAATTCCTTGTTTCTATATTTGTGTCAGCCTAGTTTGCGGGTAATAAAAGACCAGTGCGAGTAGCGACTTATATGTCATTGACATCTGTTTTATTGCTTTCAGGTCGTGTTACAGACGTATTACAAGGATACTTATAAGGCTTCTTGTTTCCAATATTGTATCATTACCACAATCATAATATGTTGAAAGGAAAAGTTAGGAAGTAGAAAATGTTTTGTCCACAATGATCGTTAAAAATATCATAAGATTGAATAAAATATACAAGTATTTTATTTGATTCAGAAACTGATCGTATATATATACACATATATATGTTGATATTTCATGTCTGCTTACTTTTTTCCTTTTCATTACTTCCGTGACTTACCATAAAAGTTGTTTCAAATTAAATGATATGATAACAATAAAACAACACAGATCACATTTGGAGGCTGTACTACAATATAGGCTGATCGTGGAAATTCGCGGAACAAATGCAATCGATTCTTTCATTCTATTTGTGACATATTGTCAATATCATGGCTATTTCCGTGTTCCGGTTATCCGACGCTAGATGGATAATGTTACTCGCCTCCATGCCGTAATGATATATATAACACCTAATACAGTGAAGTGTGAACGTATCATATTTTACGTTTGTTTTGTTTGGGAAATTCAAACAATAAAAAGAAGCACAGAGTCAACTTGTATCGATATAAAGCTCGACAAGCCTTCATTATTTATCATAAACTTTACAAGAACATTATTAGAGTAATGTAAACTTAAAAAAAACACGATTTTATAGCAAAGAATATTAATAATAAAACCTTTTTGTACTTTCGTTCTTCCGTTTCTTGAAAATGTTAAAAATTATTTAAAGGGCGGCGCTTTTTCCTGTTTAATATGATACATAAAAAGTCACGTATTACGATCGTTGGTTTACTCTATATTTTGCGTAATCATTAATTACAGGTACAATTCAAGAAAAAATACTTTTAACCGGTTTCGTAAACGGGATATTTTCTTCGACATTTGCAACGTGTATTAAAATCCAAGTTTATGTTGTTTTAGAGAAGCAACAGTATTTTTATAACTCGTCCTGTTTTGCTTGCTGCTTATGAGACATATAGTGTGTTAAGTCTAAGATATTTTTCGTAACATCATGGAAAATAAAATGCTGTTAAGAACATTCACATCTCATTTAGGGTAAACTAGATTATAAATCAAAACAGTAAATCCACGGAAAAGGTCGCTTTGATCCCATGTAAACTTTCATTGAGATCGTGCTCTTAAGCATTGATAAGATAACAAAGACATGATCTAGGGGGCGAGAGAAAGTTGAGCACCGCTTGTAATTGCCTATTACCGTAAATAGTAGATTTATTAATTAATTTAAAATGTAACTCAAATAACGATGACTAATAAGACAAAAAAAAATTATCTTTATATTTCTTGGATCCCACAACGTATTGAGTGATGCACGCTGGTTGATTTTTAAGGTTCATTAATAGTTCTGATAACAATTTTCGCCAAATTATTGTGTTATTGCATTATTCTCGTGCATCAAACAACAAACAACTACGAAAAAAATTCAATGAAGTAATATTATAAGATGTTTGATTGATATTAAACAGACGAATTGGACTAGTCTTTTAATTCGTTCCAAAATAAGGAAGTACCGATGATTGAATATTACTCAACTCTCGTTAGTTCTAATTATTTGGTTCACTGATAAATTAAGTTTGATATATAGACTCCTTAAATCGGCAGTTATGTAACTTATATGAATTGTCTTAAAACTTCATTAGAGAAGAATAAATGACAGACACATGATCCGCTGTAACATAAGTTTTTAATTTACAATAACTTACGCAATAGATACTTTTACTCTTATTCGTGATAGTAGAAATATAAAAATTAATAACAATCAAGTGATGGAACCGTTCAAAGTAACTAATAATTTTAAAATATTGAACGGATATTTTTCAGAGATAGCATAAACATTCCTTTTAGCACCTTAAATTCATATGACATAAAGCTCGTTTTCCCACATCCAGACCATTATAAAGTACTAATGAGATTTGTAATAAATGTATGTAAAGTTGTGATCGTGAAAGCGAATTTGTCAAAAGACATTGTAGCTGGACTTTATGATGCTGTACGTACAATCTCCGATGACCTTTGAGAAAGATTTTCAAACAAATGATCGCTACTACTTTTACCTATAATGGAGGAAAATTGTAAGAAAGTAAGGGTTTTATTTGATTTTCTATATTCATCATTCATTCCGTGAGATTCTGTAAGCCGTAAACATTAACTTAATACTCTAAACATGATGATACAGTATAAGTACATGTTATGTAGATTTGGTGTGTCTGTTCCTATAAAATACCTTTTACTTTAAGCTAAAAATGTTACGCTTTTAAAAGCTTTTTAAAACTTTCAAACAATAAACCGGTTTTTGAATGCATATATAAATTTTAGTTGCAATATTCCTTCTATGTAAAATTATGTAATAGATATAATTTAAGATAACATTTAAAGGTTTTTGAGCATTTAAGTAAAACTTACAAATGTAGTTTGGTATTGCACTTGACATTTATGTTGTTCTTGATGTTTGCATTTGTCACTTATTTTATATCTTATGGCGACCCACGAGCACTCGCTCACAATGTATCCTCAGCACGAGTTTGGATCGTAAGAATACCCTGTATATGTTGTACATTTAATAATTTTACATTACTCTTTTACACTATAATGTGCAAAGGATTTATGAATGAAAAACTGTCATGACCCGTATTTAGTTTAACAAGGCGAGCTTGGGGTAAACTTACCGATGGCAGTAAAGGAAAGGAAATAAGAATAGGTTTTAAATAAAACTGAACTAGGGTGTTTAAATCCTTTGGCACTCTCACTCATGAAATGTAACGCGACTCTTATAGCTAAAGGGAAATTCTGTAAAAGAATAGTAACGACACGTTCAAGTAAATCAAATACACTAGACAAATACATTTCAAGATATTATTTGTAATATTTATTATTATAAAGGAAGCAATAAAAAAGTTATGCCTCTGGCTGCTAATTCAATGTATGTAATCTCGATTTTATCTTTTCCTTTGGCCAGTTACGCTGTCAAGTTTTTTATATGTTTTTTTAAGCCATTGCAACAGTCAGTTGTAGAAATTCTCTCCGAACGGTCCTTCAATCACAAACATCAACAATTTCACACATTCCTATAAAGGTATCATTAAATGCAAGGGAATTCAAAATCTGTTGGCAAGAGCGGTCACGAACGCCACGACCGTGGTGGGTAATTTGATACACCTGGGATGAATCTGACGCGGTAAATACACCGTGGACGACGAACAGGTTATTTGAATCCCGGTCTTGATACACCTGACAATCAACTGTTCCCATATAAGATTAGATATGGACGTGATTATTGAATGATTGAGGATTTATTCTGTAATGATTATTTGTTTGTGCTCCACTTCGGATAGACAAATATTGGTGCCCATATAATATACATATATACGTGTTTATGGATTGTAATATTTCTAGAATAATATTGAATTATGTTTAATATTTTGTAACGTTTTCTTCACACGCATATCAATATTATTAGCCTCTTAGATTATATTCGAGTGTATTTTGCAGACGTAATAGCCTCACTAACTAGTCTTACTTATTGGTGTTATGTTTCCTTAGTTTAGATAATGCCATTAAACAGACACTCCAAATGTATATTGGCTAAACTACGTGGGAAACTTTCTAGCTGTTTTGTGATAGCAAAGACGTACTCGTATAACGAACGTGATAGGTCCATTTTATCGGGACGTAATACCTTATTAACATAATCTGTGAAACACTTACTGAATTTAATTGCAGCATTATACTTTTGTTTATTACAGTGCAGGTCATTTACCTTTGACCTCTCAGTCTGCAGACCTTAAACATTATATTTTCTTTATGTTTATATATTTACTATGTAGTCTAGTTATAATTTATGGTGTAGACTAAGTATAAAGTTATTTTAAATGCGGAGATGTACATTACACATGCATTGAGGCCTTAATGAAATCGTTTGAGGTTACCTGAACTTTCCCCAACAAATCTCACCGGCGTGAGACCTAGAATCAAGGACTTACAAGGAATTTTAAAATATATAATATTTATATTCAGGATGTGCTACATTCCTGACTAAGGTTATATCAATTCTAGTGTCATTATTAAAATACTTAAATAATAAAATATTCTGTGACGTATATATTTTAGAGCGTACAAAGATTTAAAAAAATAATAAAATTTCATAATTCAAATTGACAAGTAACATTGAAGTTTGAAATGAATGTAATAATTTTAAAATAAACGAAGTTTTTTTAATAATAAAATCTAGTATTATATAAGTATGCCATAATAAGTATTAATGAAACAATTATTCGATTTGTTTATGCTCTTCACATTGAAGCAGAATTCTTACTATTTTAAATTTAGAAAGATACAAGTGAGTTTTTAACAGTTCGATCGTCAAATATTTGTTAGGCTCTAGGAAAAAATAATTATCACAGAAATAAATATTTTCAAACAATTACTGTCGAGATGCATTTAGCCGTACCGATGTGGGTTTACAACGCGGAAAAAGTTCTTTTGTAATCGAAACTGCAGTTTATGAAGAATATTATTTAATCGCAGTAATAATTTTGATTGACAATTTCAAAATAACATACACCATTGTTATTATGAGCAGAATTTTGGACTATTAACTTTATCTCATTGAAAATATATCTTAGTTAGGTAGGTACCTTAAAATGATAGTAAGATTAGTGATTTTTTTATTCTTCAACTTATATTTTTATTATTCTACATCTCTTCATTATCTTAACATATATTTAGTTTTTAAATCAAGAAAAAATTTACTGTCGATTATTTATAGCACAACCGTATATAATGTGTAAAAACTAATTTATCTGAAGAACGTTGAGTAACAGATTTCAACATAACAAGACACTGTCCTGTAAAGAGCGTGAAAAACCAATAATCTGACGAACTGCGCTCAAGGACCGGTTTAAATGACGTAATATACCGCATGTGTAACATTCTGTGACGAATGGTAAACGCTACTGTTAATTTACTGAAATTCTCAATTTATTTATCACATACATATCTGTGTTTAATGGGAAATTGAACCGCCAATAACAATCGTTAACAAGATTCATTAAAAAACGTTTTGTTCACTGAAGTATTTTGAAAAAAATTATTGTACAAATTTATATTTCATAATATTCGTACTAATTTGGTATAACTTTTGATATAGATTTTTAGAAGAATTAGAAGAATGTAGAGATAAGTTGGAAGAGCTTAAAAATGGCGACTGTGATGTTTAAGTTTGTGTATGTTGATCCCAGACACATCCCTATCCCTATTGACTTAGCAACCAGACTCATGACATATCTTGCAAAAGTAAAGCTTTACACTTCGTTTATCTACACGTTGTAGATATAAATTAATTAAAACATTTTCTGTCGGTTTAAAATTGTCGAAATATTTATATACAATTATGTAAAGGTTTAAATTTCTTTAACTGTGTCAAAACTAAATTAAATTGCGTGAATTTTTATAATCTAAATGTCACTTGTTCATAAACTCAATTTAAAAACAGGGAAAGGAAGTAATAGTTGATTATTGTAGCATCGGATTAGTATTCAATACGGTCAAAAAACAGTAATGTGGTAGAACTTACTTCTAATGTGTAAAATATACGCTATTTCTATCATGGGAATTTTATGTATTCTGGTAAATTGGAAGTGGATAAAATGCTTTTAATTCATCAAAACAAAACCACTTAATGTGTGTCCCATGTGATGATTTATCGATACAAAAGTTTTCTGTACATTAAGTCTAAGGCGAAGTTAAAAGAAATATAATCAATAGACCATTTTAAAAGCATCATTTATGCTCAGACTCTGTACAATACCTCTATATATAGTTATTTCTATGTATATATGAATAACTTGGCTCAATGTTCTAGGAAAAGCAAACTTGGACATTGAAGACACTACTATGTCTGTTATTTTTATTTTTCTTTTCAGAAGCTAAAATCGTCCATTACATACTAATATTCATTCATTCAAGCTCTCACTTGGAAAACATTTGTGTTATGACATCACGAATTTCTTTTTAGGCCTTTTTAATGAAAAATTTTAAAATGTCTACTAATATGTACTAATGGCTTATAGGTGTGTAAAGGTTTGACCGCCAACTCGAGGCTATTTTAACACGAAGCTTTACCAACAAGAGCACCGCATCGAAAGAGATTAAGCATTATTTAGGTTTTTTACAAGCTATTATTTGTTACAGCATATTACACGATTTTTTCGTTTAATCACTAAAATGATATTAACAATGAGATGTGAAAACATCTTTTTATAGGTATTATATATTTGAGTTATAGTATATACATATATGGAATCATGAGGAATCACACACACATATATAATTCTACTCTACGTGTGCAGGTCATTGAACTCCTTCCTAAACGTCTGGAATGATTTGAATGATTTTTTGGGTGGCGTCCCAGATGGTTTAGATAGAATCGCGTGCAACAACTAGTATATATAGTTAGAATTTAGAAGAACAACTAAAATGTTAAATCTCCTCTCTATTTGACAACTATAACCTATAACACATAAATATGTATTATGGTTGATTTCAAAGTACGTACCTGAAGTTCTAGTATGATAGAAAATAAGGCTCGGTTTCCATTCATGGATGTATTGCTAATAGAATGGTAAGCGAAAGTGACTCCACGCCTTGAATGGGTTTTAATGTGCCGATTTATCAATTGTAATTTGATTTACGCTGACAGCTGTCACTTGTGACTTCTAACCAAAAAGCATTTCACGGAAGATAACTGACCTTTTATACTTACATGAAAACGTAAAACATTAATTTAGTGTCATTTAATTGCAAAAATTGGGAAAACGGATGAGTATGAAAGTAGAATTGTTCATTTTTTACGTAGAAATGCTGTTACTAAGAAATATTATATGATAATGTATTTGAAAAATATTATAATAAGAGTAAATTATTACACAGATATACAACTACAGCCTGAAAGTGTCATTAAGGCAGAGTTATATAGGAATATGTATTTCAACAATGTAGATTTTTTTCCACCATTTGTTTAAGAGGCATTTGATTTGATCTCATTAATAAATAAAATTTCACTTTCAATTACGGCCACTCGATCTATTTTTTATTTTTCTATGTACATTTTTGTCATCAAAACAGTTGGTGACAGTAATTAATTCAGAACGCTTTGCGCAAGAACACGCTTGATAATTCTGAAGTAACGGACCCAGACTTCGTGGGAGGTACAGATTAACAAACAGTGCCCTAGGTTTCCGCATATCTTATTAATTTACTGAATCCACTTCCTTTAGTATACATTTAAAATAAGCAGATATCTATTACAGCAATTAAAGTTAAACCGTGCCCATTATACAAACTTTCTAAATAATTCCAACAGTTAATTTCAATTTTCTCCACCTAACAGATTATATTTGCAATGATATTAAATATATGTCTACCTTTAACAAAAGGGAATACGTTATACGATATTTATTTGTTAGAAAGTACCTATAAATTTATTTGCGTTCGTTAACAAACAAGAACAAAATAACTTTTACCAATAATTTTATGGGGCGGATTGTAAATCTTCATAGTGTCGAGTCTAGATCTAACTGAGTTATGTTGTCGAGTACATAGGGCTGGCAAAACATTACATTAATTAGTCTGTTCCAGTACATACCTAAATTTTTATTTATATTTGAATTAATCACTCGTCTGTTTTCTATAAATATAAGAAAGGTATTTTTTTTTATATTTTATTTTTACTTAGGTGTTACATGTATTATTAACAGACTTAAATAATAAGTACCATATTTAATTTTCTCAATTTCATCATTTATTTAAATCTAATAGATCAATCTGATCTGAGAAATTTATAATGAATAATTATTTTGAATGAACCGTTATTTAAAACATATTTTTAATATCTATAAACTTTTGAGTATTAAAAATAGATATAACAAGTATAAAATTGCACAGCCCTTAAACTGCTGTTATCACCGACTTGTTTTTGTAGAACTTTCATTGCTCTTTTAGGCTCTGGTCAAAGCCCTCTTATGACAACTGACGTATTACTTAACAGTATCATATTAAGAAACAACATTAATGTTACTTTTATATGTGTAATAAATAATAATAGATAACTCTTACGAGAGTTACACATTTAAATAGAACTATTTTATAAAGTTTTCGGATTTACTATGCGATTTTTAAACTACATCTTACCCGAAGTTCCGATTACTTTACACAATACACCGTGATCACTCGCAGACTACTAAGCCTATAACTACGGATTTGGGCTACTAAATCCGTAGTAAATCCAAAAAAAAATTGTTTTATTTTTATTTTGAGTGGTTGGCAGCACCGAGAATTTGGTACACTGATTTCTATGGGTTTAAATTGTTTTTTGATTAAGATAAAACATTTTATTTAATGAAAACGTTGATTGTAATAATATCCACACAATTAAATATTAAAAAAAAATGTCTTTACTTTAACATGAAATGACATACTTTATTTATACAAACAGTAGGTAATGCAATACATATTAAATATCGATGACGAGATGCGTCTCAACTTACGTACTTTTTTGCTACTTGTGAAAGGACAGATTTATTATTTAATATTTGCGAAATATTCAACTCGAAATATAAAGATGGCGATCAACAGAATTTATCGAATATCGGAGCAATTTTTACACTGAGATAGTAAAACAACAACTGATTGGCTAAATCTGTAATTACGAAACATTAATCAATTTTAATTATTTCTTGTATCTTTAAACCAGTCTTTTCATTTTAAGAAATATATAATATAAAATTGTTGAATATTATATATATTAACAAACGGTAGGGTTTACGATCGTTAGTTTTAAGTTGAAAACTCCATTAAAAAAACTGGAAACTAAATAATTGTAAATAGATGAACTGGAAATTGTCAGATGATCAATTTAAATATACGGAATGGAAGTACAATACATCGGTCAAATGAAAACGAAAAAAATATGTAGGTAAACAGTCGTAAAATTAAATCAATTAGCTTTATGTTTATTTTATATTAACAATATCATACAGTCCTTTCTAATAATTGTTCTGTTCTGTTTTCTCAATTTCTTCAGAAAAAATTTATGTATAAATTGTCGAATGTTTCGATGTCAATTCGGAATCGTATGGGCCAATTACAAAGGCGTACTGCGCAAGTATGGCTCAACAGATTCTCTCCGTTGTGTCATCTTAAGTTACCATAACTTATTCAATGTATTAATTAGTGCTGCGCTATTAATTATATTTATAATTTACAACAAATCAAAGTTACGTACGATCTGAGTCACGACAATATTAGATTTATCAAAATGTATTCTGTATGCTTTTACAATCAGAAGTTGCTTAATATGTAACGTGTAATTTATTTATTGTCACTAATGACTGATTTATTAAGAAACTCGTGCGCTCCATTCTATCGATTTTAATACTATTGGATCTATTTTCTTTATGGAAGAGATGAGTCAATATATATTGCCTTGGGATTGGTACCGTTCGAATTAATTAAAAACTATTCAACCTTTCTTGGCAGTGCTGTGTTAAAAATCACGACTTTATTTGTTCATGATGCTGTTCCACGTTACATGTGTTTTCATTATTTTTACTTTATTTTATAAAAAGATAAGTACTAGAAGGAAACATTATCCTCTATAAATTATGTTCTTTGGACGTTATTATATGGAATAACTAAGAAAATATTAGAACAATTCTTAATAAGACAAATCATTTTGTTAGACACACGTAATTACAAGTACTTCCTATTCCGCAATATTGATTGTTTTCACTACTATAGAGCTTATCGTTTATGTGTATTTGCACATAATTTAAGTATCATCCGTAGACATGCCTGTCTTCAACATAAAATTGAAAGCTTATATGTATTGAATGTTGTAACTGAAAAGCTCATAAACTGTAAACCTTTTTGTTTAAAGTCTTTATTGCATAGCAATAAAATTAGCCAGAACTTCATAACTGAGTTACATAACTTCATGCAGGCGTCGGATTACGAAGTCAGCTATCACCTGTTCTGAACAATAGCATTCATTCACTTTCGTTCGTTCTCGTTAACATTTTGGAATATCGTGAAGAGTCGTGACTGATCCTCTTAGTTTTTCGTTACCGTGAACAATGATAAGGTTTAATTCAACTATCTAAGCACGCAATTAATTTATATCATGAACGATTTGCACGAGCCTCGACTTATGTAAGCTTCAGATATATCTATAAGAACTTTTGTTTATTTTTCTCTCTATAGTCTCTTCGTGTTTAAACGTTCTATATAACAAATGGAGTAATTAAATGCTAAAAATGTTACAGCAAACCAAAGTTCCTTCAAACAATAAAATTTTCATTGGTGTTAATATACATAAAATATTAAGAGCAGACCACGACTGCTATTTTGCAAGTACGCGTTACACCCGTAACACTGAATTCCAATAATCTCGCAACCTTTAAAGGTCAGATGCCTGTATAACAACAATACAATCTTTACTTTTGAACAAAACATTACGCTTTTTATCAATGTATCTATAATTACAAATATCGTGAGAAAAAATTAAATACGCAAACGATTCTCACATTTTTTAGGTATTATGAATTGTCAATTGTAAATTTCTAGTAAAACCTCCTATGGATCGAAACGCAGGTATTAGGTACGTGGATATAAAATTATAGAAAAATGTCGAAATATCAAAACAGATATAGCGTTTTTTTCTATTCTGTCTGTTAAAGTGTCTAAGGTCGAAACCATAACAGACATTTAACGTTGTTTTTAAGGCTTCAACGATCATTTAGGAAATGTGATCTCCACAATGTGTCGATATCAGAGCCATATGTGATACGATACTACAAAAGGAGCGTTCCGAAATCATAGGAACGCAACATTTACGAGTATCCTATTAAAGAAATAATAGAAGTGATTCCCATACGAATTCATCAAATCAACTTTTTATTATCGTTTTAATAAAGTGTACAAGAAAACCTATTATGAGAAAACACACATAATTTTCTAATAGTACATGTTTCATTATGTAACTATTAAAATTAGCACATTTTGGCATTCCTTGCAGTTATATTTTAACCGATTTTTTAAATTAATATATACGAAAAGTTTTAAGTTGAATTTAGACTCACTGTATCCAAATTTAATTAGAAATATCACAAAAATAATAATCCCGTGATAGGCCAAAATAAAATTTGCAAAAACTATTTTTTAATGTAACAAAATTATTTTTGATAAAAAATTAAAAATTATCTGTGACATTGGGAGCATTCTCCTTTTTTAAATTTTGTCAAAACATTATGTTTAAAAATGGAAAGCAATATTATTTGAAGGTTTGCCGTATATGTATATTTTTCGAACAGAGTCTTAAATAAGCAAGACCTTGTTATTTTAATCGAGTTTGTGTGCAAGTGATCGAACATATTTTTATTTCAAAATATAAAATACAATGTGAAAATTTATATTAATTCTCTTTATTAATACAGATTATATATCATTCTCGCAGTTTAAAATACAGAACACTTAGTTAATACTTCCCCACACTTGACCGATTTCAATAACATTTGTCTTATAATAAAATTATAATGATATTTATACATTAGCGATATTTCATTTATCGTTGGACCATTGCTGTTTTGAGATCTGCAATGCTTTTGCTTTGTGAGTTCTTTACTAATTTATAAAATAATATATAGTTTACTAAATCTTATATATAACATTGGTTTTGTGAATTTCAATTTTCAGTGGGTCTTTTGACTTTCGCGCTACAGGCCGAAGCTATTGACTGGGGTTGCTACTCCAATGTGCCTGTTTGTGGTATAGACGGGGTTACATACAAAAATATTTGTCAATTCAAAGAGGCGAAGTTGCTAGACCCTGATTTACAAGTTTTGTATGAAGGACCGTGCGTAAAGTTGAAAATGTTGCCCTCGTATAATTTAATGTACGATGACACTCTAGTGGAACGCCAAAAACCTATGTTAGACAAAAAGATGACTTTCTTTTCAAAAAAATATATAAACTATATTTAGCAAAGAAATAAATAATAAACAATATTAAATATTGAGACCGCGTCTGTATGTAATTCTTTTATATGTTTCAAAAACATTTATTCAGAAACAGTTTATCCATATTAAAATTGGATTTCATCGAAATTACCTTTATTTAATTACTAGTTATATTATTATATAATTTATTAGCATGAAATATTTTGTTCTCCGCTAAATAGTCCTCAGATTAATTTACAATATATATGCGTGTTTTCTGTTACTGCAATTGTTTTAATTATTTATTTTTCTATGTTTTCCTTTTAATACTTTAATTTTCATAAATTTTCAGTTTATAAATACAAAAATAAGGAAGAAATGACGATTTTAATATCCGGTATGTAAACTTTGTTTCAAAACCTAATTGAGCTTTATTATGTTTGTTGAAAACTTTCAGTTTTTATAAATAGTTTATATTTTTTATTCTATATTGTCAATGTCGTTTAGTTCCTTATAAAAAATATCAAATTATGATTGAAACAAAACGAAAATTTAAACTTAATTGTAATTTTTTTGTGATTACTCTTTCATGTTATTTCTAAGCCTAACTAATCCATACTCGCAAGCAATTTAATTTCTAAATTAATACAAAGATTAAAATTGCATTTTCCTTTTAGGAGTAATCAAATGAAATATAAATATTAAATACATAAAAATTGTAACAAAAATAGCTATAATAGTGTTGTTCATTGAATATATATAACTATACTGTAAGTTACTATAATTTAGTACTTTTAAAGTTGTTTGTTGATACGAGAAACCCTTAATGAAATGTAGGTCGCTTCGAAAAGACATTTCACAGAGATTTAACGAAGACCTGAACGTATGATAACTATTACGATTTTATGTATGAAAATTCTAGTACATAATTTCCGAAGAAATTTTTTTAAATTAGTTATATTACATAAAAAAGCCAATATAATAAATATAGGCATTACTAATGGTAGAGGTAGGTGACAAAACAATCGTCTCAGAGGTACTTTTTTGCTGCAAGCCATTATTTTGACAGCATTAGCGTAAGAAGAACCATAATAGTGTGCGGTACGAAATATAAGTAAGTACATTACATAATTACAAAAATATTATTAATTAATTACATAATTATATTATTACTATTAGCAAAAAAAGACATTTATAACACAACAAAATTTGCTAAAAAGAAATTTGTTTTAACTGACGTTTGTGGAAAAAAAAAACAGAGAGGAATAAACCATCTTTAAAAATTTAAAAGACTACAAAAAGTACTGTCGTAATTTTTAAGAAGATTTTTTTTTTACCACAAAAGAACATTTGTAAAATGAAGGGAAACAAAACAATATGCAAAACGGGTCCTTAACCAAATTTTACCATTACATATAGTGATTATTTATTATGAAAATTATTTTATAGAAAAATGTAAAATGCATATTTAGTTTGCACTATGTACCTAATTTAAACATTTTTAAATTCAAGTTTATCTTGAAGTTTCATAATAAATCTGTATTAACACTGATTGTAAGTTATGACATTTGATACATCTATCTATATTCAACACTAATAAGATATTTTCTACATTAAGAAATAATTTGCGGTAAATAAATTTAATGAAGTTAACTTTAAATTATTATTCAGTTGAAATCTATCCACAATGGTGCTTTGTCTTCTGTTTATCTATATGTATCTCTGTATAGCAGTGGGAAAGAAACTATTTGTACATATTTTTTATTTTATTTTATGTACTGATGTATCAAAAATAAAAATTAATCAAATTTCTCCCCGCCGAAAACGTTGGTTGAAATAACTAAAAAAATATCATAGCTTCAATTATTTAATAGAACAGAATTGCGAATAGCACATTTTATTCATACAAAAGCTACTTGGTCAATGAACAGTCGACTGGCTCATCATTATTTTCCGTTGATGCAAAATAGTCATATGCAACAAACGCTTGCATTTTTTCGCTTTTTCCTTTATTGTGATAAGAACATCGACCTTTATAAAGAAGTTTTAAAGACTTATAATATTTTTTATCATATTCTAACTGGCATTCGTTGTGGTATGATTTCATGTTACTGCCACAAATGGGTTGATATATTTGGCATATTTTTCTGCAATATTTTCTATGCAGTATAGATAATTCTGGATGTCGCCTCTTAGCTTCCATGAAACGATCGAGATTTGGATAATTTTGAAAGTCTGAACCGCATAATGGTCCTCTAAGTTTGGGTACAGCTTTAGGCAACACTTTAGAACTGGATGTCACTGATGTCAGCAAAAACACTTGAAAATCAAAACGTTGTAGCGAAGAACTGATTTTAATACAACAAACCTTAATATCTGTCACATTACTTACCAACAATTATCAAACATACCCTAATAATAAGAAATTTCATTGTATCATTTTCACTATAACTGACCCATATTGCACAAGATTTTTTTCCTTAAGCTGTAATCGTGGCAGCACTCTATCATAAAATGGCTTATAAAGTAGAAGCTCATTGCATTTACAATTTCTCAATGAATGTTAGAAATCAATTAATTTTTAATATGTAATTGATTTTTCAAGCCACCAGATAATTTTAAATTTTGCCGTTTAAATAGCATTACATACGAAAATATGTAACTTAGTTCATGAATTTCATTTTCAAGTATAAATGTTCAAAAGGGCGCGAGCAAATCCTGTCATTCAGTACAGCTGATCCTTACGACGCAAGCGTTTCGTCAGAAGAGTCGTAGGTATCTTTTGTTTAAGTATTACGTACATCGCTCGGAGGACTAGAAAACAAGTACTTAAGATATGTATCATCTTACAACACCCACCAGTCCGTGATTACTACATAGAACACCTACGCGAATGACCCCCGGCTTTGTTTAAAACAATTGCGCACTTGCTTATAAATAATTTCACTTTATCTTATTGAGGCGAGATATTAACTTGTTTTGATTTATATTTATTATGAAAGACGAATAATATAGAGTCGTTAGGTTCTCGTGGGTATAACACCCACATCTATTTGCACAATTTAGATGATCCTGATAAACATAAACAAAGAGGAAATATAGTTGAGTCGTTTAACTATAAAATTAAACCAGTTCGAATTATTATTTAAGCGAGAACTGACTTTAATTATAATCGACCTGAGATATTAAAATGAATAATTGTCTTTTTTAATTTATACTGAAAAAAAATAATCTATTATGTTCGTCGTCGTTATGACTTAAAAAAATTATGCATTTCAAACCTTTATCTTAAAAACTCTTTCTTTGAAGGTGGAAGATCCTAGCTGTGGTTAAATAAGTACAGCTCGAATATGGACTGGCTCGACCGGATAAGTACTACCTTTTTAAAGAACGTGAAGTAGTCTTTAATAAGTAGTCTTTAATGGTTGCTTTTCATCCGATGACCAAGAGAGTCGGTAGGCCTTTCCTTTTTCCAATCTTTTCCTCTCCCGGGATGTTGATAAGCGCAATGACCGTCTGTTCTGCACGAGCCCAAGTCTCTTTTGAGGTGTTGATCGTATGTCATTGGTATGGGGTCCAGGGTGATCCTGCAACTGCGGGTCGCATCCGAGGCCCTTGCCTTCCCTTGCCAGCGGAACGCAAAATTCAACTCGCAGTTCAGACCAAACGCAATGCTCCCTAACATGATTTTTATGGGCCCTCCTTCCATCATTCCTTTTACCTCAAGGGCGGCAAAGCATCTTTAAAACAATGTTGCAGATGTCCATGGGCGATGGTAACTACTTTCCATCAGGTAGGCCGACTACTCGTTCACCACCCTTCTTACCATAAAAAAAACTTTCTAGGAACCACGCTGAACAATGTAATAAAATGACGCATCGTCGCATTATGCATAATTTCATCGTAAAATAGTTTATGATTAGAACTATCTTAACGAAAGAACCATCTTTAGCTTATTATTACAATAAAATATAAAAAAGAATCAAATTTTCTCATCTACTTGCTGGTGTGTATAATGCCTCATAGCCATTTCAATAAAAATGTGATAAGTAGAAAGGGTGCTGTCCCAGCAAAACTAAAACAATATCGACAAAGTCTACAAGTTACCCCCAAATTTTTTTCGTCGTTTATTAAATTTTTGCGATCCCAAACTCATATTACGAAAGTGTAGCAAAAGTAACCTTTACTAAAAACACACATGTTAAATCATCTTCTTACAAATAATATAGCTACAGCTAGCTGCAAAAAAATATTCATTTGCAAAATTATTATTCAACTCCTAGATTAAAATGTGCAGAGTGAAATATGATCGGCATTAAAGTTTGGACCCATTTTAACAAATTAATCCAGTTTGTTTACAACAGATGGCTAGTTTCACTCTTAAATCTTAATTGTCATAAACTTTATATAACTGTTAGAATAAATTTGCAAAGATTTAGATATCACTCAAAGAATTCATATCAAATTAATCAATTAAAAAGTTTCACCAACATTTATTCATAACTCCATAAATCGCAGCGTTTAGTAAACGGTCACTATTAATCAAATTTAAAGTATTTTTATAAAGAAATATAAATCAAAAATTAAACATTAATTTCAGTTCTTAAGGTAATATATAATTTAAACTAATCATGTTAGCGTGTACAATTAACAATCCTACTTAATTAAAATCTGTAGTTAAATCATACAGATTTGAACTTTTAACAGATTTTAAATTACAGCAAAACGTTCTAATTTATTGATATTTTAGTTTTTTGCGATATAACTTATGATTATATTCATGACTAAATATTGTTAAAATTGTAATTTTTTTCTTAAAAGTAAGCATAATAGTGCTGGATACGAATCTGCCGCGGAACAACTAAATGATAAAAATACGCGATCTTTGTTCGCCCAAAAACACACATGAAGAAAACAGCTCTATTAATATGCGATGAATTAATTATAGCATCAAACTATTATCATATGTTACAGAAGTCACTAAGATGAATAACTTGTTTACCTACTATATAAATAGTTGTTGAAGATGTGCTTCTTAAATTTAAAAAATCTATAAATTAAAAAAATGGCATATGGTCTGACCAGTTTGACCATAAATTCGTTACGGTAAAATTCAAAGGTTAGGTAAAAAAAAAACCTTGAATTATTAATGGGAAAGTCTTATTAAACAACCTTTATGGTGATGATGGAATGATTGTAGGATTTATGATTCATCATTTTCTACCAATCACACTATATGGCATTTTTATCCACATTATATCCATACAAAATAATATATTTTTGACAGAGTGGAGTATTTTAAATATAGAGGGACAATAAATGAAGAAGCTGTGGTCATAATGAGAGGAGGAGATGGAACAGAAAGTGAAAATTTTTTTTGGACTGTGGAAGATTCTAGACTTTTTTTACCCACAATTATAACCGTGTTTCCAATTTCCAGATTTATATCATAGCGTAGATGGTTTTTTAAACGGTAACAATGCAAATGTAACTAAAATCGTTTAATATTTCAGTCTATTAGCTGCTATGGATCCACTCATAGAGAATCAGAATGCATAATGACAGTTTATTCTATAAGATAGATCATAATAGGGCTCTAGGCGAAGAATAAGAAAGAAAGATTGAAACACAAATATCAATTGTTCAAGTACATTTATATGAGTAATAAAAAAGTCATCAGAGACTGAGTGATAAAAAAAATTCCTTAATATTAAACCTTTGTAGTGATTTAATGACTCCTGCATCCAGGCGAAAATGGGATTACAGGAAAAACATGTTTATCCTCGATTTGTAATTAAACCTTTTGTTTAATTGCAACTTAATTTAAACTTTCGAAAAAACGTAACGAACGTTGGAATTTTTATATGAAACGAAAAGAGACGCAAGCAAAACTAATTTATTCAGATTCAGGATTACTAAATAAAAAGACTTGTTATATATGGCCAGTAATACCGTTGTCGATATGTCATAATATAATCATCTGACACTCAAAACTAAAACTTCGTGTCACAAACAGGTGCTATATTTTTAATATTTATGCAATCATTTTATTCTGTGATGAAAAAATATAATACCTCAGTTTCTCTATTTAAAACAGCAAAAAGATACAATAATGAGAGAAGTGATACGTGTCAGGCTATGTGTTTAAGCTCTGAGTATCATTTTATTATGCTAAGAAGTAAATCAACATCATGGAATGCGGTACGGTAACTACAGTATTGAAGTCGACCTGATTGCTATTCACCTTGCATGTAATAACAGTGGGTATTACACTATTGCCTATAAATATTGGTAAAGTTATATCATTCTGTGAAATTCATTGTATAAAATGTATAGAACGTTTAAATTGTATATAGTTTGTGCAACGGCAGCTAACGGCATTTTTGTTTCCACATTTTTTTCTTTGCGGCTGTATAACATTAAAGCTCAGACATAAAAAGTTAACAATAAACCGTTATTTTAGAACAGGTGATTGCAAAAATATGATTTCAAGAGAAAATTATTAAATAAATATATGATAATTTATACAGACGTGCATATAACAAACTTACCAATTACCATAACTCTCGTAAAATTGAATGAAGATCAAAAAGAAAATATGTACTTTCTTTTGACGTTACGTCGTTTTTATTAATAAAAATTATTTTACGTAAGGCTGGTGGATAAGCTAAGAGAAGATATTAAAGTAATACATTTAACTTAAGTATTTCGTTTAAACACGAGATTAAGCATCATAAGAGAATATTTTATTTAGCTTATCCGCACTAGAATATCTCGTTGGTAAACAATATACAATCAAGTCTAACGTTCAATGACACCTGGTTTTACATGGTCAGTCACGGCTGACAGCGTTCTCATGAGTGACAAAATATATCGTCTTACTTCAGATTCGCAACTCAGGATATTTTTTACCCCTTTTTTGGACAACAATAGCAGATAGAGTTACCAAAAACAAAGGCCGTAACAGAACACCTGAGTTTTTTAAAATAAGGATTAGATTTCTTATGTATAGAATTGTTTTTAACAAAATACAATGATGTGTTTTTTGTTGGCGTGTTATATTGCAACCGGTAAATCTTGTTATCTATTTTCCTTCCGCACCAACAAGTCTCATGTTTGTTCGGTCAACGTCCTTATTTAAAAGTATTATGCGTTATCTCTGCTCATGTGCAGCCTATGAGGTTCGGTCAGCCTATTACCATATACAGTGCAAAAATAGAATCATGCTGTACCTATATTAATTTCTCTTTGATTACAGAATCATTTTATTTGACACATGATTTAAAAACAAAATTACCGTTACTGTCATAACAGTGTTATTATATAGTGTTTATTTAAATATGTTGCCAGACATTATATTGCAGTAGTATTTTGTTAACGTCTAGTTGAAACTAAACTGAACCGCATAGCTAAGAATTCGTATTTCTACGTGCATAAATTTTACGAAAATATTGTAGTATAAGAAAATATTATAAGGGAACTTCGATAATAATGATAAAATATTTAAAAGCTCAGTAATTGTGACCACTCAAGTTATTATATACTTAAAAAATAAGTACTAACCAAATATATATTACTTATTTTACGCACATCCGCTTCCCCGTAATTTTAACTGCTACTGTGTAACTACGAACAATTTACTCAATCGTTAATATTTATTATTATTAGTTTCAAAGATGACATATAATAAATATTTCAAATGTTGCCAGTAATCACTTTTAAATACTACATACTAAATAATTCCTACTAAGGAAGTGGACTATGGAGGTGGAGAATAATGAGTGTCGACGTGCCATGTCCTCTCAAATAGGTACATATTACACCACTGGTATGACTAATATAGTCCTTGTGACTGCAGTTTTAATGAGCCTATTATATATTGACCAAGTACGAGTATATCCTTCACTTATACATGAAAATGTAGAGGAGTTTAGATTAATTTAAAATTGTTAATTTGTTTACTATGGTGGATAATTATTGTAAAATATGTTGCTATATTCATTTGGATCAGGCACACAATTATATATGATTTAATATTTTAGTAAATATAGAAAATAATTACTGAATGAAAGTCTAAAATTAAAAGAACTTGGCTCATAACGATCAATTCTGGCTTACCTATATTTATCATATTATAATAAAATACTTTAAAACTTTAAAGGTGAGCTTAAATGTCTAAACATTATAAGTCAATATACAGCTTTGTTAGAATATGGAGAACTCGTAACAAAATGTGTACCTGTGTGGCACGCCATCGGCCTTTCATTCAAAAAACTTGCTAGACAAAAAAATAAAAATAAAATAAACCCGTTCAGAACAGTGGCATTTGAATTTGGAAGAATTTGTCAACAAACGAAAATTATTAAAAGGTACATACATTGAACGTATTTTAATGCTATAAATTTTACTTATTTACTATTAATAACAAATTTATAACCACCGCAAATTTTACGATACTAAAAAAATTAACCCAGTGAAGCGTTGCTCACATAAAAAGCAAAGAATGGCGAAAACCACGCGACATTTTTTATTAAACTGTATATCAATTATTTGTGTCATGTATATTTTTTTATCTGAAATATTTGCTCAAACGTATCTTTTATAACAGTATAAATACGGACCTACATATTATAAGGTAACAAGTATTTGGACGTCCCTAATAGTTTTCGTAGGCCGTATTCGAAATGAGAATTTGGTTTCCTAAAGTACCTAACGGTTATTTGACCATGTCATGCTCGTTGTTATTCAACTGACACTCCTTTCTTCAGTCTGACCCATCACTCGCAGCAGTTAATAATATAGTGACTTCATTTTTATTTATTGATGTTATAGTGATATACAATGATTAAATCAGATAAACAAACAAACAAGGTCAGCATTTATCTACTACAGATTGCTAATAACATAATACCATATAATAAATCAAATGCTGGCTTCTTAAACACATGCCCGGTTTAATCATGGCGTATTTTGTAATCAAGTATAAGTTACGGTAAAATAAAGGTCGGCGTAATAAATAGTTTGAACTAAGAGACTGGTCCATTATGGTTTATTAAGTCGTGGGAAAATATAGAATTAGTATTAAATATCAAAAGGTAGAACTAATTCCAAAAAATGATTCGACAATTTGAGCATATCATTGGATATATAATTTAAAATTTAATAAAAATATCCCTTTGCATTCTAAACGTTCCTTCTGCACCATCGTTTATCCTTTAAATATATGAATAGTAGACTAACTATTGACAATTGATGAATCCCATTAATAATGGTGTTGAAATAAAAGCATAATAAAAGGTATATATATTTTTATTTAACATTACATCTCTCCATTGTTATAAAGGAATATTTTTACCTTTAAAAGTAAACTACCTTGGTTGTTTTATATAAAAGAGAAATTTTACGATAATAAACATAATAAACAAACACACATCGCTTACAGTACTTTTACGGGAATTTACGTAACTTTTTTCGTCATTGAAATTCTTTAAAATGTATTCTTAGAGGTGTTGTAAATACTTTATGCATTTAAATTGTCACTGACCATCGCCAATAAAGCGAAGATATTATTTAAAACCTTAGTACGAATTTCATTCTAAACCTTAAAACCAACAGTAAAAGATTTTCAATTATGAGTCATGGACACATTCATATCGGAAACGATTTATGAATTGAACGTTTCGACTTTCAATGTAAAATAGTAACTCTCCAAACTAGTACTTATGAGACATAATATTATACTTGTGACTTCACTTTTATAAAGCAGTATTTCGAGATAAAATTATGAGTATATAATTATAAATGTTCCTTAAAAAATTTTAGACATAATAATAAAGAAAACTCCTTTATTTAAGAAATAAATCGAGATTAAAATATCATATCAATTTGCAAAGACGCAGAATGTACGTTTGTGATTGATCGTACTTATTCTGTATTTTAAAAAAATATTTATATTTAAACGTACACATTTAGTAAATTTACTAGCAATTCGTCTTATTAGAAATAAAAAATAAGAAAAATCTCTTAAAATTACACAAGATTAAATTATAAATTATTAGGAATATGACAATATGTATATATTACGGGGTATTGCAAGAACAGCTATAACCAACATTGACTTAGCAATTGTATAGAAATGTTTTCTTACTCAATACTTAATTAAAATTTTAGATTAATTTATCATTTAACAAATATATTTGCTAATACATCTTAACGTAAAGCGATTGAGCAAAGATAATAAATCAAGAATCTTACAGACATTTATATTTAACTTCATAAAATATTAATATTAACACAAGAAGAAACAATATTTAACTAATATTTCGTTGTTAGTTGTCATTACTTACCATTTGGAATGTTCAAGAGTGATAACAATGAGTGTAAACTAATGCGGGTCCATGCGATTTGTAAATAATACATTAGATTCACCAACATGAATCAGAAAGTACTGTTATTCAGTGTTAAAGGTAAAAATATATATTCAAATCAAGATATTATTGAATTTATTACACAAGGTGTGCTTTTGTTAATTATCTACATTTAAGAAGCTACAATTTAAACGTTACTCTCATTGTTGCTGATGATTGTTAAGAAGGCACCGTATAATTATTAGACTATTTATGCAGGAGTGAAACGTGAAAGCCGAAAGATCAACTTGAAATATCATATTAAACATGAAAGGTGTATTCGAAACTATTGCGGGTAGTTTGCGAAAAGAAACTTGCTAAAATTTAAATTAACTGCTTTAGAAACGTACTGATGGTCAAGCTTAGGCGAATCGGTTTAACTTTTAAGATATCGCATTAATATAATATGCTTACCTGATGGTGTCCAGCATTCGGGACAATCCTGGCAAAGGGTTGACCAGTCGAAAGAGAGGTCATTAAAACTCGCCATGACTATGGCTCTACTCAGTCCACGACAAACATAACTCGCTTACACAAACACTAAACACTAAGTTTCTGTCAATCTTTAATAAAAATAACCTTGGTTCTGTTTATTGAATACACAAAAATTATCATATGTTTTGTCGCAGGTATGAAAGGTGAGCGCTTACTTCATGCGCACACATTAGCGGCCGGCGGAGCACTGCGCGTGCTCAACGCCCGGCGACCTCACTATAGACGGTCCACTCGCGGGATCACTGATGTGTTGAACCTGTTCCACGGACCCGAGAGGCATTCACTCGGCGCTATTTTGATTTCAATGAACCGTTTTAACGTTATTTTCATTCGAATCTTATCTGTTTATCGTAATGTGACAGCATCTGAGTTAACTATTGATCAAATAGATAATCATTAATAATGTAACTGTTACGGTCACCTTGATTACAAATTTGAAACTTGTATCGCTTGAAATGTACGCCTATCCCACACCCACGTTACATTCATAGCAACGTTACCAAATCAAAATATAACAAATACACATTAATTCCATTGAGATACAATTTTCTAATCTTATTTTAATATCGAAAGTATAGTTTGCTATCAATTAAGATAATAAATTCTGTCTATTCACCGAAATATAATTGTACGAAAAGAACGCGTCTTAAATCCATATTAGCCAATATTATTTCGTATAAAGCATGGCATTAATTAATAAGACGTTGCCTTAGCGGTTCGCAAAGCAGAAAGCGGCAAGAGAACGAGATATTAACACATAAAATTAATTAAAAACCTTTTACAGTCTTATCTGCTTCTGAACATCTTCTGTACGTATTAAAATATACAACTCTTTAATATTTACTAATGGCATCCAAAGATCTCCTCACCCGTCATTACGCAAGTTATGTGTAAAAGTGGTGAAAGTCGAGATTAATCAAGTTATAATTAAGTTATTCGCGTTCTTTTTAAAGCGTCGTCCTTGAACTACAGTAACACAGATAATCATGCATCTGTAAGACGGTACGTAATTTAATAGATTTGGGTTTACGATTGTGATATATATAATAGATAACTTAAAATACATGCGAAATAATTTTGCTCTTCATTCTAGCAACCATATTGGCAATGACACGTAGTCACGTGGTAAATAGGGCATGCCGGCTCATATTTCTTGTTAAAGCGCTCGCACCAGACAAATTAACACGTCCGAGCAAAATCAAATATCTCTTCCAAGAATCTTCATCGATATAATAAAATCTTTAATATAACATTATCATCTACAATGAAAGGATACTGTTTTATTAGGTTTATAACGTATAATTTTTCTAAACATTTTTCTCTTCTTTGAAAGCTATAAACTTGTCAAAATACATATTATTCGTTTAATGATATTTGGGATGGTGTTAAACAATAATTAACATATGTTAGCGTACACAAGATACAGCAACGATTTCTACCATATCTGCACTAAATCTAAACAATCCCACGCAATTAAATTAAATGTGTTCCTAATGAAAATGGACAATAAAAGGCATAAATGGTTTTCAATTTATTTAATTCGCATCATTGAAGACAACCAAGACATAAACGCTGCATTAGCCACGCTTTAGACTTATGTAACTGTTTGGTCTGCATTATATTCAACTTCACTCACGAAACCATTTAGCGATCAAAGGTCTTTTATAAACTATAATTACTTTTAAGTCTTTCCAACCGATAGGAATCCAGAGGTATTTGAAAAGTATTTCGCGTTCGCTTCATTCACTCTCGTCTCAGCGGCCTGAGGATTCACTATCTCGAGACCCTGCAACAAAAAAATGTAAAAAAATTCATCTATAGTGAACTCAATTTTTTTGTAAATTCTATAGCAAATATACTAAAAAAGTATATATATATATATATATATTAAAAATTTAAAATGTGATATAAAAATTGAGCCGTCGTAAACCTTTCATATGGAATACAAATAATGTACCAAGTCATTTTTTTTACAATCATATGTATATTAGTTGCATAATATATTTGAGAATTGAGAACATACATAGTTTAGTATATATTTTATTTAAGAGCTACAACCATCAACTTGTAGTAATAATGGCTCTGACCGCTTGAATGATACTAAGTGCCATTATTTTATATATAGGTAATTCACCTTAGTTGAAGTTCGAGTAGTTTTAAATGAAAGATTCAAAGGTTTTGAGTAGTTTAAATCAAATCACAATATTATATAACTATTGGTTTATGCTGATCTTCTGCGACGAGATCCAGTCCAACTTACGAGACGCAATCAATTGACTGTAGCGAGCATATTACCTACTAAATACCGATAAAATTTAGTTTAAACTTAACGGTATCCAACCACTATAAATAATAATTATTAATTAATAGTAACAATAAAAAAGAGATGTACCTAATGCGTTAACTTTTAATTTGAGAGTACGATTCATATTGTAACTGAAACCTCATATAGTATACAATATACATATAAAAAAAATTGCTTCGCTAATAATTTAAATCTTGCACATTAGGCATCAACCCATTATTTTTTTGTATGAAAAGAGAGATTAGTGATCGAATCAGTAACATTGCAACATCACACATAGCTTGCAACGCCATTCTTTACGATAATAACTCCGATCCATGATTACTGTATGTTTCAGCTCCGTCATACACAAGTAGATAAGTAAGGCAACGGCACCAAATGACTTTTCATTAAATCGTAAAAGTACTCGTTGGTAGATGATTGTTGCACCTGGCACTTTAGTAGCGTGTTTACAAATCATACAGAAACTTTACCTAACACGCGATCAAAACATGACGGATGATATTATTTTTGATTATTTTGAAGCTTTGTTTTATTAATATTAATATATAATATGTAATAAATTTAATTTTTTCAACACGCCTATCTGGTACATTGATTCAACATGGTACATTGATTGCTTAATGCCTTTGTCATTGAACTAATTTAATTTATCAGATAAAACGTGTAGACAAATTATGTTGGGAAATCTATTAAGCATGTCTACATACTAAAAATAATACATAATCATTATGTTGGCATATATATTTAGTAAAGTTAAAAATTCAATGAATAACTTAGGGACAGGTTCAACGACCATTTGCTCTAGACGGAAGAAAAAACGGACACAATGCTTGTCACTGAGTTTAGATTTAGAAGGATGACTTGATTTTTTTTTAATCACGATGAATCATTAATATAACAACAAATAAAACATTTCAGTTCTATATTAATACTAAACACTCGTTTTGTAAATGAAACTAGGATTATCTTAAGTCAATGTTTGATTTTATAATTTTCTCGAATGTCATGTAAACAAATAAACATTATGCATAAATTGCTGAGGGTATTTTATGTCCCGCGGCGTTGCAAGCGCACAATCTTTCGCTGATTGCTATCTTCCTAACGGTGGTTGCAACTCGACACATTCTATGACCAACGTTGGCTCTAACGAGGTAGGATCATGACGACCTATTAGCTGTAATAAGTAACATACCGATTGCAACTTATTTACCAACTAAGCCAACATCCGCCAACTCATCCTGTTCGAAGCTATTGTGGATTGGGAATAGGGAATGGTCGCGGGCAAAGGCATGACAGCCTCTGCCCTCTTCGGCCGATTAAACTTTAAATGCCTCGTTTAGCCGAACAGTAGAATTGAATACCGCTGGTATGAGGAACTGAGATGTAATAATACTATTAAGGAGATACAGGTCTATGAAGGCTAGATAGAGAGCGGAGTTCAGTTACTGATCTTAATGAAAGTAATTTAATTATTATATTTTATATAACCAATACATTAAATCGCACAAATAAAACTCATTGACGTGCATTCATATTACAAAACTGGTGGCATCACGAGAAACAAAAGATACGATAGCTATTGATGAATGAAGGTGATTTTAAAAAGAAATTGTTACATGTCAAAGAGGATAGAGTGCGGAAGATATCAAAATACTTTCAACACAAGTTACATTTATAATTCAATAGCATCAAAGAAACAATACAACGATTTACATTAAGCATAATTTCGGATGGAATAGAAAGCACGGACAATAGAATTAATTACAATACAGCTTCTATCTCGTCCAATGTAACTTGAAAACGATATCGAGGTACATTTGCATACAACTCATTCCAACTTATAGCTACATATAATAGAATGTCAGCATTTAACGATATAGGAAAGGGCGTCATTTCCATAGCACAAATACCTTGGCCAATGGTGAAAGTACTAACCAGATGTTCTGAAACACAAATAGGCTATTTTCTCGCCCACCTTCATGCAACTTGTTAATGTCCACAGCATTATGACGATGAATGCAAATTTTATAGCAGAAAATTACCAAAGTGAATTCCACCGCATACAAATTTAATGTCAAAGATTTCTTAGATTTATATTAGGTGATTAATATTTTACTGCCGTTGAAAATAACTAACAAAAACGAGGGAAAGTTCACTCTTAAAATTACCCAAAACTTAGCATTCTCGACATTAGCTGTGTCTGTGTGATATAATTTTGAGAAATGAATTTTGTAAATAAAAACACTAACTATTAATGTTAATAGCAGATAAACAGCAGATAATCTTAAGATATAGAAAATATTACGGAGTTTTAAAACAATACCTTCATAAATATAAAAGTAATTGTCAAATCAGTAGGCAATTATTGTCTTAAGACCATAAGATTGACGTAATGATTTATTAACGACATAGGTATGTATATAAACTGATGCAAAATTTTAAATATATTGAACTTAATTTGTTCGACTATTAAAATATTTATACAATCCTACAAAAAAACACAGAATTCAACCGAGGTTCGTCTTATTCGCCGTTTTATTAGTTTCGGTAACGAGTTCATATTTGATTCATTATTTTACTGATTGCTAGCTTGAAATGCTTGCTTGCTAGCTATGGACTTGCTAAAGACGCTAGCAGTAAAATATAATTAACACAAACGTGTCATAAAATTATAATGGACCGCTATAACAGAAAGAGTGCTCGTTGGAATTGAAACAATATTTTAAAAATATTAAAATATAAACAATATTCTATTTTAAGTAATATTAGACGAATAATCTTTAATAGTTTTAATAAAGTAAAAACGAACACACACTACATTAGAATATTATGCAAAATGTAACATTAGTTTATTCTGAAGTATACGTATGACATTCTTCGATCACGATAAATTTAATGTATTGATATACACATATTTTATTTTTATTCTGATACCGACGTTTTCGAAATAAGAAATTAAAAATTTACACAATTATTCACATATTTAAACGCATTCATGTCCAAAGAATCCATTTTAATTCTTATCTTTGGTCGTGTTTTAATAAAAAGAGAAGAAAGAGTACTTTCTAAGAATCGCGTAAAACATATTACAATGAAGTAATAAGTAGAGTTATAGCAGATTTCTACTTTCCAAATAAACTTGAAATACGTCTGCTCTAATAGCGATGGTACTAACGATACAGCCGATCACAAGAAAGCGTCGTTATATCTTATAGACTATTAATTTCTTCATTCCATACTAAGTCTTACTTGACATAATTATCAAGTATCTAGCATACTTTTTGAGAAATTCTATGAGCAAATACTGATTTTCTAAAAAAAAAATTCAGTGTTCAGAATTTTTGTCTTCATCGTTCAAGACCTTCAAGTAGTATACATACATGCATTTAAAAAGCAGATAATGCAAAAAATATTGACGTAAACAATTCCCAATCTAGGCTAATCTAAAACAGATGAAAAATTTTTCAACAAATAAATAACCTTTTTGAATTCGATTCATAAACATTAAAAAAAAATAGCGCCGTAAGTTTACGTAATAACAGCAATTATCGGCAATTATTGCATTATTTTCTCGCGTACCATTCTTATATTTTGTTTGCAATTTAAATTTATTTATATTTATGCTTTATTCGGCATCGAAGTGAAGGAAAAGCGATAATTATTTGTGAATTGTAGACACGAAAGGTGATAGGAATTAGCATCATTATATTGGTTGTACCACTTTTGAACTTATATAAAAAAAAAAATAATAATAGCGAAATATAAAAATCCTCTATTACCTTGGACTTAGTTTTTTTCATTTTATAATGATTTATAAATGATACCACTTAAACACACTTAGCACTGTTAGAACCTATCACAAAGGAACATATTTCATCCGGTAGATGCATCTTAAGAGGCGCTCAAGGGCTAGATTGACGGCCGATAGACAATAATGACGCAGTCCGCTATTCATATAAGTTCTAGGCATACAAACTATAATGCGGAATTTCTGAACAAAATTATTTTGGAAAATGTTCAACTGCTCTACAATATTTTCGTCACACAAAGACCTTGACTGTTCATTGAAATTAAATAGTTTTAGGTTAATATAATGATTTAATCGCTAAATACCATTATTCTAAAAGAATTTAATTGTTCAATTTAACATTTAAATTGAGACTTCGTTAATGGCGGTAACAATCGATAAAGCAAGTAACTTAACACTCAACTAAAACATACGACTGTGCTGTTGTGACGAAAATTAAAACATCCATTTCATATCTCTCGATCACGTTACTCCGTATCGTGTCTGTATATTTACTTTTTATGCATCTTTAATGGCATCTTCATTCAACCAGACCAGTACGACTATAAATTTTCTAGCGCGATTGCGGCAAATAAAAAACGCGGCAAGGCGTCTGTGCAAAACACATGCAGATTCAGACGTGAGATAATGCTCATTACTCTGCGACTACAATGGTACTCGTAGTGTGTAAATAGGCACAGATTGTAACGATAGTTCTACGTTTGTCATTTGACTTTTTAGAGGTATTTGTTCTTATTGTATTAGGTATTAATTGTAAGTATCAAAGATTTAATATATATATTTATAAACAGTATAATACCATTATTATAATAACTAAAATTTTTATCATTGGATTTATATGTCGATGTTTACAACTATTTCACACGAAAACCACTATGTGAAGTATTTACGCCTGCCGAATACCATAGCCACTTTTTATTCACAAATTTTTGTTCCTCTAAGAAGACAATTTCAAATATGTCATGAAAACGAAGTCTCAGGAAAACCTTAGTTGACGATATTTTTAACACAGGCAATATAAATTGTGGCTTTGCCGCCATTAACGTTTAAATGGCGGGAGTTGCCATATTTGTCTCGAGTCTGCAAACATTTCATGCTGTATCGATAAACGTACTGCTTTATTGTGTTATCGTGTCGATTTCGTACACGGCTTTTAAGATAACGTTATATCATAATATATTTTAATTTCAGACAAAAGGTCACAGCAACGGCTACATTATTCAAAGCATATCATGTTTTAGTGTCATTATGGTAATCATAGTTTAAACATTAACCAACTTTCGTTTATTATAACGGCCGATTTAAATTGGATGACCTATTTTGACATCAAATAAAAAATATGTTGACGGTGTAATTAGTAAAAATTATTCTTAATATAGAAATATATGCAAATGAGAATTGTGATAACATTAAAAATAATTTTAGCTGTGATAAAATTTTTATTACTATAATGACAATGTAACTACCTACATATTGACAAAAAACAATTGAAAATCTCGTGACATATAAAAAGCACTAAAAGATAATTTCCACAAAAAATCTATTTTTTTAACTATTTTAAACATTACTGACAAACAAATTCGCGAACTAATAAGATTTTTTATATGCTATTGATCGTCAAATCGTTCAACTATTGAGGATTGTGTAACGAGTCTATTAAAGAAAGAAATGTTAGTTTTCTTACATTCACCTCATAGTGTAGTTTCCTGTGACGAAAAAATTATCCTGAATGTCTGAGAGCAACCTAACTATGAACGCAGTTAAACACCACTAAGATTTATAAATGTAGTATCCCAAATATATTATCCTAAAAACATTATGATTTTGTTCTCATTTTCATTTGCAAATTAGAAAACGCCACATTATTACAAATAAAACAAAATAAGTGAGATAATAGGATATTATGACCGTAAAAAGTAAGACTGCTGAATCAAGAAATGAATGTAAGACTTCAGACCTTATACATTTTGTTTTCTGTGCATCAGTCTGGACGCATCTTAAGCGTGATGAGAACGCAGCGTAATAAGTCACGGTTAGTGTTTTGGTATCGAGTTACAGGTTAGTTGGGTTACAAGTCAATTACTCACCTGCAAAGGCGTGAAGGCCACCGAGGAGGCCGTTCCTGACACTTGTCTTCTTATACTCGTAGCCCCGCCGTACTGCTGGTTTTGTTTTTGCAGGTTCTTTTGCAAGGTTTTGCTGATGCGAACTTTGGTCTTCTCGTCTATTTGAGGCAGGCGGACGCGACCCGTTCTAGATTTCCCGATCGTACCACGAGTGTACCCCAGGTCTTCTTGATAAGCGTCGTCTTCGATCTGTGTAATAATTCGTACAGTTGTTTTTAACATTCAAACAATGTTGGGATAATACTTGTACTAGAATTTTAATTGAAATTGATTCGAGTAGATAGATTTATTAGTTGGAAATCAAAGCAAGGAAACCGATATTCCGGAGGTTGCATATTTGAATCCAGCTCATGTAACTGAATTTTTCATTCCATATTTACATTAATCAACTCCATTTCAATATAAAATAAACATTCCGAATATGAAAACTGTAAAACGCGCGAGAAGGTATAGAGCTTCGTGCAATTCCCCTATTATAAGAACAAGAAAGGACCAGAATCTAGGTCAATAGGAATTCTTTATATATGAAGAAAACAAACTAATTATCGGTACATATACCGCGTACATATAAATTATATAGCAGTCAACAAATAACATGTCTGCGCGATCGGTTAATATCAGCCAACAGGTCAAGAATAACCCACTTAAGCAAATTGTTAAGACATCCATTTAATATATTCCCTTGTTACATCGCTAACATTGTTCAGTAGACCAGTTCTAAATTACCTCCACAGCACAATAGCGTTTTGAATTGTAAACAAACATTTGAAGGCCAACGCATTTTTAAGGAAACAATGTTATGCTTTCCAAAAGTGTCACAGATCTTCAGTATGCAGTTTTAAAACGAAATGAGTATGTATATTTAGTGTTGGCATTATTCAACGGGCCATTGTCGTTAACGCTCCAACAGATGTTTACGGTCTATTTGAAAAATTAAAATAAAAATCTATAGTATTTGAAATTCAGCGCATCTGCCGCGGCTCGCTAAGCGTGACGTCACGTTTCAGGATTCCTAGAAAACGCAAGATATCGGTAATTATTACCGTATTTTGCATTCCAGTTTGTTAAATAAATATTGCGCACTAATTATTCCATGAATAAGTTTACGTATGTTGCATGAATTTATTACGTTGCTAGCCTCACATTACAATTATTGATGAAGTCATTATGAGTAGATAGTTTTTTTCTTATCATAAGTGTAAAAGAATTTTATTAACAGTATCACGAATCGTAATACAGTACACTTCGAATAAAAGCTATTCTAATTCAAATTAAAATAAGTCAATACAAAAAAAACTGAAGTAAAAATATAACTCTATGCTTGTAAATAACATACGTATACACTATAACGTGCAAGATTTATGAATGAAAAATCGGAAACGTTCCGTATGTAGTGTTGTTATGAAAACTTTTGGTAAGCGTGTTTTTAATTTTCAATCACACATTACTATTATACATGTACATTATAATTTTACACATATGTTTACCATCTTACGATTCGGGAAACGATAATGTTACCGCAACACAAACTGCCCACCATATTACTTATGATTTACTTATATTTCCCTGCATAAGGCAGTGTATACATTCACAACTTACCAATAAAATTAAAAAAAAATGTTATACAATAAATAGTATCAACACCTCATTGGTATATTATATAATAAATATTAATAGCGTTTAGAAATGAGATATACATAATAAATGATATGAAAATTTTTCATATGTCGCCGCCTTAGTTATATTGGACATCACTTACTTGTTTCAATTTGAATTAGCTTTCACCAAGTGTAATGGGATTGTCGTTATCGGAGCCTTTCATTTGCCTAATGCATTTTGTAGTAATTATACCACACCACTTATCTAACTTCATCTGTTACACGATATTTAATAAGTTATTTTATTTATTTAATTTTTAATTTGTATGGATGGATGGACGTGTAGAGGTTTCTTACTCTTTCACGCGAAAACTATTGAATTGATTTTAATAAAGCTTTTGCGATAATATAGATCATTCATTGGGATAAAATGTAGGATGTAATTTAACTCGATATTCCATGTGATTATGGCTAGAAACGGGGTAGTTTTACATGGTATTTTTGTAAAAAATCAAATTACACATACTTACATAACTGATAGTATCTGTGTAGACTGTTACCATATTTTTTTAACACAATCAATAAAAATTAACCACACGAGCGAAGTAGCGGGCAGTAGCTAGTTACATATAATAAACATATACACCACAGATGTTTAAAAAATGTTGTACGGCAAACCGTCATCTTAATATGACATTGCCACAAAGATACATTTTGTTCATAATTGGTAAAACAGGTTATATCTCAGAAGCGACATTTTTATTGGGTTCTAAGTGTAACTTCCGGTGTTATAGAAATGTTCATAAAACTTTATATACCACTAATATCATGTTATTATATAATGAAATAGGTTTATAGTATCCGCACTAAGTCTCCGCTTGTAGAGGATCCCCCGTAATTAATCACCGTCATATTAGATTTTCAAGCATCAATAACATTTTGATGAAAGTGTTAATTATAATACTTTCCTTCAGAAAATTTATCGGAAATAAACTTTAATATCAATCTTTATAACTAGTTTTAGTACGCGACTACGTCCGTCTAGTTTGCAGTATTGTGTTCAGATACAAATAAATAATGTGTTCTGGCCTTAGTTGCAAATATGTTTACCGTCAGTCAGCGACATATATTGTCTGTGACTTCAAATTTAATGAAACTGTTAAAATTTGTTCCTGTGCCAACTATACGGAATCAAGAGATAAAATGGCGTTTATGTTATTCTTGAGCCTAAGCAACAATAGTAAAAAGTTTCATTAAAATCAATTCAGATTATTTCACGTGAAAGAGTCACAAAGAACCATACGTCTTCAGAAACTTTCGAATTTTCATATCAGTATAATAAAATGTATTGTTTTATTAACGTTTCGATTATTTCGAGTGCTTTTTATTTAATTAAGTACTTAAATATTAAAGGGTTATAGAACAAAGAAATAATTTGCAAACAGAAAAGTTAGGTACTGCTTATGGAAGTAATCTTCTGTCTAACTCCTAACCTATGTGTTAACATAGCATTTACATACTCCTAATATAAGTATAAATATGTTATATAGCATTATTAATGTTACAAAAAGTAAACCATCAATCGCTATTTTAAGTCGACCGCCATATTGAAACGTCTTTTCAGTGAAACGTCAAACGTTTTTGCCGCCATTTTCAACACATTTATTTATTTTACAGCAGTAAATTGTAACAATGTAAATGTACGGTACACTCACGTCAGCGAAGTTGAGCCTGTTGGCGTTCTTCCTGAACTCCGTCATGGCGTATCGCTCCTTCATCTTCCTCACACGTTTCCCGCCACGTTTCTTCCTACTCTGTTCAATCGGCTTTGGAAGCGGCTTCACGAACTTCACTGGAGGCGGTTCCTGTTAAACATTTTTAGACATTTAATATATAATTACAATTTATTTTTCTTACTAAATAACATCATTTAAAATTTATCTAAACCAATTCGTTTAGAAGATTTTATCTCTTGTTTGTCTCATATATTACATTTTATATAATAATTAGTGCTTCATAATACTCAGTTTATGTATAATTTTACCTGTAATTTGTCTAATTTCTTCTCTATTCCTTCCCTCAATGACCGACCAATGGCACCATCTGTACTTTCATGGCAAGCATCAACTCTAGCCGCCAGAGTTAATTTTGTTGATACAAGCTTAGCTGCTTTGTATCTCAATTCCTATAGAAAAAGAAGTAAATAAAAGGCTATTCAAGACTATAACATTTTAACAGAATGAAATTTAAGACAATCCACAATTTTCACTAAATATTTTTGTTAAGATTATTTCATTTTAGAATGTACATAAGTGTGAGCTATTAACCTAATGATTAAAAATAACTATGAAATCGGTCAAGCCAAGGTAAAGCATAAGAATAGTTTTCTAAACGGGTGACAAATTAGATTGTTAGTATGTATAATTAAATTGCAAGGTCGTTGACTTATATATAACACATATTTTGCATGCAACAAATCTTAAGTGTTGAAATATTTCTATCCTTACATTTTACAGTAATAAAGACAAACAAACTTCTTATATGAGTAGATGTTACATATTTATAGAACATTCTCTTGCCCATTTTGTAAATTATCACAAACTTAATTTCATAACTTTAAATTTATGTATTAACTTTATCCAATGAAGGTAACATATGTAATGTACTCATAGTAATTGATTCAGAAGTATTATATATATATATAACTTACAGGAGTTGTATCTTGTACTATTTGAGAAAAGTATATAAAGCCTGTATGAGGTAGTGAAGCGGCTTGGGAGAAGCCAGACAGCGTCTTCTTTTGCTGTCCAAGTGGCAGAACATTGCATGCTGGCATTTTGGACAGCTTGGACAGACCACCTGCCACTCCAAGAATTTTCGCTGCTGTTGATGCACCTATAAAAGTTTAGAAAATATAAAGTAAAAAAATTATAATATTGTTGTATATATTAATCATAACATACTATTTATAAGCTATGTTTCTTATTGAGATTTATTTATGATTATTTTTATATCAAACATTCCATTCATATTTACGAAGCTCACTAAAATTTAATAGTGAAGTATCTACTTTGAAAGAGGCAGGTTGTTGCTAACATTTACTAAATATTAAATAAGTTTATATATATATTTATATATATATTTATATTTTATATATACATAATATCTACTTTTAACATACTTTATAATTATATAGTTGTCTTACCCACAATAGCTGTTATGTTTGGAGCTATAAAAGTCATCCTGCTCTCAACATACTCGTAGATATTTGATTTAAAATTGTTCAACTCCGCAGCCATATCACATGCTTCAAAGATTTCACTCAGTTCATGATCTGACAATAATTTTCTACAAAAACAAATGAAATTTTGGGTTTTTATAACATTATCTTGAATTAAATATACTAAACGGTGGAAAATATTCGGGATCTTAAGTTTATTTTAAAATTCATTTTTTTTTATTTAATATCACACATCTAATAGTTTTTTCGGCAATGACTATATGGAAATAATTTTTATCAGAACCAGTTATTTCATTTAGAAATTTAAAAATGTACCCTTGTGTTGTGGAAGCAGTGACGGACACTATCATAATAGTTGCCTGAGTGAGAAAGCTTTGAAGAATCTCATTATTCTTAGCTTTGTCAAGGTCATTTCCTAACTCCTTTACAGTACGGATATATTCTAATGGTGTTACAATCAATGACTCCAGCTCTGGAAACCTTTTCTGATATTTATCCCGAACAAACCTGTGAATAGTAGCTATAACAAAAATTTGTTATGTGAAATTCTATATGTATAAAGTACAATAAAATAATGTTAAAGTATATATATATCAGAAAAAAATAATCATATTCATCAAGTAAAATGTACAAAAATCTCTTTGATTGTACTTGAATAATTACTTACCAATTTCACCATCAATTTCAACTGCTATATTATTAGCTTCAACTATTAATTGATATTCAGGATCAGATTCCATTAAACCAACAACCTCAATTTTCTTTCTTTTATTACCCGCATTTTGCTCTACTTCTGCTACAACCTAAAATGTTGACGATTTTATATGTGAACTTATTTAAAACTATAAGTTGTTATTACTTTTATCATAACTGCTTACCCGTTTAAGCCGATCTGAATCTCTTAATTTAGCCAATTCTCGAATTGATACATTTTTTATTTCTTCTTCTTTAGGTATCACAGGAAAGGGTACAGCAAACTCGTGAGAATCTGCAGTTTTATTCTCAATTATAGCTTCAAGCTCTCCGTCATCATTTTCTTCTAAGTCAGCCAATAGCTCATCAGCAAGAGACATTTTGAAAAGTTTAGTAGCTTATATAAAACAGAAAGATTTATGTTTCACTAAAGTTAAAAAGTATGCGACGGTAAATACAAATCACAATATCAACTAAAATTCAATCGTTTGACATATGGTTCGGCTTCAATTGTGTCAAATTCGCATATCTTATTTTACTAATGTCACGTAATACAGAAAACGTATTTTTCGTTGGGGTCGTAAATTAAACCGAAAAAAATATAACTGTATATAATAATGTTAATTTAATTTATTTTTATCTCTTATACAAGCTGGCAAATTTTAAAATTCCGAAAATGTACATTGTGCATTTAAGCTCGTCTATTTTGTATAGGTGCTACAATGACGAATGCTTCAATTTGAATATACTTATAAGATGAAGTAACTAAAATTACCACAAATGAAATAATTGTACTGTTTGTAGTATGATTTTCAGTCCAAATGCTTTATATAAAAATCTAAAGCCGACAAGTATATCAGGAATTAATATAAAAAGTCAAAAATATCAAAAGAACATTCCCTATTTTTGCATAACACGTAGCAACACTTAGAACCGTTTGCCATTTTTGCGGTGTTAAAGGTATGTTTGAGGCCCCAAAAAGGCCTGCAGTTTTATAATTACGTTAATTATATCAGATTTGTGGAAATTTGGGCCAAGTAATTTATACCAATGGCATCTATGGCACTAAACCCACAATACGATGCAATCGGAAAAGGTTTTGTACAACAATACTATGCTCTGTTCGATGACCCGGCACAACGAGCAAATCTAGCTAATATGTATAATGTGAGTATTTTAATCACTCTCGTAATACACAATTTCTATTTCATATGTAAATGATTGGATGCATAAATTAATATTAACCATTATTTTTAGGTTATTATTATAGATCCTCCCGCCTACAGATGATCCACACATTTTATCTTTAATCACAGAAATTTTCAATTAGAAAATAGGCTCAATTCATTTTTAAATAAAATTTCCATTATTATTAATGTGTTTTGGTTTCCAATCGCTAATACATTGTTTTTTTAGGAAACATCTTTTATGACTTTTGAGGGAGTTCAATTACAAGGTGCTGTTAAAATAATGGAAAAACTAAATGTAAGTTATTGTTTTTTTTTTTGGTATTTTCTTCTGTAATTTCTAAAACTTTCTGTTACTTTAATTGTTTGTTATATTTTTTCAATTAAGGACTAATAACTTAAGACATTAACATTTACTTCAAATTTTATGTATAAATTTCAGAGTCTGACATTTCAAAAGATTGGTAGACTAATAACCTCAGTTGATTCCCAGCCCATGTTCGATGGAGGTGTTTTAATTGATGTCCTCGGTAGATTGCAGGTAAGTTTGAATATATGTTACATGCCATCTTAACTTATTCTTACATTATTACCTCAAATTACTATAACAATTAACTATACAGATAATAAATATTTTAGTTACTTTAAACTTAATATCACTGCTTTACACAGACCGATGATGATCAACCACATGCATACTTCCAAACATTTGTGTTGAAGCCAATAGGAATCTCATTCTATGTTGAACATGACATGTTCAGACTGGCTCTTCATGATGTTTAAGGGTAATTAAGTAGGCATGTGTATGCTCATGGCTTTAATGCACAATGTAATTAATACTTTGTGTTTTTGAGTTCTTTTATCTGAACACATTCTATAAACCCATTATTATTTCAGTGATTCTTATCAATTTAATTTAATATTGCAATAATGTATTGTTCTAGCATAAAATAAAATTATGAAATTGTCTGTATATTAATAAGTTATCAACAAATACTGTCATATGCACACTAAAATGATTGTTTAAATTTATAATTTACACAATTTTCTCCAATGTGTGCTGTGTTTATAATAGCTTGTGTTTTTAACAAGATCTTGTTATTCTGAAAAAGATAATCACAATAATAATTTGTATGTTTTCTATCAAATTCCATTTTCTTTAGAAAACTGGATTTTGCTTTGATACTAACTAATCTATGTATATTGTAGTAAATATTCATAAATTTTTAACGAACTGTTTTTTTTTTTAGTATTTGATTGTTGTTTAATTCTCTGCCAGTCGCATTTTATATGGTCCCAATAGTTTTTTAGTTATGGTAATTTATATTAGTGTGTCCCTCATATATCACAATTTTTAAATATAAAACGATAAGACCTAAAGTAAATCTATACATCTAATTTCTTATTGCATGTATGTCATATAATATGATTTTCACTTGTAAATGTCACAAGTCCATCGAGGGTTTGTGATTGGCACTGCTCATGACCATTATACTATATATAATTGCATTGTTGTTTGTTTTGCAGTGTGACGAGGACCCTCCACATCCATACATGCAAACATTTGTTTTAAAACCACTGGGAGACTCTTTCTTTGTTCAGCACGACATATTCCGCCTCGGCATCCACGACGTCGCTTAATTTATCCGAATTGCGATTTACGTAAAGGTTATAAATTATGACTAACTTGCTATCATAATCTGCTTGTTTTGGTTATCTAGGTGTAAGATGCTAGTTTGTCCACTACCCACTAAATTCCAAATGTTAATCTACATATTTGGCAAATGTTTTGGCTTCTGAAGTACAATGGATGGCTTTTGGAAAGCGGACTCTTTTCAGTTACATGTATACATTTTATAAATAAATACATTAATTATTTTTTTATAACATTTTTATTACCTTTTTTGTATCAACAAGACCTATTACATGGGGAAATAAAACAAATATAGATGCTAGGACAATCATATATTAAGTAATAAATAGTCAAAAATTAACAAAAGAACCACTGAAAACAGGTACATTTTTTTTTTACCAATCTCAGAATTTAAGTTGCAACTTTAAATCCTTAGACTCTACAAACACTTAAGTTATTTGCATGCACTACAATGAATTACATACAGACTCATACCAACAAATCCAACTTGTCTAAGTGAATGACTAGTTTGCAGAATTACTCTCACATGTAACACTGTCTTCCTACACAACTGTTTCATGTAAATCCCTTTAAAGCAGTTAATAAATGAAATTTAAGATTTATTTATACAACAATATAAACCATCTTTCTTATTGTAAGTGGGATTTCAGATAAAACTGCTAGGAGGAATACAATATGTCTATCTTAGGTGTTGAAGACTACAAGCAGAGATCATATCAGACATGGCTAGACCATTTGGTCTCATAACTTTTGTGTTTATGTTTGTACAAGCCATTTAGCCTCTGTATTCTAACACTGTTTCATTAAAATTATGGAATAATGTATAGATAAATCAATTCATCAATATTAAAATATGTTTTTTGTAACAGACTGATAGACTTTTTTTTTACAAAATATTATTCTATAGTTATACAATTCAATATGAACTCTTATACACAATATAATTAAGATCGTTCTTAATTGACATTTCACCACCAATGAAAATATATCTACGTAAATTTAACAATGAATTCGTTTTTACAAACAATGTTTTGTGAATGTGAAATGTTCTTGCGTTAGATGAAAATCATCGAAATCATGAACGACAAATTTTATTGTCAATTAAAATTTATTACAGTTTAGTGAAACAGTGCTAGATCATATCAGTTTCCCGCCAATGATATTAATAGCGATAAACACTAATAGTAGTAACATAAGTAAAAGTTACTCAAATTTACGCTCACAAAGCTATTAATTGTACGTTCGTCGTGGGCCTGAGTTTAAAATCTATCACAAGTAATAAATACAATTTGGTCACAACCTTAAAATGTAATTATAATTATTTAAAAATATACAACAAAATCAATGAGCAGAATAAACATATAAACATTTAGATATCAGTAACTCAAAGTGAAGTACAACTGTTCAAATCGTCACATCGTATTTGGACTAATGTTGTTTAAAGCATTCATTGTTAAAATAAGAAATGTAGTGTTTAAACTTAAAAGTGTTGAAGTCATAAGTCAAGCTGTCAGACGTCAGTTGTAAAATTTACATTCGTAGTACAAGGATATTATACAGATTTGTTGAGTTTCCACAAGTTGCTTTTTAATCTATATCTTTTTGTACCAATAGACAACTAAGAGAAAAAAGAAATGAGACTGGTAGATAACCAGTGGCTTTTATAATTTTGATAAATAAATATAAAACATTGAAAATGGCAATTTCTTTTTACTTACAAATATTTTCACAACTTTTAAGGAAGTGATCCCATATGTTTATTTTCCTAACATAAGAGCAGCAATTGAAATTCTAATTTTATATCAATAATATATATTGTAATTTTTAAACTGAAATTAATTATTATTAGGAAGTTAATAAAAATTCTTGAGCATTGATCAGTAAGTACAAATTATCAAACAAATATTAATTCACATGTCAATTTACCATAAAATGTTAACACAAAAAAAAAACTATGAAAAATAAATAGCGCAGGTACAGATTTATAGTGGTAGGGAATAACCACAGAAAGCAAACGGATTAGTTAAAATTTTTCTTCCATCACAATCCCTTCTATATTCATTGAGATATATTTTCACTTTATCCCAGAGCTATTGAGCATAATGCATTTTCCCAATGTAATTTCAAACTGCATTTAAAAACCGTTTTATGGGACGCGGCGCCATTTTGAAAAAAGAAAAAACTCAAATAGGAACTAAAAATACTTGAAGATCGTAAACTCAGGCGGTGTCCATTCTGTTTATGAGTTGTACTTCTTTCGTCTGGTGCCAGGGACGACTCCTCTAAGGGACCGCATCGCCATCGCCCGGTTAAAATGTCTTTGTGTCTTATGTTCATCGTCTGTGCCGCTGTCAACTGATGATAAAATGACAAGCAGGACACCCATCACCTGAACATTATGGAAATTTATTATTATTATGTTATATTTTTGTTATGATTACAAGTTATAATTATTTATTTCTGAGGAAAGCGCAAATTTATTGAATAGACATTTTTGATTTTAAGATAATATTTTTGTTGTCAGTTGTGTGACTCAGATCTCGTTGGGAAAATTTCAGTTTTAAATCAGATGTATGTATATTTAAATAATTCTATAAATAGTGCCTATTATAGTGGTACTAATTCACGTGTATTCCGTTCTAAGTTCTCACCCCATGGAGCGCTATATATTATTTTTATTAACTTACCAGACAAACAATAATAAGTATGGTGTACACATGAACCGAAGCCTCCGGTATGTTCTCAATGTCCTTGAGCGCTATAAGCGCGGGCTCGAAGTCCGGCCGCAAGTCCAGCGCGTGTTTCAAATGTACAGCTGCCTCCTATAACCAATTAGAATATTATATTTAGGACATTTAAACATAAACCTTATGTAGGTTTTACATTACTTATTATTTCTTAAGCGTAGTCAAGAAAAGGCCGATTTTTTAACGACTATATTCATCTATGAAGTAGGTTAAATACTTGCACGTAACTCGAAAATCAAGGGACCATTTTGACAAGTTCTTCATAATTGAAACAAGCGCTATTAATGCTCGTTAACAGAAATACAAAAAATAAAAATGTGAGTGATATAAAAAATTAAAGTGATAATTAAATAAGCTTTGAAATTTAAATTGCTGACGTACATATTGAGTCCAAAAAAATTATATAAACGTCAATTACAGAATTATACTACATACCTATTAGATTTAAGGATTATTTAAACCAATTTGTTAAAAAAAAAATGCCCGTATAATGTACTAGTAAGAAAAATGTGTACATAAAAGAGACAAACAAATATACCTTAGAGTATAAATAGTATTTAATCTTGTTACAACTTATGAAATAGGATTTAAGTTTTTTTTTATATATTTTTAGAAACATGTTTGTGGAAACCATTTAAAAATACGTAATAATACGCAACAGAAATCTATAACTATTGAAAATAGTATGTATTCTGTAATATGAATTTTATTTACATCATTCATATAACGTTGAACCAAGTTATGTAATCATCTGTTCTGCTTTTAATCAAAACAACAAACCTGATAATGTCCATATGCTTTGAAAATTTCTCCAAGTGTGAAGTATTGTTGCCAAGCACTGCGGTCAGGCGGTTGTACTTCTAGCGAGCGACGCGTCAAGTAGATCGCATCGTCTAAGTACTGAAGTGTAAACAGTACTCTGGCGAGATTTAACAGGACCTAATAATACATAAACAATTAACATCATCAATAAATATAAACTTATTGTTAATTGAATTTAAGTATACATACTTCAGCATTATAAGGTGACACAGCGAGTGCCCGTCGGAAGCACTCAATGGACTGTCTTGTGTCACCTTTAATTCTCCAGAAGTTCCCAATTTGGTTGTAAAGTTGAACTGACTTTGGTTTCTCTCTTTTGGCTTTCTTGAGCCTCTTTTCTAAAGCATTTATGTCTAATTCTGTCACACCATTTTTATAGGATTTCTTCTTTGTAAATATTAGGGCAACCTACAATGATGCAAGAGATATTATTAAGAGTAATTTGGCTACTTAATGTAAGAACAATATAAGCTAATAATTTTTTAAATATTCAGATTTCAAAGTCCTACAAGGGGGCTTAATAGTCTGATCTGAATAGCAACTCCAGTACCCTAGAACACTTGAAGGTGGAATCTTTTATTACTAGTTTGAAAAATAAAGACATAAGATTGTTTATCACGACTTTTAAGGAAATATTTTATTAAGATACCATTATTACACACTATAGTATAATTTGTATATTATTAAATTAAATTACTGATTAATGCAATTTACCTGAGGTTCAGGTACATTTGGGTGTCTATGCCGTCGGGCAACACCAACCAAGTTGTCATAATAGGTGAAGTTAACTGATTTGCCACAGTCTAAGTACTCATCTTCTATATCTGTGACATTTGTTTCTGTTGATGTCTCTTCACCATTTTCACCATTAGACCTATTAATATATATATAGAAGTAATTGACAGTTAAAATCAGATCATAACCATATAATTAATCTTGTTTTAAAAGAGTGAAGTAACTATGAACATGATTTATAAATTACCTTTGTTGTTCATACATCTGACAATCAGTACAGAACATATCAAAGCCATGTTTTGTCCATGTATTACCATAGTAAACTGTTGATGTTATTATATTGAATACTTTGTCGTTCTCATTTATTTTTGGCTTATCTGAGTCGTCCTGCAATGGGATACACAAAAATTTACATTAGTATGAAGTCCCCATTAAAATTTTTTATAATAATAATAATAATAATAATAATAATAATAAATTTACATTATTGATTATGTTTATGATAAAAACCCTTACTGTCAAGGATAACAACTTATTTGAATAGAAATGTAGTCCGACTGATGACGATTTATAATACAATATTGAATATAAGACTGATTATATAAAACGTTTAAAACTAAAGACTTACCTGCGACAGTGTGGTACCATCAACAATTTGACCTTCTTCAACATCCAATTTCCAAATATTTGATGTGCGAGAATTAGTTGCGATTATTTGAAATGAAAATATATACAGAAACAAACAAGTCAAGTATGGTGAATCCCACATAATGACTGGTTAAGTCAAAAGTAAACATGTAAAGAGCTTTAATAGTCTTATTTATATCAAACTTTCACTAAACACAATTTATTTAAAACACATACAATCAAGTTTCTAAGAATCGTAATTGTAACCTTCCCGTGCCTTCCTTCTTTATTTTGACAATTAAGAAAACACAGAATCAACAACATTGAAAGTTCTGACTCTAGTGGACATTTAAGGGATTCATGATATTGTATTGCAATTCCTATTGAATTTTCAAAATAACTAAAAAGTATTTTAGTAAAAGGATAAAAATAAAAGCATATCCTAACTTTTACATGTGTACCAAATGTTTTGTTCGTTTAATTTGTTTATATATTTAGTAATTAAATTATTTATTGATAAAAATATAATACTCTTTTAAAATTTATATATAGTTTAATAAATAAATGTTGTATTTATGACTCATATTTATTTTTGTTAATTTTTTTTTATCGATATAAAACATCAAATTTAAAGATATTTTTCACTTGGGGATTACAAAGAATGTACATAAATTACGTTGAAGTGAAATGTAATCAATATCTTTATATTGATATCCCCAGATTTTAAAACTTTGTGTTAGAGTGATTACTGTTAAAAAATAAAATAAAAATTATACTCATAAATTACTAAAATCAAATTTAACTTATATTTTAAAAATTATAAAAACTAAATGACATTAAAATTAATTATAAAGTAGGTAGGTATCTACACAACGAACTGACAAGTGACATTTTACTATCTATAAAACTACAGTTTGTAAATTGCTGAAATACAAACAAACGCGTGGAAGTAAATGTTGAATACTAAGTTTAAATTATTTAGACTACTTTAATTTTTAATTTATCTAAATGGCATGATAGCTACATAAATATGAAAAAAGAACGTACTGGCGACAATTGTCGCCCATTTAAATTATAAGTATCCTCATATAAATCCTCTCGTATTTAATGTGAGAAGTTGATAAAACATTTTATTATTTTTTCCTTTACAGCCCATCAAATTTTGAGCTTAACAGGAATAAGCTTTGAAAGAAGAAGTGTGATAGTAAGTAAACAATCTTACTCATAATAAAATTTATTATTATAATTTGAGTTTTCTACTTACATATTCCAAAAAATTATATACAACAAGAAAATCTTTTTTATTTGTGCATTTGATAATATTAAGAAATGTTTCCTATAGGGTTTTGTTGAGTTAACAATAGTACCCCTAAAGGATAACTTAAGGTATATTCGCCTAAATGCCAAGCAATGTCGTATATATCGTGTGTGCCTAAACGACCAGTATGAAGCCAACTTTCAGTATTTTGATCCTTTCCTTGATATTTGTCAAAGTGATGCCAACACGTAAGTATTTTCAAAATATTATTGGCTTCTATAATACTATTATTAACACTCTATTATGTTTTTAAACTTAAAACAAAGTTATGTTTAGACTTGAATTAACATTTGATTAGAAATCGATTAAATTTTGACATTATCACGATTTACATTTGTAATTTCTGGAATAATTCAACTTTATATAGCAACTGTAACACAATATTTTTGAGGCTGTGGGTTTTGCATCTTAACAAGATGATGAATTTTTATTTCATATTTTCTATGTGAATTTAATTAGTTTCATAATTGTATCTCTTTTAAATAGTCTCTTTTAAATGGCTTATGAGCTGAAAATGAGTGCAGCGCACTTAACCATATTTTTGTCTAATAATGGGCATTCTTTACAGGAGATCCCTCGAGGTGTTTTCTCAAAACCATTTATCAGCTGCACAAAAGACAGATCCTGATCACAATTCTGGTGAACTCCACATACAAGTTCCAGATGATGCTGCCCACTTAGTCGGTGAAGGAAGGGGTTTGAGGATTGGCATTGAATTCTCTCTTGAATCCCCACAGGGCGGGATGCACTTTGTGGTTCCAGAAGGAGAGGGAACTATGGTTGAGGTAAATATTTTTCCATCTCTTCTACCCATGATCATGGTTGCTGCAAAGTAACCGAAACGTTGTTAGTATGTAGTTTGAAAATAATAAAATAATGCATAGTAATCTGAAAATATTGTTTTTTTTTATATGAATACTCTGGAAAGTCTTAGTTCTCATTAAAATTTAATTATTTAAGATTAACATTAATTGCAAAATTCATTATTGTGTTTGTCTTTGAGCTTTCATTATAATGAATTGTTTCAGAAATCAGCACATATGTTTACATACGGCCATTCAGCACGACTCTGGTTTCCTTGTGTGGATAGCTTTGCTGAACCTTGCACTTGGAAGCTTGAGTTTACTGTAGATGAGACATTCACAGCTGTGTCTTGTGGGGAGTTATTAGATGTAGTGTACACACCTGATCATAGACGGAAGACATTCCACTATGTTGTTAATACTCCAGCCTGTGCTCCGAATATTGCGCTGGCCATTGGGTATAAACATATAATAATATTGACTATTATTTTGTTCAAGCTAATGAATGATTTAACCTGTATTCAGATTATTAAGATGTATATAACTGGAACCTTATAAATATAGGATGTGCTAAATTATAACCAGTCATAAAACAAAATGTCTTAAAGTTTGTATATGCAATTTTTATTTACAGTGGTGTGAACAGCAAAGAAACTTAATATAATTATTATTTTACTTGAAATAATAAAACAGTTAAAGAGTTGTTTATATTTTTACTTTTCAGGCCATTCGATACCTATGTTGATCCACATATGAATGAAGTGACACATTACTGTTTGCCTCATCTCCTACAAATTCTCAAGAACACTGTGAGATATTTGCATGAGGCCTTTGAATTTTATGAAGAAACACTATCTACAAGATATCCTTACCCGTGTTATAAGCAAGTGTTTGTTGATGAGGTAATTACTGAAAGTTTTTAAATCATTAAATCTATATATAAACTTTGTTTTTATTAAAATCTTGTTATTTATATAAATCTTCCAGACGGAAGATGATGCAACGGCATACACAACAATGTCAATACTTAGCACGCATCTTCTTCATTCAATTGCCATCATAGATCAAACATACATCAGTAGAAAGGCCATGGCCCAAGCTGTGGCTGAACAATTCTTTGGCTGTTTTATAACTATGCAGAACTGGTCCGATCTGTGGCTTGCCAAGGGTATACCTGATTACTTGTGTGGTCTTTACTCTAAGAAGTGCTTTGGTAATAATGAGTACAGATATTGGATTCAACAGGAATTACAAGAGGTTATATATATTTGTTTTATTTTGATACATGTTGTTTCAATTGTTTCATAAGTCTTAAGTAGTACTACACTGCAATTGAGGTGTACTTATATAGATATATATATATTTTTGAATTGTTCAACAAAACCTTTCTGCCTTAAGTTATTTTTGAGTTTCAAAGCAACAGCTAAGTTATCTTTTTATGAGCTGTTTTATGAACTGACTTTGAATCGTCATTACCTTGTTCTCACTTGTACTATAAATTTCCTTAAGTTTAATGGATATTTGATTTATGTGTTTAATTTGCAGGTGGTGAGTTACGAAGAGCATTATGGTGGTATAGTCCTCGATCCATGGCAGCCGCCAGCAAGCGGAGCTCGTGTTGAACCCAAGGACGTTTTCTATTTCCCTGTCAGAAATGTACACACCATGTCCCCTAGATATATCGAGGTCTGTATTTGTATTGGATCCAAAAATCCTTCTCATTACGACTATCCTTAGAGTCTTTAGAAATATGTTTCATGAATTATTTTTTTATAGGTAATGCGAAAGAAATCCCATCTGGTATTGCGGATGTTAGAACAACGAATAGGCCAAGAGCTGTTGTTACAAGTATTCAATAAACAGCTTTCGTTAGCAACAAACGCAGCAAACACAAAAATCGGTAGCGGTTTGTGGGGACATCTGCTTTTATCGACAAATTTGTTTGTCAAAGCTATATTTACTGTGACTGGCAAAGATATGGCCGTGTTTGTAGATCAGTGGGTTAGAACGGGCGGGCATGCTAAGTTTCAATTGACTTCCGTTTTCAACAGGAAAAGGTAGTTATTGCTGTAGGAAATGTAATATAAGAGCTATCTTAAGTTTTTGCGAAGATCTTCATTCTATTTTTTAATATTTTTTTTTCAGAAATACAGTTGAATTGGAAATTCGTCAAGACAGCGTTCATGAGCGTGGGATCAGGAAGTATGTGGGGCCTCTCTTAGTCCAACTACAAGAATTAGATGGAACTTTCAAACATACTTTGCAAATAGAAAATACTGTTGTAAAAGCGGATATCACGTGCCACAGTAAGAGTAGGAGGAATAAAAAGAAGAAAATTCCATTATGCACTGGAGAGGAAGTTGACATGGATTTATCTGCTATGGAGTAAGTACGTTGATAGCAGAGTGAAGGCATTAGTCGCAGAACATTGACTAATTCAAAAGAAATTCAGCTTGTCTATTGTCTAAGCCTGCTCTCAGCACTATTAATCGAACTTGAATGCATTAACTTTATTTTTTAAATTCATACAAAATAAAATAATTCTTAATATTTTAGTGACTCACCAGTACTATGGATTCGGCTGGACCCAGAGATGTCCCTCTTACGAAGTACAGTGATATCCCAACCGGATTACCAATGGCAGTACCAATTACGTCACGAACGTGACGTCACAGCTCAAAGCGAGGCTATAGACGCGCTCCACAACTACCCCGAACCAGCTACCAGGAAGGCCTTGACGGATATCATAGAGAATGAACAGACACATTATAAAATCAGATGCCGGGCCGCGCACTGTTTGACTAAGGTGAGTGACGTCACTGTGACGTCAGAAATGTACAAGTAACCTAGGTGAGATATCATAGCTTTCGGACGAACCATATAAAGGAGTACAATTAAGCAGTCCAACAACTTTAGTCATAGTAGAAGTAATAGCCTATTTCAGTGACATGATACTAAAAATGATATAAAAAATTCCAATATTAAGTAACTAAATATACTATATATATATATATATAAATTCATAATAAATACATGAGTTATATATACTCTTTATTTTTTGCAGGTTGCTAATGCCATGATAAGCTCGTGGGCGGGACCGCCGGCTATGTTGACGATATTCAGGAAAATGTTCGGATCATTCGCCGCACCGCACATCATCAAACAAAATAACTTCGATAATCTACAACATTACTTTTTGCAGAAAACTATACCTGTTGCTATGGCCGGTAGGATACTTCGAAATCCGCGAAATCCCTAATTATTAATTTAATTTTTGTTATTAATTACATCGTGATGTTTTTGCAGGTTTGAGAAATATCCATGGTATATGTCCACCGGAAGTCGTAAGATTTCTATTGGATCTGTTCAAATATAACGATAATTCAAAGAACCACTTCTCTGACAACTATTACAAAGCTGCTCTAGTCGATGCGCTGGCTGCAACCATAACTCCCGTCATATCTGTTTTACAACCCGTAAGTTTAACTAAAACATATTTCTTTTAAAATGCACCATGAAAATATAATAATTAAATCAAACCTCTGTACACAGGGTGCTCCAATAACCGCGGAATCGTTATCAGCAGACACGCGTTTGGTCCTCGAAGAGATAACGCGCGTGTTGAATCTGGAGAAGGTGCTGCCGTGCTACAAAAACACGGTGACAGTCAGTTGTCTACGAGCTATCAGACGTTTACAGCAGTGTGGTCACTTGCCCAGTATACCCACAGTGTTTAGAGCGTACGCGCAATACGGGCAGTATATAGGTTAGGCTTTTAATTAGCACGTTTTGCATATTTTTTTTTTACTCGAAAGCATTTCAACACGTTGTTGAAAATGTAAATAAGTTTTATCTCTGGACGAGCAGTGAATAAACGCTTCCTTCCTAACAGTGTCAATGTTCTTTATTTACCTAGCTATTTAGAAAAATAGGAATGTAAAATAAAACGCTATTTTTAAAGATATTTAATAATTGCAAAGAGAATCCTAACATAAAGATCCGAACTGCAGATGTGCGTTTAGCAGCGTTTGAGGGTCTAGTGGACTTCGTACGAGTGGACGGCAAGCCAGAGGACCTGTCGTATCTGCTGACCGCTATAGAGAACGACCCTGACCCTGGCGTGAGGCATGGTCTGGCGCGACTCATGGTCTCAATGCCGCCCTTCGAGAGAGCTCAGAGACATAGACTTGACACGGAATCCGTCGTTCATAGGTGGGTTAACGTTTGAGAATTTGTATGACACCGGTCGGGACTCGACTCCTTACCAGAATATACTCCTGATGCTCTTTTAACTGATTTCTTCCGTTGACATGGTGCTATGACATAGATTTGACAAATAATGGACAGGTGTAAAAAGGATTATAATTCATATTTGTGTAAGAGCCTACATATTATGTAACAATTCGTATGTAATTAGGATATTGTTTAAACTTTAATCTGTAAAAATTATATACAGGGTGTCATTATAACGACGATAGAAATTCTCATTCGGCGTTTCGATTACTCCTCAAGTATATTTTTATTACTCATCTCGGCGAGTTAGGTTAAAAATTTAAATGAAATTAGAACTGCTAATTTATCGACTCTTAATAATATTATAAAAACGAAAATTTGTATTTAATAGTCCTTGCATAATGTACAATAACACATTCTGTCCGAGTTATCAAAGTTATCGCTGCAATTATATAACAGAGCAAATAAATCCTCTGCCCCAGATTATGGAACAACATAAATAGTCAATTATCAAATGATGCAAGGTTGAGATGCGATCTCGTCGACTTGTATTACACGCTGTATGGCCTCAAACGACCTATATGCGTGCCCTTGCCCGAAATTCAGGCCATGATGAAACAGATGCATCACAAGGAAAGAGAAAGACTTGACAGAGAAAGAGAACGAGCAGAGAGGGGGAGGGAGAAGGAGAAAATAAGAGAAATGGACATAAAACCGGTTATCAAACAAGAAATTGAGGATGTAAGTATTATGTAGCATTCATAGTATAATACTATAATAACGATATTATTATGACGTTTTGTTTGTTTTCAAACAAATTGTGACATAAATATTGGAAACGTAATAAATTTTTATTATTATAAAAATAAGATAAAGTACTGCTCTCATAATGTATTTGAATACATAACATTTAAAGTCTACAGATTATATAAATTTTATTGGATAAGTTGTGATATCTTTAATATAGTGAATATAGAAGGTTTAAAGGATTTTTTTTTTCAAATATAATAGTAAATTTTTTTTATATTTATTATTTGAATTGTTTTACTAGGCTGACAGAAACGGTATTTTAGTTGCTGTTAACATTATTAAAAAATAGATGTATAATAAATATATAATATCAGTAGTTTTTTAATATTACATGGATTTTTTGTTTTCATTTTTTTTTTCTATTCAGATACCTGTGAAAGATGAGTTAGATATGGGTTTAGATGAGACGATGCAAGTAAGTGAGTTACCAGTACCGGTGTCAAGCATTAAGGAGGAAGATGACAAAATTGATGTCACAACAGTCCATGAGTTGCCGATCAGGGTTTACAGTGTGAGTTGAATATTTATCTCTACAAATAAATCAATTTGTAATATAATAGTCGATATTTTTTATGCATATGGATGTGTAAAACTGTATGGATAACAAATTATTGCTTTCACTGATATGAATAATATAAAATAACTATTCCTCATAATACTTAATATATACTCGTTGTTATTATTTGTTGTTATTATAAATAATTTAAAGTATGTATAATATCAAAGACAAGTGAAATACAAAATTTTATAACGTTTGACAGTCGGTATTATATATCAATAGTTAAGTACTGCTGCTATTTCGATAATCGATCCAGTTAAAAAAACCTTTTTAGGTTATTTATTTGTTAAAAAAATGTAATTCTAACAGAAATGTTATTTATAGGACGATTCCAAACGCGAGTTTTCATCAGATAATGCGGTTCCTCTTCCCGGTATTCCGGGCTCGTGTGGTCCTGTGGGCTTCGAGCCGGGAATGTTTAAACTGGAGAGAGATGACCCAGCTGCACCGAAGGTAAAAAATAATCAGTTAATATTTTGACTCCCATTGTTTCAGTTAATGAAAAAAAAGGGTACAGGTATTGGGACATGAAAACAAAATATATGGGCTATGAATAATACATTATTTGGTATATATGTTTATCATTTGGAAGACTTATGACGTTGAGGCACAAAGTAAAAAATAAATATCCGAAATTGACTCTTAATGTTTGTCTTTGCCAAATATGATTTGACTCGGGTCAAAATATACTCACACCTTACCGACTTCTAACATCCGTAAACTGTTTATTTTACTAAACTAATCATCAACAGGCCAAAAAGAAGAAGAAGGAGAAAAAGAAGCACAAACACAAGCACAAGCACAAACACAGCAAAGAAAAAAGCAAAGACAAAGACAAGCTGCCGCGTCCTCCCTCCACAGACACGCTTCGTATTAAAGAAGAGACGAGGGAAACGCTGAGTTCATTCAGCTCAAGTCAGAGCCCCTCGGAAGATATATCATCAATGCCATCTAATATGAGTTTCTAATTAAAAAGTTATTGCTTGTTTTTTAATTTTCGAACTACCCACATTTATGTCCAGTAACGGTTTACAATTTGAATTTAATTCAAAACTACTGTCGTATAAAATTCGGTATTCGACAAAAATTTTTTGGGATTTTTATTTATAAGAAATAAATTGTAGATTTAATATAATTAATGTTTATGGAATAAAATATTACCTAATAAGTGTAGATATTTATTTTATTTTATCCACATTCCGTTCTACGTAAAATATTTAAAGGAAAAAATATATTTTAATCTATTTCATACTGACCAAAGTTTACAAATTAAGTCCGAGTGTTTACTGATTTAATATTGCTTATTGGGACTGAGTCGAACAATTATCTTAACAAGTGAATAGTGTTCACAGTTGTGACCTCTTCTGCCCTAAATTGTACTTGGTAATATTCCTACCAGCGATATTTTAATACGGTCAGCATCAATCTTCATACTCTGGGTGTACAAGTTATCATAGCTTTCTTCGACGCCTATATTTGTTGATAGACAAATGAAAAACCTAATTATATATCTATGTTTACTCCAAGTTTGCATCTTTGCGAAACGTTTCCCGTTACTCACTCTATAACTTCCGTTAAAACTATGATGTGCGGAGATTTATCAATGAAAAACTGTGACCATATGAATGTCACGATGACTTGGCCTAATCATACTGTCTCTGAGAATTTGACGTGTAGAATTAGTGCTTGATTCAATTGCAGAAAATACAAAAGTTATATTCTATTAAGTAATGAATTTCATATATATAAAAAAACAATATTACTACAAAGAATGTTTTATATTGAACTGTTGGAATTTATATTGGATATGCAAAATTGTAGTAGCTTTGCTCTGTGATATTTTTTTATTACTTTGATAGCTACATCAATATAAAGGTTTTGTGAATACGTCCAGTATTTTAAAATGGAAATAGCATGAACCAGGCATGGATTAATATTCCGTAAATAACACGACACTTTTCAATTATCTTATATGGACCAAAAATCTTCGTGCATTTATTTCAATTTTTCACTTGAATTTAAAACGATTGATAAGAGGCCAATGATTTCCGTACTGCATTTACAGACGTGCTATTATTTTTTATTTTAGGCTGTTGTTCTTGTTAGGAATTTTTTTGAATTTAATTTTAATAATTTCGATGAATCTAAATAAAGTATGATGAAACATGTAAAAAATCAGTTATTCAAAAATATATAAAATTTTTGAAGGTCACAAACGAGTTTAGAAACGATATTTTTTTTTAAATTATATCATCCGGAACACTAGACTGAAAGAAATAAAAAAAGTAATCGTTATTATGTCAATTTCTAAAATTTTTTTTATTTAATTTAAAATAATCGTCCTACATGATGAGGTTTCAAACAATATAGATCTAATATAAGCTCAATTTATTTTTTTATTGAAAATTTTAATGCACTCACTGCACTTAAAAAATGCACTTCGCGGTATGTACAAGGGGATTGAAATTATGATGAATCTTTATTAATAAAATTGCTTGTAGAAAGCAACACCATCCTAGTTAATAATTTGATCAAAATTTTTTCTTTCAAAACCTGCTTTGCTTGTTTCTGGCACGCGCCAAATAACGAGAAAAAACCTATTAAAAAAAATTATCATAAATTATTGAATATAAAGTTCTACAATTTAAATGTTAAATTTAAACCTTTGAATTAAATCTAGTTATTAATTCAAATGTTTGGAAGGATATTTCCACAAGAAATATGTATAACTATTTCATAATATGTGTGCCATAACATAATGAATAACTCATTACACTAACGATAACGTCCATGTATAATTTCTCATTGATAATTCAACATAGAGGTTTTCTTGTAGGTACCAAAAGGTTATTGTTATTAATAAATGTTACGTAATTGTACCTTGATAATATTATTTTCACTATGACATTAAAGAGTTATATCGTATGTATTGGATTGTAATTATTATGTTAAAATACCTATTTATTTCAATGAAACTAAGCTTTTCGGATATTGCTACGTGTTTTTATTGTTCGACACCTATATAATCCTGACGTTTCGGTTCCATTGCAGCAATAGTGATCACACGCAGACGAGATGAAATTGACTATTTTTCTATTGTTATATTCGTCCAACGTACGCTTTCGTAAGTGATCGAAATTTATTTCATTAATGTTTTGATCACACCTTCACACAGTATTTCATTTAGATTTTAGATTATTTATACTCAGTGTGAGTTTGATTCATTATTACAGTCACTCTTTTATCGTTAACGTGATGTTAGTGTTATGGGGATAAAATTATGCAACTTATACAAGATAATGGCATCGCATTGATATCCTATATTATATTTATTTGTGACGTATTAAAGGTTTAATAGGAACATGAATATAATTTATGTGAATAAATAAACAACAGTAAATAAATGTAAATAAATTGCCATATTAAAAACTTGAATAACGCTTGTTAATTTGTTGACTTTTAGTATGTCTGTTTACTAACTCGTGAATGCGAAGTCATATATATATATATATTTGGTGTTCATTAATTATTGTGACAAACTCTTTACAGGATACAATATTTATTACTTTTGTCTAATAATTCCGCGGTTTCGTTTTTGTCTTTTAAATTATTTTTCATATCCCAGTATTTTTATTTTTACAATTATTTTTGGTTTTTACTCAGGATTAAGCTGATTTATATTGACTAACCTTGTAATCACTTTTATCAAAACGCTTACGATTTTGTGTTATAAGTATATTTAATATTACGCTTTGTATGTTATGAAGTAATTAAAATAATGTATAATAAATTTAATTACTGTATTTTTATTTGTGTTTTTAATTAATATTATTACGAAAATGTTGTATGAAAACAAATACATATATAAATATATTATGTTTTAATCCGTTTATTTTGATTAAATGACACGTGATATCTGTAACTAAATACTTCGGCCTCTATGAAGTATTCAGGGGTATTGTTGACAATTAAAAAAATATTATACGTACTTACCGTATGTGTATCGGGTTTCAAACTGTAGGAAGATGAAACATAATCTATAACTATAATATCAAAATCGATACAGAGTATAAATTAATGTAATCTATTCTTCTTATTGTGATTTCTGTTAAAAATAAGGTAAAGAAAAGCTTGCTACAAATTTTAAGAAATTGTAAAGTTTTCTCATTTAATTACATATTAAAAAATTTAATTAGCACTCTTAAAATAATTAGAAAATTATTTCGTGATGTTCATCATATTACGGACATAATAATTTTTCTACGTATATAGAAGCCTCTTCGCTAACCGTAGGCTTTTTGATAAAAAAATAATAACGTAAATGAAGAAACCAGGGTCACTATATCGAGAAAATCGTTAATTATAAAATAGTCGATATCAAACCCCGATGGCGCCAAACTCTGGCTAGTTGTGTCTTGGACGACGAGACATAAACACGGTATATAGTCTATAAAAATTGTTAACGTTCATTTTATTTGAATCGAAATGACAGCAAATGGGAATAATAAATTAAACGTTGCAGTGGTGGGTGGAGGATTAGTAAGTATTATTATTTATTAAGCCAATGTATATTTTTATCCTTTGAACAGTTTAAAATAAGGCCCTATTTATAATCGTCATTATTGCATAACCTTTCGTAAAGATCCGAAAGTTAAAATTTTAATTAACAGATTAAAGTTTTTTTTATCTTTGATGCGGTTGATTGTAAAATGAGTTTTTTTTAATATTTCATTATAATGACTTTACTTTTTTATCATTTTATTTAATATGTATTATTTTTAGTTTTAATTATGAATTTATTAATTATAGTTAATATAATCTTTTTATATCAAACGTTTTTTTTATTATTATTACTTTTTTATTTCATATACGTAAATTGGATAAAAAATACTTAAGCCTATAAAAATCTATCGATGATGTTCTATAACCACTAATTCCTTTCGGGGTTAATTAAATTGACCTCATTCTAAATATTAAATTACTGAGTATAAATGGACGTGTACCTGTAAAAAAAAATAGTCTTTCGTTTAAAAATCTACATATATTATAAATTATATTTAATATTAGATCTTAGTATATAATAAAATATTCGTATTTTTAACACGTTTAGTAAATCATTGTAAGCAGAATGTATTTTAATTGAGTTAAAAATAGATCGTGCAAAATAATAATAATAAAAAAAGATTTTTATATTATTACATCTTACATATAAAAGGTCACCACATTATTGTACTCATTTTTAAAATACAGTTTTGAACGAAATTTAAGACTTGTAAAAGCTCTTTTTTTGTAAGTTTTTTCTCAACAAAAAAAAACCGATTTAGCTATCAATTTGAAAACTATTAAATTTCAGAGGGTTGCAATCCTAGTAGTATACACGTTGGAACGTTTCGAATTTTATCATTTGAGTCTATGCAACGGGTTCTATATTAAAATGATATGATTGACATTTAAAAAAAAATTGTCATGGCGTAAGAGGTACGGAAATGTCAAAAGGTCGGTCAACTCTCATACGTGCTCATACCAGTAAATGATTTCAAAAATTTGTGATTTATTTCACTTTATTTATATATTTACGATACAATAATAGATCCGAAATTTTATTGTCAAGTGAAACCAAATAATTTAATGCTTTATTTAGTAAAAATTAATTATAAATCAGTAATTTTTAAATTATACCGTTTATTGATTTTTCATATGTTCAAAAATGTTCAGTCAACTGAGAACGAAACTTAATTTTAAGCTGAACCTTATATTTTTAGGAATAAAGGTGTAAACCGAACTGTATGCTGTTATTCAAGTATTTTTACCATTTAAAAAAAAAAATTAAACAAAGAAAATTATATTATAGCCAGTCTGTATGCTTAGGACAAGTTTGGGACGTCGCGTCTTATTAATAGTTGTTGTTAATATTATAAGTGAAGATTTATAAATGAAAAATAGTAAACGCTTCGTCTGCAGTGTGATGATGCATGTATGTGTGTGTGTTTTGTTTTTTTTTTTCAATTCAAATTCTATTAGTTATTAAATATATTAAAAGTGGTAATAATGGGAACACTGAATGAATTGAATATACTGAAATTTCTGGTTTAAATGTACTTACTTCGGTGTGGTCATAATAAAGACATAAATCAAAATTATAAACCCAATTAAAGGTCTAATAGACTTAATAATTTATCTCTTTTTAATTTTCCTAATGTATTAGTTACTTTTGTTTGTTTTGTTATTTTTATACCCATCAATCAAAGGACTTTGAAATACAACATGATCATACTTTGAGATTTAATTATGAAAGCCCTTCGTTTTGTTGTCCTAATTTCTAGGTTTCAAAAAAGATATAATATTGTGTTTGCATTAAATAATGTTTAAAACACATACATCCCTTTACTGGCACCGTTTTCGAGTTAGTGTTTAATTTTTTTTTGTCACTTTTCCATTATAAACAAAAACTACTTAGAAGTACAAAAATATCGTTATTAAATTAATGATTTCTTTTTAATTTGTAATAATATAATGATATTCAAGTTTTTTTTTACACAGAACGTAATTGACGGTTTTGTATTTCAGGTTGGATCACTTGAAGCCCTGTATTTGGCGCAAAGAGGCCATCGAGTGTCCTTATACGAATACCGCGAAGGTAAGCTGGTTACCGTAATATAATTTATTTTATAAGGAAATTATTATTTTCAATAACTTGATATAAAAAATATAAACACACAGATAAGACACTTTGCGGTTATAATTAGATAGGAGTTGTTTACTAAAGGTAAACAAAGTAGTAGGTATATTTAGGTCAAGTCAATTCTGATCATCAAGATTAAGTTTAAATGGAAATCTGGTTTTACTTAACTTTTGATTAAATGTTTTATTTTATAGATATAAGAAAAACTCCCCAAGTTCGGGGGCGTTCAATAAACTTAGCTCTATCGGTGCGAGGACGCCAGGCATTGAAAGGCGTGGGCTTGGAAGACCAGATGGTTCATGAGCATGGTATACCCATGAGAGCAAGAATGATCCACAGACTTGACGGTTCCACATACTCCATGCCTTACGACGCTAGAACCAACCAGGTAATAAAAGTATTTATTGCGGTTTATTTCGTTATTATTTTATCTGTTATCATTTTTGCTGTTATAATGAGATCTAAGACTTTCGCGAGTATTATTCATTTAAATGAAACTAATATATTTTCGGATTTAATACGCGGATTTTATTATTTTTAAAACTACATACTCCCGACGTTTCGGTTACTTTTCAGCAACCGTGATCACGGGCAGACGAGATGTGAATCCGTAGTTTTAAAAATAATAAAATCCGCGTAGTATATCCGAAAATATATTAGTTTCATTAAAATTTTTGTTGTTGTGGAATAGTGAAAGATTAATTAGTGTGCCTTCTTTGTGTTGTTAAATGGTTCATCTTGACTGAGAATAAATAAATTATAAATATTAAATTAAAAAATGTAAAAAAATTAGCAATTATCAACCTTTCTATTGTATTTAAATACAATGAAGTCAATTTGGGTTTGAGAAAAAATCAAAACTGCTTTTTTACGTGTTGCAATTTAATTGGTAGTTTAAAAAAAATATTTTTTTTTTCCATTTATATTTAATAGATTTCCTTGGCACAATAATTTCTTTTGTTCACTTACTTATAAAGTATTTGCATGACATTTAAATTATTTAAGAGGCAAATGAGCAGATTATATATATATAGTTTACTGTTAAAGTGGTCTGGGCAAAAAAAGTAGTGTTGGAATTATGGTGAAGAACATATCGATTTACTTGATGATTAAGGCTTTATTTAGCCTTTAAATCAAATAAAGAAATATTAAAAATTTAATATACGCCCGTAATAAAATTCATCCGGGTATGCAAGATTCTAGACCGTATCAGAATATGGGATCATCGAAAACCAGAGCTGTCAGGTGTTATATGACACTTGACTTAATAGAAATATTTTATACCCTGGGTACATCGTACTAGAGGTAAAAAAATTTACTTTTGGACCCACTTATCCTCTTTAGGGTAAAGATGGCCCAAAGTCTCATATTGGATGAAGCAAAAGAATTACGAGTGTCCTTCTAACATTATAAATGCAAAAGTTTGATTGGATCATGGGATTAATGGGTATATGCATGTTTATTTCTCTTCCACGCAAAAATTACTGAATGGATTTTGATGAAACTTTTTGGTGATGTGTTATTATACTATATTTTATCTTTATATTATATTATATCATTAGATCAGGTTTTATGTGCGTATATACTGAGCGTTAAGGAACAAAAGTGATACATTGATGGTATTATACGTGTAATGTTTTCGTCAGAAAGGTTAAGTTCTAAGTCTATCTATTAAATTTTCATTTGAAAACTAAAGTGGTATTTCGGTATAAATTGAAATTCATCCTTTCAATTGCACTATTTTCGATATATTCTTGTGAGAGAATTTTTCTTGTGTATCTTTTACACAGATGACATCGGTTGGTTATAGGAAGGTTTAAGTCATACTATAATTTAAACAATATAATTGCTGTTTGTGTGAAAATTTTACAATTTAACATTAATTAAAGTTAAAAATCCCTTCCTTGTTATAACTATGAGACTCTCCATTATTATGGTACTTTGAAATAAACTTCTTTATCATTTTATTGTGTATTTGAATCAAAAGTGTTTTCATCTTTCATTTAAATTACGTTTTAAAGAAACTGAAATCACATAGAAGCTTTCTTATATTTGATTAATATTTGTTTGCAGTGCATATATTCAGTTGGTCGGAATTATTTAAACGGACTGCTTTTGAAAGGTGAGTAAATTTTCTTATTTTATAACAAGAACAAGTACAAACCTTTTATACGTTTGAGTAATGTCTCTAATATTACAGTGAAATATATTATGCTTGTTTCTAAATTATTGTTATTATTACGATTGTATTTTATATATATTGCTTTTAAATATCCACAGGAGTAATGCTTTGAATTTAAACAGTTAACTTTACGAGATAAAAATTCCTTGTGATGAACGTAGTTGGTTATAAGTCATGCTGTATCGATGTTATTTGATTTATGCATTGTCTTGTGTCTTAACATTTCGTGTTATTCTACATTCTTTCTGAATTTTTTTTGTTTTTATTCTATATTTTTATTGTTATTTCTTTTAGAGTCAGAGAAATACGACAACGTGCAAAAATTCTTCAACTACAAATTAATACAAACTAACTTGAAGAACGGATCGCTGACATTTACAAAGTAATATATTTATTTACTATGTCATATATTGTATTTTTGTTATATTTATGTCGGAATTGATGTTATTTCCATTGTTGATACAATAATTATAATATGTATATAATAAATTAATGACTATGGAACATTTTTTAGTAATAGTGACATTATACAATATATAGGTTATTTTAATAACTATTTTATTCGTAAATATTTTTTTTTTAATTTACATTCAAAGAACTTTAATTAAAATTACTTCATTTTTATGAAACAATGTCTACAATAGAAATTACTTTCGTTGTATTGCGTTGGATAAGACTTGGTAAGCTGACGGGTAAAAAAGTCGCAGAAAATTTTAAAGGAATTATTAGTTACGATGAGCTATTAAAAATTGTTGAATGTATACGTTTAGATGCAAATATTCATAATGAAACCGGGCTGAAGGAACATAATTTTGACCAATCTATATAATCTCTGGCTGTCTAGTTCTCTGTAATAGCAGTTGGTAAGAATAAAATAACGTGATTATATCTACAGCACCGCTACTAGAGAGACAGTGGAAGTGAACGCGGATCTGATCATCGGTGCTGATGGTGCTTTCTCGGCTGTACGCAAGGAGATGATGAAGCAGCCGCTGTTTAACTTCAGCCAGGAGTACATTGAACACGGATACTTGGAACTGTGCATCCCACCAGGAAGCGATGATGGTGTAAGTTAATCTTCATGCGTCATGATTAATACGTTTGGTTATTGGAGATAATTATCACTATAACTTCTACTTTTTGGTACATCTTGGAATCAAACTCCTACTGGGAGAAATTTTAAAATAATTATTGTACAGCACGCATGTTGCGTATTATGTTAAACACCTAAATCTTTAAGACTTGGGTGGGAGATGAAAGGGAGTAAGTGTGGTAGTTCATTGACTGACGCAAGCGATGAAGAAGGATATCGCGGGAAGAAACCACAAGAACTAAACGAATTCAAATCATTTATACTTATAGAATTTTCTTTACAGTTTCAAATGCCACCAAATTACTTACATATTTGGCCAAGAGGACAATTCATGATGATCGCTCTCCCAAATCAAGATTGCTCTTGGACGGTTACACTTTTTATGCCTTTCAAGAATTTTAAAAATATTAATTCCGAAGAAGTTCTTATAGAATTCTTTGAGAAATACTTTCCGGATTCAATACCATTGATAGGAAAGAAGAAATTAATAGAAGATTTTTTCGCTGGTTCCCCTTCACCACTCGTTTCCGTGAAAGTAAGTAAAAGCCGTACGGTTAGTTATATGAAAATATTATACGTATGTATATTTAATTAAAATAAAGTTTTGAGCATCTACTATTTCCTAACTCGCTTATATTACTTTATAACTATTAAGTTCATTATAAAACTTCTTGTCAACGATTTTGCAGTCTCATACAACATTACTAATTTGTAATTATTAGAATTATAGCACTTTTATGTTTGGAGTGAAATTATTATTAAGTCACCTCAATTTTTTTTCTATCTATCGCATGTCACATTACATCATATATTACTTTAATGTTTCAGTGTCGCCCGTATCACGTTAAAGACAAGGCCCTTATTATTGGAGATGCGGCTCACGCTGTTGTTCCTTTTTATGGACAAGGCATGAACGCTGGCTTCGAAGACTGCACTCTACTAGATCAACTGTTCAAGAAACACAACGACCATCTCGCTAGCATTCTTGAAGAGTTCTCTACTATGAGATGGCGTGATACCTTCGCAATTAGCGATCTTGCTATGTATAATTATATAGAGGTGCGGCATTATCACAATACTTTAAGATAAAAAATAATAATAATACAATATAAATAAAATACTGCAAATAATATTTTATTATTTATCAAAAGTTATTACGATTTTTCTTATTTTAAAATTACTTATATACATTTTTAATCTATGGCAACTCCTTTTAGATTATGTTATAATAGGGAGTTGGTTTTTTGATATTTACGTTAAATGTCACTGACGGTATGTTGATAATTTTTTTTCAGATGCGTGATTTAGTTAACCGTCCTTCGTATAAACTACGCAAAGCATTAGACGACTTTTTGTTTTGGCTGATGCCGGATACCTGGGTGCCTCTTTACAACTCTGTCACATTTACGTCTATGCCTTACAATCAGTGCGTCAAAAATCGGACTTGGCAAAATAAGGTAAAATTGTGTTTTGTATTTGAACATATTGATTATATCTTATTCAAATTTTAAATTATTTTCATTGTCTTTTAATTGATTTTTATTGCAGGTACTGACAGTGGTTATACTTTTCGTCTGTCTCTTAGTATTCTTATTTTTGATATATACCAGAAAGTAAAGGAATGATTTAAGGAGATAATTTTTAGTATTAGGTTAAATAGAAATAAGAGTAGATATTGTTCATATAATTGTACTTTAAAAAAAACTTAAGATATATATTTTTTTTGTAATTTATTAAGCAATAATTGCATTCCAATGACAGCACTTCCAATTATTCACGAGTTAGTCTCGATTCGTTATCAATATTATTGATGCAAATAGATTTCCACGCATCTTTTATCATTACTTTTTAATAAAAAAATGTTTGCCTAAAATTAAAAATCAAATATTTTTTATTTTAAGTAACTAGGTTATTGTTTTAATAAAATATATTTAAATGCATTCTTGTATTTTCTTAATTCTTTTGTATTCAAAATGTATAACAATTTATCAATTTTATAAGTAAATGTTAGTTTTATAATATTGTGGATCATCTTAGTAGATTCATGATAAAATTTGATATATACATTTATAGTAAAAACCGTTATTATGTTTATAATTAAAAGATTATGGAGTTCATTATTTTTAAGACCTGACTAATTAAAATAGATAATTTGTTTTAATATTATATACTTTTTCCTTTTTTTTTATGTTACGCCTTTTATATAAAAACCGAGAACACTTAACTCGCACACTTATTCACAGTTAGTTCTTTGAGTGAAGCGAGCGAAGAGAGCGGAAGGTAAACTCAATACTTGGGCATTCATCCACGGAGATGATCTCGGCAACCGAATGTCCGATCGAGTCCATATTTTTTTTGTACGGTGCCCACTTATCAGGGTGGTGTTTGAAAATATTATATTAAATCGAACAAACAATTTCAACTTTAGGGCCAGGAAACGGAAGCTATGTCCAAAAAAAGGGCTCGATAGGTACCGAAACGCTGAGGTCGCTTCACTCAACTTGCACTGAGAGCTTTTTTATCAAATGAAGTAAGGAAAATACTAAGGTTCATCTCTTAGTGTGTAATATACAGTATTGGATGTTTCCTTTAATATGTTATTTTAGATTTTAACAATAAAGACTTGTGTATGAGACGAAACCTCTTAGCATTCAATGGAATCACCGTGCGGCTGCCGGGTCCATCGCGATGCAGGGAGACGAGCTTCAGCAGTGCCAGGGACTTGCGACCCAGGTGTAGGTTCAAGGGGTCCCTATCTAACGCTCGTTAAAAGCTCACCTCCACCGTCCAAGCTCCTCCCCCTACCTAACCAAATTTGATAAGAACCTACTAGGGCTGCCTTCGAAGTACGTTCCAAGAATGAATTGATATTAGTTCTGGACAGGCCCAAGTCTTTTAATAGGTTGTAGAGAGATTTTGCCGTTATACCTCTCGCTCCCACTTCTACCGCGTACAAATCCACTACGAAGCTATTTCAAATGAGTTCGTTTGTGAGCTCGTAATATTTATGGACCTTGATGGCATGGTCTTTGGGGATGTTCGTTTCCCAAGGATCCGTAAGCTCTATAATCACAACGCGCTTAAAAAAATATGTCTGGTTTGGAGGCCGACTCACAAATATCCTCTGGGATTTTGTATTGTTTCTCATATAATTCATATTACATGCTGAAATTAGTTTGGCCATTAGTGGCTTGGAAAGGTGAAAAGGGCCATTAGAAATGATAATAAATGGTATTCATGAATTTCCATGTCCTAATTCCTTCATCGATACCATATCGTGTAATATAATTTCCACTGAGTGTTCCTTTATTGCAATATCCATTAAACGTTACTTATGTATTTTTTCACCAGGCGTTAGTTAAAAATACCTGTAACGTTTTGTATAATTTTATTATTATTACTCAATTAGTTTTCATACATTTTAAACTTTAATTAACAAATACATATTCATACAATTCATCCCATAAAAGATACAAGTATAAATATATTGTGAGGCGAAATGGATAGTTTTTACAGAATTAATGAAAAATTATTTACTTAATTGTACTGTTGCAGTACAAAGATTCAAAATTTTCTTTTTAAGATTTTGGGTTTTACAATAGTTATAAAATCACTTGTTATGAAGAAACAGCCTCATGCATATCTATACATTTCTAATAGTAATGGGAAAGCAAATCAGCTTCACTTAAAAAAAAAAAAACATAAATGTGAAAATATTCTAGACGTGACAATATTAACATCATATTTAAATTACAAAAATAAAATAGAGATTTTCGGATGTCTTACGCGTCTTTTATGATTTTAATCCTACATAATCCCGACGTTCCTTTGCAGCGATCGTGACCACCATCAGACGAGATGAAAAACGTTGCTAGTATGTAGTTTTTAAATAATTAACGTGTAGTATATCCGAGAATCTTAGTTTTATTTAAATAAATACACTTGAAAGTCTTAGATATCAAAAATAAAATACTTCGTCTTAATTAACCTCATTATAGATTTTTTTATTTTAATTCTATCATATTTAGTGTGATTTAGTGTGATTTCGTCTTTTTCTTCATAAAACTGTCAATGTAAGTGATTAATTTCTATGACGTAAACAATGAAAGAAATGATGTAACCTACAAACAATACAGTAAAAGGAACTTTCAAGTCTGATAACGAGAAAGGTGTGAATTCTGTAAATATATTTATTTTATGGTATATATCTTCTGTGTGTTTTAATAACAATCCGGATTCAAAATGGTACCATGCATAGCGCTGGAATTTATTTAGCAATGGAAATCCTCTGTTGCTAACAATTATGTATAAAAAGTCGCCTGTTCCAAAGAGCAATCTCTCCAATATGGGATGACCAAACTTATCAAGATATTTATAGTCCCTTCTATAATGTGTGGGTTCACTAACAAGAGTATATAGGTCTTCATTTTTTGTTACCGCATCTAATGCTGTATCATCATAAGAACAATCTCCCTCGCTTGTCGTCGGTAATGTAATGTTGTAAGCAAGTTTGAACCACTGTCGGAATTTGATGCTTATACAAGGTTTCAAAGGCGATGAAAATAATTTTTCCGGTTTTATAATAACACCTCTTTTATCTGGAGCAGTTATAAGTGTGTATAGGGCTGTATTGTAAAAATTTACTATAAAAAATGAGAACCAAATCCAGGTAAGTAGCAGTACTCTCAATTTTCGGATTTTAATTAGTTCTTTATCTGGGCTGTTGTGTAGATATCCCCATATTCTTAGGATGACGTATTTTTTATTTATTTTTCCAATTGACAACTTGTATATTATTAATAAAAAAATAGTAACAGAACTATATGATAATGCTATTAAAGCCCAAGTTGTCGTCCCAAACTCTTGAATCAATTTCCTCCACTCTTCTTCGTGACGAACAGCGGTGTAAACATTAATGTTACCATAGCAGTAACCCCATATGAAATCGTAACAGTCAGATCCTTTTTTCGTAGACTTATATCCGCCGATGCTGAACCCTAATGGATATTTTGGTAGATGTTGTAAAAGACTCTTAGATGTCGCACAGTCTTCTGTAATATTTTTGTAATAATATTTTCTATTAACCACAGATATATAATTAAATCTAAATTTTTCTTTCTCGGCAATATTGTTTAACATATACTGTTCTATTCCTGTTAAGGCAACTCCACCATGACGGAATTTTTTATTCATTTTAAAAATAACATTTGGTGGGTTTTCTCTGGATAATACAGCGAGAGGACAGGGTCGTAATAGATCTTCCATTTCATTTTCATTTAATTCATTATGAATGAAACCTTTGCAATCATCTATTTTAATAACATTCTCATCAACATGTCCACATCGATTATTTTCAAAGGGGTTATATGTATATATTAATGTTTTGTCCGTCGTTTCTGAGGTTATAACATGCACATGGTAAATATTAAATTTAGCCAAAACTTTAAAAAGATCAAGATGTTGCATGTTTTCAAACTGACGTATTACAATAAAGAACCTTGCTACCGCATTCCATGCGAAGTCTTTGGACAGCTTATCAATGCTTCCAATAAAGTCGGTGACATTTTCCACTAAAATAATGTAGGCTTCAGATCGTAGGAGCCATTTTTGTGGTTTTGGAGTTCTCGTAATAAAACTGTAACAATTGGTTGCACTTAAATGTTCTATAATTTGATCTCCGTAATGTGACTGATGTAAAACTGTAAAATAATCTTGACATTCAACTTCTTGTTGTACAATTCTTAAGACACATTCTAATTTTACTGAGTTTAAATTGAATTGTAAGAGTCTATCTCTTATTGCGTATATACCCAAATTACTAGAAAAGACAGATTTTTCACATAATGTTACTAGAAGCAATATAGCAAAGGGTTTAGACATATTGAAGAGCCTTTGGAATTCTGAACCTTTTCCTGTAACTTTTACAATAGCTGTGAATTATTGATAATGACATACACGCCTTATTGGTGGGTATTTTTATATTGTCACATTGAGCATGATGAATGAATCTTTGATTACATATATTTTACATACTTCATACTCATTTATTTTTAGAGACTAAACATATTACAAATGTTATCGGGTTTAATATATAATTTTATATTGAATATTTTTATTCATTTCTCTTTAGACAATATTTTATATTGTCTCATTAATCTTTAAAGATTCTAAATACTTTAATTTTTTTTTATAAAATATATATAAGTAGTGGTTATACACAAATCTATTTGATTTTTAAAACTTTAAAATTGCTAACATATTAACATTCCTAATTATGTTTATTGCAGTCCATAACATTGGACACCTCTACGGTTGGGCAGTATAGTCTTCTTCTTCTTGGCAATTATCCCAGTTTTAGCCAGAGTCTGCCTTCCTGCTTAAACTCCTCCACTTTGCACGGTCTTTGATGATGTCAATATAGGCCTCAGGGATCGCATGCATCTTTGGATCGCAATGCCCACCAGATACATAGACGAGGCACGCAGTCAAAGGCCTTCTGCAGATCTCTCCTTTTTCCCTGTTTGCCTTCATCAAAGTTCTGATGGTAAAAATGGTGTCGAAGGTGCCCGATCCTGGCTGAAATCCATATTGATATTCTGAGACAGTACACTCTCGGAGGAGCCTGAGGTCGATCATGCGCTCAAAGAGCTTCATGGTGTGACTCATGATCTTAACGCCCCTATAACTACCACAATCTTGAACACTGTCCCTGCCTTTGTAAAGAGGGGTAATGTAGCTGTAACGCCACTGATGTGGCATAGTCCCAGAGTTCAAGAGGTGTTTGAAAGGTCTGTCAGTATGAGCACACCAAGAGACCCAATGATTTCCACGCTTCCACCGGAATATCGTCAGGTCTCACCACTTTCCGATTCTTCATGCGTCGAAGACAATTCCGAGTTTCGTCAGGTGTTATTGGGGCAATAAGTCCAAGATTACAAGGTGGCTCGGCTGGAAGACTGCATAGGTGCTAAGTATTTAGCAACTCCTTGAAGTAGCATCTTCATCTCTCCTTCACATAGGCATGATTACACAGCAGCGTGCCCTGGGAATCTTAGACGCAAAGACATTTTGCGATATCTTGCGTCGCTTTATCCGGGGCTCGTGCCAATTTGTAAATGAGCTTCTGCCCCTCTGCAGTTTCAAATGTGTGTAAGTGTTTATATAAAGCTAATAACAAGTCACTGTGGGCTCTGGCAACAGCCCTTTTACTGGCACGTTTCGCTACTATGTACTCAAGTCTGTCTTCAGAAGAGTTTTTTTGGCGCCACTCCTTAAAGGCAGGCTTCTTTTCACGAATCACCTCCTGCACTTCGTCATTCCACCACCATGCCCACTATCAATGACCCGTCCTCCCCTAGAAAGGCCTAGAACTCGTTTACCTACTGTGATAATGGCTGATTGGGCTCGATCCCAAATTTCCTGAGCATTATGATATGGAAAATTAATAATTGAAAAATACAAAGAGAAACCAAATGTATTCATTGTAAACTACGTGTTACGAAGTGTACATAAAAAATCATAAACCCACTCCTCCCAAAGTCGAACCTGATAAAAACCATTCTTTTACAGCATTGTAGAGCAAATTTTTCTGACTCATAAAATAATTCTAATTGTTACAATTAAATATAATTATAAAAAATATTTTGTATTCTGTTGTAATTATGTTACTTTCATATTACAATAGGCTGGGGCTAATAAAGCTATTATAGTTGAAAAGTTGTTTATAGAGTCCTTTATTTGTAATAAATAATGATAAATGTAGCAAAATGATTTTTAAATGAGATTCTACTTAAGAGCACAGTAGTGTTGTCCTTTGTTAATGAAATTTAATGTCAAAAAAGTGTCATAGGATTTAATTTCATTATATATGTATATTGGCAAAGGATATCGGATACATTGATGTTTCGCATATTTTTATTCCTGAGGCGCAATTGACAAGTAACATTTTTATAATCTTATGTCGTAAGCTGAATGTATGTTCAGCTATAAAAATGATATTTCAAGGAGAAAACACAAGTTTATATAGAATACGGCCATACAGACACGAAAATAATTTTGCTATTTTTTCAAATATATTTATTTTATTACTAGAAGTATATATCAGGCATATATACAATATAGTATGTTGTTATTTTTAAGCTCAAATTAAACTGTGCCATTCAGTTCTTCTGTCTTCTAAGTTTTCATATTTAATAGTTCATGTATTAAGAGTGATTTAGAAATATGGTATATTATATGTTAGATTTTCTATAAATTATTACAAGTATTTTTTTTACATTTTTTATATAAATTATAAATGCTTCAACCATGTGATTGAATGATATAACAAAATTATTTGAAAACTATTTTAGGCCTCTAGGATGTTGTGTTTGAACTTCTACTTGTTTCCATTAATCTTGATAGTCAACTTCCTCCTATCTGTGGGTCTGAATATTGTAATTATACTGTTGATGGATTACTATATACATTATACATACATCTAAAGCTCCTATGATTAGAATGACGTATTGCTATATAATTATTCCAAATATTTGTTGTTCCATAACTTTAATATTCATGGTATGAAATTTTATTTCAAATAAATAGTTTTTATACTAACTGGAACGTATTTGAGTATTATTCCACATACTGGTAGGCAGATATGAAGCGTTGGTGGTGAACGTACTATCCAAGTAAAAGGTCCGTTCACTGTATCTTTGAAAACATCAAAATTGTAAACAGAAGGCAGCACAGTCACAGCAAACTGTTAAAATCTCTTGCTGCGTTTACAAACTGAGGAAGCGTGTCGCCTCTTCCAGGTGTAAGAAAAATCTACTGTGAACGAATGGATGCACGACGAGTGACTAATAGTACAAAAAACATTAACTCCCCGTAATGTATATATATTTACATATAGTAATATACCTGGAATCTAGCTTTTTTACGGCTGTGCTCCAGACTAATTAGATAGACTTTAACCAAATCATCAAACTACGGACGACCTGCTTGGAGTAGTGTTTTTAGAACTCAAATTGATACAATAATGTACTAATACTAATAAAAGTTTTCCAGTCACCAGTTTTTTTAGTAAAACGAACATCTGAATTATCTGTCATACAGGATCCATAACCCTGGAAGTTAAGACTTTTCTTTTCTGAAACTGTCAATCCACTTTTAGCTTCTCTTTTGAACCAGAAAAAAATTAAACAGTGTTGCTTTCTCCTTTTATCTATGGATTAATGCCCCAATTAACCCGGAGGGGAAAGGAAGAGGATTGACAGGATTTTCTCTCTACAATTTTAGCTAGGGATAAGAAAGTTCTACTCCCAGAATGTGAGCTTACAGTTTTACGCCATAAGGTTAATACGATTGAGATTAGACTTCATTAAAGCTTTTTTTTTGGATTGATGAAATGCTTTCATTTGAGGGTTGCGATTTCAAGTGTCTTTCCAGGAAACATATTTCTTAAATTTGATCTTTTTAGAGTTGCATCAAGAAGCCAGCTTTGCTACTAATGAAACAATGGTCAATAAAGGACATAACGTTCTTTAGTGCATAATGTATAACATAATTTAAAACGCTGTGCATATCGATTGATCTCCATAACTATAGCAAAGCTATAACCAAGGATTTTTAATCAGCAGAAAGTCCATGAAATGGACTGAGCAGTCGTTCACTTCCCGCATCCTTGTAGCTTTCTTCACTAGTTGGGAATGATTTAGATACATATGACAATTCAGCGCTTCACTTTGAGGTTCATGAAACAAACTAACAATATCAATTATTATTAAATTATATAAAGTGGCAAGCGGAGGTTCCAGGAAAACCACGAAACTTGCTTATATGTATATTATAATAAAAATTACTTATTAAAACTTATAACCTATACCTAAGACTACATGATTGCCCTGATGTTAGGATAGCAATCCTATTCCATAGCTTGTTTGGTATCAGGAATCTTCTGGTTCACACGGCTTGGTGTTCGGTCCGCGGAGTCAGCGGCGTCACTCGTTATATGATATTTTATCCATACAACTATGTCGCCCTGGCGATGTTCATTTCTTATAATTTGTAGCGCATACATAACAATTATTTAATAGTGGTTATAATACAAAAGAAAAAAAATTCACAACAGATTTCTTCCAAATCTAACAATCAAAACTTCACCGAAGATAAAAAATTATATGAACTTAACAGTATGCAAACGTTAGAACCTCTATGAAAATCTTATACTTTTAGATAAAGATATGGGTATTAACGATAAAAAAAACTAGTAAAATTTGTGTTTTTGTTTCCCTAATTTTTTTTTGACATTTAGACATGTTCTAGAGTTCCATAATAACTACAGTAAACGTTTTCACCTAAGACAAAACCTTATACCCTATGCAATCTGTTCCTTAGACACCTCAATTATATCTGGAATGAAAAAAACACAGGCAAACTGTTTATTGATCGTAGAGTTTGGGCCGTAGTCGAGGAAGATCTACAATGAAAGATGGAGTTGTCGTTCTACGCGTTGTCCGTTGGTAAAAAAGAGATGGAAGAGTTATTTCGTGCAATTTTACGATGCACACTCTCAAAATGTATATCCTATAAAATATCGCGAAGCTGGAAGAAATTAAGAGGAGTTTGAAATGGCCAATAGACAATTTTTTCTAAAAGTATAACGTATTTCTAAACTTTATTTTATATTTTAGTAAGATATTGGACATAGAGTACTTTCTTAAATCAAATCGTTATCAAAAATCTTAGAATATAACGGTGTGATGCCGTTTATGATGATTTATAATTTAGAGGTCTGAAAGTCTGAAAGGTCTGAAAGAGAATATGCTTTCACACCGATAGTGCTCCTAGCACTTAAACACTAATTCAGGTGGAATGGTAGCCAAGCACTATCCTGTGCAAATTAAAATAAATATATAAGCATACTTAAAAAATATATTTTATTTCCAAAACTTGAAGACAAGTAGTTAAAATTATTCACATAATGTTCACACATTGTGATATTACTAATTTATTTAGTAAAGGCAGTCATCATTTTAATTCATGTCACTTGCATATGGGGACACTCATGAATTACTCGAACTGTTTTTATTTCATTTGGACCTTTCTCCTCCTTTGTGAGATTTGGTGGAACCCATCACTCCTGTTACGTTACATTTATATTCTTAACGTTCATAGACTAAATATAAGACACAAGAAAAAATCATATGGCGTTGCGGTGTATTGAAATAAATTTATTTTTTAGCAGACGACTATCATAATTTGTGGTTATATAGAAATTCAACTAAGTTTTTTAAAAGTTGAAGTTTTCTTTTCACTTTGTATCGTCCCGATTTTAATGAGATTTTATTGGACTTGCCTTTAAAATGGAATAATAGATACTGAAGTGACGGGAAGAAAAATAAAGATATAAAATATTATTGTATTAATTAAAAATATGTACATTATACCTCATAATATAGGATAGCATATCTACACTCATTGAATATGATGTCAACAGTTAATATAGTGATAATTAATTATTGTTCTTCATAGTGCTTTCTCTCGAGATTTCTTATGAGAGATATGAAATGCGGTCGTTGCTGGTGCTATTTTTATATTCATATTTGACATAATACATTATGAATATTAGTGACTCGTTTCTATGACACAAACAATAAATGAAATTATGTAACCTATAAATAGTATAATAAAAGGAATCCTCAAATCTGACAAAGTGAAAGGTTTAAATTCTGTAAATACAGTAAATGGCTGATTTAAATTTTCCGTGTGTTTTTGTAGCAAACCTGATTCGAAGTGGTACCATGCATATCGTTGGAATTTATCTAGCAAAACAAATCCTCTATTAGTAAGAATTGTGAAAGCGAAATCCCCTGTGCCGAATAGCCACCTCTCCAATTTAGGGCGACCGTACTCGTCGAGATATTTATATTTTCTTTTATAATTTGTGGGTTCACTGATAATAGTAAAAAGATCCTTATTTTTTGCCACCGTGTCTAATGCGTTTTCATCAATCTCACATTGTTCTCCGATTACGGAAAATATGGTGGCGTTGAGAGTAAACTTAAAAAAAAATCGAATGTTAAAGCTTATGCAAGGTTTCAATGGTGATGAAAATAAATTTTCTGGTTTTACAAATAAACTGTTTTTATCTGGAGCAGTAATCAATGTGTATAAGGCTGTGTTGTAAAAATTTACAATAAAAAATGAGAACCAAATCCAGGTGACGATAATGATTCTCAATTGTCGCATTTTAATTAATTCTTTATCTGCGCTGTTGTTCAAGTATCCCCATATTTTTAAAGCTATATATTTTTTATTTATTTTCCTCATTGACAATTTGTATATTATTATAGAAACAATAGTAACAGAGCAATATGATAATGCTATCAAAGCCCAAGTTGTCGTCCCAAACTCTTGATACACTTTTCTCCATTGCTCTGCACTGCTAACTGTTGTGTAAACATTTAAATTACAATAACAGTAACCCCAAATTAAATCAAAACAGTCAGATCCTTTTTTTAGTAACAGATATCCTCCTATAGAGATGCCCAAAGGATATCTCGATAAATGTTCCAATAAGTTAGAAGAGGTACAATCTCCTGTTATATTTTTGGGATAGTTTTTTAATAAATTTAGATCAATATAATGAAATCTAAATTTTTCTTTTTTAGCAATGTTCTTCAACATATACTGTTCAATGCCCATGGATCTAGATTCCTGTCGAAAAAGATTTCTTTTATTTTTCAATATAACATTAGGTGGATTGTCTCTGGCAAATACAGCTATAGGACAGGGTCGTATCAGATTTTCTATTTCACTTTTATTAAGTTCATTATGACTGAAACCTTTGCAATCGCTGATTTTAATAATAGTTTTATCAACGCGTCCACATCGATTATTTTCAAACGGGTTATATGTATATACCAACGTTTTGTCCATCGTTTCTGAGATTATAACACGCACATGATAAATATTTAATTTAGCCAAAACCTTAAAAAGATCAAGATATTGCATGTTTTCAAACTGGTGTATTACAATAAAAAATCTTGCTGCTGCATTCCACGTGAAGTCTTTTGACAACTTCTCAATGCCGTCTATAAACTCGGTGACATTTTTCACTAAAATTATGTACGCCTCAGATCGTAACACCCAAGTTTCTGACTTTGGTGTTCTCACTATAAAACTGTAACAATTGGTTGCACTTAAATTTGTTATTATTTGGTCTCCATAATTGGACTGGTGTAATACTGTGAAGAAGTCTTGACATTCAATTTCCTGTTGAACAACCCTCGAGACACATTCTAGTTTTACAGGATCTATGTTCAATTGTGACATCTTATCCCATACTGCCTTTATGCCTAGCGGAGTTAACGTGACATATTTCTCATGAAATATTATAAAAAAATATAAAGATAAACTGTACAACTTTATCATCTTCTTATTGGTTGTTTACTCTAGAACTTCTGTTATTGATATGTTTTTTAGGTGAAAAAACTGGTTTTATAGCTCTAATATTTAGTCACGATGGACATGACGAATGAGGTTGTAATCTGTGAATACTTAATAACCACTACTTAGAATGACTTATTGTTTTTGTTGTACAAAGATTTTGAGAACCCAATTATACATAATAATGTTTGGTAATGATAGTTTAAGTGTTTCCTTCAACAAAATGTTTTTCAATAAACTTACGTTTTCAATCGGTATGTTGCAACAGGTTTAAATATAAGGTATCTTAACTTGTTTCTTATAATATATTGTTAAAATATAAGTATATGAAAACCTGTGAAAAAGAGAAACGTAAATAAATAAGTAATTTATAATTAAATTAAACAATTCATCTTTTTCAATGAAATTTAAGGATAAACGCATCAGCCTTACAAATTAAAAAATTCTCAGTAATAGAACATAGAAAAGCCAAAAAAATAAAAACCTAATGGAATAACTATTTCTTAGGTTCAGGGCGTTCCCAAGACTAAGGCATAGCATTCCGAAATTTTAGCAACGAATCGAAAGTGTTCCCACAAAATTAATTGGCCACCGGATTTGACAAACGAAAAAAGAGCAAAACTATGTTGACACTAATGAAAATTTATTATCAGCATCTAGAGGACGTATCTCTTATTTAACAGTGCGAACGAACTGTTAGCAGTATGGATATTTATTTTTATACAATAATAAAATATGACCAAATTTTCAATTTACATATCTAATATAGGATTCTATTCGTAAATCTCATTATAAAAGTATAGCAGATATATAATCTGATTAAAATTATACTTAAAACCATATTTGTTTTCATTAATTGTATATTTTGAAGTGTTATATGACAATAATATAAGTATATATTGTCTACTGGAAATTCCTTTATAACTTAGTCGTTGATAACTAATGATGTGGCTTCTATATTATGGGTATAATCCCAATTTGAAGGGCGGGGACCGGAGGTATTTTAATTGGCGGCCGTATCAAAGCCACACCAGCGTTTACTAAATATTCTACGAATTTGAACTGTTTTTTGATACTGTTTTGTATATAGATGTTTTTTAAGTGCACGTATATTAATTTTAAGATTACAATTCACTTGTCAGTTTTAAAACCAAAAAAATAACAGTTTAAGTTTTGCTTTAGAACTGTTCAATTTAAATGTCCTAAAATAAACATGATATTGATTATTAGTTTTTAAATATATTTTTATTATATGTAATATTATGAAAAAACTTTTGCTCAGTGACCGTCTGATTAGGAAGACTGTAATGATTTGATATGAATAGTTTTAAATTAAATTGAAAATATTATTCTTTTATGAGGATAATTTAAAGATATTCCTGGAGTATTACATTCAGAATTTGCAAGTTGCCTTTATCATAAAATTTCAAGCGTTTTCTTTATGCCGTCTGAATCCAATTAAGAGCAGTTTTACTGTAATTTATAATTCAAACTCAATACTTTTGTGTCATTTACTAACCAACTTTTCCTTCATACAACAAAAATTAATTGATAGCTGGATACACAAAATAATTTTAAATTAAATTTATTTCTTTTTCACATGATAAGCGAACTTATTTTTTTTTATTTTATAGATAAAATAATATGGATCTATGAATATTAATTGTCTTATAGTAAAATTTAAAAAAAAAACAAACCATGTGCCTCCGAGGGAAGAACGTTTTAAAATAAAATAACTGTAACACGTGTTCTGAATTTAAATTCTGAATCAACTTTATTGTATGCATAATTTTAAACAATTTAGAGTGTAACAACTCTTTTAGTTTTCTCTATGTTGATTCATAGCGTACATTTAATATGTGATCTAAATTGTTCTATTACTTTTTTATGTTAGTTAATCATAAAAAGGAGTTTTAACTTTTTGATTATTTTATTATTATGTAATTGAGTGGTAATAACGAACGACATATTTATCTTATTTTTAGTTACAATTTTGTCATATATTTTAGTAATGACGTCTTTTAATGGGCGATTGATTGTCTATCCCAATTCCCATGCGTAATCTGAAATAATATTAGTGTAGTACCACATGTTTTAAAGTTCCCCTAAATAAACAATCAGAACAAACACATGTGCCATGTTTATATTGACCTAATAATCAAGTTACTATAATTAATTATACAACTTCCGCGATTTTGTATTTAATGTTTGGTTTTGAAATTTACCCAAAATATTTACATATTATAAAATGACGTTTTTTAAAACATTTAAGGTTTTTATATAACCGTTGTTGTTTTTTATTATTTGACTTTCTTTTAATAAATGGTACAACGTAGAAATTAATATTTCTAAAATAATCCTTAAAATAAATTTAAATTATTAAATAAAAGTGAAATGTATGTATATTTTTTATTATAATACATTTTATTGAAATAACCTATCTATATTTTTTTTTAAATACAGTACGTAGTTTTTACTTTATGATAGTTTTTTTAAGACAGCAAATTAAATTGCGCAGAATTTACGTCGAACATTCTGAACATTTTCTTGATATTTATGTATCTGAATTATTTCTATACATTTTAGAACTATATATTTAGCACAAAACCAAACAAAGGAATAGCGAAGTGGCATTACCAACGACAATACAATGTGAATTCGCATAGAAAATAGCAATTGATAGCAAAGTTAAAATTCAACAGACATTCTGTGTACACATGTGATACATTTTTGATGAAATGTTTAAGGGTTTTGAAAAGTTTTTGCATAATTCCACTGGATATATTCCCTTGAAGCCCTGAATAGTATGAATCGATCGCGTTCAGTTGCCCCCGGCACGTTAGATTGAACAGAACATTTATAGAGGGTACTGTTATTTGCATTGTTCTGTAGTTTCGAGAGGGTTAAGACTGTTTATTTCAATATTGAGCCTTTCTTTTTTGGAATTCATTGAATTTTATAGGAGTATTGAATTATATTATAGGTTATATTTCCCAATGTTTTCCCCTAAACTCAAGTTATGACTATAAAATACAAGAGAACACAAAATTATTTATATATAACCCTTAAACGTAAATTGTCAGAATATTAAGCTTGCTTTAAGTATTAATATGCACCCGGATTTAACTCGAATTGGTGAAGTGATAAAGTTGACGAGTTTTAGTCAGTTTGTTAATTAATTCATCTGTAAAAACTGGTGCTACTGGACTGTGTGAAAATGTTTGCAGACCAATTACAGTTAACATAATTTATAGAATTTACATAACTCTGGAATGAACTGGGAATTAACATTTTATGATACACGTGATATGCGTTTGGGGCCGACTAAATATTTGTACCAATTATGAGTATATCAGAATTTGATATATTCTATCATTTCATACAATCAATACAAAATATCAGAGGATATTTGTGCGTCGGCCTCCAAACCAGACACATTTATGTATTTGCAAATTTTAAATTTAAAATTGCGTTGTGATAATAGATCTTACAGTTCCTTGGGAAACCAACATCCTCAAAGACCATCAAGGTCAATAAATATTACGAGCTGACTAACGAACTTACTAGAAATAGGTTCGCGTGGATTAGTAAGCGGTAGAAGTGGGATCGAGAGCAAAATCTCGAAAGCAAAATCTCTCTACAGTCTACTAAAAGACTTGGGCCTGTCCAGAACTAATATCAATTCATTCTTGGAACGTACTTCGAAGGCAGCTCTAGAAGGTTTTTTTCAAATTTGGTTAGGCAGAGACGGGAGCTTGGACAGTGCAGGTGAGCGTTTAACGCGCGTTAGATAGGGCCCCTTAAACCTACACCTGGGTCGCAAATCCCAAGCGCTGTTGAAGCTCCTCTCCTTGCAACCCGATTGACTTGGCACCCGCACGGTAAATCTATTGAATGCTAAAAGGTTTCGTCTCAATGGATTTCGTACCTACAGTGCTACATAATATTGTATGAATTTTAATGCTATCAAATGCATTTAAAATAAGGTAATAAAATTAATGTACCATCTCCCAACACAAAATTCTAACCATTTGTACTGAACTGCATCTTAGATTTACATTTATATGTAAATTTTATGTTACTTATGCTATCATGAGTCTAACAACAATTTGTTTGTATCGTCGAACAAAGTACTCCGTACTTACAATTTTTATTCATAAATCTTCGGTCACGATAACATCAGCGTAGGTTTATGAGAGAAAAACTGGAACGATCGTATTTAATATGACAATGATCTTAATATTCCAAATGATATTAAAATGTTTAACAAAATTGTTTGTCTGTTATTCCTCATTAGGCTGTAACTTGGGGATATTAATTATAATAATGGTTTACCCAAAATTTACTTATACGATATCACTATCGTAAATGATTGTCTATGACAGATTAAAAGAAAAATACTCGCTTAATGTTTGTGCCATTTCGCAATATTTCATGTGATTGTGATCGCTTAAAGAAAAGCTTGATATTATTTTAATACTGACGCATTCATTTTATATTTATTTTAAATGCTTTTATTCACGTGGAACGAGATGTGGAATCCGGGTCTATAATTTTGATAAATGTTAAACATTTTATATGTCGCAGATGTAATTGCTCTGATGTCGCAGATTTCAAAATACTACTTCTAATAATAATATATTCTCGTTAACAGCCAAAAAAATTTTAAATGTTTTTTTCATGCAGATTTGGTGTTTGGCGGAATTTTAAACGATCTCTTTTATAAAATATGCTCATAAAAAATAATTTTAGTTGTAGGGCTTATTTTCAAAACATATTTGTATAAATATCTGATCTTATTCAAACGAACCACAGAAAGTTCACATAGCTATGCTAAGTTTGTGGGTTCAGTACAGAAAGCACGTGATTTATCATATATTAGCGTGTTTATCTTTTCCTATTATGTCAGAGAACGTTTCCGAGTGTTCTATTTTAAGCTTGAATCGTGTTCTCATTATTATAGCCCGTGGTTGTTTTGATTTGTTCAAATGTAATGTGTTAAATATAAGCTCTGGTCGATTCCATTCAAGGCCGTCGGTACCATATATTGCCACGTAAACCAGCACGAGAGCTGTCAAAAGTTAACAAATACAGTAAAAAGTTTCGTAAACTAATACGGTGATAGTTCTTATCTTTTATTACAAAATAATTAACAAGTATATATTCAAATCGTTTTATAAAATAAAATCGCATTAGAAATTATATACGAAATAATACATATGTAGTCGTTAATTATACGTTACTCGTAAATATATTTAGCCTGTGGCATTTTATCTCGGGCATTGTAAAGCATGGCTTGCTAGTCGCGTGCGCCGGCGCAGGTCAGGGAGGAGTGAGATCACAACCACGTTGCAAAGATAACCGGCACGCGCATTTCACCGAGGCTTATACCCGTTTAAAGTAAACTAAAACCTTAAACAAAATAATAGAGAATAAAACGTATTTGTGTTAACATTGGAATTATGTTTCATTACTGTTAATTTATTAATGTTTAAAATAAATTTATTTTACTGTTTCATATAGGTAGGTAGGTTTTACGTATATAACTACTACTATAATTTGCAACATGTGCGTTAATTAATCGACAGCTCAATGCTGATTCCACACAGGTCCAATGGGACGTTAATCTGATACTCGTTACTTTTAGTTCATTAAAACTGGATTTTAAATGGTGCATACCTATATTAATAATAATAAAAAAGAGTAAATATGATATTTTAAATATAGAATTTCATAAATCCTGTAATGAGAAAATAACTTTTTGCTTAAACTAGTTCACAAATGATATCTGTTATTGAAGTTATATATTCGAGTTGGCAAACTATTCGATGGAAACTCGTTCGGATTTAATTAAACTGGAATCTGATTACGATACGCGGAATGCGGACGCTTTTGGGAATATCTTTTTGTGACCTCGTATACAATATTTCCTGTTTTTAATCATGGAAATGGGAATAAAATCACTTACTTCTATAATTTTGGCAGCTGAAACATCGGCTACCATTTTTACAGTCACAACAATAAAAATATATATTTATTCGTGAATATACACGAGATTGTTTCTGTTCTTTTATATATATTTTTTACTTTGTTTTGTTTCATATAAATATTTTATAACATGTCCATTGATAGCTCGCAACTTCTCTCTGGAAATTTCTTCTGACTTGTTTCTTGAATACATTTATCATAGCGCTGGTATTTCTCTCCTTGGACATATCTTGAAACAAACTTTATTAAAATATCTTTTGAAGGTCTTTATAACTCAAGAGATTTTAATTCAAAGACTACTCATTGTAAACAAAGTTTTTGCCTTTGAATACATTTCGAGAAATCAATTTTATATATTAAGTAGGAAATCTATTTAATATATAAAAATTATAAGAAGGACTTGGATATTTCTTTTATACCTAGAATGTTTTTTTTTGGATTTTCTTATCTTTTATCTGTTTCTTAGCGTTAATTGGACAACCGTCATAATTATAGACCAGAGGAAAGAGATAATGAAACAGTAATTTAAAGAATATATAACAGTGCATTGTTTTTTCCCCTTTTGATTACTATTTTCATGAATTTTAGAAACAAATATTTAGCTTTGAAACATATTTCTATGAAAAAATCTCGTATTTTCGTAAATTTAGAAGTATTAAAAAATCACAACAACAGTCGCTCATTTCCAAAATGGGATTTACATACAGATAACTTTAAATACATACGATTATCTACAAACTGTAATATAAGGATTGTTATTTATAAACTTTAGTCAAAGTTACAGATATTTCAACTAGGCGACATAATAGACAACGGAACATTGTATTTGCGTTTAACGTTTAAACAATGCAAACAACGGCATTCACATATTCCAGTAGAAAACGGGGTTTAACAATGGGCTGAAGCGATCCTTCCATAAGCACAGATACATCTAATAATGAAGAAAACAAGTTAATATATGTATATATTTGCATAAATAAAAATATTACTTTGAAATTTTATAGTATTTACAATTTTTATCTTATATTTTTATGTTGAGTCTTTATTATTAAAAAAAAATTAATGCCAGGGTTTCAAAAGATATTATTTATTGTAGAAAGAGAAAAGTCATCGCTGTATAATTTGAATAAGTTGCCTGAAATACTTATACGAATAATACAAAATGAGTTATACAATTTCGATGGTCACGTTTGATAATACCAGTATTTGTGTGGTGTAAATATTGAAAGTACTACTGAAGGTACGTTTATATGTAACTGTATTATAACTACAGAGTGGACTTCGAAGTATCGATCGAGTTGTCGGTGTGAGATGTTCTCATTGGCTTTGAACATGAAACCCAATTATGATAGACGCTTCACTCTTTGTTAAATCTGAGAGGGTTCTAACTAGTTATGTGATCGGGACACTGTAGATAACGTGATATTGAAGTCTAAAATTTGTTAAAGGAATAAAATTTATCGATAACAGATACGTGGCCTTATTTTGATTCAGTCAATTTATAACGTATTAGAATATAAAAGCATTTGAAAAAAGAATTATATTAGTTTTTTTAAGTTTTAATTTTAATTTTACTTTTAAATTGTGTAAATTATTAAGGAGGTTTATTAAGATTGCACTATGTAATATATATAATGGATCATGTTCTTGATTTAATCATAATGTTGGATCCACTACACAGCGAACACTTGCACTCAATTAGATAGGTTAACAATATTGACGGTCACTTAATAAATGTGAGAGTTCTATTTAAGTTGTAAACTGTAACTTGTAGTTCTGAGTCTATATATTGTTATCTTAGTCCCATACATATATTACCATGTAATAAATGCAATCTTAAGTTTTTACTGAGACATATTTTTATTTAACCAAGTCTAGAAAAGATTTTTATAGAGTATAATTTAAATATGACATCTAAATACTATTGTTTTAAATAGAGGTTATATTAATACGCTAAATAGCTTTATAATTAAAAGTAGCTGTAATGATCTGGGTACTGAATTACGTTTGGAAAGTTGATGGAATTCGACTACATTATACTACTTTCAATCATAGGAAACAAGTTAATACTATAGTTAAAATTATAAGAAAAACAGCAACATACAATTCATTTCTAGAAAATTTCTGTTTAATATAACAAATTCAACAGAAACTATTCTTAGATGTGCAAATAACAATGACTGAACGTATAAAGGATGAACCAGACTATAGTAGAATAATCGTCTGCAGTCCGGCCAGGCAGCATCCCATAATAGTATGACGTCTGATATCTCGACTCCAACTTAAGGCAGTCCAAAGATTTAGGTCGAAACCCGGTTCTATTAAATTACAGATATACATTTAAATACAATAATTACATGAAACATTGTATGTATGGAGTTACGAATGAGGTATATATTTAAAATTTGTTGCGCTTCAATGTGAAAACTACTCGAGTAATGTTAGCGAAACTTTACAGTAGCTCACACATGCCACAAAATAACATGTAGGATATAATTTATTCCGAAATTTCATGTATTTCTCGCGGGAACAGAAAATGACAGTTGTATTTTGTACGAAGTTACTGTTTACAGACTATAGATGATACTGAAGTTTGATTAACATATATTATTAGTTTTTAAGAGTTTGTTTCATTATCAAAATTTATTAAGAGGTCTAGGCGGATGAAGTGCGGGCATATTAGCTGTTATAATTTTATTACGATCAATGCTAAGTTTTAATTTTTTGTCTTGATTTAAAATTTTATTATTTATAGCAACATCATACAATTAAGGTAAAAAACGATATTAGGAAAGAAATCTGAAAAAACACACCTAGCATATGCACATGTTTATATAATTCTAGCACGAACCGGACAAGCTGTTGCGAGGTTGCATTCAAAATGCTTTACGTGGATTTATATTTCAAACAACGCCAGTTTAATTTTTATTTAGGTGTTTTTATTTAAACAATAAGATGATATTTAGGTGCTGGTAAAAATATAACAAGAGTCTTCGTTAAAAACTAATAATAAATATTAAATAAACGTTATTCCATTTGAATATCTCCTTCGTGTTTTCTCCACACCGTACGGAAGATTATAATTAATCCAACAAATAAAAATGTTGTCATTGGCAAAATGTTCTACGATTCAAGTGCGAATGAAGCCATAGCATAAAAAAAGATTATACTACAATACTTTAATTGAAATTATATCATCTTTATTATTCATCATCTGACGTAATAAGATTATTTATTCTGACCCACTTTTTAAAAGACGTCCAACTAAATCTAGGTCTGTATATGTGAGATTGGTCAGTAATAATTAATATGCCACTGTATAAAATAGTTGAAAGTTTAAAGCTAATTGTAGTTTTTTTTTTGCAGTTTTTTGATTTAAATTCACCTATAATTACGCCGAGTCCGATTGTCCGTCTGTATAAACTGTTATACCAAACTTTATTAAATACAACTTGTAGCATCGATATATTGTTTCCACAATGAAATTCGAATACGAAGAATTACGAGGACCAACAATACATATTTCTGAGACGTGATGCGAATGTTTTACGATGCCGGGAGCCGAAACCGATTCCTTTTGCAATTTTGTTTTCATATACAAAAAAGTTTATGGCTTTTGATAAAATACTGCATATTACCTCATTTACGAATCACCTGCTCGAGACAAAGGAGAAGCTATATCCAGCTACACGTTGCTTAACATTAGTAGACATTTTACTGGTTGGATGTTTTTTAATAATATCGCTATTAACATTGTGAAGATGATATTGCGAGTGTGTTACGTCATTTCAATCTATCAAATTCTTAGATAGGAAGATTATTGTAAGTGAGTTATTACTGTCTTCATCTATCTTCTGGTGATCTGTCAAAAATGCCCTCGAGTTGTGTGTATAACCGATAGTCATATTGAGCTGAATATTGCCACGGTTCTAAAATTACCATCCATAAATTGCCACAGTCGATCCTAAATAAGCAATGCTTGCCCATCAGCGGTTACCGCTTACTGAGCGGTGATCACAATTCGTCTTTTTATTATGGTACCTTCCAGAGGACGCATTGTAAGCGTTCACTTGTAAGAAACCATTTAGTAGCTTAGGACACCTGCATAGTCAATTAAAAAAATATAAAAAATTACGAATTACACCTTTATATTTAAACGTAATTATGAATAGTAATATGTTTTATAGTAATTATTAATAAAATATTGTAGGAATTGAATAAGGAATGATGACCATTGTTGTTGTTATTCGCGTGTCATTAGCAATTACATTATAACATCAGATATATTTGTCTTACTTTTGTTATTAAGTCAAGATTCCCATCTATAGATAGCCTTACTTACTTTTGAAACGATGCTCGCTGTTTTACGATTACACGCAGTGTAATTGAGTCTATGTGAATTTATTTGTTTTAAACGATGCATTTAAGTAAATGCGGGTCATCTCGTAAAGATAATATTATTATTATAACTCTATTTGATAATATGGGAGTGATGTTTACCGTTATCTTACCGAAGAATTTATGTTTAAAATTATTGAAACCGAGGACTGAATAAAATAGATTATTTATTTTGGTAATAAAAGCCAATGTTTATTACCAGGTGTCTAAAACCATGCTCCATATTTGTAGAACTTTGTAAAAGTTTATTTAAAAAAACAAGACAACTCTTCTTCGTTCCATGAATTCACCGTGCGGGTGCCGGGTCCATTGCGTTGGAGGAAGAGCAGCTTTAAGAGTGCCTGAGACTTGCGACCCAGGTGTAGGTTTAAGGGGACAACAAAGTTAAAATTATGTAGTTAAACTTTAAATTGTTTGCCATTATAAAAATTATAATAAGTGGTGATTATTATTTTTTATTTACTGTTTTAATAAACTGTTTAGTTGCCAAGTTTTAGTATGACTTAAAACATATATAATAGGGTTTTGAAGTATGGATTACAGATATAATATAGAAGGTAATATAATCAGAAATTATTAATTCTTTAAAATGACTTTGTATCTTGACTTATTATTATTACTAATCAAAAATAATAAGTACGCTTTAGGATAGTTAAGTAAGACTAAATAGAGAATATTAAATTTAAAAGATCGATATATAATTAAAATAACCCCTAGCTTATATTTGGACATTGCTTTTTCTAAGGATGTATAGAACAATTATATGAACTTTTATTTTTGGAAAAAACTTATTCAAATGAAACTAGTATTTTTCGGATGTCTACGCGTTATTTATTTCTGTAAAAAACTACATACTCCCGACGTTTTGGTTAGTTTTTAGTAATTACTTTAAGTACTTTTCAGTACAACAAATATATATATATATATTATATATATATATATATTATATATATATATATATATATATATATATATATATATATATATATATTTGTATTTGTATATACTACAAAAAATATAAAAAAAAGGTTTTATATATATACATATATATATAAAAGATACATATATTTAACCTTTTTTTTCTATTTTTTGAAGTTTAATAAAACTTCCTACAATAGCTCTTTTGTGAGGAAATAACATATAATACACATACTTCTATAGTCACAAAGATCACATTTATATCATACTGCTCATAATATATGTTATCTACTTCTCTTAAATTAGGTTTATCACATTTTGTATAAAGTTATTTTATGTTGTTGAAGTTTGATAATTCACTAACCGCATGACAGGTGTCACCTCCAACCCACGGGCTGCCACTATAGGCGAGGCGTAACCTTTGCGTCAACAAGTATAAGACATTTGTTTGTTTTAAGAATGTCGTATTATATAATTATATTTAAGGTTTTTCGGATATTTTCCGACGTTTCGGTTCGTGGTAATCACGATCGGGATTACGTAATTGTATAATAATAATAATAAAACTCGTAGTATATCTGAAAAACCTTAGTTTTATTAACTTTACTATACGTTTACAATTTTATATCTAAGAGACGACGTATAATGATAAATTTAATTACTTTCACGTTCCTTAGAAAAATGTTTCTACTTTTTCTTTATAATAAAACAATTTTTTTAATCAAATATATTAACGTTTCTATTTACTTATTATGTTTATTTTATGAGAGAAGGAAATAAATTAAAAAATATATACATACAGCATCCAACATCACGAATGCAAAACTATATCTAACAATACGGGATTGTTTAAGTAGAAAGTATTCCTATGTATGTTATTTTTTCATGTTATTTCTACAAGTACAAAATGCCTCAAGGTACGATTAATGGTGAATGCTTGAGCAATTTTGAATTTATCAAACATTCGCTTCTGGCTGAATAACGCCACGCCCATCGAGAATACTAGTAATTAAATAACTGTTTAGATTTATAGATGATATTACCAATATGATAGTTATGGAAACGTTAGGTGTATATGGAAATCATTTTTCAGATATGAAAATTTTGGTTAATGAGGGCGAAGTACTTAGTTTGTTTAAAAGCATTGTAAATGATTAAAATCATATCACTGCGAATTATTTTACTATAAAACTAGAGGCACTTAAACAATATCTGCTTAGTGACTTAAGGTAACGAGTGCTAACAAAGTCATAAATTTCATGTGTCTTCAACTAATCTAACATATCTATGGCAAATCGCGTTTCACTATAAAGCCACAATCACGGGAAACAGGTCGGGGAACGTTGTGAAAATAAAACTCTCACGAATCGTTAATAGGCCTAATAACTTCCTACGATCTTATTTTCGACGGGAAAGTAGTTGTTAGGAGACATTCGCACCCGTTCGACAGTTTTAACGTTGTCCGTGAAAGAAATGAGAAGTAGCCTTATTTAATACATTAATTTCCCACAAGTCAAACTTAATTCCATCATTTATTATACTTTAAATTTTGGTTATTTTTGAACACCATAGGTTAGTTAAGCCGTGTTTGACGCATGTAAAACATTTTAGTTTTTTTTAAAGCTGCTTTGTTAACGAGAATAATGTACGCGCACAGGTCAATAAAGACAGATAGCTCAGAGATGTTGTGTGTGATTAAAGAAATTGTTTCGGTCACGCAACTATTAAAAACCTGTATATGAGTATTTACTATTACAAACTTTGTGATTTTATCTGTTTTCTTATATGATTGGGATTTAGAAATCTAAAAGGGTGGGACTTGATAATATAGTGGCTATAGTAGTACTATGAACGTACAATAGATTTTGAAAAATAAGAGCAAAACCACACATTGATAATAACATTTTATTATTAGCGTAAAAATTCCTATCAAGTAACGTGCAATCCTATGCTAGATATATATAAAAGTATTTTAAAATCAAAGCATCTAATCATGGTCATCATTATTTATCATGGTCTTTTTAAAATTATAATCAGACGTGGCATCGTTTAGAAAACTACATAAGTAGGTTCAGTGGTGATCCCGCAGCTGTTATCCCGGGTTGTGATATGGAAATAGCCGTCAACACCCCAATCCCTACCCCACGAATTTTTCACTATCCAATACTCTTCACCGTCCAATTCACCGTAGCCGACGAGAGTTACTTCGTGGTTTAAATTTGTAGTACTGCTGCAAAGTGTTAAAAAAATAATTACTATTATATTATTTCTACCAAACAATACAAATATGTTATATCTAGAAAATGTCAAATTAGTTTATTACTTTATATTTTCAATAATTAATTAAATGATACTACACGAATACCATGTTATGATGAATATAAAACCTAGCATTATGCGTTTCAATAAAAGAGAGAGATTATAAATAAACGTTAAAGTAATGAGATCTAAGATTTTCGCGAGTATTCATTTAAATGAAACTAGTATTATTCGGATTTACTACGCGGATTTTATTATTTAAAAACTACATATATAATAAAATCCGCGTATTAAATCCGAATAATACTAGTTTCATTTAAACGTTAAAGTATATTTCGCTTTTTATCAAAAGGTTGGATTATCCATTTAAGAAACATTAAATGATTTCAAGCTGAAAATAATCAATACAGAATCCGCGTCTGTGACAGTCGAGGAATACCGAGAGTCTGGAAACAGTTCGGTAATAAATATTTCCCGAATCATTTTCCAGTCGAATTACGCTTTTCTCTAAGGCACGATCCGTTATTTTTGTGTCAAATATTCTGTATAACGTTTCTCAGCTCATTCCAGGTAATATGGATTTATAGCGTTCTTGTAAAAGCTAAATAACATATAAATATATAACTATGTCGACTTTGTATTATATTTAAAGAATATTTAATTTGTCTAATATACTTTTTATAGTAAAAAAATAATAGCCAATAAAACTCTGTCCTACCAGTCACTATCGGAGTAGATACCGCCGTTGTAATAAGTAAGCATGTCTGTAGCGTCGATGGACACCGACAACGGACCGTGGTTCACCAAGGCCACCTTTAATGTATATAAAACAATTCAGGAATAATACAAGAGTTTTCAATTGTTGGAAAAAGGAAAATCCACCTTATAACAATTTAAATTTAAATATTAGTTATAATTTGAATTAAAATTAATGAAAAAGAGCTCTCATTACCTTAAGAGCTTCAACGCTGTAGGGTGTAACGTTAGTAAATCCTTTTATCTTGTAGGTTTGCGTCATATTGTGAATTCTACAGAAACCGTCCTAAAATGTTAATAACGTTAATATATAACATAAAGTCGACGTTAACATTGTACTGTCTTTTTAAAACAGTGAATCTATTTTTATTCATTAACAGCAACTTACTTTGTTCACATATGGACCATACTCCTCTTCAGTGGGCATGCCATAATTCAACATCCAGTGATACGCTCCCGTGTCTGTACCCCCGTCACAGCCAAAATTCTCATATCTATAAATTATAAAAAGTAACTATAACCTAACGTGGTGTTTTTACAATATTTTTTTCCAACAAACAATTAAAAACAATTACGGACCCCCAGGCACAGTCTATAAGAGCTTGGTTGGCGAGTCTCATAAGTCTTCCACCATTTATTCTTGCTAGAGCTCCCTCTACCGCGCTAGTTGTTCCAAAAGTCCAACACGATCCACAATCCTGTTGATCTATTTTTGAAAAAGAACAAATATTTGTTACATTCGATCCCGGTTCGTTATTATCAAAACCGTTGATTTTTTTATTTGAAATAAATTTTATTCGTTTATTAATCGTCGCAAATCATTTAATTTATTTAAATTCCAGACATTCTTTTAAGTCATAAATAGGAGAAAGAAAGCTGTTGTTATCTTAAATTTCGGCAACTGTTTTAACCGTCGGTTGTCCGCCAGGAGATTGTCTACTGTATCGATGAATTTCCCAAGTGAGTTTGCCAGGGGAATATTGATGATCGGAATATTATTAGGATAGCTAACCTATTTTAGAAAATATTTTATAATGATCTTCTTTGTTTTTGGTGCCTATGTATACCTGACTGGTGAGTTTTCAGAGTTACGTAACTTACCAACCTTAATATGTTCATCTTTTTAGGGACATTAAAATCCGAAGCCTATTCAAATAGGAAGTAACAAAATCTCTATAAAACGTGGGAGTTTGGGGCAGCAAATTGTTAGACAAGTGTGAGAAGCTTTCATTACGCCAGCAAATTTCACACAGACGAATGGATGGACAAACAAAACTCACCCTTAACCGATGTTACTAGGCCGTACATCCTCGCGTCATATTCTTTCGGTAGAGTATCAGACATTTCAGCGATCTTCGATTTGCTATACGGAAATGGAATTGCGCCTGATGATTTGCCTCGTCGTTTGAGACCCTTCCGTTTTTCCATTTCTTTGTGGGTAAGATCAGCAAACTTGTTTATTGCTAGCTTGAAGTTTTTATTACTTCTATTATGTTCCTCAATCTTTCTAGATATAAATTAATTTTATTTGTATTAAACAATTCGATAGTTGATTTAATTTTAAATTATAATTGTCTGTAGGTACCTTAAATTAGTTTCAAAAATTTTTCTGCGCTGCTCATGTTCAGGACCGTCGTAGTTTTTATTGTGCTTTTGCATAAATCTTTAAAAAAATGAATAAATATATATTTATACCGTTCTATAAGCCAATTAATAAAATAATTGATTATAGGTGTAACGATTATAACGCTTCACTCACTCTGCGAATACGTGATCCGAATCCAAGTTTGTGCTTTCATCACTATCAACCTCTTCATTTTCATTGTTATTTTTGGGCGAATTAATTTTGCAATCATCTTTAAAATACAAAATGACAAAATAGAAAAAAAATCCGTAATATGTAAATTGTAAATAAATTTATAATAAACAAAATTCATACAGTCGTCTATGTCGAAGACGTCTTCGCTGAAATCGGTTTTGAAGTTGAAGATGTTCCAAATTGTGTGATCTTTCACATTTTTAATCCAAGTATTATATACTATCTTCTCATATCTGAAACAAATAATATTGATAAAGAAAATGGTAAATTAAAAGGAAAATAAATAAGAGTTTTTTTTATAATATATTTTTGGTTCTCGCGTTATTTGCATTTTTTTGCTTTTAACACAACCTTAAGGACAAAATATATAACAAAGATAATAATTTAATATAATTACCTAACGGGTATAAATGTTGAATCATTTTGTAACACCCATAAATTCTGCCTCGTTTGAGAGTTAATATAATCTTTGTCTTCAAAGAATGTAAACTTTTCCACCTCACCTAATTCAAGTTTCTCCTTCCCTTAAAGGTTAGAAAGAAAATATTCAATAAATTACTATGTGTACTATAAATATATTGATTTATAAATGCATATTTAAAAAATAAATAAAGTGTTACATATTGTTTTAGTTAAGTATTAAAATTATAATTTAGGTATAAGGTGCTTTAGGTCCATAAAGTTAAACATTATTTACCAATGTGGACAAAATCGTCAACATCTGGCAAAACCTTATCCAGTTTGGCTTGTCTGAAGATGTTTCCTTTCATTCCCGTGCAGATGAATTTGTTCTCATATTCTTCATTACTTTCGGGATGAATCTAGTGGGATGATATTATTTTAATTAAAGTAATATTTGTAACTAAATAATAAAACATATGAAATTATCATGTATACTATTTAGATTAGTTGAGGATTTTTGTATGCGTCGTGTTACATTACCTCATATTTTACACCGAAAGGAAATTTTGACTTCCTCTGGCCCTTAATTGATATCAGTTTTACGGCACCTTTGTTAAAATCTACCCTCGATTTTTTGCTGACTCGCCTGAACATATTTAATTAATAATTATAATACAAAGAAAAAAAAAAACAAAATTCTATAGAAATTACATTTTTAAATCTTTTTAAATTAAAATTTATGATAAATTACCAGTAGGTGACATCTTCAACCAAACCTGACGTCAGTGACAGAGATTCGGCTTCGAACGAATACTTTTTGGGCCATTTCAGTTTTGGAAGGTCATCTTCAAGAACTAAATAAAAATGATACAAGAATATAATTCAAAAGGTTTATACGCCAATTGAAATAAATAAATAATATATATTGAAATAATTTATGAGTTTTTAAAGCTATTTAGCTTTGTTTTGGGGAATGCTAAAGTGCGTTTTATTAATATCCTCATTGCTAATTAAGTGATTATAATTGGTTTAAATATATCCATCGAATGATATACAATAGAAAATTTTCAACTTTATATATTAAAGTTCTATGGACAGTCTATTTCGCTATAAAATCAGAGTACCTAATTAAATCTAACCCCAATATCAACCCACGGCAATATGCATCAATATATACCATCAGGTATGAGAGAGATTTTGAAATATGAACTTGCGTTTGTAGTGATATGATTTTTTTTTATGTACTTTATCCGATGATGTTTAGGGTCTCATTTACCTCAGTTTATCCAGATTTATGCTAAGACTAGAAAAAAATATCGAACTAACTGAATTAGAAGAGTGAATGTTAATTACCATTTTTCCCAGCAACCGATGCAACAATGAGTAACGGAAAAATTTTTAATATAAAGGCAATCATGGCTTCACTTTACTGAGAATACTGAGAATTTCTCATAAAACTTAGTATTTTATAGTGGAGGTTATCATATTTAAAAATAATTAATAAGTTTTTGTTGATAACGAAATGTAGATACGTATTTTTTTTTATAATGAAAAAAACTTTCGATTAATATTTTAAAAGGGATTTTGTTTTATAGATTATAGAAAGCTTTTAAATTTTTTTATCTTGATTTAAGTCAACGTGTTGAAGACTCTTTCTCCAATAGGAACTGTATATAAATAGAATATGTTAGTTCTCAAACTGTTTAAAATTAATACAAATATATAATATTTTTACACATTCCTCCTCTTTAGTAAATAAAGGAATTTGATTAATTATCAAGTACTTCCTATAGAAAGTTTAAGTTTATAAACTTACAATAATTCTATATTCATAAATTTGTTCCTAAATTAAAGTTTTCTTCTTCTTGTTGCAGTTAAAAACTTAAAGTAGCTATAAAGCAGATGATCTTCCGATTCAAATTTGTTATTACTGTTTTATAAATATTTTAAGAAATTGTTTATATAAAAGGAGAGGAAATAAATGACCCCGTTACAAAATGGCGATGAGACGAACCTTAACGTGTTTACACACCTGTAATATCAGAAAAAATAATTTTCAGATATCCTTTAAAGAACAAACGAAATTATAAAAACAAAATATAGCAAACAGTGATAAAATATTAATGATATGTTATCAACGGCTTTACTACTCATTAAAATGGTAACGGTATTAATTAAAGTCATTTACATAAAATGTATTGAATTAAGTTTTTTTGGTCGCTATCTATAACAATGTATTTATATAAAACTCATAACTTCGTGACTTTAGTTAGTAATAAAATGAAAGAAAAACTGTTAAGCGATAACAACAATCCCCGAATAATAAAAAAGTAAAAAAGGCTTTACTTTAAGTTCTGAAGTAGGTCATTCGTGAATAGTTATTCATAATAATATTTATCATTTCCGACTTTGAAAATACACAAGACTTGATTAATATCCGTACGGATTTTTGTATGTCAGGAGAACAGAGCAGTATGCATGTTTGTGAACATCATTTATTAAATTCAAATCTAAAAAAGAGTAAGTATAGCAGTTCAAGTTCTTGCGAAATTTTACTGGTGGCTGTCAGGTTAGTGCAAGCTTTCTACGAGATTTAAAATAAACGAGTATTGTGAAGGGAATCTCAGTAGCCTCTCGACAACTTAAGTGACTTCTGCTTTCTTTTGGAAATTTGTTTTTATAAGATTTGGAGCTCTTTTTTTGTAATTCGTTGGTGTCTGCCGAAAAGGCTCAACCCATACTGTGCGAAGTTGCAGTAGCGTTAATTTTACATGATACACACGTCAGGCACACAGAAGATACTTCACCGTTGTATATAATTAGAGTGAGAAACTGGAGTTTGGAGTCTGGATGTAGCCAAACAACAGCTTTGTAGCCAACTAGCTTTGTTTTTACCACCAGTAAAACTTCTTACACCCCACGTCATTGTCAATGAACCACACTAAAACCCTCACCACATTTGTGATATCGTAGTTACAATAAGATCTTAATTAAGCTTCCGGGTGAGGAATAATATAATACTGCAATTTAATTCTACAATCTAAATATATAATAATTACCAAAATTCTTATAATAGGTGAAGCGAGAGTCTGATGCAGTTGGAATTTATTTAATTTTTACATAAGAATATTCTATAATTACAATTTTTTATAATTAGGGACGCTATAGGTAAAGACTGTATGCAAAATTACACGCTTTTTGAGCTTGTATAATGCTATTTTCTCGATAACATGCAAAGTCATAATTTCAGCCTCAATGGCTGGTTAGAAAATAGAGTGTAAGTAAATGTAGTTATTTTTAGCTCATACTTTATATAGCAGTTTATTTAATGAAGTGTATGCTTTGTTTTTATGGAGCTAAGTCTAGCGTTCATGTCTCTATATTTAAAGATTAGCTGTGTTTGAAGCCATTATAATAATATTATTATTTACAAAAAATAAAAATCATTTTTAAGCAAATATGAAAAAATATTGAATTCAGAATATTTGCGGAATTTATAAATGTTTTCGCTTTTTACGGGATATAGATGAGACCAGTCATCAGATACAGACCATAACAGTTGCCAGTAAGAATGAAGATGAAAATTGCAAAATTCAGACAGTAAAAGCCTTATAGATTTGATACAAATCACATCTTACATGGTCAAAAATTGCTATAAAGTTTTATGACAAAGGCAGTGATATTTGTTTCAAAAAGAGAAAGCTGTTATGACGCTCTCTAGAAAATAACTTGTATCAGTTACTCATAGGAAAGTACTTTTAAAATTATATACAAATAAATAAAAAAAAGTCTCTCGGCATGGACAACTGGGACACCAGAATTTTTGAGATGTTAATAAGAGACTTAAGCGTGCTGAAGGTGTACTTGACAATCATTGAGGGTCCATTAAACAAAAAAAAAAAAACATATGATAAATTTCATATTTTTTTTTCAATTAAACAAGCACTTCATACTTACCATGAAAATAGTCTTGTGCGAGGGATAAATCTTGATGAAACAGCAAACAAAACAAGTTGTTTGGTTTTCAATTGTTAAAGCCGTTAGGGGAAGACACCTTTGCGACGGCGATCTGTATCATTAGCGCCTTATATAGGACGTCACTCAAAAAGTCAATGCGGTATTGGAGATTTGGTCTGATAAGAAAACCAAAATGAAATGTGAAAGGAAAGTATTTGGTTCTAAGGTTATAACAAAAGAACCTGAGGAAAAACGAAAAAAATGGGATACTAATTAAGAAAAATGTTAACAGCAGTCCGTGTCTCTTTCTAAAGCAAAACTGAATATCGGGCGACACTATGTGGCAGAAATTATGTTGACACTAAAGTTCAATTTTATATGTAAACAGTATATGTTGGCGGATAATTTAAATATATTCCAAAAACATAAATTGTATTTTTTATTTTATATGAGTTCACGTTCGACAGGAAGTTTTAGTGAGTGAAGGCAAACAAATTTGCAATCATTTTGTAAGACAAAAGTCATTGTTCAAAGACTTCGATAGTTTTCTTTCAAAACATACAATATGTTTCGTTTAGATCTAAATCAAAATAATCAAACAATCTTGGTTTACATGTGGACACAAGAAGTATAAAAATATTGCTAACTTAAAATAGCTTTACCTTTTTTAGTACCTACAACTTATAGGAACATAAAGGTGTATTCTATGATAAGGGCAAAACCAGGCATTGAACTGTAATCTCGGTCCCTGCCATGTCAAGTCATGGTAATCAGGCCCTCACTTCTACAGGGACGGTCAGCAAAGAAAATAAAGAAAATTAACGGATTTTTTATATAAATAAAAATAAGTTGTAGTATATTTTATGTAATGGAAATATATGTATATTATAAAATTTATAATTATGTAAGTTATTTTTCTAAATGTTACAATATTAAAAAGGTTTGGAAAAATAATCAAGGTACATAAATGAGAGCACATTATTTTTTAATATTAAAAAATCTTTTTTGTCACCTGTACATGTTTTATATAAGGTATATTTACTACATAGTTTCTAATAGAAAGGTGCCCCTTGCCCTGATAGCTGTAACGAATCGACGCTGAATTATATCACCAGTCGCAGGTGCAAACGTTGAATATGCAGTAAATGTTACTTTTATATTTACGCCACGCTTACAAGTATGCTTTAAGAACATTTTTAAACATTTTGTTTGATAATTGTCGTTTTGTATAAATAAGAGTAGTAGAATTATCCAACCGCTTCGTTTGAGAATTTGTATATAAGTCTGCTTCATTAAAGAAGACGTTACAAATCACAGACTATTTGTTATAAAAAATACAGTTGTACAATTAAATACAGGATTTTAACATTTTTGAATCGAACCTTTGTGTTATTATAATACAAAATTTCAAGTTTTCACCCTGAATAAAATTGGTAGAATAAATTAATATTTTTGAAAACTGATATTAAGTAAGTAATAAGTAAGGGTAAATCTTAGTAAGTTCTTACAAGTTTTTGTGGCAACGCAAAGAGGTTTCCACGTTTTGTGATTTAATAGAGCTTTTTATAAATAAATTTAATTAAAACTTTGATAAAGATATATGTTTTAATAAATTTAAAATTCTATCATATTTTATGATCAGTTCTTATCCGATGCAATATAAAAAATATAATATTTGCTTTAATAAGTTGGTATTAATATTTTCCTTTCTATTCATAAAGATATATATTTTTTAAATGAGTATGGTTACTGTAGCGTTCCATTTAAATCTGAATGGCGACTTTCGTATAATATGCAAATTTCTCTTCTACTGGGAACGAAAGTCCCTGAGCGACGGTTACAAGTTCGTCTTCGTGCTGGAGTGAGCTATTTTATTAATTTCATACGTAATACCAAAACTACTAAGTGTAAAATAGAAAAAAAGTTTTATTGTCACAAAATAATATATGTACACTTATATTATATATATATATTAAATTTTCATTTGATTACAAATGGCGGTATTGGGCCAGTTATATAAATTTATAGCACGTTAATAATACGACACATCATGAAAAGTTGATTAGATATTTAATTGAAACCCTTAATAAAGGTCACGGGACTATTAGCATCGCTGGACTTACTGGTTATTATTTATAAATCCCTGTTCATGTTGTATATAATAAGAAAATAATTCCATTATTCCTTGTTTAAAAACTTAAATAAAAAATCTTTTCTTTGTACAATGAAATTTGTCACAGATTTATGTAAGTGTCAGATATATTATAAAATTAAAGTTTAATCATTCACTATCAAATTTTTTTCAAAATGTAATATAGAGTATTTTAGTTGTCAAAGTCCAAATTAAACAAATAATACTGAAGCAATTTCGTTGATCTAGATTTCCTAAATCCTAGTTTTGGATTAAAATTTGATGGCACGAGCCACTTGCCCTAGCCATTTTTCATTATTATTTGAGATGTCCCTATATTTAGTCACACCGAAACAAATCTTCAATAATAAAAATTATGTCAGCGCTATTTCGTTACTCAAAAGAATCAAATTGGTAGGCGAGCCTAACAACTTCGAGTCAATTCAGCTGTTCCGAATTAATAGCTTTTTCTGTTCACTATCGAGTTTGAATCTTAACTCCTCAGTCGAAGGTTCAAAATTGACTGGATTCTAAACAGGTAGTTTTTGTGCTAGTGAGCTGTAGAAGATAGGCGCAAAATGCACCCGCGAGCTGTCACGCGTCGGGTACCGTCGGTTCAACGACTGACTACAAAATGGAAATGTATAAAGTATTCCAGAAAACAGTAACCTAATATGCATACAGATTTCAAATATTTCTACCTCAGTTTTATCAATATACTAAAACGAAACAATATTTTAATGTGAGCTTTTATTATGTACACTTTTTATTTTTTTATTTGATGTTTTAGGAAATTTGTTAGTAAAAAACCCTATCCAATCACACCTACTGTGTGTATTTCGTCTGATGTGGTCAACGTTGTAGTTAAATTTCCTAATAAATATATGTCTTCACTATCAGATTTTTGTTAAAATCTAAGATAAAAGATCGTCGTCGGAATTTTTATGGCGTGATCATTGGGATTTACATATATTAAATATATTTATGACTGGGCCGGGACTTTATTTCTTATAGTGGATCTTTTTCATAGCTCATCAATGCTCGAAGATGAGATGTATGTGTATTTGTTTGTAATTTAAAGTAGTGCTTATTATTTATTAACACGTTGAGATATTGATTGAAATAAATTGTGGTTTTCCATCCATTAGCCACGGTTTTGTAAAATATAATTTTATTCATTATAAAACGTTATTTAGGAAAGCAAGTCTTTTTAATAGTATTACTGAAAACTAAAACTCAGAGTTTAAAAAGAATTTTTCTTTATCTCCGAAATGGTAATCATAAATGATTAAATTGTAAATGTTGGTTGTTTTACTCTATCTTACATTATCATGTGTGACCTTTCGTCAAAAACTGTAAAATATATATATGCTATAAATTATTGGTGATTTATCTCATGACGTCATAGTTCGCTACCATTTAAAGATCTATCTTCTCCGTCACATTATAATGATAAAGATAACTAATTTGGAAACTGGATAAAGTATTTCTTTATGATTAAAATTAAAGCAAATGGACCCGAGAACCGGTTACAGAAGCTAATTAAGAAAGCAATTTGCAAGTTATTTATGGTTTTAAAGAAACGCAGTGTAATAAAGATTATCGTCAGATGAAACACGGAAAATAAAAAAAATTGAAGAAGTTGGGTTGTAATAAAATATTATACATAAAATAATATATAAACAGGTTTAATGTTTTTCACTGGAAGCTGTCCTGCTTGGTTTATGAAAGGTAAGGTAATGTAAGTATATAGAATATTAAAGTAACTCTAGTTTTAGATATTCACTTCAGTGTTAGGGTGCCTATTTTACGAGCGAGTTTTATACGGTCACCCAAGGGCACAGATGAATCTACAGATGAATCTACGCTACCGCACTCTAGTTCGTGACTCCGGCCATAAAGATTGGTTTGTGATAATCGTATATTTTAATATTTTATTGCTTCTATAAAGCACATGAATAGATAGGTTCGTAAATATGCATCATGTGATATTATTGGATTATATCTTTTCAATTAATCTTCTGTTGAGTTTTAAAGATAACACGTTATAAAACAATAGAGCCTTTGGTTGTGTATTTGAAAACAATCTACTATAATGACGGAGTGTTATTGCTTATATGATTTATTGTTTTCTTTACTCGCAAACAATGAAGTCGGTATCTTTGGAAATGGTATTGACATTAGATGTTATGATTGAATCTTTAGTGAAGCACGGAACACTTATATTTTTGTTGTATTTAAGTAAATTTACCTAGAACCGAAATGTCAAGTTAATTTGTAGTTTAGTTAAGTGAGTTAGTAAAAATATATTTAAAAGGTCTAATAAAGATTAAGGCAAATGGGGAAAAAGTTCCCACCATCTTCTGTGACACTGTCTATTATTCATATTTGCTTTTGTCTTTGGATTTTTGGGAGTAGTATTATATATTGTAGTGTTATCTTATTTAAGAAACGTTGTTATAAGTAATGTTTTATGAGAGACAAAAAAATTGTTGATACTTATTCTTTTACATATATTATTATATATTCATATCATATATGGCTTTTTAAGGATATATTCGTAACTTTATGGGTTTTGTTATTTGTATTGACTGGCTATAAAAAAATTAAGTCGGTGCAATGAAAGCTATTACTCAAGAGATGGTATCAATTAATTTTATTTTTAAAAGAATCATATTGGACATCTGATGTATATATACGTATATATATGTATATGTTTAATTATTTTTTTAAATTTTAACGTATTCAGTCACATGAATAGTTTGATTTATTAATTTTGTTATAAAATAATTAAATTCAGAGCGAAAGTTGAGAGAGACAAGACGAAGTAATAAACAAAATTATCTTTCAATCATTGCTTCAAAACAATCAAGATTCTCTAGTCAGATTATTCATACAAGAAGTCATAGCGACTTATCGTACCAATCAATTCGCGTCAGTTGTCCATTTGTTAAATTGTCTATAGACAGGAGCTGTATGTTATCACATTGTCAATCTCAGTGCGTTTCAAATGTAGTATAAGAGCTTACAAAGTTTTTTTAGTTTCTTTAATATTTAAATCATTTCAGTTATTTGAATTTAGAATTATCATTTCGTTACTTGTTTATAAAGGTGGACTTGAAGCGAAAAAAATTCAACAGATTAATATCTCGTTGATAGTTTTGTTATGACAAGGTTTGATAGAAAAAAAATATTTTACATTAAGTAAAATGTGATCTTATTTATCTAGGTGAGATGTAAATATAAGGGATGAGATCAAAAATATGAATGTGGGTTTAATAAGAAAATAAAATGTATCCAATTCGTAGCATAGAAATCGGTTTAATGATTAAAAAAAACTTCAGCAAGCAATAAACATACGGTTTAATAATTAAAAAAAACTTCAGTTAGAAATATACTGATCTTAAATGTTTAAATTGTATTAATTATTTCATCGGGTCCGTTACGATCGTGGGTAAAGACGCTGCAATAAATTCTTAGCCTACCGTTATTTATATTTACCCCGACTTCCTTCGTGTAAACCAGTTATTGTTTGTTACTTTTTATTATTTTCTTCACCACGTTGCGATCTTGTTTCGTATTCAATATGTACAGTTATTGCTTGTAAAACACACTAATTATTTTTCGTGAGAATAAGAATAATATACACATTAAAATTTTATATATTTAAACAAAACATAATTGTTTTTAAATAAACTTAAAATTTTATTGTTGTAATCACATTTAATTAAAAAAAAATTGTGACTAATATATTTTACAAAAAGGCGTTCAGATTGTTAATATATAATGTGACAAAATATCACATTCAAAATCGGTCGTTCTTATTACTAATAACCGTGTAAAATTGTGTTGGCAAAAATATGAATGTAATCCTCATAATTTTAAAATTAAGTATTATACAATAACATATTATAAAATATAACATACAACTGCTGTATATCTTTGTTTATTGATATATAGATTGCAGTGAGACTAATGGATTCAGAGTAAATATTTGAGTTGGTCGGCACTTTGTTGATTGTTTCTCAGATTATGAAATTAATCACTGTTGGTAACTGACAAGCGGCTAGATTAGACTGGAATAAAATAGTGCAGCTTAAAATCAAAAACACTGTTCAATATAATATTAGATATAGCCAATCGATTCCTGATCATAATGAATTGATTATTTAAAGTTCATTAGTAGAATAGAAATGTCATAATCTTTGACATTTAGTGATAACACATTAAGGAATCTTCAAGGATTGACTAATTATAAGAATGTGTGTGTCAAATTCTTGGTAGTGTGGGTAATGTTTTTTTTATATAATATAACAAAAATACCTTTGCGAACTTCTCCATATAAATTTTGACTGTTATATTCTCACAATTCTCTTAAAAAAGGATACGAAGTTATCGCTTTAAGTATTAATATTACATATGATTGAATAACTCGTCGGTGAGGGCACCATGTCTGCTTTTTTAGTCGATTTATTTAGTCATTCGAGTGCTTAGAATATGAATAATATATAAAGCAAACCTAACTGGTACGATCAGTTATCATCATGTTGAGTGTTCACTTTATCCGGTTTGCACGTACCTGTTAGTATGATGAAATTATATATATAGTTTCATGTGATTTTTCACACATTTTTTTTTCATTTTATTTTATTTTTTTTCATTTTTTTTTCTTATACAACTTCTTAATTTATTTAATCCTTATTGCGTTTGTTTTCTTATGTCATTATAACAGTATTATATAGGGTATTGTAAATAGTTATACTGCAAGTGAAAATAAATATTATTTTTGCTGTGTATATAATTTATTATATTAAAAATTAATTTGAATAAATAACATTTATTCAAAAGCTATTTTATTATGAATACTATTTATTAACTTAAATAAATGATAGTTCTAGAGTGCTCGAATAATTTTCCTTGTTTCCATTTCCCCTCTTCCATTTATCTCCGACGTTATAACTAATATTGATTTCATATTTAAATTATTCTCTCTCATAAATATTACCCATCTTTGAACATATATATTTCTTATACAATACTGCAATTAATATTCACGTGACACGCAATTAAATTTGTTAAACGTTCTAAATGAATACGAAATATGAATATTCATAGTCACAAAACTGTGCATCTGTTTGGTAAACTAAAAGGGCGATTAGATTATTCAGACAAGATAAGGGTTAAGCGAGGGTGGGCTGGTTATTGACTTGAGATGCAGCAGCCAATCCAGATCACGATATGTGGCAGGTGCACGACGGAAAAAAATGAACGTTTATAAATAGCGATGGACAAACTTGTCTGTGAATGCAAAATTAAAGGGTTGTGTTAACGATTATATACGTCTGTGTGAGTGTAATGAAATACGATAGTACTACTGTCCGCTTTATGCGTCTGAGGTCTACTTTCATGCATTTAATTTATTCTTAGCACTTAAGTACACGATTAATTATAGATATCGGCATTAAAACCGCATGCTTTTAAATATGTTCGAAATACTGGTTACCAATAGGTTGTTGGAGCGAGTTACCGTTTTCAATATTAATGCAATTTATGTTTATAACGCTTTTTATAGTTTTAAATAAAGATAATACTAAGAGTGTGAATAACAGTTTTTTAACCTTTCTAAGAGTTTTCTTGTGTTATATTGTAATGTCCAACTGTTTTGATAAGGTTAATTAAAACAAAATGGAAACACTTTTCTCTTTAAAAGCAATAATCTATACATTATCACATTAAAAATTATAAGGTCAATAGTAAAAAGTTGAATTGGAAACGAAAAATTTTATAGAAGTCTAATACGTATGCTGGTTGATATCTGCTAATCTACTCTGTTTGATATTCTGTGGCAGGTGTCATGTGTCATGGTGTATTGTGTATGACGTGTGTTGGTGCAATCGTAAAGATTAGCTCCATCACGAGATGAATAATTTACCACCATTGACATACCATAACTCTGTTATAGAAAACTCGTTTGACAGCTACCACTTTAACAATTCAAATGTCCGAGATATCATCATTTATATGGATTAGGCTAATGGGGTCAATATATTCATCGAAGTACCTCAATTAAATATATGTTTCAGAAAAATAAGTAGAAGTACCTATTATTTATAATAATTAGTATAAAACAAATTTTAAAAAGTTCATTAATATTTGCCCAGGACATAGTTATTATAAGTAAGGCTCCTAAAAGGTCAGAGTTTTCTATACTTATTAATAGATGGTAAGCTTGCACATGACGTGCACTTAAAAGAGAAATGAAACAACATTCGTTTTAATAAATTTGTGAATAACTTTGATTTAACGTAATCGAAATAAATTGATAAGAAAAAATTTGCTGAACATTTGGTTATCATTTTAGTTTTAAGACATTTTTTAAAATTAAGTTTTGTTCCTTGATACCTATTCCTATTATAAATGTGAAAGCTTGTATAAAGCTTTTTTAACTATGCAGATACTGTTTAATTAAAATTTTCAATGTTTGCAGGTGACAATAGCAAGTTTAAGATAGGTCATTTAAGTAGGAAGAAGAACGCTTTTGGTTACAAATATACCGAGTAAAATATTTTGCTTCATAAGGTATTCAAAATTGACAGTTAGATGTAGCAAAAAAATCATGTAAATCTTTTAAACTATAACGTTAAATTACTAAAAAAATATTATTATATTATGAACTTACTGTTACATTACTTTGAGTATTTTTTAAATTTTTTCCTCTAAAGTAATTTGATGTTCCCCTATTTTGGGTTAATAGACAAATCGTGAGTCGCCGCTAATTCCGTAACAGATTTTTTGTAATGCCCATGATTACGAAGTCTACTACCTATTTGACATCAAATGATTAAAAATTTCTTATAAGGAAAGCATCATACGCTGCTTATTGTTAGATAAATTCGGAATATTTTTATATAATTTGGAGGGTTCTAATTTAAAGACCAATAACAAGTGACAATTAAATATCAGAAAATAATCAATATATGTTGTATATAATCTAATTACATCTATTTCACTGTTTACTACATAATTTTATGCCATAGTTTATTATGACTGAAAAAGGTTAATTAAATATTTCGCAATCCAGATCTGTCTTAATTTAATTATTTTTTGTCATTTTTTTACAATATTTTAGAGGCATATGAAATTAATATTTTTAAGGATTTAACAAGCACTTCTTATACATTTTTGAGAGCAAAAACCTCTATAAATCAAAAAATACTTTACGAAGGTTCACTAAATAAATTACAAACAGATCTCTGGGTCTCGTATTCCCAATGCAATAACAACAATATATCGTTACACTCCCCAAGCTAATTCGAATTACGGAACACTTTTTAAAGGATTTGTGGCCCGAAAATTTTACTTACCTTTCAACGTCGCCACTAGAATATTATGTATTACAAAATGGTTGGTGCTTTCGCCCTAATCTGAGCACTTAGTGTACCCAAGTCTCTTTAACATTAATATTTTAACATTTTCCTTAAATTATGCTTCCGCTTAGCTATTTCTCAAATATTTCAGTTTTCCTCTATATTTATATGTCATCTGGATTTTTGAAATTAGAACTTTATGAAAGCCTTTGTATATTGTGAAATGCTTAGGTTTTCATTGTCTTTCTATTTAAAGAAGTAGCTTTTGAAATAAATCGAGTTACATTTATTTTCAAAAAAAGTGTAAATTTGTTGAATGTATCTGTTTAAACAAGGTCTTCAGTAAATATCCTTATTTAAGTTCGACAATTGTGGCGGGTAACAAGTTATACGTTCATAACACTGCCAAGGCCCGCATCTAGTACTAGTTTGACACATGTAAAAGCAAATTAGAACTTAAGAAAGTTTTCATGTAAGCGTGGGAACATGTTACACAGTCTGGTTAACTTGAGAGCTCACGGTAGAAAAGACAATAGCAGGAAGTTTTCCTTGCTATCAGTCACGCTACGTATTATACGACTAACAGCAGTTTTTGCTGTATGGTTTTCAAATAAACAATGCTGAATAAATTTGTGTGACGAACCATGAAATTTACGTAAACACATTATAGGAAAAAGCACTATTAAGTTAAAGAACGAAGATTCTTCTAACCTTGAGAACGTTTTATCCTTTTAGTTTATTTTGATCGAATAAATTATTTAAAATAATTCAACTCATATCTAGCAGAAAAATTATATCAAGAAACATTGAACCTCGACATTAAAAAATATTAATATTTTTATTATAATTATTATTTGTTTATATATATATATATATATATATATATATATATATATATATATATATATATTATCTGTTTATATATACATATATATATACAAAATATAAAAACAATACATTTTTTTTTCCGTACGCTGGTGAAAATTTCTTCATTGTCCAGGTATTCAAGATGTCAAAATATTGATGAAAAAAAATAAAAAAATCTAAATTGTCTTCTTCAATGAAGCTTTATCACGAATCCAGCAACACACTCTCGTCAAAATAAAAATATATAAAAATTACGTTACATTATAAGTATTTTTATTTTCCTATTGCTTCCTATTTAATTATTATAAAAAAAAATTAATATTTTGACTATTATACCCATTACAACTCTAAAATGTTTATATTAAATCTCTCTTTATGTGCCTGATAGGAGTAGCCTATTCGTTAAATTGGGTCATCAATTATCTCGAGCAAATTAGACAATGACCTGTTAACTTGAGTCATTGTTCGCTAATGACCTTTATCAGGGATGGAATAGTTCAATTCCAGGGAGTCTTATCTACTCAAAAAAATATTTAATGTGTAAGAATAAACATTACATATTAGTGAACTAATCTATATTTTGTTTTTTTTTTTTTCGTTATTAGTTAATATTAATTAATAGTCTATATGAAAAATTACATGAATACATATCACATAATATATATATATATTAATATATTTCACAAGTTATAAATTCTAATTTATATCATACATCAAGCAGACCGTTCAATTCACATCCACAGTCAATTAACATTAATGGTACATTTTAATTTAATGTGGACTGTGTACTTGATTAATAAAGAGCTCTTTGTAAATTGCTGGACGAGTCATAGCAGACGATAGCATTACTCGTGAGCGTGGCTGTTAATACGGAGAAGGGATCAGCATAACAAACATTGTATTCTTAAATCGTATGCAAGACAGGGGCTTTAAAATATACACAAGAAGGGAACGAAGATTTTATTTTAGTTAAATGGGAACATAGAATCGAAGATATTTTTCATAAATAATATTTATTACTCACACCAATACTTTATATTTAATTAAGCGTTCGATGTTGTGCTCAAAATTTGCTTACGGATATCCGGGACACTTTTAAGGATCAGGGACAAATTAATAAAAGTGTTTACCTGTTTTTATCATCAAATCTGTAAAAGGGTCACCCTATAATTAATTATTCGGTTTTGCGGTACAGACTTTAAGAAACCCTGATCAAAAAGGGAGCACTGTTGGGATTTGTTTGGAGGTTTTTAGTTATTAAAATAATGGGAATCAAAATTTTATTAGAATTCCCTTCAAGAACATCTTATATATTTTATCATTTACGTGTATGTATGTTCTCGAAAATTTCTCAAACCAATTTTTAACTACGTGAATAATCATGTCCTACGTTATTAAATTTAAAAGAATAAATGAATGGGAACAGTTATGACTCAACGTATTTGACTTATAAATTCTGGTAACCTATTAATTTCACTAACATACCAGTCTCCATAAAAATAAATTGTTCATACCATATTATTTCGAGGTTAGAATAATCATACAATCTTATTCTATATTCAATTGCAATTTTTGTCTTAACGGTAATCCCGAGCAGGTGTTTGTTAATAATGAGATGTTGAAATTAGTTTTGTTTATAAAAAGTTGTGATGTCGTGGGATCCCTGCGTACGAGTTAAACCAGATGTTTCTCTATAATAAACCCTTGTGTTACTAGCCCAGTTTGTACAAGTATTTTAATGTATCAAGATTATAATCGGAAAGCAAACTGAACCGAGACCATTGATGTTCCAAGTGTTCTGTATCGAAGTTAATATAGAAAATATCTCGGACATTTGATCAGTGAAACCATAGACAAGAATATTATTATATAGAAAAATTAAATTAATTTAATTATTTTTAATATATTTATATACAAACTTTAACAGGAGAGTATTATAAATGTATAAAAAAAACGTGACATTGTGGAACTTGTTTTAAGCTAAACGTTTAATAAGAAACAATTGATGTGTGCTGTTATACTTAAATAGTTGTAAAAACTCATTGTTAAAAAAGGAATTACAGCGAAGTAGTAACGTGGGAAACCGACTAATGTAAATATTGTGTTCGAGGTATATATATAAATTTCTTTTAACATATAAATAAGTATTTTCGTTGGCTCTAATTTATGAAACTTCGGTTGCGAATGATTGCGATATTTTACCGAAATATATTTAATTAAAATTCCATTCACAGATTAAGGCCTTCTCAATCCGAGAACGGCGATTGATATCAACTATTCAGATATTTCAAAAACGCTTATGGGATTTTCACAAGGATATCACGTTGAGGAATTCCGTAAAGAAATTTATTGGTTAGTAGCTTGAAAAAATCTTTACCATAACGTCCACTTCTTATATAACTTTTTTATCAAAGCAATAAAAATCATTGATGACAAAGGCTTCGTATTGATTTAAAGTCCATTGTGCGAGTCGAGTGTTTTGCTGAAAATATTTCACGTTGTACAAGACGAAACAATAAAAAAATTACATCCGTTACATTTTTAAAGATGACTCACTGCCGAATGACAAATAAAAATGCGATGGGAAAACATACAATATCGAATTCACATTTTTATACGCATAAATATTAAAAATTGTAACCGGTCAGGCAATAATTATGTTCAATGCTCGAGGTAATTAAAACTTTGGCGTCGTATTTTTGGCTTCTCCAATCCGTATTTGGAGCAATTGAGCTGATGGGCTGAATTAGATACACTTGATTAGTTAATCGTCTTCGTTTATAATGGGACATGTTGGTCCCATGATTTCATCTTCTCGAAGGTTTGGGTTCTCGAATTGTGTGTCATTGTTCATATGGTCACTGGTCATGTAATGCCGTAATCTTTATAAAATTTTGTAAATAAAACTTTTTCATACATTACCTCAAATCACCGTTACTCAGTTTGTTATATAGAGATGTGATATATTTTGTATAAAACAAACAGGAGCAAATTACGGAACGATTCGTTCCAAAAAAGATGAAACGCCGAACCCAACTGATTACCCTTTCAGACGAATATTACTTCTTATAAGTCAAATATCTTAATGAATTACTTTGTCAAACTTAATAGCAATTTTAATAAAATTTCTGAGAATTCAAAGTTTTAATTCTATTTATCCTTATTCATTTCTTAATAAATATAACCATTATAGCTTTTACATTAATTTAAGCGTCTACAAAGATTCTTTTCATTTAAAATCCTTTCCAATGAAGAGCAAGCGTCACATTGATACCAATTTAAATGTTAATCTAATGATATCCAATATTATAGAAACATAACGGTCGTAAATATAAAAAAATATTTCAGTTCACGACAGCTATGTCGGTCCGTTAGTATTTGAGCCGACGATTCTAAACGTTAAGAACTTTACACCTCAGTATGAGATGACAGTGTGGGTGAGTTTTTATGAATCTGATTTTAGGATTACTGCAAACGAAAGTATTGTACGAGATTATATATTAATAACATGTTAATTATTTTTGTTTTGTTAAAAATATTAAACACTGACCTATAACATTGTTATAATATATTACAACAAAACTAATAAAATAGTTATTATAGTACTTTAACTTTATTCGTTTGTAAGAACCTTTAGTTGATATAAGTAATTTCAATTCAAATAAATATTAGAAGACTATAAATATTTTGTCCCTTAACATTTATTGCGGCTAACAGTTTTGTCTGCGTAAATAGTTTATCTCGTAATAAATTGTACTATTTTAAATATTTAACCGTTTATTGTGTATGTAAATATTAGTATAACTGTCATCGTAATCATAATAGTAATGGGCCAAGGTTATAATGAAGTCTAGAGATATAATAAATCTTGTTCTTGAATCATTTGTAGTACAAACAAACTATTAGTTTCTTCATATCTTCGATTGCCGTAAGTAAACAGTGAATAAAGTTTTGCGAACCGTTAAGCGATACTGGGTTTCCGCTTTCGTAACGATCTTTGATAAGCTAAGCAAACAAATCTCTATCGTTCATCGAACCTTTCGATCGGAGAGATCGGAGAGGGATACAGTAAATTCCTTTAATTTATACAAGCAGTTACTTAAGTTAACTCTAAGAATAAAAATTACGCTGAAATTAACGACACAGAAGAAAATATAATTAGTGAATGTTGTATCAGTAATTTTTTTGTTTATTTATCAAATATTCACCATTGTATTATTAGAATTGAAAGTTGATTAGGTCATAAGCGGAATTTAATTCTGTTATACGAACATTAATTCAGGAATTGTAGCAAAACGCTTTCATGTATAATATTTCCAATACCGCGACAAGCTGCCAATGTTCTGAAAATGGACTAGTTCTCGCAAAACAACGCCAATTATAAACAGTAAATTTACGCGACAAGGGTAAAGTTTGCTTGAATTTTGCGTTACATGGAGTTTCGAATGTACCTAAATTAAAATGCAATGAAAACGACAATGAAAAAATTGAAGGAAATTGATCTTCAATTGAGTAAAAAATGTTTAGAAATTAGAACCAAAAACGACAGTAAAAACCTAATGTTTTAAAATCAACATTAAGTTCGTTTAATCAGAGATCAAACAACGAAGAGTATGAATGAAAGAAAATTAAGTTGTTGTGAACGATGTGAATTAAGGAATTTAAATATAAGAAGAGTAATTTTATGGATCCCCAAGGTCTCGAGGCATTCGTAACTGTATATGTACAAACATAACTTGTGCTAAACAAGTTGTCCAACATTTCCGAGTGTCCTCAAATGCGAACGGCGGATTCATATGTTGACCTCATTTACACAAGGACATCCTTTTGTAAGTATATATAGTTCTTCTCCACTTTTTGCTTTTGGACAACAATATTAGTAGAAAGATAAAGTTTCAATAGCATTTTGAAGCTTCCTTCTCGAAAAAAGGGGAAAGCTTTGAAAGTTTTCTTAAAGTAATTTTGCTATTTAATTATTATATGAAAAATTAAAAAATACGTTAAAATTATTGTAATGAAAAGATTAACCAAATTAAGGAAAAGAAAAAGCCAGGAGGCTTTCACGTTTTTCCTTAATTAAACTAATAGTTTGTAAAGGATTACATACATGGGTGCCGGTTATTTGATCAATTTCCTTTACAAAAAGATATATTCATATATATATATATATATATATATATATAAATTCTAAAAATAAAACTACAAATATATTTTTTCTTTACTTTCGCTTTTTTTTCAAATTTCATGATTGTAAGTCAACGGCAAACTTCATCCAAATTTGATTTCTTTGTGAATATGCGAAATATGTAGAGCATAAAATGAACTTTAGATTATTTTAAATGAAAGGTTGTAGTTTTACTGTTTCTAAGGTTAGCAGGGTAATATTATTTTATATTAATTTTAGTTTAATAACATGTGAGATATGTGTAATACAGTTACTAGATTTTGGCTTTTATTTGAAAGCCGTTATTAACATAGTAAGCTGTGGTTTTATATGAAGTAATTTATTTCATATATTGCACCTTTCATAACACATTTTCGATAAATAATGTAAACATATGAAATTTAAGCAAATAAGTACTTTTAATTTCTAGAATACCACTGGACCTAAAATGCTATAAATTAGCTTTTAGGGTAATTACCGATCGAAATCTTAAAAAAAAATACACAATCGGTATTTCAGAAAAATATTCCACGATCTATAATAAAAATTACCATCAACCGAATACGGGTCTAATTTCCATATTTATACTTCTCGTAAATTTTTAAATTAATAAATTATAAATTGATAAATATGTTATTATTCATAATTTTTTCTTAACAAATTGTAAGTCTAAATTTTAAAGTCAATATGACATTATTGTTATTATCCTTTTTTGTAAGAAATGAAGCTGGATTCCCGTGTTAATTAAAATTTTATAATATTAATCGAGTATGCAACGTTAGGATATTTTGTTATGAATATTTTTGATTATGTCTAGAATGCCTTAGAGTGCGTTGTTGGATTACCAACATAATTTTACTAACAGAATATGTAGGATGAAATGGGTTTAAGGCAAGAATTTAATATAACCCCACGGGTTGGAATAGTTACTGTGTGTATATAAAACAAAGACAAGGATCTCATCCTGACTGCGTTGTTCACACGACCAAACCAACACGTGTAGTTTGTTCCCACCATATTAAGATGCGGGTGTATTATCCATCTACCATTCATACCGTATGCATACATCACATACCATTACGCGATAATAGTATTTATTTACTAGTATTTAGATTCCGCTTTCGTTTAACTATATATCCCTATCTGCTATACTAATTACCAGTACTTAGGGTATTGACTACTTGTTGATTGGGATTTCAATTGAATTTAATTGAAGAGTATTAAGGTTTGAATGAACCGCATACTTTAGTTGTCTTGTTTTTTATTTTCTTAATCACATACATATTAATAGTATAGCGAATTGCAAAAATTTATTCGGTATTCAGGGTGTATTAATTATTTATTTTTCCAGTATGAACAAAAACCTTTCCGCTATCGATCAAACCAGATTATTCCATTTCACTTGACATATGTGTCGGAATTCAGGTCGAATCAGTTGCTGAAAGGTGAAAAACGGTAAAACGTGTCAATATGATGGAACGGGTAACATAGAGCTTGTTATCTGATGGTCCACTTATCCTTTTATAAGCCCCGATTCACGGTTCAAAATATGCTTTAAAATCAATCGTATAAAGGCGGTGTAATATATCATATTAAGATACTAGACGTTTCGTATGTAAATTAAAAGTCATTTATGCAACTGCAACAAATTCATTTGATTTATAAGTAATTTTCTGGGTATTAGCAATTTTTGTTACATAAAATTTTCCTCCTAAACATTTTCGTTAAGCACAAAATAACTAACATCAAAATGTGAGGTCATTTTGCACTGGACATTATCTACTGCACAAGAGACCGGGCTCTCGTGCGAATAAATTGCCAATTTTGAGCTACACTGTGTATTTTATTTTGAACTTGGATCTAGAAAGTTTGTTAACTCAGGTTTCGTTTACATAATGGACGTTGTTCGAAGAAATATGAAATTCAATTCGTATATGTCATTTTCATAGCAACATATTTCTATTTTAAATAAAAGCAATGAATTTGTATAAATCCATTTTTCTAGATGTAGTTTTCACACAAATAGCGGAGTTCAGATAAGTTATCAAGTTTTAAGCATTAAAATGTAAATAAAACTTATTAAATAATTAACATCTTAAGTGTTTACATATAAATTATTAATCATTTGTTGACAAAAAAGACCTAATGCTGATTACACCTCAAAAACAAGATTTTAAATATGTGTTTTTAATTATTTCGTAAATAAAAACATGACAAACCGTAGTGATGACTTTATTATTTATTTGGCTAAATTAAATTATGTTATCTATTTTTTCTAATATATTCAATAAATAATTTATAAAATTTATATGAAACTAGTCTTTGCGTCTCCATTGACGAGAACATCAGACTTGAGCTTAGAGAGGGATGTATAAAGTGTGTTAATATACTATATATAGTACCTTATGTTGCTGCCTTTTCATTTGAAACCTAGATACCAACTTCTGCGCCATCTGCCGGGCTGATTTGTGAATCTAAACCATCCGTGGCTCCACCCAAATGCATGCAAAAAAACATTCAAATCGGTCCAGCCGTTTAGGAGGGTTTCCGTGACACACACACGTATATATATATATATATATATATATATATATATATATATATATATATGTTATAATTAGCCTTTGAAACTGTCTCATTAATATACATTGAGTTGATTGATAATTATACGTTCAATTATGTTTTTAGCATTAAAATAATGTTGAGATAGTATTTATTTATGCTGCTCATTTATCTTACACCGCTTTTGGTTGCAATTACAAGTTAATTTATGTTATTGTATTTCTAATTGTTTTAACAAATAATACCGCAACATAAATTTTTATATTGCTTATATTACTTTCACTATTTAAAATGAAATGTGAACGAAATCCATGTTAATGTAAAATTTTTATCACAAAACTTCATTATTAAACTTCTATATCAAATAATTATCATTCCTAAATAAGAAATCGTAAAATATTTAATTCTCATCTAGAAAGTTTTCAGCACTATTTTATATATTAATTACAGAGCTGGGATCTAACGAGTATATGCGATAACTTAAAAGGTTTACCGATCTAAATAGCTGTTTCCTACGGCAGAATATTAACGGTAATATCCTCCTATGCTATCATATTAGCTTTCACCGCAAACGCTGATCACATCCCGATAGCTCGTAATTATCAAACACTTCATATTCATTGTTATCTACACACGCCAATTAAGCTCGATAGAGTCCCTTGTACACTTACTGGCAGTCGATTATGCTATCGTTTCTTCAGAATCTTTAAAATAACTTGTGTCAGATTTGATTGAAATCTGTATATTGCCTTTTTATGATCTTCCAACGGAGTTCCATTAACAAGTTTACAGGTCCATCGAGGACGAATTTTACATTTTTGTTTATGAAACTGGATATCTAAAAGCTAAATGGTGTTCAAATAAATTTGTCCACTGACTTACAGTTTGGTTGGATTTATTCTGATTATTTGTGCTTTATTGGTGAAATTCGTTATGCATGTCCCGCAATCGACTAAACGTCTAGATTGTATTACGTTGATACTCGAATGGCTCTTATAGGTGGTCGGTCTTGTAAGAATTGTAATTTAATATCAAAATTAAATCAACGCCTACGTAGATAATGGACATTTGAATTCCATATTAACATGAATTTTTATTATATTCGAATACTTATTTAATTAAATAATCGATTTCCTCTGTTTTATATGTTATTTCATAGCTACAAAATCTCGGTTTTCTTTCTATTATTTTATTTTCTTTTGCTGTTTAAGTCACTCCAAAACATCTGTCAGTCTGAATTATTACTTCAATAATTTAGTTGAAACTATTTTAGTATACCTATAAAAGACAAGTTGTTAAGATTCCAAATACGTTTCATAGTTTTCATATTGGGTTTTACGGGATAATATTTCTTATGTTTTGCCCACTTAAGCATATATTCGATTGACAACTTCATTTTCCAATACCCCAGTATTAGCATGCAAAAATACTTGCCGACTAAAAACTACATTTACGTTGTATTGAATTTGAACTTTACAGGTTGACTTATCTGTTCTACTTTCAAATCTCATGACTTAGGTACCTTTTAGTATCGAAGACCATTATTTTTTTTGACATCGTTTATATAAATCAAATACTTCGATGTTTATTTTATCCTATTTCTTAAATAATACGAATTATATATTACATAAATTTATAAATCCTTTTATTTTTCCGTTAATATTTAAATAAAACAACATTAAAAATCATCAACTAAAAAAAAATCTTTCCAATTAAAAAAAATTAAATACAAAGGAGAATTATGTAATAGAATTTAAAAAAGGATTCTCGTTTTTTACGATTCCTTTGTATTTTTCGTCTTCAAATAAATAAAAGATTTGAAAAGAAACTAATTAATTACATAATTTATGCCCTCATCCATCTCCCAGCCACTAAATGATTAGATATACATTCTATTAAAGTAATCCGCTCCCACCTCCCACTCAGTGTCTAATAAGACAATCGGTTTAACCGATAACAAACCTTAAAAAAAGTTAAAAGTTTGATAAAAAATAATTTTAAGAGTCAGTTATTATTTTATCTGAAATCGATCATTCTGTTCAATGTTGAATTAAGATATTAATGTACAATTTCTCTTTGTTATTTTTTATATTTTTTATACATAATAAAAAATTGTACGGGACCAATTAATACAATATAATTGAGTAAATGAATAAATGGTCTTTACTCATTTACTCAATTTCTTTGCAGTACATTGTTCAAGTGATCAATTTGTTCGTACACAATTCTCCTTCCTGAGTAAAACGAGAACATCTGGGCGAGTGGCATTCTAACAAGATTATGTTAGGGTACTGTGGGTGAAAAATGTATTTGCTTTACAATACTAAACTCCAATGCGAAGACATAAGAACCATATTGTCACACTACACAGGCATCGTATAGAATTCTCAGCTTTAATGACCTAATATTTTCTAAGAGTTGGCTCCTCGATCTTTCAAAGTATTCTTACTAAATGGACGGATAGTTAGTTCGAGGGTAAAAAAAAACTTTAGAACGTAAACTGTATCCTTTTTGCATTGTTTAGAAAGAAAGGTTAATAACTTAAATAATGCAATTTATTTGTTATAGTACAATATATTATTTAAATGATATTATCTCTAAAGGCTGGTTGCATCACGCAATCAGCCTTTATAATATTTTAAAACTAGTTCTTTTTGTTATACATATATTATTTTTATTATTTTCATTCAGTAAATTAATTCTTACAGTACAGTACGATAAGTGTTGTAACAAAATATTTTCAAACCGATAACACTCAAAAGATGTATTAGCGCCTTTTTAAAATTTTCCTGCTGCCAATCAATTTTTTCAGAAGGTCGTATTAAAATTTATACGGGGATGAATTTTATAATCAAAAATGGCGAATATACGAAGATTTACAAAACAGTTCTCAAGTAACGAAATAATCAGTTTAAATAAAAATAAATAGTTTGTAAAAAATTAAAGTTTGCATAAAATGTCTTGTAACATTTATAGTTTAAAATCCTTTTCTGTAATCGTAAAAACTACTGGTTATTCAAAGAAAAACTTATTTTGTTTCTCAATACTGTTATTAAAATGGTTCAAGGAAACTTACCATACAATATAATGCAAGACTTCTCTACCATCTATAATATTTCACTCAGGATTAATTATTGCAGTCCATTAAATTGGAAATATAATATCCGTCTAGAAATTATTCTGCAATTTATTCTTAAACCGGTGACGTAATATATCCGTTGGAAATTATAACGAATGCATCGTATAAACAGCAGCCAGCGGCACTAGTGGGTGCATCGTGAATGACCACGCCTGTATTAGGTCGTCATTTTATAGATGGTGAGCGATAAATTAGACATAGATTTATTTTTGGCTGGCAATTTTTTAAGGTATAAAAAATCATGTAAGAGGTCACTTTCGTGTTCATATAAATTATAAAAATAAATTAGAAATGTGAAAATCCATTGTATTACTCTCCAACTGGTGTTTTAAATAAAGTTTTTTTTTTTATATTAGGACCTACGATGACACAAATAATACATTAATCTAATCGAAAGTTCAAAGTTACTGTACAAAAACTCCTTTCTGTTGCGATTTATAACATTACAGAAAGTTTTACATACAAAATAATTTAAAAAGCCTGTTGCATAGCTTGTATCTTAAACCTGTGTGTAAATAAACAATGGCGTAAATCGCTCGAGGTGAGCTCGAGCGACTCTCGCGCAGCTGCGATTCTGCTCGATAGTTATCTTTGTAGTCCTCAACTCAAAGCGGTATGCACTTTAAGATTGAAGTTGTGAGAAGGTTTTAATTAAAATTTAAATTAAGATCCATCCCTGAATGGCCATTGCGTTTATATATATATTGCTATAACAAGATAACCTGAATTAGTGTGTTATTTTAATAATGTTTGAAGCTTTGCCGTGAACATGAGAGTTTTGTATCTGTATAGTGGAAAATTCATTGGGTTGAAATGACACTGATAGTTTACGACAGATCGCTCCAAATTGGAACATCGAAGTGATAGTGCTATTGAATCACGGGCTGTCTTTTTGAGTTAACCTGCTACAGCAATTTCAGAAAGGCTGATTGTGAAGGCAATTCTAATCTCAGATTTAAATTCAAGTTGGTCTTAAAATTGTAGTACTATTACTGGGAGTAAAGGGCTATCAACAAATATTCATCTTGCTTGTCGTTTCGGCCAGATTGCACCAGCCGTGGTCACAAAATGGCTGTTGACGCGATGGCACTCCGTATTCTTTTGTATGTTCTTGGTCTCTGTGAGAACTATCACAACTTCAGTATATTTTAAAGACGCGTGGAATTTTTAAACGGTAGGTCAACATTTTTTTACAGACCGCCATCTCAAATCAAGAATTTAGCGTGAAGTTAATCGATCGAGTTAATCCCCGTGTTAATATCATATTCAACATTAGATCAGACTCTCATAACAGATTCAGAAAAACTATTTGACACAAATTATTGATAAACATAACCGTGAGCTTTAATCGCTAAATTATATTCATTCTGGTATAATCGTCTCTTCAATGGTCCCCTAAAGCGACACGCTTCAAAAGCCATGAGCGACGCGGCTATTCATTAAATTTTTTCCACCATTTTGATTTGTGGCGCGTCTTGAGTACAGATATACGGTACCTTAGACGACGAACAAGCGATAATAGCTCCTATTCTAATTCAGAACGAACTCTAATTGTTGTTTGGAAATATTATTTTATTATTGTATTATACATAGTTCATAAAGTAATAAATAAATGGGCACTTAGGCAGTAGATGACTTTGTCACACAATTATAAGTAGTTATTATATCTATTATATTGTTATTTATTCAAATGGCTCTTTTTAAAGTTATCAAAGAAACAGTAATTAAAGTTAATTTCAATTTAGAAATGGACTATTGTAAATTTTGAACTGGTTAATTTCTGTTTAAGTTTTATAATTACGGATTATCAGATAATGTTATTGTAAAACAATAAGAAAAAACTTTTTCCTTTGCGTATATTAATTTAACGATTTTTTTTATTACAATCACCTTCTTCGGTAAAACAGATTAAAATGACAAACATACGTGCAAGTATCAGATTGTGCAACCTTGGAGATTTAATGTTTATTTTTATATTTCACTGCCTACATATAAATGGTGTTTTTTTTTATTTATATGATAAGGAATAGCATTCTGAATCTCGCATAAAACATCTTTATTTCTTCTCATATGTTTTTATTAATTATTATTTTATAGCCTATATCGAATATACATTAAAATTTTCTGTATAAAATTCATGAAGATTTAAAATCCAACAGTAGCCTTCCAATTGACGCTCATAAAATAGACGCTAATACATTAGAACGTTAGATCCTGATCAAATCATTGGTAAACTTTTGATGGTAGGTTTACATAGTCATGAATGACCAAATAAAATAAACTCTTTAATTGGCTTTACGGTGTGGGCGGTGACCGGTGACTTGACGTGGGCGCAGGAACCGTTCGTTTTCATACAATAATTAGGTTGGCTTAATGTGTTTCACGATTCTCGGTGATATTTGATCAATTTAGAAAGGTATTGTTGAGAAATACAGATTTATAGCTTCGTTTCAATTATATCCTTTCCTTTTAATATAAAACAAGAATATATAATCCATATTCTTGTTTTATTTAATAATAAAATTATTATTGTCGAATATAAAATCTTTTTTTAAAGATGAATTAATTTTTAATTTGTACAATTACGTTTTTTAAGATAACAATTTTATTGAAGATGTGTTTCTCGTGTGAAATTAAAATTTAAGATTATATTATATATATATATATATATATTTGTACGTACGTATAGTAAGGAATACAAATAATTTACTTTTTTCAAACATACGATTTGAGTACCGCAGGTCTGGGTTAAATTAGGTTAGAGACATTAATGGTTATATTGTGACTGATTTACTGTGTCACTTTAATGCGAACATAATGTGTTTGTTTACTTCTGTGTTGTAACTCGCAAGAAAAGACAGTCGTGATACTTGTATATTTCATATACTTGTACAGAACGTTTGATAATTCAACATTATTAAGGACACATGATTTAAAAAATACTACTAGGTATATTATTCTATTGGAATACCTAATATGTGCGGTTATCTTAGTTTTAGCAAATCACGCACTTCATTAGAGATAAACTGAAACAAATGGCATTAGACAAGATAGCATCGATGTACATTAATAAAAGCTTTGTATCGATTAGGAAACAATATACGAGACTGTATTGTTGTTGTAATTAGAATATTATTATTTTGTTATCTGATGGACCGGCCTCAGTACGCAACCGATAAAATGCTCTCTTATCGAGATATAATAATTGATAATCGATGATAAGTTTGCACAATAAAGTATTAATCACCTCGCAATAACAACTCTCTGTTGCTGTGTATCATCTGAATTATAGCTTTTCGAAATTTATATCATAAATAGTAGGGAAATGAAATGAATGTTTGAAAATATCGAAATCCAGCAAGTAATAGTTATAAATTTTTAAACTTATCAACTCTTGAATCCTATTAATAACCAAGTTAGATCTTTGACATAAAAATAGCTGGACAAAAGCATTCTGTACATTCTAGAACGCATACTAATTAGATGCATTCTGACGTCATAAGAGGTCAACGACATAATACAACAAACCCTCAATTATCCGTAATTGCTACTTGCCGTGGAGTCGCTTCGATAAGAATATTTCTTTATAAATGGTAATTTTATACCAATACTAAATGTTGGTTCGTCTTATTGTAACTATTTTTTGCGTTTAGTGTAGAACAAGTGTTTCACTAATGAAGCTGAGAAACGATTAGGAAGAAAACTTTCTAAGAATATTAAAGCTTTATGAATATTCATGGATGGATGTTATTATAGATAAAAAAGTAGATAGTAAAACCATAAAACGTCTACTTTCTAATAATTTTGAGGACCACCCACATACTATGTTATATTCATTGTTATTCCTACACTGCTTGTGAGGGTATAATTGGTAATGGGCTAAGCGGGTTTAAGCGTAAATTACTACAATTTGTGCCATAATGTGCTACCGATTCACCCACAAATGTATGCCGAACTTGCGCTAGTAGCCGCTACATAATTACAGGCAATCTGCCAAAGTTCGGTAAAAATACTAGCTTGATAGCAGCCATGCAAGTAACTACATAATGTAATTATATTTTTTTATTCCATACTTACATTAATATCGTTACAAAGTATATAAAGTCATTGACATATAATTGAAACGTCAAGGGATTATTAATATTATTTTACATATATCAAGCATATATTGTTGTGATATTTTTAGCAAAACATAAAATATGTAAGAATGAGAAAAGACAAAGGTGTTTACTATAGCCATTAAAATTTTTTGTTACTAAAGGCATAAGTGGATACTTTTTTAGGAGACTTAAGGTTACACTAATTTTTAACTTAACCTAACTCTAACTTTTATTCTTATTATAAAAAAGGTTTCAAAGTACATTAAACGTCTTTTCATATATTTAACGGTTTTTTAAACTTGTGGAATTGTGTCTGTTTGTGTGGATGCCGCCACGCATATAAAATTATATGAAGATTATTATGATTTTCTCTATGTTTAGGTGTCTAGGTAATTCTTTATTATGAATATTTATATTTGTGTCATCCAGATGTTTCAACAGTCTATCCTAAGTCGTAAGCTAAGGTAGTCCTATATCACCAGTAAACATTGATAAGAAGCCTTTATTATAAAAAAAATCACTTTGCGACGTTTATAAGAATATTGTTTAATAAATATTGAATAACTTGATACTTATATCACAGAAAGAAATATTTATTACCTACTTACAAATACAAATAAATTTCCTTAAGATTGTTTATGACGTACAATGGAAGAAAGATGGTATTTGTTCTATCTACAGTTGCATACAAATATTAATTTTTAAAATATTATATATTTTATCAGTACCTACTTGAGTTTGATTGTATTTGTATATAATATGAGAATAATAATAACTAAATCACAAGTATAGCATAAGAACATAGGAAATGTTTTGGTACGAGATATTTTTTTAAAGTACAAGGACACGCTGTCCTTAAAACCTCACTTTTATGTTGAGTTACTCAAAATTTTGTTCCATTTTCTAACATAAAGCCTCTGTATCACTTCATACTTCAAGCAGTACTAGTTCATGTTCCCGTTACGGCGGCACGGTTTCCATGAGAGTGCCCTTTTATAGGAACTGAAAATGCAAACTCCCTACAGTTATAATTAGAAAATTCTCACTTTAAAAAAAATATTTTATTGTTAATGTAATGAGATTCCATCTCAATCGAAGTTTTGCAGTGTTACAGAGTAAGAATGCAATTACAATCTGGCTTCAGAATAGTAACAACATTAATGGGTCGAAGAGGAAAATTAAGTTAAATGTAATGAAAATTTCTTTAAAGGAAAATATTTTTATAATTAAAATAATAATTGTATGCATATATAAAAAATATCAAAATAAAGTTCATATATAGTAAATAGCATAACTAAATATGATGCAATTTATCAAAGAAATATTCGTATTCGTATTATTAAGAAAGACAAGAAATGTTTATTTCTGTTATATATTTTTAATCTATGCTATCTACCTGATAAGAAAACAACAGAAAAAACTATTTTGGCTTGTCACTCGTACCCCAATTACGTTTCCAAATTTACTGTCGAGAAAACACATACCTATAAGTTTTTATTCCTGAACAAATTTCGCCTCAAGATTTATCCGCGCTTAGGGAGAACTACTTCATGAATAGTTAAAACGGAGTTCTACCTATTTATGCAAAACGAATGAACTGCTCCACAAATCCAATCTGAATGCAAGTGACGTTGGACCACACATGGCAAGAAGAAATTGTTTTATTTTACAAATAGGTAAATTTGCTACATAATGCTTTCTGCACGGTATGCAAATAAGTTCTTGCGCGTATGGTACATAGTGTATCATATGCTTATACATTTTTGTACTTCAGACCCTTGCAATGACGTATAGAATAAACATATCTTACTCCTTTTTTGTGTTCGTTATAAATTATTCAAATCATTTATGATATAGACGAAGATTTCTTTCTAAAATTACAAATGCTGAATAAGGATACGATTCCAAACGTCCTTTATTTCTTCCTTTCAATAAAAAAAAAGTTCGCCATGAAAAATTTCTTCACAATAGAGCCAGGCTATATTATTCATTCGTAAAAACCTTAATGGTCATTAAAATTGGAATAAAAAGTATACGGTAGCGTAAAAGCCGTAGGACGTGAAAGATATATTGATGAAAATATGCATAGCACGAAATGGATTGACATTCATAAATTTTGAATCATTTTAAGGAAACCGATGATCTTGATATACGCAAATTACTATTTATGGTATCTGAGACTATAAGTAAAGTAAGTCATTGGAAAATTAACAAATATTTAAGATAGGATGTTATAGTTGTAAGATATAATTTATATTTAGTAGATTAAGTATATATATTAAGTAGACTTTATTTAAGTAAAAAGCAAATTCTTGTAAACTAGTCGTCCATGAGTTGTTTACTTCAGAGCCGAACGTGAAGTTTTGGTAAAGTTTTAATAAAATGTATTAAAACTCTTCAATAAATTTTTAGCGACATAAAACAGAAATAACTTCTGTTGCCTGTTCAGAATTAGAAATGTATATATTTAAGTGATTTCTATTTGTTATAAGCACTTCTAGCCCTTAGAAAAGTCATTTCGTGGAGCGAACACTGCAATATAAATAGCCATCAAAGCATTATATGGGATATAACTGTAAATGTATGTGAAATTGAACAACCTCCGTTTTATTGAGGTTGGTCATAGCCAGATCAATTATGGTGATACCATTAAATTAGAAAACGAATTTCATTAGCGCTTATGTTAATGGCCAGCTCGTATAAGCCATGTAAACGAATGAGTTCTGTTTTTGAACTTTTTACGATGGCAACACTATAAATAATCTTTAAAATGCTTTATTGAATGTCGAATTAAATTTTAATTACATTAATTACCGTCGAAATTATTCTTGTATAATCTTTAAATGTATTATTTAAATTTATTATGATAAAAGGCTATAATAAAGTAACTTAGAAAAACTCTAATAAATGATATAAAGTCGTTTAATTAAATGACAAAGTTATTAAAAGCTTTTTACTTGAATGTAATGGAGCAGTATTCTTAGTAAGACATTCAGAATGGAGGATAGTGATCGTAAACATGAAGTGAACATTTCATTGCGAACAATTAAAGTTGGTTGTGAGCCAAATGAATTGGATTCAAAATAAATATAGCGCCATTGTATTCATTACATTCTTTTAACTTAAGTCATTTTATAGTGCAACTATTACGAGTCCGTGTCATAGTCCGAAAAATAGAGAAACACTATGTACTGCATCATTAAATCTTCTTTAATTTATAACTAAATCTTCTCGAAAGAAAATACTTGAAACTTTGACTTTGATCTAGTGAAGACTAATTAAAGTTTTCTAGAGACAATATAATTGTGACTTATTATCATTCGTTATTATTAGGCAACGGTTTGAATATTTTTTCCTTCAGTTAATCTTTTTTATCATACTAGTATTATGTCTTTATTGTAAGTAGCCTTCTAGCTAAGTTAATTTTAAATTTTAAGATAATATAAAAAAAATAAACGTTATAATATTTAAAACAAAAAGAATGAAATTGTAATGAAAAAGAAAATAATTTAATCAAAGCTCTCTTTTATGCGAATATTATCCGCTTTCAAAATTCTCAATTCTGTGATTATAAAACAGCCTGTACTGGATAATTTTAATATAAAATTTATTGAACATCCTGTACATCAACACATAAGCTGCGGTATCTTCCTTTTATTTTTCTTTCTTTGCTCGTCCAACTAACCTAGATAAGTTATAAGTAATGAGCGACAATTTAAATAATAAAAAACAAAAATGTACATTTCGACAAACACGCCATATATATTAAAATTAAAACCTATATACCCTCTTAAATAACTTTGTTTAATATATTAATAAATTGCATAAACTAATTTTAAAATATGAAGTAAAGTTAAGATTATAATAAAATTAACGAAAAGTAGCGTGATTATCCATCTGTAAAAAACTTGGTCCAAGACCTAATTCAGATCAGATTAATGATAGCACATAAGTATTAGTTCCGCCTCGCTGCTCTACGCTATTTACTTTCAGAACTGAACTTAATTAAATATTTATACTCATGTAATTTATTAATGACGTTTGTTTGTATTTAAAAAATCATATGGATGTGTGAAGAGTTTTATTTAAGGAAATGTTATAAATAAAAATCATTGTTGCTCTTTATTAGTTTGAGATATCTTTTGTTTTAAATATGATAACAATTTAAATATCATTATACAACCTACAGGGCATTACAATCTGATCTGTTGTCGGTAGCCTTTAACACAGATTCCGCACAGTAAATTATCTAAAATTCTAATGGAACTTAGATATCTATTACAATGGAATAACAAACAATTTCGCTTGTACTGTAGATTGCTTTTAATCTAGGGTGTGGCCTCTTGTGTATTGCAATAGCGTACATTCGAACTCCAAGTAAACCAAGAAGTTTTTAATGAAATTTACTTATGCCAGTTTAATGAAGCTTAAAAAATTAGCAATGTTTTTCAGTGCATTCGAAAGATATTACAGGTCTAAATTTATTCTAACACGTATAGAATTGAAACCGACATCTGATTCGTATGGCAGGAACTCGTTAAAAAAATTAATCAACTGAGATTACATAGCCTTAAAATATAATACCCGACATATATTTTGCAAACACCTGCTAATGCCTTACTAATATAAAATTATCATTTTGTGGGATCGTTTCGTGACTGGGCGCTGTCGTTTGTCCATTTATGCTGATAATGAGAAATAGTTAATATAGCAATAATTTTACGAGACTCAGTTATTTAACACGCATACACGGACTGCAAATGATAAAATATTACAGCTTTAATGACGTAATAATTTACAGGTAGATGATAAATTACATATTAAAATTTGACATCAAACTCATTTGATAAATAGGTACATATTTAATTTCTTAAATAAAAATTAAAGTCAATTGGGTTGCGAATCAAATTCACGTTGATAAATATAGGTATAATCTCGTTTCTTCAGAAAGGTCACCTGTGATATAAAGGGGGTATCATACAATACAAGTTATTCAATAAAGTTAATAGGAAGAGTTGGTATTCAGAACAAATCTCTTATGACTCAGGTCATCTTTTGATTTTTTTTTTGAGGGTTCACTTTCATTGAGACAAAAATTTGGTCTGAGGCTACAGCAGACATCTTTGATGTTCGCTTCCCTTTATGTTCTTTCAATATGAGATAATGGGAAGATTTAAGGGTAATATTATTTAATTTATTTGTTGGGCGGACAATAATTTTGTGAAATATCAAGATATTCACTATCTCAGTAATTGTTATATTAAAATATTTTCAAACTTAAACAATGTAATTATATTTATATGGTAATTTTTGTAAAACATAAAAACATGGAACATCTAACTATATGAAATATAAAACTTGGACTATAAATGGGATCTTGTAGAGATATAGCTAACCTAACAAAAGGTTGGCCGCGAATTGTCGCAACAAAAGCCGGATTAATGACTAGAGATAAGTTTGAACGGCGCACTGAATTGCAAAATGTAATCACAGATAGCAGATATGAACCACATTTGAATAGGCGTGACCTCACTGCCGCACCCTTGACTGCTTACATTGTCCGATTCAGTGAAAGGATTGTATTTTGTTGTTTAAAATTTTATGCAGTTTATGTTTAACTGCCTACGAAAAATATTACTTATTTTTAATATTAAAGAATTTTTAAGTGTTGTTTATGTTTTAATGTATTACTGGTGTACCGTCAGTATGTGGAATAAAATGATGAATACAGATACATTATTTGGCTTAGAATGGATTAACAGTGCTTTTTTTTCCGGTACAAAGGTGTACGTGGTCTTGGATCATAAAAAAAATAATTCTTAAATATACATATTTTATACTTACTAAATTCAAAACAACAATGTGATCTAGTCGTCGTATTAATGCATTTATATTCCTGGATATAACATTAGAATTTCATCCAGTTAAACCGGGATAGGAAACCGCGAGGGAACCAGTATATCTTGAAGGCTATATTATCATGAACCCATCAACTATTATGTTTTTCATTCCATAAAAATTCTATTAAAATTTTAACTCACAAAACTTCATATTTCAAAAGATGTTAAAATAACTTCATTGCAAAACCTTATCTCCTTGCTAAATTGGAATAATGTCAACTTAGAGGCACAAAACTATCGGTAATGATAACGGCTTTTGATATTGAAATCTCTCCGCAAGATTCATGTTGCAATGTAAATTATTTAAAACAGTATATAATATTAAACTGGAACGGAAAATCTTTGTCAATCGATTTCTAAATAACACTGTACGTGTCCCAGCTGAAGGAAGTTTAATTGACAAGAACCGGTTGTCATTCTGACTTGACGATAAAACTGTTATTAACTGGTTTTATGTCAATTATATCGCAGCAAAGCTGTACTCAACATTATAAGTTTTGAGTCTTTTAAATGTTTAAAAGTCTCAATGTGACTGCCATATAATATATTAATAAATAATAATACAGAATCCCTAAACATTTCTGTCTATATTTTTATAAATCATAACACTAATCATATTTCGAAAGGAAAGGTTACGAAGCAAAATAAAAAAGCACCCAATTAAATTTAGAATAATTTCCAGCTAGCGGTTGAGAGATCAATCGGCGTTCTTTGAAAGATTAATTATGTTTATTCTTACTCATCAAACGGTCCAGTTCAGTTAATCGGTCTGTACGGCATATTATAGAAAGCTGTTATGGCCAGTCTAATAAAAAATAAAGCATTCATAGACGCGGTGAAGTTTCCACCCATAGATTATGACATCCACTTTATTGCAGTTGGAAAGAAGAGTGTTGTACCAATTAAGAAATTAATTATCACTACAACTGCAATCATAGCAAGAAATGTAATATTTTAATTTTACATTTCGCTTGTTACCAAACTGTCTGCTATAGAATCAAGTAGTAATTCTAACTGATGCAGAACGTATTAAAGCAACAGCCTATTACGCAGAATGAGTCTGCACTTGATAATCGATTAGAAATAAAAAGTCTGAAAGTGCAGGTGGCTGGACAGGAAACGCCAAGACCCGCCACTGCGGAGCGAATGAGGCATGTCAATGTTAATTAGACATTTAAGAAGCTCAAAGAAAATTTAATGCTACATAATCGCCTAATGTTCAGACGTGAAATTAGATCGGTTATGATTAAACGAATCAGATGATTGGAATCGTATATTTTATATTTTTTGTCTATAATAAAATGCTATTTAAAATTCTGCTGTGGTTACATTATAACGATGAAGTATTGTTTTGACTAAGCATCAGATAATATGACGGCAACGTTGGAATTTGGATTTTTAATAATATAATTATGTATCACTTCAAAACAATGGTTTGAATTGTTCATTCAAAATAACAACAAACGGTGTAATTATTTATGCTTTGAAACCCAAAACCTTAATAATAAAATGCACACGATATCTTTTTCTAAATTAAAACATCAACACGCTGGGAGGACATTAACCTGACATTCCTTGAATGATTAACATAAAGGTTCGCCATCTCTGTCGGATTTGCAACCTGTAACGCATTCCATTTATATTCCATAGCTATAATCCTTTTTTGTTATTCGCTGTGGTCATCATTGTACACCTGTGTGTATATCGGATAACATAAATAACATATATATATTTACATCTCGGTAATTTGAGATGGCAAACATTCTTATTTTGAGAACACTTTTTAATCTGATGCTGGCTCGCGTGTTCTATAAAAAATATTTTGTGTTGAGTTTATTCATATGCAAAGATTTGGACTGATATTGACAAAAAGTTTTATCGATCTGGGTGAAATTTTGAACGTTGATAGTTTTTGTCGTAATTGAAATAAATAAATTACATAACATTTAAAAAAGGGAACAGACAATAATAATAAAAGTAATATCCAATTTACAATTGTTTATTTAATAAACAACTTATTATAAAACAACAGCATAACATTTGACTGAATGAGTTTAAATATATATTTATTAGCTATATAAACACAACTTAGAATTATATTTAATCTAATATCACAGTTAGGATTTTATAAGGCATTCAAGCTAGGTGTGATGCTTTGTTTTCGATATAAACTGACATTTTTAACCAAAAATTGTTGATTACATTAATATCACAACCTATTCGTAATCGCATATATATTGTATTGCACCTACTAATATAAAAATATACGGAATGTAAAAATATATTGAATAATCTATTTAAATTTTTAAGAGCTTTTACCTCGGACAAAATTTGAAATGAGGGAAAAGGAAACAATGCAGTGAAAGGAACCTGAAACAAATGATATTTCACTTGAGGTATGTTCAAACAATAGAAATTGTAATGTGGCGTCTGATGGTAGTAATAAAAGGTTGTTTTATTTAGGACACTGACGAAATGTACTGGTATTTTTTATTACATATGAATTGTATTATAAGTGTTTACAGATTACGGGACAATTAAAGAAACTTACCTCGTAGGATCGTATCTGGAATCAAAACCTGGTACGTTGATAACATTCCAAACGTTCTTCGTTTTGGAGTAACTGAACGATATCTGGTCACGGAAACTTTCCGACATCAAGAGTTTCATTTGTTCCAAATGAGAATGAAATTCCGGCACCAAAGTCAGATTCTTCTTCATAAGATGTTCTAGAATGATTTTTATTTCAATATGAATCCGCATTATTTTAAAAGATAACGAAATAAAAACAAGAATCATATATAAAAAAAATACCTATTATAAATCCCATAGAAACGTCGTCCGGTAACCTAATACCTTCACATATACTTATAAATCTGCCACCGCTGCAAAAATTAAATTTGATTATTTATAATATAATTATTAACTGTATATTTTCAATGATCAAAAATGTTTTATTCAATTAAAGCAACGTACCTTGCCACTGGTAACATTTTCAAAGCCAAACTTCGGCTAACACAAAATCCGGCACCGCCCGTAGCAAACCAAAATGAAAATAGTAACTAAAACAAAACGTTAATTAAATTAGTCTTCGGCTGTTGGTAAACGTTTGTCGGTAAATAGCTGGCGAGCAGCGTTTTGTAACATCATTATAATTGATATTTTGCTACACTATGTAAATTTGAATTTAATGTAATGGTACATTAAACGTGAAATATTAAGTTCGAAATGATAATAACATTAGTATTAATACATATGGAATCAACTATATAAACTATTTTAAAATTATACCTGATTAGTCGGTTTCTTATAAATCTTGACTGGTTCATATACAGATGTTCTCCCTAGATACCAGTCTTCTTGATGGTTATAAGTTTGAAGCACGCTGACCAAACGAGGCACGTTCACATAGTTGTCATCATCGAAATGACAGAACCATCTAACATCAAAACAATGTTGTAAAATTATCACAGGTAGTTTATCCAAAGTTAAATTATAAAGAAGGAACAACAGGGAAGAACAATTATCACTGCGTAAACACTAGAGAATGGAAAAGCAACGCAGGACTTTGATCTGTATACCTAATTTTACTAGATAACAAAATTGTACATTTCACTGAAGCGCTAAACCCTATAAATGTGATGAATAAATACTTTAGGATAAATTACGAATTCCATATTTGTAATGAGCGTTCTTAAATAGAATAAAAGAGCTGAGCCATATTTCAATACATTCGTAATTGGAAGGGTTCAAATATAGATAATTACTTGATTGTAGGTTGTACATTGTATAAATTATTTCTCAAGATTTACTTCGAGTGCCAATAATAATTAGTCCTGTGGTATAATTTACTGACATTACGGTTTGCGCAAATAACAGGAGCTGCGGCTGCGCAAGCGAGACCACATATTGCAAGATGGCGTACGACAAATGACTGCTTTGCTAAGTCATAACAGGGATCCAATTTCCATCGTATCAGACTTGCACTTAAGTAATTTAGGTTGTTTCATTATCTGTATATTAAACCGTTTAATATTCTTTGGATGCATTTTATGAATAAAGCAAGCATTTAAATTTAATATTTATGAGTAAATCAATTCTAACCGAATTCAAAACGTTCACCTTATAAAAAATAGCAAAAAATATAAAAGTTACAGAATAGAGTAGAGAAGTCGTGACTTTAATTGTCCTGGCTTAGTTGAACATTCACAATCATGTAAAAGGTCAAAACTGGATTTGTTCTAATAGCATTACAAGAAATATACTTTTGATATCCAGATATAACTTAACTTTAAGATAAAAACATGATGATTGATATTTTATATCATAATATTCCCTTTTAATATTGTTACCTTTATTTTCTAAAGCAGAGAATAAAGTTTTTGAGGATATTAATTCAATGTTGAAACTAAACAAAGGTCCATGAGAACAAAACTAAGATCTTATCATAATAAAAATAGCGGTAGGAGGATGAGTTTTTATTTCTATTCAAATAAACGCGTGAAAATCATTGTGAGTTCGTAATAATATTGGACTTGTTCTCAAAAAACCATTAACTTGTGTTATTTGTTTAAATATGACTTCGTCCCGACTTAAAAACCCATGACACTGTTGGTTGAAAAGATTCAAAGATAACATAGCAAATAATACAGGTAGAACGGTTGAGATGCTCGACACAGAGATAGTCGTCAAAAGTCCTTGTCTATTTTCGGTACATAAAAACTCTAACCCCCTCTCTATCTATGCCTATTTTACATACATTCAGTTAAAATACAATATATAAATCTTCACGTGAACTTCATAAGAAATATTTTGATATCAATCAAAATTTTAATATTTTAAATGTTGGCCTCACAATTAATCACATGAAATAGCTATAAATTATTACAGTCATTAATAATCAAACAATTTGAGGTGATTTATTTAAAGCCAGTCGTATCCGATGCGCCGGTCATTAGCGTCGTCAAACAATGGACCATGTTTATTATTTACCGGACAAGCTTCTAAAAACAGAAGTTAAGAGCGTCTTGTTTTTACTTAAAACAAAAAAAGCACTCGATCCAGATGTTTGAGTTGACAATGGAATCCAATCAGTCTATACGTTACTGACGAACCGTTTATACGGTACGGGAAACTATTTTTAACTCACATATTACAAACACAAAATAAAATAAATATTTTAAAAAACGTATTACATATGAATAAATTTGTTTGTGTCTATTACATATAAGACATTAAATTTGTAAAAAAGTAGATTCTTCTCTTGAAAATAAAGACTATACACGTGTAAATGTAATGATTGTATGAGATCTGATAATTAGCAACGCCTTTGGGCCAACATCAAGCGAAAAAGCACAGATCAAGGTCTAATAATAATATAATTACTTTTGATTGATTAAGTCTGTCTTGGCCACATTCAGTACAACACATTTGTCTTTGTTAATTATACAGTATACACTTATATAATAATTATAGCCTTTATGAATCAAGATTCATCACGCTGTCACAATGCGTGTATAAATTTTAGTTTAATTGCGTTATAATTGCCGTAAATTTCATCATAATTAAATGATCTAAGAGATTAAAGAGTGTTTGAATAAAAATATTTGTAAGAATACAGTTAGCTTAATTACTAGCTTTTAAGCAAATGTTGTTTCCAAACATAATGAAGTAAATTTTCAAACGATATTTCCCTGAGACTTATTTTAAATTGATACAAATAAAAAATAAATATTTTGTCTATTTTTCTTTCTTATTTTTAATACGTTAATGATCTCTTATGAAGTACCTATTGTAAATATAATGTCTGTAGTACGCATACAAAGAATATACTTTAAGTAGGTATCTATATATAAGCAAACGAATATTTTCGATTCCCGAAATCGGGGTAATATTTATATATATGATATAACTTAAGACTTAAATACATTTAGTAACTTAAGATTTTTTTTTAAATTTTACTTACTTTTTACCGCTTTCTAGAAAGTGATCATATTCAACTGACATTTTGCAACAAAGGTGTTTGCGTTGATGTGATGCCGAGCACTTCGTGTTGACCATGTGACCATCTGACAAAAAACAGAAAACTATTTTAAGCTTTCCCCAAAGAGCTTTAAAGATTATAGTAGATTTAATACAATATATTTTTTATTATTATACAATTCCGATTAATGAAATCTTAAAATGAGACCAGAAATTTTCATCCCCGTAAATTTATATGTAGCAATTTAGAATTCATTCTGATGTTGTTCAACAACATGAAAGTTACTCAACGATTCAACTTTTCAGATAAACATTCGAGTTTGCCAGCGTACCAAGAAAACGACAGATATTTCTAAATGACAACCAAAACAACAGTTTACAACTGTCGTAATTTGTACCGAAATGTAACAAGCTTTCTTAAAATTTATAAACCAAATTCGAGAGCACAGTTATATATTTACGTGGTGGGAAAAATATAAAATGGAAAATAAATATTCTGACAAAGAAAGAAACAATACTCACTTGTTTGGTTTTGTTGCTGTTGATTATCAGTGTCTGTGAAGAACCACGTCTGAAACAAAGGATATAATTAAAGAAATATACAAAGCTTCTTTAAATTAGGTATTTTTATAATAACAGAAATTAACAGCACGACAATATCGAGATGTCGATTAAAAACAAATAAGCGACCATTCGTTAATAAAAATATGAATTTTAATTTGTAAGGATACTTCGTAAAATTTAGAACAACTTAGTTCAAACAAAAATGAACATGTTTATATTTATGTGCTATGTGTTTTATATATATATAAAATATTCTTTTATGTGCACTGTTTATCTTCTGAAGACAAAGTTTAGATCAGGATAACTTGTGCAGATATTAAAAATTTGGAAATTAACTTAAGACCAACAGCTTTCCAGTTATCTATAAATCGTCTCCATAAAACTTTTCGGTTATTTTTGGATGAATAACATCGGTACTGAAGGAATTTTGGTTGACCGTTCTAACTCATAGTAATATAAATGTTCGAACAATTTTCACAAGTAATACAATCGTAATTCGACAGCAGAATACTTATGTATATTCAGATAAACAACAGGTTTTGTTTTTTGAGCACAATTAATTAGAAAAGCATATTCACGATAAGGGATGCGAATAATTAGCTAATAATTTCAATATCGTTTACGGAATACCATTCACACCTGAACAGGTATACCGTGATCAGATTTTCATGTAGGTAAAATTTTGAAAAAAGAGCTTAATTTCGAAAACATACATTTCTATTTGCAATAAAAATGCATAATACATAGGTTACCATATCTTTAATGATTCCAGCCAGTTATTATAATGAAAAGTAAAAAGACGGCAACGGGAAGTTTTGCAATAAAAAATTTGAATGTCTGTTTTATGGAAATATTTAATATTAATAAGAATAAAGTTTCTAAAAGAAGCAAGCCAATATATAAGTAGCCGGTTGGATTATATACTTTCAAAATGTCTGTCCAAAAATTTTTTTTAAGCACCTAGTCTTTGTTTCAAAGCGATTTACTATATTCTTTTATTAAATAAAAATTATAAACGATAAACGTGATTCGAGAGGGATACGCAGAATGCATTTACATTTATTTAATATCACCTTTACATTCATTCACATGCGTGTGTGCTATCTAAAAGTATGAGTTGGTCATTGTTGGAAATGTTAAAACAATTTATTGAAATTATAATTTATATTAAAAAATTAATTAATATGATAATTTTAAATAATTTAACATTTTTGTCAAAACACAATAGTAATTTAAACAGTCAATACAAAAGACTCACAGAATGTAACAGGTTAAATACAAAACCAATTTCTGATAAGATAAGATATGATCTGCGGAAATGACTCACTTCAACGAATGAGGTTTTGTTTTGACTTTCTGGTACCATGGATACAAAATTTATATAAAATTATTCTGTACAAAATGTATTGCCGTGGTAAGTAATGAAAATTACCCCACAACTTACTAGGTAGGCACTGCTTTTGTCTATTTTCGCCAAATTTTTGTGTGTTTAAAAATCGAACTTCTAAGTAAAACAATTTTATACATAAACTATGATAGATGTGTAATACTAAACCATGGAAATTAATGTTCTATTCAAGAAGTACAATAAGATAAATATTCGATAGAGTTTTTATACAAAAGGAGAAAAGCAGGGCAACAATCCAGTCACGTGGCTGGCGCGCGTTCGTGCCACGCGCTGCGCAAGCGCAGGGCTCGTACAATAGTTATTTATGGTCCTGCGAGCCGGATTAACGGTCGATTATGCTCGCTCCAGATTTGGGAAACAACGAATCACTATTGAACACGATTTTAGTTCGATATCTACTTGATTCTTAGTTCAGATTTTACCAGCATTGTCTAATTATATAGTTGTAATGAAGTTTTGTATAACAACTATGTTATAATTATACAGTTATATAGTTTTGTATAACTATGATTTCATGTCACCCATTCATATATTACCCGTACATTTTATAAGAAGCAAATTAATGTAGTATCGTAATTACACTAGGACATACTATTTCGTCTATAAAGCTGACTTGTATAATTCAAGGTCGTATAATAAAATGGTACTTGAAATTTGTCTGCACTTGTATTATTTCTGTTTTTCGTAATATATATTTTTTTATTTTATAATAGTTTAGCCTTTTAAATCATAAATAACGGAACCCATTGGATTAAATATTTATTATTATATATAAAAACAATACGGAGTGTAGTGACGAGTACTTTTAGCTGCTTGTTTGAAGTTTTAAATTTATGAAAAAAATGGTGCCCATCAGTTACAATGCAAAAAAACGTTTCAAAAATATTTGTATTGAATACCGATTAACTATTCATAAATCTGGACCCAATAAAAAAAAATTGTCGGTAAAAATTTTATCAGGAGAGTGTTCGTTAAATTTTCGAGATGACTTGTTAGACAAGTCTGTTGAGTATAATGTATATTATAGATATCAGGTTTTACATGGAGTCATTTTGGCAGATGTTTGTTTCTCGTAGGGAGCGTTCTGGGACGATGGAGACAGGTTTATCTTTATTGCTTGCTATATAAAATGAAGGTAATTACTTTTTTTCACCTATTATAAGAAGTTTTGTTAAAAGTAACTTGAATTAATGCTATTTTAAATATTTTTATATTATTTTGAACTCAAATTTATAAAATTTGCTTTCAAGAGAAGATTATCATTCACAAAACGATCTTTATGTTTCTTCTGTAATAATCCTTATATATTTACACAAGTGAAGTGATTTAAATGAAATAAAAACATATCTTCGACGACGACGTATGGTATATAAAACGATTAATTTCAATAATAATAATAAAAAGTATGCTTGCAATAATATAAATATAAATAATAAAACTAATAAGAGAACATGTATATTAAAAATTAATTTGTCATCATATTATTTCCAAATACAAATCGCATATTACTATATTATTATTATTATAAAACAAATCGAATGTGAATTACGTCAAAATTTCCATTTTAATGCTAAATAGATAAGTACGAAATCTACGCTTACCTGATCCTTCGCTAATTGGAACCATGTCTTCAATATTATTGGCAACCGGGTGTACTGATAATGTTTTGTTGTCTTAACACTGATAAAAATATCATCTAGCGTTATGTTTTTGTTCAGACCACTGTCTAATACAGTTGTTTTAGTGATGGGTTCTATGGATAAATCAGCCACTTGCACTGACCGACTTTCCTGGAAGTTGAAATTAACTCCGCCTTGATAAACAAGTAAACTGCTGTAACCCAATGCTATCAGCAAAGCTGCAGCTTTGATTATCTTACGCCCACCCATCCCAAAGCTTTTTGAAATCATACAGCCTAGTACACAGGCTTAGTCCTAACACTTTGTCACTCATCTGTTGCACTTTGTTATCGAAACACTATTCAAAGTTCAAATAAGCTGTACGTATTCGACAAAGAGCGGTTACAAACTAAATAAAAATGTAGCACAGGCGGTACACCCGCGCCTCCTCGTAGCCCCACCACGTGCTGGGAGCGAGAGTTCCGGTGATTCTGTCTTTTTCACTCTCGCTAGGCCTACCTGCGCGTGCGCCTGTCTGCCGCCTGCGCAACCGCCGGCAGCGACACCCGTGTCAATAGCTCAAGTAATTGTTACCTTCATCGATGGATGCATTTTGTATGGTGCACTTTTAAAAAAAATCGTTGCTTTAATAATCATTTTTTATTCAATGTATAAAAAAAGCGATTATTAAAATTGGTGTTACGTAATGCCCGTCGATAGAGCGAATAATTAAATTTGTTTATTATAATACTGTGTCCATGTCTTTATTATTAATTATCTTTATAGGTGGTTTATTACAAATTATTTTTCTTGGAGGCTAAGATTTTAATCTAATTTTAATAGTATTTTGTAATTTTATAAGTCATTTAAATTCATATAGTTATGATAATAATATTACAGCAATGTTGAGATACTTCACTTGAATTGGAATAAAAAATACTAGTGCTCGGTATTTTATAGGCCGTAGTTGCAACTCCTAGTCATATAATGAATTTTAATTCTACATTTAGTGTTTCAATAAAAATTTAATTTTATGCTTTTCAGTTTACATTCAGTTTTGCTTTTTATGCCAGATATATCTTAATCTTTTCTTGGAATTTAAAGCGAGTTCTATCTTATATTCTCATTCGAGATAGGAAGCACGGTTTCCTTGCTCCGAGAGGTAATGAAATTAGCTTAGATGTATTTAATTTCGTTCGAGCGGGGTAATAGGTGTAAAATTCTTGAAGCGTCGTGATTGACGGCGAATTATAAAATTTCAGAAGATCTTCCATCCCAGCGTGAAATCGGTAAATTTTCTGTTATGGTCACATTTATCGATCTTTTCATGATTTTTTTCATTAATTAAGAAGCCTGATGCGGAGTTCCTAAAATGTATCTTGCCCCTTCTATTTTTAGATGATAATAAACTTGATAATTGTATATATACACACACATTCATAACAAAGTAAATTAAAATTGTTCTTGTTATAAATCATTTCTGAAATTTTAATTATATTCAATACGTTTATAACTAATGTAAGTCACAGGTGCGGTTAACGGTGTTACTTTTAATTAAAATATATAAGCCCACAACCAATTTCCTGTGTATTAAAAAGAATTCTCAATCCATGCGTCGATTATACTCCGATTAAGTATTTAATTATGGTGCTAAGTTCTCAATGTATTTAATTAAAATGAAGATCTCTTATACATCGGTAAAATATTATTTGCATAGTGTAACGGTATAAGAGTTTGCACGGGTTGTCTCCGGATGTGTCTCAGATCATAACAGCAGTTAGAAAGTGAGCCCATTGCTAATTGCGGAAGCTAGAAATGAGCATCACACACGCTAATCGTGGGAATAATAACCGTTTAGACGTTGCTTTTAAGTTGAATGGCTTTTAAGTTGAAAATTTTAATACAACCAACCGTGAACAAGCTTCTGGGATTATTAATGATTATTATTTGTCGTTCTGGGAGAAAGTTTAGTAGCGCATGCTAAATACCTTGTCTGTTCTAAATATGTACTTAATGGTCAGACATAGAGCCGATTAAATGTATTTGTAATTTTAAAGTTACGAATCAGAGTTACAATTTATTAATTTAAATTAATTTGTTACCGTCCGTGGACCTGACTATAATTTTATTGTTACATAAGAAATAAAAACAAAAATGTCACCTTCAGATTCGTCTGTGTATCAGGTTCAACAGTTTCAATGGGAAAACATTTGACACGCGTTCAGAAATTTTAATTATCTAATCGCGAACACGCTTCAAATATGAAATCATTTTTGATGTTCCAATAATATGAGGTCTTGTCATAACTTGTTTTGTAGTGACGATGTGAAATCCAACTTGTTCATGCGTTTATATGTATGTTATTAAAACGAAATGTCCTTGAAAGTGAGATTCACCTTTAAGTTTTAGTATAAATTACAAACAGGCAAAGATTTTAAATGCATTGTGCTTAAATGAGAAATGCTTTTGACTAAAACCATAGTGAGTGTTAGAGGAATTATCTGAAGTTATTAATTATACATAATGTAATAAAAATATAATAGCAACAGTTTTTTCATTTACATATATTCGGTAATACAGGTATTATTAATAAATAATGTCAATAAATGTTTATATCAACTATATTTTTGACGAACATTATTGTTTGTCAAGGTTATAGAATTCTGTTCAACAGATTTGTGTGGGAGAGTATGAGACTTTATACTTCTACTCGCTTCATACGTTAGGATTTATAATTTCAAGTACGGTGTGTTATTTTTCTTTAGGATGCCGTATATTTTCGAATCAAGCATATACATTACTCGGACCACTTATCGGCACTTGCGCCAATCAACTGATTGGTGACGTCCGCGACGCTGTCATTATTCAATTTATTTGTATGTTAACTGACATTGATCTGATCTCTGTATATTGTAGAGGTATGTATAATGTCACTGTATTTAAGATAACCTTAAGTTCTCAAATAAAAATCTAGAGTTTCTTAGCTATTGTTTCTAGGAAAACCAATAAGAGCTTTTCTTCCCAGAAGAGTCGTTTGTATGATTATTATTCTCGAACAATATTTAATATATCAACATTATATCAAGTATATTTATATAAAGTATAATAAAATGTGGACAATTTTTAATCATACATTAGCAACAAACTATTAATAAACTCGTTTAAAGTACTTTTTATTCCCATGACGGTTGATGAAACCCTACTGCTATAATCGAATCTCTTAAGACTGAGATAAGATTAATACTAAAGCAATATTAAACTATAAAATTATTCACATGGCAACCCGTCCATAGAACCGTTTTAATCGCATTATGAATCCTGGTAACATAATATACCTAAAAGCATTGGAAACTGGCTTCACTGAGCGAGATCGTATTAAATTGACGTTAGTCTGACACTCACAACCATGGATTAAGTGAAGTAAATTCACAGTTGTTATTTCGATACTTTTATTAGGCGTGACATGTTTTGAAAGAGTTCGGTTCGGTCATTTAAATATTATCTACATAATCGCTTTATTAGATCCATATTCTTATCCGTTTCGTAAATGATTGGCAGTTCGGGTCAAAAAGTAATAATAACTGATATTTGTCAAAGCTATTTTCATTTGAAACGTTTTAAAGAAACCAATGTAGAAAAATAGCAACTTCTAAAATAATCTAAATATCCATAAGGGTGTTATAAAATATGCTTTGTTTTAGTACATAGTAAATTTTTATACATAAAAATTTTTACCGCATCGGACAATCGGACATCGGACAATGATATTAAAATCTTAAAATATATTTTTTTTATTCCATTTCAGCACAAACGAAAAAGAATAACGAATTATTTAAAATAACCTGATTTCGGTTTTAAAAATGTATGACGATAAATTAATTTTATATCTTGTTTATAAATTGTTTATTTGTTGTTTTACAAATTATCGTATTGTTTTCGGAATTAATTGTTGACATGGTCTATAACCATTAGCGGGATAATAACCATGTATCAAGTATTTTCTGGACAGGAAACTGAATGGTTTCGGATTCATATTAATGGGTGGGTTCGTTCAAGACGACACTAACTCAGATCACCCACAGGGTTACCGTTTTTAGTATTCAATTAAGAGAGAGTAAATGCTATCCGTTATTGAAAGATATTCCTAAGGTCTTTACCGTCTATATTTTTTAATCTGTATTCATATATAATTTCCACTTCAATGGTAAGAATTTTTTCATCGTTTTATATTAACAAGTATTTTGTTTTAAAAAAAAGATCACACAATATGCATTTCAGTATAAATACGAGTATAACCTAAAACACATTACAAAACATTTTACAGCATCACATTAACTTTTAGCAAACAAACTACTGTAATTATTTACAGTAATTGTTATTTAAAACGCGTTTTGTTCAAAAGCGAAACTCAAATTTACAAATTACAGTAGGTATGAATTTATATTTATTATTAAAATTGGTTGAACATTTTTGAATTTCTGTATATCTAGTAATATTTTATATAGAATTTCATTTATTCTTAACACAAATAAGACATAAGATATAGCTACGATCGAATATTCCTCAAAGAAATAATGATATCGTAATAGACAGACGTCGTATGGAGCAGTATAGATAGGGGCTTCACTCAGTTTCAAAACTAATTAATAATACAATAATACTAGTAGCGATATTTAGTCACCAATAGTGATATTAACCTGCGATTATTCCATTTACTAAGAAATTTTACCCTTTTAGCTGTAAATCTTAGGCACCGACTACAATAGGCGAATTGATAACGAGAACTTGTATATATTTAGTTAAGTATTCATCATCATCATCATCATCAGCCTATCGGAAGCCCACTGCTGAGCATAAGCCTCTTCTCGCATGGAGAAGGTTCGAGCATTAATCGCCACGCTTGCTCAAGACGGGTTGGCGATTTCAAACTTATAATTTGAAATTATAAGTCCAGGTTTCCTCACGATGTTTTCCTTCACCGTCCGTCAGTGGCGTCTAAATACTGTTAGAAAGTACATATGACTATGAAAAATCACATTGGTACTTGCCAGGTTTCGAACCCGCGCCCTCACGCATGAGAGGCGGTCCTTTAACCTCCAGGCCAACAGGACATATTATTAAATAAGGTTATAATTTTTTTTTTAAAATGGTGTTCGTTTGTCCAAATTAGTCGATTTTTGTGCAGAGATTTAAAATTTATTTTTCTATACTTTCTAATTAGGAAATAGTATTTGGGTGTAAAATAATTTTGTGCTCTTTGGAACTTAAAAATAATTTTATTTCTTGCTTTTTAGTGTATTTATAATTTATAAAATAGGTACGTAGGGTAGACTAGCTCAAATACTTCTTAATGAAACAGCAGGAAAGAAAATAATTCGTCTCTATAATGTGTGTGCCCGCGACATCTAATAAATCGGAGAACATACATAAAAAGAGATTAAGACGAAGTGAGAACCTCCTTCTTTTCTGAAGTCGGTTGAAAATATTTTAAATCCAGACTAATATGTAATTGGAAAAGTAGAAAAATTTCGCCCTTATTCTAGTTATGTGAGTATTGTTTGCAACAGATCATGTCTGTATCTTGTAAAACAAAGGGTAATTAAATAACTTTAAAGAAATACGTGACATGTACTGGATACTATTTAATGTTATTTCTCGGAATAAAAGTGACAACCAACACAAAGTTGCAGAACTTCACTTAGGTAGCGAATTAAGTTACACGTTTTCTTATAAAACATGTTACTGTCGTGACATTGTCAGAGTTACGGTACCTTTTATTATCTGTTTTATTATAAATCTATTTCTACTATAATGTTCTTTTACACAAAGTTTTTTCCAGTGAAGTCAATAATAATAACAGTAGATATATTATGTGAATCATATTATGAAATTCCAGGTAACAGTTAAAATGGTACTCAATCAAAGCATTATAATATTCAAGGGTTATTCAAATAGAAAACAGTTTATTTCAATTAAGTCCGTTTATAATGACGAAGTATTCGTTTCTTAAGCTAAATAAAATTTAATCACCGTTGAACGCAATGTAAATGTCGTCTAATATGTTATTTATTGGTATAAATTTTATAGAATTTACTTAAGGAAGCGTAGAACGAGGCGCTGTCCGTGTTTGTATCACAGCTAAAATATTAAATGCGCCCTCATTAATCGTGGCGAGAGGCCTATAGCATGGTGTTGTGTATGATCAATATATCACAGCGTATTATCCAAATTAGAAAGCCCTGTCGCATTTGAATTTGTGGTTAGACACGAATAAAGTATATTTAATGTACAAAATATTATAAATATGACAAAGAAGTTTTGTTGACTTTTGTATTTAATAATTTGTTTAACTCGTACATGTCTATTTGTTTTAATTAGTATAATCCCTTTGTTATCTCCCTCTTATGTGTTCGGAGTACATATATAAGTTTATGGAGGATGTGGCATAAAAGTCTTTGTATATCTCTGCAATTAGAACCCTTTATAATAGTAAAGAAAAGGAACCTTTTCGAAATGTTATTGCAGCACTGGAGAGGTCACAGAAGATTGTGCACAGATTATATAACAATACATAATCTAATAAAATTAACATAACAATTTGCCAGAATAGTTTTCACTGCTATTTACCTAACATGATGAAAATACTAATATATGTATTTGTAATAAATACCAGAGGTACCTACATATTTCCTGTAGATAGCTAACTAACGACAGGTCTTCAAAATTCCTGGCAGTCTTTTATATTGCGAGAAGATGACCATTCAGCTCGCGTTAAAAGAGTTGCAGCCGAGAACTATGCATATCAGCAATGACATTTTTATTACATCACTATTTATTATTAATTTATCAGCAAAAATTGTATAACCAATGCTACTACTCCTGGCAAGTATTCGCGTATTTAGTTGGCAAGTTTAACAAATCTTAGAAAGAACTTTATTCTTTCTATAACTTTCAGAAAAACTTTTAGTGATGTTTGGATCTCACTGCTGGTCTGAATTGATGTAACTTCATAAATATTTTTGTCACGAATATTTCCTCAATACGTGCGTTCTCTCGTCTATCAGGTAAATAGTATGCAATATCTAAAATATACGCTAGTTAAATATTTTTTTATACCCTTATAAATTTCTTCCGCAGTTCACTTGTTCATTACAATACTAAAGTTATTTATAATTATGTATTAAGTATTATGTATTATTGTATTATGTATTATATATTAAGTAAATTAGATTTTGTATAAAAATATTTTAATAATATAATCTACTGTTAGTGTATTAACAACATTAAATTGATATTTTAACTGATTATTTGAGCTTGTGTTTTAATTCGAGAAAGTCTTTTTAGCAGCAATATGACATAAACTTAATAATGTTTACCTTCTCGTTCTTGAGGACCATATTTATTAGCTTTAATAACTGTTCTGCTGTATAGAAACATGGTAGTGTTATCAAAATCTTAATACAAATTTAAATAAAACGATATACCGACATTTCAATGAACAAAAATACTTCCTGTAAGCTAGAGTTATTTTAAATTCAAATTAAGAAATATATATTCTTAGAAACAAGGTAAGAATTGACTTTTTAAAAAATAACATTCGATACAATTCCACTGCAAATTTATTAAATTTACACAAAAATAAAAACAATTCTAAATGAATAACTTTCAACTATCTTGATTTAAACTAATCGTTAAATGAAATCCGAATATAATACAATCGAAAGATTTAAACACACTTCGAAAATCTACTAACGACTAAACTATCACACCAACGCGCGTTACGAACGAAAAAGGGCCCTGATGTCCTCTGACAACTGCTTATATGTCGTTTGAGTCTCTCCTACCCTCTCATATTCCTACATTGATTCTCTTCTACCCTCTCATATTCCTACACGGCCTTTCCTGACATGAGCACGTCCCCGGGCTCCTTTGTGTTTAACTTTCTTGACGTCCAAAACGTAGTATTAGCACCAAGGGCAGGAAATTTTTTTCATTCGCACTAGACGTATTCAGTTTTGAATGTCTTGACATTCCAGACGGGCTTGGTTGCGGCTCAGTCCCCTCCACAGGCAGGTCAACCTCCGGAGGCAAGTTGGCGTCATGACACAACTCTTCTCCCTCATTGTCTATGTCTGAAATTGAGAAATATAACGGCAGAAATCTTTTCGATTTTTGATTTAACTCAACAGTAACATCATGGTTAACGTCAATGTAAAGTGAGCTAAACAAACATAGCCCACACAAAGTGGTTGTAAAACATCCCAATAACCAACCACTTGGGGCGGGACTTGTCGGAAGATCGCCCCCTCACACCTCGTCAGAGACCCACAAGGAATTGCTTGAGGCATGACTTGGTGTGTGTGTGAAGGTTATTATAAAAACATGTTCCAAAACATACCATCTGATACAGGCAATGTTGGCCGACCAACATCCCATAAATAAACTCATGATCTTTTACAACCACAGCTCGATACACAACTCACTATCAAAGTCAAGCTTCCGAACATACTAAATTAATTCCTAACCAAGAGACCAGATCCTCAGGATAACGTATCCGATGCACTCCAAGATAAACAATTATCCCAGGCCTATGGTCCCTCCTGGGATAACCGAACCCGATGCACTCCAAGGTAAACGGCTATCCCAGGCTCAACGTACCTCTTAGGATAACCGGCCCGATGCACTCCAAGGCAAATGGTTATCCCAACCTAAGCGTCCCCTCCGGGATAACCGGCCCGATGCACTCCAAGGCAATCGGTTATCCCAGACACAACACCACTTCTAGGACAACCGGGCCCGATGCACTCCAAGGCAAACGGTTGTCCCAGGCACAGCGCCACTTCTGGCATAGCCTGTCCGATGCACTCCAAGACAGCTATCCCAGACCCAGAGATCTAACCTCTAATACAGCGTGTCCGATACACTCCAAGACAAACGCTCACATCGTAACAAGTAACTCATGTCTCCTCGCTTTAACCCCAATACATTTAGAGATTTGTGTCAAAACAAAATTAAAATAAATAACACAATGGGATTAAGTTTCAATAAAATCTCAAAAGGAGTTTTAGTCAAAATTTCAGGCAGAATAAGGCAAATACCTCACCATCAAAGTAAGCAGAACACACATCGGGAGTCCATTCTCCCTTCCACGGGACCATATATTCCGCAGCTGCTCGAGTCGATTTGCCGTATGAGCCAGCTAACATCTGCAGCTCATATCGGCAGTGTGATAGTGTCTTCATAACCCGGTGTAGTCCCCGCATACATGAGTCCAGCTTCCTTGTTGACTGAGCCACCTTGCAAACGGGGTTCTCAAGGTACGTATCGCACTTCTGATCTTAGAAACAAGGTAAGAATTGACTTTTTAAAAAATAACATTCGATACAATTCCACTGCAAATTTATTAAATTTACACAAAAATAAAAACAATTCTAAATGAATAACTTTCAACTATCTTGATTTAAACTAATCGTTAAATGAAATCCGAATATAATACAATCGAAAGATTTAAACACACTTCGAAAATCTACTAACGACTAAACTATCACACCAACGCGCGTTACGAACGAAAAAGGGCCCTGATGTCCTCTGACAACTGCTTATATGTCGTTTGAGTCTCTCCTACCCTCTCATATTCCTACATTGATTCTCTTCTACCCTCTCATATTCCTACAATATATATACCACCCTAATGAATTTTTTTTTTCAAATATAGCTCTGAAGAGCATATCCTATGATTATCTTCTTTTTTACTTTGTGTACATTCATAATTAATTATACATATATGCTAAACAAATTCGAATTATTGGGAAGTACTTAGAAAACCGTTCACTGTTTCTCAAGATTCCCTTATTCCGGCTTATAAGCAACCCATTGTGATTTGGGAGTAACTGGTATGATTTTCTTTTAAGTTAGAAAACAACATATATATTTCAGATCCATGGTAAATAATTGTTGCAGTCTGCTTTCCTTGTTATAATCAATAAGTTGTATAACACATAATCGATATAGTTATTAAGCATGAAAGACGATATTGCATCAATTAAAAGTGTTCATTATAAAATGAGAGATGTTATTACTACGATGTACGTCGTCCTTTCACGCCTGAAACATATGAAAAGTGCAAAGACTTTTGTATAAAAGGTAACAGTATGAGTATAGTAAATGCAAATTATATAACAAAAGGTGTACTCGGGATCTTATAGGTCTATAAGGTGTATCGGGATAGTTTATTTTTTTTTTTTTAGTATATTTATATACATATATATATATATTTGATTTGGACAAGCTTTTAATAATTTTAAATTAATTTTATAATTGCAACAATTAATCGTTTTTTTTTTTCCTTAAAAAAAATATTTTAATATAAAACAATATGTATTATACGACGATGGCTACTATAAAAAAGGAATATAAGGTAACTTTGTAATTATAGGCTTAGCTCACATTTATAACTTTTATCTAAAAATTAAGATAAGTTATTTATGTGGAATATATGTATATTTTAAATATTCATTTCAAAGTTACTAAAATATCATAACAGATTTCATAAAAGTAAATGGATTATTTAAAAAAAGATTAGATTAGATTAGTATTAAAAACTTGAGTAAATTGCACTTGAGAATAAGTCGAGTAAAAGTAGAAAATAATGAGAGTAATAATAATTTGTTCCTAAATTATCTTCGGAGATGAAACTTATAATGACAGAAAAGCATCGGCTTTCTTTATATCGACTAAAATTTTGTTAATTTTCTTAAATTCAAAGGTTTCGACCTACCAACTATAAGATAACAATAAAACAAAATTTCTGTGTGTAATGTTGGCATAACCCACATATAATATTACAGTATTCACAATTACCTAAGTAGAAAGTCAGCTTTTAAAATTTATCAACTTAAATAGATAGGACATAATAACTGCCTAACATGGAATTGAAAATATCAGTAGTGGTCGATATTAAATACGAGTGCATCGGAATCCAGTGTTTTAAATTCCGCCAAGGCTGCTTCGACAGCTGCTTCAGTGAACAAAAACAATAAATCCTCAAAAGTATGTCAAGACATAGTTTCTATGATTTATAGGAAGATCTTTTTTTTTTTCTTGCTTTGATGTAGTGCTCCAGTAAGAAAGTAGGTCTCCGCATTGATAAAACGATAAGTTATTTTATTTCTGGATGATCTAAAGCTTTCTATTGTTTTTAACTAAGACATAATTATCATTGAATTGGTTCGGGTTTGTCAATATTTTACGACATTACCTAAACATGAACACACCTTTTTGTTTTCGTCCAGTTATTTATGTGTTACATGCGATTAGGTTTAAAAAAAGACAGTCGATCGCATATGTTCGGAGGTTTTAAATATTTTTATATTGTAATACACTGTTAAAAGCTCTTGCATAACTGTAAAATCGATAACCATTATGATAATATGCAGCTTAAATTCTATTCCGGGTCATGGATTACATACAGAATGCCAGTATTTCCTGTAGTTTGTGTTCAGAACGTGAGATAAAATTTTGCTTCAGCATCACAGATTTCTATAAACGCAATAAGTTACGTTGAATCTTTTAAAACAAACTAGGACTTTCTTTTAGAGCATTCTTGGAATGCTGTAATCTTTATAGGCGGAAGAATTCAATTTTTTTTTCTACAAATACATTTAATTTCTAATTCATAATGAATAGGAACAATTTTTATGCCGTAACATAATGAAACCACAGGTTACTGAGAGGAGATTTGAGTCTCGTATGAGGAGAAATATGTTAACAGATTTGAAGAATTTTTAAATGTTTTTTTTTTTATTACTAAAATTCAATTCAATATTATAAAAGAAAATATACAGCATCGAATATATAAACTGTTAACATTTAGCGGCATTACAAAATATCGTTACATTTAAATTGGTGAAACGCCTGAAAAATTAAAATCGCAATCATTCAGTTTATAAAAATGTCACGGTATATTTAAGACCACTATAAAAATAAACTTGGCCGGTGAAAAAGAAATTAAATGATCATTCTTACAGTAGATTAATAATAATTGTAAAAGCAACTCTTGTATAATTGATTGTCTAATTATATTTTCATCACTGCTGTTTGTCTTTTTTTATAGAGTCACAATATTTTATTCGAGATGAATAAATGTTCCGTATATTTGGCTTAATCTATTTAAAAACTAATTACGAAGAAATGTGTTAGACTCGTTCTCTTTATTATTTCCCTTAGATTATTTGCGGACTTCAAAATCAGCTACCCAAGACATAGAACTATGTTCAAGAAAATACACTAAAGGTTATAAATTTTGAAAACGTTTAGGAACGATAACTTGACATTAAGTTGGTTCAATGTGATCCATTAACATGAATATGTTTAACATAATAATACAGTACTCTGTACTCTATATATAATATATAGGGAGAGAATATAAGCCGCTCTTTCGCTAAATCAGCAACATTTGCCAACAATTGAGTTTATCATAATAATATTGCTCTATCATCAAAATCATCAACATTTGTATACAAAATTACGTTTACATATAACCCGAGTTAAATTAAATTGAGAAGTGTAATAATATAATTATGTGTTTATATTATTAAAGAAAAGAAATAATTTTAATTATAATAAGGATTAACCCACGCCCTAAATTTGTTGTTGAGATATAGTAACAAAAATTGCAAAATCTTTATTTCATTAAAAAAATAAAAATATTGTTTATTGTATCTGAATATTCTGCTTTATATTGTAGCAGAATAAAATTATAAAAAAAAATTGACCAGTAACAAAGACATCTTATAAACATCGCCATTTTAGGAGTTAAAGGAGGGGCATTTTTTCAAGCCCCCTAATTATGGTCGATGAGATCTTAAAAACAATTCCGCATCATATTTGTTTTCAAAAAGTGTTTTTAATTTTTCCTTATCGAAATAATAAAATGAGATAGGAGCATAATTTACCTCATTGTTTTTATAATTGTCAGTGCTATCGATAGTAAAACAAAGGGTAAGCTTTTACACACGTAAGTTACAAATAAACCGCTCTTGTTGACACTACAGCGTGATTATGTTGGCTTTAGGTGTTTTGTTTCGTTCGATTAACCCATATTGTATTAGCGATACAAACGCTTGACGTCACTTTACGTCCTCGATTTTTCTATCAAGCGACGGGCATTGGGTCACAACGAGTCCCGCCGGTTCGCAATTTTACTGCGCATGCGTTAAAATTGCGCCAATTCCGTCGCTAGCGGCCTCTAGCGACATTTCCAGTCCTCTCACGACACGAAAGAGGGATGTTGCGTCCAACGAGGTTGCATATCACGAGAGATGTCAAAATTTAAAAATGGAATAGTTTGAAAGTGACGCCGCGTCATAGATGTAACAAATTTAAATATCGCGCGGTTTCGAAAGTGTTACAGTGTTATTGTTAGATTTATTATTAATAGTGACGTTTCTAAAGTAGGGTCTAGAAATATAACAAAAACGACTTACAACCATAAGAATATAAGTGAAGGATGAGCTAGGGTAGTTTCAGTGGTCGGCACCTTAGTCGTTATTGTGGTGCCTGCATGACCTTGACACATTTTCCCGCGCTAGCGCTCAAACCTTGTTTTCAATTGCACCGTCTCTTGAATTTAGCTAACAGCCATTATATTAGTGACATTAAAAATAACATAAAACGGAGTGTGAAATGTTTCATAGCATCAAAGTCATTTAATATAATAAAATATGAAATAAGAGTAAATTGAAAGATAAAATGATGACTTTAACTTAATATAAATATAATACAAATTAAATTACACTTAGTTGTATGAAAGAAATTACTATGCAAGATTTTAACAAGTTGTGACCTTCTATTGGTTAGGTCGGTGACAATGAAGACTTTACGAGGTAAGTAGACTACACTTAATATCTTGTTAAGGCGAAGAAGATTATTGTAAGTCTCTTTAGCTATAAGAATTCAATTAAATCTTTTTCTTTATTTAATTTTTTAATATGACATATAAATAAAAATGAAAAAGTTGTATCTGCCCCTTGATTTATATTGAAAATTCGTTATATGCCCTTTAGTACGGATTAAAATTGGTAGTATTTACGTGGGCTGCCGGATTAAAGGTAAATCTACGGATTATGGCTCTGACCCATATTCAGTTCCCTTTATAAAAAATATTAAAATTTTTGGACGAAAATTTAAAACCTTCAAAATTACTGTAAATAATATCTAAAAGAATCAATAGCATCGTATAATTTACTTGGTTTTCTACAAAATTTATTTTTTGATAACGAAAAGAATAACTTAAAAATTATCTACTAAAGTATATTTTTATTTGTTTCATAGTAACTTGATATACTTAGCATGAATGTGGTTTCTCTCTTTTCTAGTAAATTAATCTTCATTTTATAAAGTTACAAGAAATCTAGACCTCGCAAATAAATGAACCAGTTTCTTCGAAACCATTCTGATTTTCACCATTTGGTATAGACAATCAAGCTATTATATTATACTACATACCTTTTTTCATGTTCAAAGTTAATTAAACAAATTTCTCAGTTCGTGGATCTTCCTCCAAATATATTATTCGACAGAAATTATTTTAGTATTTTGGAGATAACATCAAACGACAATATAAATAAATTTAAGACTTGAATTTGAAAAGGTCGCAAAAAGAAAATAAAAACTAATATTTTATATACATGTATGACGTTTTAAGATCTTTATAGAAATGTGTCAATACAATATGGCGGATTCATTAAGCGGATCAGTAATTTCCTTTTGGTTTTGTCACCAGAAATATATATCTTTTTACGTGGTTATTTTAGTAAATATTATGAATTAAAAAGAATATTACATCTCAGACTATAACATCAGATCATTCCTTACTATTTTCGTATTCAAGAAATCAAATCTTTATGTTTTCAGACGTAAATAAGTCGAAAAAGATTTCTCTGTCATCTATAGCCATATTCCCGTGTGAAGAAGTGCTCCTTGGGGATGTCGAAAATAACTAATCTTCTTTGTTTCTTTACGTATATTTTTCTGCAAATAAATTAGATATAAATTTGGATAACTTTTATAATATTTTATAGATATATATAATTTTGTAATACAAAAAATCTAAAGATATCATAAAGTTCATCATATATAATTGTTTTTCAGCTATCAGATTAAATCTAAATATCGCCGATGCCACTTCGTGTCAAATTCTAGGTTGCGTAATTTGTACAACATACGTTAAAAATACTTCTAGCAAGGAATTTAGCTGAATCCATTCAAATAAGCTTGTCGTTTTCCAAAGGCCGAATAAATAAGGCAAAAACACTGTTTAGATTTTATGTGCAATTCCAATTTATAGTCAAGTGTAAAAAGACAATTTAAAGACAATCTGTTTCATCCCAGTCGGTCGGAAAACGAAAGTCGTTGTTTTATCTTACGTTGTTTTGATTGATAAATGGTTGTATTGTAGAAGCCTTTTCATTTGAAATGTATTAAAATTTTGCACGCTACAATATGATTTTCGCAAAGATGTAATATTTCAGTCTAAATAAGGTAATCAAGCAAAGAAATAGGATTTCACTTGGGACAACCTTTTTAATTCTTGGTTTTTATTTTTAGTTTATGCCACAATATTTAGTGGAATGAGACTGTTTTTTTATATTTTATTTTTATAATTTACCTTTAAAAGTTAGCATGCAAAGAGATGCTTTCAAAAATATATTTTTTTATAAAATCGAGTAACAACTTTTGTTTCTAAAGATCTTCGATTGGATTTAATAGAAGTCAGGCATAACATTTTTCTTAGATACTGTTTTTGTAAGAATCGTATAAAGAAGCAAAGTTTAAGAATAGCAAATGTTCAGAATTACTACATTGAAATTATCATACAATGCACCTGTATCTAATCTCTACAGATTACAAAACAATAGCTTTATACTAAAAGATGGTATAATTAAATTACTCTCTCCAACGAACGTCTTTATAGACAGAAAAAGATCTAATGCCCATATTTAAAAGCCATCAATTGTAGGTCCTATATTTAATTAAAATTTAAAGCTAGCAACCAATTTCGCATTTAATTAAATGAAACAAATTATTCTTCACGTGTATGGACTTGAAAAATGTATTTTATCTGCTCCTGTCACAATTTATTCAAAATATATTTGCGTTTTCTTGATTCAATCAAGTTTATCGAAAATTTTGAGTGGCTCCAGAGAAATATTTATATAAAAAACAAAACTCCGTTGGTCTTTGCGTTATTTTTAATCTCAGCAATGTTAGTAAGATTGTAGATATAAATTAAATAGTTTTATACCAACGTACTTGAGTCACGAGTCCGATAGTACCCCGCAATGGGATCATAGGCGGAGTTTGAGTAATAAAACTAAAAAGTTTTAATGGGTACTTGTTGAAACATATCAAGAGGTACTTTTTATTCTAAAGACCAGATGTCATAGACGGGTAATACAGTATGATATTCGGAATTTTTTCTTAAAATTTTCTGAAAACTGTTTTTAACGTATTACACAAGTGAGATATTTGGTAAGAAGAATATGGTTAAATTATATCACTTATGAAAGAAATACAGAGTGAATTTAAACAAACAAATAAAACTAAAGTAATACAATTCCATAACGTTGCATAACTAATAAACGGCCTGTACTAACAGATTAGTGAAATCCGGTGTAGTCTCCGGGGGAAAATTATTTAAATTGCACTTCAAATTGTAGTTCCTAGACTCTGGCACATTTTACTGACGCTATTTATTAGAAACTTATAGGATTTTTCGTGATGTAAAATAATATGTTTAAATTTTTCTTAATACAAAACTCTTTTTAATACCTTGAGTAAGGAAAATATATTTTACGCCTATCAAATGAAAATTTATAGCTCACTCAGCAATTTGTCCGCGTCCACTTTACCGAAGGAAGCCCACTTGTGTTATAGAGATATACATACCCCGTATCCTTCAAAAGTTTAATATTTCTTGGAGTATTTAATAAAGCTTGTTACCCTTATTACTTAGACAAAAATATTTGTTCAGTACTACATTTAAAGTTTGAATCTCAATATAAAAACAACATGTTTCAGGTTATTAACAATTCACAATCTATAAATAAAACTTCAGAATCTATACGATATTGAATATGAACATTTATTAATAAAAACAAAAGATATGAGAGCTGAGCCTTATTTAAAATATAATATATATTTAACGAGAGTTAAATCGGAGGATTTTTGTTAATAATGAAAATTAATTTCTTATCTTTTAAGATATACATTATAAAGTTATTCATTTCTATCATAAGTAAAAGAGTAGAATCTAATCAATTAATAACATGTAATTTTCTTCCTGTCATAGCACTGACGTAACCTTCTTACGTAATCCATATGACTTTCCGTAGTAACTAAATGTTGACGATAAGTCACTAGCAACAATATTATTGAAAATATTTCCATACCGATAAGTATGTTAAAGAAAATATGCTAGTTTTATGTGTATTTGATTTTGTTATAAAATCCAATTAATTTGATTAATCACGTTATATTTCAAAAATCACGAACAACAGAATACTTTTCTACTTATAATGTTATTTAGTCAAAAGTAGAGAAGTAAAAATTTAAGTAAATAATTTTACTCCAAAAACGGCTGAAGTTTTAAAAAAATATAAAAAAGAACCAGACATCTCTATTTTCTGTTGTTATGAGCCAACAAGAGTTGAATCGATATTTCTTTGAATGTTTCAGGGAGATAAGGGCATCAACTAACAGCGTCTGGGTTTCTAACCTCTTCCAGGTTAAAAAACCCTCACCACTTTTGACCCCTGTCTAAAGAGTTTAAGTTTGCGTTTTCGTAGACAAATACATTCACGATACTTGAGTTCATATATTTCATAAAATTCATGAAATTAATTTATTCTGTGACTAGTCCAATGATATTCTTTGTTTACCAATAAGATTAATATGAACGATGTATATAAACAAAAATTATTAACCAAAATAAAACATAACAAACATGGAATAAGTAAAATTATTTATAAATAAAGTCACATATAATACATTTCAGAAACATAAAGTACCTTTTGTTAACCTTCGTCATTGCGACAAGACTAAGGGCAAACAAAACATCTGAGACAATTTGTTAATATATAAGAACACGAGATATTGTTCGGGTGTAATCTACCCTGAAACTTTCATAAATGATATGAGCCATGACGTAAATTATAAAGCAGAACGTTTCATATTCATGAAGTAACGCCGCGGCGGAGGAGTTTAATGCTTTTAAGTGAAATGTGATGAGAGCCATTGTGTTTTGGCACGATCAACTATGAATGTGTTAAATAATTAAAACATGTGAATTCAATTCATTGGCGGTGATTTGACAGGTTCATGTAAAATATTCGCATTTGCCAGATACATGATAACATATTGTAGACTACGCGAAAAAAGTCATTAATGTTACAATAAACTGCTGAAGATTAATTACAAATTTTATTTTCCTCATTTGTTGTGTAATTTATTAACAATATTAACGAATAACTAAATAATGATTAATTTCACATACAAATACATGTATGTGGATAATATTATAACGAATGTTTGTCTCAAATAAGTATGATAAATGTGGAATGGAGATTTTATGAAAAGAGCTCAATTATAATTACGGAATATCGAAGAGAGGGGTAGTTTAATTATGAGGAAATTCCCGGAAATATGGTTGTTATTTACACAAACGAAACGGATGAGTTATATTAATGGTCTCGCAAGACACTAGTTTTAAAGATAATTTTGTACATTACTATATTCGTAGAATAGTTTTAGATCGAATTGTATAGAATCTTGTTTTTATTTCACTACATTATAGTCAAGCTTATATTTGGTAACATAAAAAATTTTCTGCTGACGTTTTAATTTGTTTTTAATATATCAATTTGAAATAGGATATACAATAATATCTTATTACGGAAATCTTATTATTTCTAGACATATAACTTATATCAAAAAACATATAAATCGTGATTGATCTAAAAGTGCAAGCAAACAATGTTTCTAGAGATTTCCGTTTATTCAGAGAACTATTATTTCGGAAATATTATCTCAGCTTTCCGCAGCATACGGCCGTAAAGATGGGACAGTGCCATAAAAGTGTTTTATAACAGGATTATTATCAGCACATGCTACGGGTCGGCTAACGATGCTATTCTGACTTCTATTAAATTCAACTCATTTATTTTTAAGTCCTACTTAAAATTTATTACAATAAAAACATTGAATTCGTATATAGAAAACGAAATTGGTTACTACAGTTATGGAAACTACGAATTCCTCGTGTAATTAAATTTTTATTTAAGTTGGTTCTAGTTATAACAATAATAATTACACTTATTTTCATTAAAATAATATAGTTTCTTCTTCACAATCGTTTTATAAATCCGAAAAAATGTAAGTTCCATTGTTAGGCTTAGCTCATAAAGTACTAGGGTATGTTATAATCCTGTCCTTAACATTTACAAAACTATTTAGCACATAAAGATTAGTAAAATCAGGACTTACTTAAGAGCATAAGCTTGGAATAGACTTTGAAATAAGACCGGAATAAAGAGATAAGGGCCAAGAGCTCTTCAAAGTTTATATACAAGTCCTTGATTTTGAATGTAAGTGTAGTTGTAAAACTATATACACAATTGAGTTATTTATAATCTATTATATTTTATATTTTCCACCAAAAAAGTAAGAACCAAAAAATTCTAATAAATGTTTGCCTACAAATTGGTTATGATATCACCAAAATAAAAAAAAGAAAATTTTGTCAATGTGTTGACAATAAATAGATACTATTTATATAGTATTTAAACGAATTAGCCACTCAAAAATATTAAAAAAAAAATTCAAGTGATATTTTAAGACCTACTGTTACAAAGAGAAAGAGATAATTTTGTAATCGGTTTTGAAACAAAAGTTTTGAAACATTTAGATATAGTCTTTGTGTTGCGCCCTTCAAAATATCAGGACTTGTAAAAGGTTGACGACAACTCGAGAAATAGAAAGAAATATAAAATTGAGATAAATATTACAAAGATTAATTTTAAAAATAAAATATACGATTTTTGTTGCCGTAAGGTAATAATAATAATAATAAATAAATAAGGAATAAGAAAAACTGAAGATCAATGTTCTGTAAACTGTTAATAGTCTACTAGTAACTGGAAAATGCACGTTTTATTTCTATTATTTCTTGTGATTTTCATGGAAACAAACATTTTATACTGTTCTTATATTATCCATAACTATAAAATTTATGATATGGAATCAAAGTCACATATGCGTGACATATCTCTGAAATGCTCAGGTTCTTGTTTTTTTCCTACTTTAATAGAATTCTGCTTTTTCTACTTGAATCCCTTTTGTCTAACAACCACAACCCTTTACTTTTAAAGGTGCATGTGTCCATAGGCCATTACCACAATTGGAAAATAAGTAGAAAATTAAAAAAGATTCTTAAAGGTACTAACTCAATGCGAAAAATAATACAATTTCTTTCTTCATACTTCGTAGCGATGACCAACCATTCTATGAAGTAATGTTAATCACAAGGCTATTTAAATGACTTCTAGTTATTAGGTATTTCCATTATAAATTGGCGTATTGTTGAACTGGTCAGTTTCAGCTCAAATAATCAAATAATAGATACTCTAAAATGTAAACAAAAATTAATTTTGTCATGTTAATTTAGAAAACAAATAAGGCAATGCATTTGTTTACACTACTATCCATTTACTAAGTGGAAAACTTATCACGTTATTCGCAAACACGAGTTCACTGTGAAACTGTTTTATAGTGGGCGTGGAATCCAATATAAAGGAAAACACGCTACGTTTTTAGTTAAAAAAATATTTTTGTAATTTTGACCTAAAAACAAACCGTGAGGATGACCGGAAACCAAAGTTGGGAATTAATAATTAAGGGTCAACGTGGCAATAAATCCATCACAAAACACGTTAGCGTTAACAAAATATTTTTGTACATTTAATAATTAGATTTAATTCAATCGAAAATTACTGTAAAAGTGAAGAAGTTCAAGAAATTGAAACTAAATATAAATTGAAATAAAACTAATATTTTTCGGATTTACTACGCGAATTTTATTATTTTAAAAACAACATAATCCCGACGTCTCGGTCATTTTTCAGCATGTAGAATACTCGCGAAAATCTTAGACATCATTAACCATAAATTACTTTAACCACACCGAGGAATACCCATTAGGTAAGCGTTCTGTGAAATATAACAAAAAGGTTAAATAAAGTATTGATGACAAATAAATGTTACATAGTAAATAAGGATAATAGCTAGGTTGATTTCAGAAACACTGGATAATATCTGTTCCAAGGTTAAGTTGAATAAGACAAAAGATACTGTAGAATATTTGGTTACCTAGAAGTTAGTTGTATAACACAGCCGTCGAAGATCTAGCCACACAGTTATGATATATCTATATTAGAGCTAATTGCAAACCGTGATGGATGGCTATGACCTCATGACAATGTCAGATCTCAAATCTTACGGCCGACGATCACAATGTAAGAGACACTCCAATGATATATCTTTGATAAACATTTTCTTGCTTGAATCTTGCTTCCACTGTTTCTTAATACGAACTATTAAGAAATCATAATTTTAAGGCACTGTTAAAATTTCTATAGAAGTTAGATTCGCTATAGTAAGAAAAAAGATTAAGATAAATAAAAGCAGTCTAAACCGTGTTTGAATCCTATTGGATCTGCTTTTGATTATTTTTTGTGACGAAACTTTAAAGCGTACAAACTAATATTACAAACCTCGTTTGATGAAATTAATCATTTGGAAGATTTAATTATGTTATGCTAATTTTGATTAGTTTTCGAAAAAAAAACATAATTCTTTTTAATGTAATACTAGAAGGAAAAATTAAAAATATATATATTCGAAAATTAAAGTGGTTAGGTACATTCATATCAAATTCAATCTTTCAACCAATCGAATGCTTCGGTAAACATGCCTAGTTGGATGCTACTCTTCATTTCATGTTTTTAGATTGACAGCTACCATCGTAAATTGATCATTTTCTAGCAGAACATTTCACTATGTAGGTATAGTGTTTATATTTTTATTGTCTTTTCATGTAGATAAACATATTCTAATGTTTAAATGGTGTAAAAGTATTATTAAATAAATATTAGAACGGCAACTATATAGGGTGGCAACCGGAGGTTCCAGGAAAACTACGAAACTTACGTATATGTATATTGTAATAAAAATTACATATTAAAACTTATAACCTATACCTAAGACTACATGTTGGCCCCGATGCTAGGATAGCAATCTCATTCCATAGCTTGTGTGGTATCAGGAATCTTCTGGTTCACACCTAAATGTTTTTCTATCAATTTATTAAATTTGTAAAACCCTGAGGTGTTATATTTAATGAATATTTTATTAAAATGATAAGTATATTGGAATTGGACTGCCTTTGAACAATTCTTAAAATACACGAAAGTCGCAAATATTTTAAATCTAAGAGTGTTATATTTATAGTACATTTGTTTGGGGCTAATAATGATAATATTTTCTGTTTTAATTGCTGTTTTAAATCCCGAGCTTTGTAGTCTGTTGTTTTGTTTGGAAAGTTTAGAATGTTTGTTATTCAGTAACCGCATGGTATTTGGAGGTCTGATTATTCAAATTTCGTTCTGTTTTGGTTGACCGGAGCGTTTAATATGGACACCGCAATGTTAACCAACTTCTGTGGTATAACTGCTGCCTACCTACATATATTACCTATGAATCCTATACCTATATTATAGATAATAAATACTTGTTAAAATATAAAATATAGTTTGAAAGGAAAATAAAGCAAGAGATAAGATGTACATAATGTTATTTAACATGAGGATATATTCTGGATTATTTTAAATAATATAAATTAAAATAAACGGATTCCTATATAAGAGGCCATGTATAGACATTTTGATGATACGATTGTATGTTATTTCAAGAACTATAATGTCTTATATCAATAGAAAATATGGAACGTATACAAAAGTTTTGATTTCCCGAAACGATAATCTGATTTCTAATTTTTATAAATAAAAAAGAGAACAGGTTTATAGTTCGTGATATTTTTGTCTAATAATATTTTTAATAAATGGGCCTTACAACAAAACGCTAACTAATCCAACAATATTCAGTATGTACAATAATGAAATATAAATTTAAAATTAATAGCAATTGATCGTTCCAGTCACAAAAGTTCAAACTCTTCACACAAGTAGTAGCGATACATAATATTATTATATTTTCATAGCAGTGGGTATACTTTTCTCATTTTAAATATAAACACTGTTCAATAAATATGTCAAAGCTGTTATATTAAAACTAAAATTATATGAATATACATTAAATTACAGGAGCGATAAAATTTAAAAATAAATGGGTCAAACTGAAAACCCCACCTAGTTATAATAAACTAATACCCAATGTTATATTGGATCCAATAGAAACGAGGTCAACCTGCCAGCACTCGATTGTGTAAGAATATTGGTTCGCAATCTTTAACTAACTATCTAGTATTGATCCCAATTACCCTCTCCATATGTACAATCTTTTAAATGCTACACAAAATAGATAATTTTTTTATAGAAAACATACAGATTCCTTCAAAATTATATTTTGATGTTATGTAAAATGTCACGCGCAACAAATATATTACAAAAGGTGTTATGGTCGACATGCAAGTCCGCGTTGAAATGCACTATCTGAGTTGACGCGGTTTCAATGAGTCGTTAAAATTTTATCGGTTTTATAACATTTAAAAGTATATAAAATGTCGATAAATTATGTCCTACTGTATATTTTTTATATTCTGTTAGGAATGCAAGTCAATTAATCCTTAGTTGAAGATGTCTACAAAAACGGATACAGATTAATAAAAAACTTTTTTTAGAAGAATAATGAATAGAAATCGTGAGTGCTCTGTTGTGAAATTTTTTTGTTATTGTCATTGTTACATCGAATATCTTTATTCTAAGCTATTGAATTTTATAAACTCTACGAAAATTCTCAGTTGCATTGTTCATTCTACAATAAAATTGAAACGGCATGTAAAATAAAGGTTAGGATTTAAAAAAAAAAAGCTTTGAAATACATTTCTGTAAATAATTTAAGAATTTTTTAAGTTATTAAAATAAAATGACGACTACTAAAACAACATCTAAACTGCAATACTTGTTAACTTCGGATTTCTGTATACGACAAAATGGATGTGCTCTTTACGTCGGATGTTAATCATTTTGTAAATTAATGGCCACTCCATATTAAACCAAAGTATTCTTAAACAGGAATCGTTTAACTTTTGAATCTGAATTGAATAATGATGTAATATGGATGAACACAAAGCAGTTGAACCTGGCCTTTAATAATATATATTTTTTTCATATATTTAACGATGGAAGTAGCCACCTATCAAATAATACGAGTATATTGATTTATAGTTTCTAAAGTTCAATTTAATTTATTGAAAATTAATTGTTTTAATAAAAGTCGATATTGTTGAATTGCATTGATTAACTTTCAATCACTCTACGTGTAAAGACAAATAAATATCTAAGCAGAAGTTTGAGTTCTTTAAATTATTTTTTTTGGATAGCTATAAATAATATATTTTATACGTTTCTTCGTAAATTAATATAGTCGACACTGTACCACCCGAAATCATTAAATTTGCAAAATATTTTTTTGACTTTTCCGTATGTATACCAGATATTAAAGTCTGTTCTCTCAGTAATAACTTAAATAACTATAAGTATATAGTAAATAACACAAATAAAGTTTAAATTTAGATGTTGTGACTAGCATGGAAGCACATACTATATATATATCACATATACATTTATAACATCCTTCAAAGAGTTCTTCATCATCTTTAATTTTATCTGTGTTACATTTTTTATCATTATTTATATATACTATAAGTGAAAAGTACGAATAGTATCCATGTTCACTTGATTAGTTCACTTCAGTTTTTCTTGATATAATTTTTAGAAGCAAATATATGAAGTAAAATTTTTATTCATATAATAAATTTTCTGGGAATTTATCGCTGCGTAATTCCTTTGATGATCGTTTTTTCTGTTCGTTTATAACAACTCAAGTGGAGTTGAATTATTAAAACTTTGGTTTCACGTATCGTTTTCATCAAAGCGTTTATTTTGTAAGAAGATATAGTCACAATTTATTCCAGTGTAACATATAAAATTACTCAATTTATATATGTTATGTGTAGAAAATTGTCATAAAGGACCCATTGTACACTTTATATGGAACACGATGATATTCCTTATCAAAAGCTCTTGTTTACTAAATGTATTTAATTATAATTTTAGTTTCAATACATCAAAGTAAGATTGATTACGGTTAGGAAGTTCGTATCACTTTATTTTCAAGACTGAAGGGAATAAAAAGTTCCTTTCTTGATGAGCACAGCTAAGATAAACGACAACTTTTATGTTGAAAACACAGTGTTATATATTTTGTTGTTTCTGTTTGCTTTGGTGTGCTGTTTTGTTTAACACTTTTGAAAATTTTCTAAAAAGATAGTTTTTATTCATTTATCTATGGTGTGTGGGAGTTATATATGTGATAATACGGATATACATATATGTTGAATCTAGTTGTTTATATTTTTTGGATCATACATAAATAGTCACAATTCATAATTTTAAAGTGATTTATATATTTTAAATTTTTGTTCTTATCTGCATTGAATAACGGATTGATTTCGACTTTATCTGTTTTAGTTTAAAAACGGTACAATGCACTTTCTGTTTCTTGGAAAAAAATCCACAATGGGTGATCTGTCATTTGGTTTATAGTAAAATCTAGTCTATTTTTTCACAGTTGTGCTTGAGTAAATGGTACTTCTTTTCCTCATATTTTTATATATTGGATTTCAACTCTTGTTTTGATAGTTATAATTTTCTGAATAAGCTTTCAGAATTTTTATATATTCCTACTTACACACTACTTACTTATTCCAATACTTGTAGTGGAAAAATTGGGATATTGCGCAATTTTTGCTATTTGGAGTTGTGTTTATGTTACATTTGTGTGGATGTTTCCTTTCATTCGCATATTTTTATGTTTTCAAGCAATCCAAAAATAATGCTAAATGTAATGTCAAGAAGCGTATCTAATAGATGAAACCGTAAAGTTTTGCAGGTATGAATTGATTTTTTCTCAATTTTTTATTAAAAATCAAAAAAAGTCGGACATAATGCTAAAAACTTTATATACCAGTTAACTTCAAGTAAATAACAGTTGTACAAAACAATAAGCTTGTATAAGAGAAGACAATTATATAAATTAACTTAATCGAACTATTAACGAATGAAAATATGATTATCATATATACTATTTTGCTTAGCATACATTCATACCTACTTAATCTAATATCTAAAATAGAGAAAATAAATAATAAAATAAAGTATCCTTAAGAAGTTATGAATCGTTCCATAAAATACTCTGTGAAGTCTTTTAAAGTATCTAAAAGTGCTAAATCATGCATCACCTACATTGTGACTCCCATTGCTAATGTAATTACAATAACAGGCATGCATTTTTAATTTTTATATATGCATATATATATATAGATTGCAATTAAAAATCAAAAAATTGTCATAAAAGCAAATTTTAATACAAATTATAAACATTATATAAATATTTGACACACATACCTCCATGCGTTCATGAGCAAATGTACCGACGAGGCATTTGTACATTCGCGTGAACTTAGAAGTACATGTCATTCCTTACCACGGGTTATAAAATTCGAAGTATAAAATAATGAATGTCTTTTTGTAACGAAGAACAAATATTAGCAAATTTTTTCTTGAATTTCTTAGTTATAATTTAATTATAACATTGCTTTCAATTAATGTATCAACGTACGAACTCAACGGTAATGTTATAGCGTTGTATAAACATAATACAAATTGAAGCCAAACGTCTCAAAATAAACTATCAATTTACCTCGCCTTCAAATCAACTCTTAAGCAAATTGATTGTTTGCTCTCATTACTTCTCTCCGTTTTATTAAATAGTCGTTATATAAAAAAAATATTAATCTGCTCTTTGAGAGTGATATCAAAAAGTAATGATTAAATAAAAATAATTTTTAATTATGAACCTGTTCATAAATTATTAAATTTAGTGCGGCTGTTATGCTTTAATTAGTTAGAACTTCAAGTGAAGTCTTGTAACCTAATTTGTGGACAATTTGCTACTGTGACATGTCCAGGGGATTACAGCGATAACTAATTAGGCTTTAACCTTAATATTGTTTTACGTTAAGGGAGATATCTTCTGTGGATAATATTAACGTTAAGATAATAATGTAGTTAACGATTACATATAAAAATAATATTGTTTTCACAGTTGTTATTTTATTTCAAAATAAATTTTAAGGCATCTTAGAAAAAGAAACGTATAATGGAGAGCTTGACGTTATTTCTGCTTAATTCACTTTTTTTCGTTGCAGCAAAATAGCAATCTAACTTGGAGTGCTTTTAACTTAACAATAAAACTTGTGATTGCTTTGCGAGTGAAATTTTTAGATCAGTTATATCGGTGGATTTTTCTGGATAATTGAAAACTTTATTACACAATGTAATTGAAATTGTTTTTGTTTTGTTCCAGATATTAACATCAGCATTATGTTTATCGCTGTAATACTTACTCTGATCAGATCCACCGACTGTGATATTGTTGACGGCAGAAACGTTTACCAAAAAGATGGTACATTTTTACAAGAGCCGGAATCACTGCCAGTGCTACATTTAAATGATACCAAATGCAGAATATCAGAGTATCAGTGTTTTAATAAACGTTGTATCCCGATAAACAGATTTTGTGATGGAGGCAACGACTGCGGTGACGCCTCGGATGAACCCCGTCACTGCACACGTAAGTATTCTTCTATTTCAATAAACTTGGTATTTAATTCGTGTTTTATCGGTTATATTTTGAGATTAGCAGCATAATTAATGGTATTTTGCAACAACCGTCTTTAGAATATGATTAAAATGATGTGAAAATAAAAAAAATATAACAATTTCTTTCTATATATTGCTTGGAAATTTATTGTGAGTTAAGCATAGTGGTTTTAAACTTATAAAATCTTTTACCTCAAATTTCGTATAAATTGAATCGCAGAGGATCGTAACATTTAATGTAAGTTATTTAACATGCAATGTAACAGTTGAACGGAAACAGCAGACTCGGCGGAGTTTATACAGTTTTATTTGGATGGATGGACAGGCAATATTCAGAGCACTATAAATGATGAAACGATTCGAATCTGTTTTAACAATTGTTTTAATATTAAAATTAGTAATATATTATTATTTTATATTTTCCTATAGATACTATTCATCCAATGTCACAGACAAAAATACAGAAAATATATTAGTTCCCCTGTGTTACAATACTAGGAATAAGTGTAATTCGTTAGTATTATTTTGAATAAAATCTAGGATCACAATCAAAACAATTAAGGAGATTTTTATTGAAACAATTTTTTTTAGTCTTTTAGAGAATTAATTGCCTCTGAAATCTTTGTACTACAGTGAATGATAAAAGAGCGGTAAAAAGCGGCTTATATTTTTAAGCTTACATGAATATGGTGTCTACTATGCTGCAAATAAATGTGATTAATGCCCAGAAGTCCGTTACACTAAAATTTTAATGACAATTAATACAAAAACATGATTTGAACAATCAACTGTAAAAGAAAAATGGAAAAAAATTCCAAGGAGAATTGTAGTATGCTGTGTCGAAATTGATACAAGTTTCAATATGAATTTGTTCTGCAACAAAATAGATCACATTATAGCTATATTTCTTTGATAATTTGAACAAAATTTAAAAGAGATAAAGAATCTGATGATAAAGAAATGTGCGGGTAAATTCTGTACTCAGAAACACTTTAGGGCTATATTTATTTACACCAAAAATTTCAGATATTCTTCCCTCACTCCATCAGCTCTCTTGATAAAAAGCGAGTATAATTAAAAAAATATTATGCCTCAGATTCTTTGTACCAGTTTGCAATTTCATATATATAAAACTTCAAGCCTCCATCTTTTATATAATAAATATTTGAAAATGATGTATTTGTATTTACTAACTACTGGTTTACTGAACTACATGTTAACTCAAGTTGTGATTTGAACTATGTCTGAACTGCAGAAGGATATCTGATACAAGCTTTGCCTTAAGTTTGGAATGTAAACAAACTATGTATGTAAGGAATATAAAAATAACATATCGGTCCGTAGTCAACCCGAGCAGGATATTAAGAAGAATTATATAGACTTAGACGACAACAATAACATAATCATTGAAACTAATGAAAGTCGTAGCTTTTGTCGACTTAAAACTCATTGCTTTTTGTCAATTTTGTGAGATTTAAAATTCAAGTTCGAAAATCGATCTATACTATAAATGTAAATGGTTAGCCAAGTTACTGATAAAAAAAGAAATCTAACTAATAGCGCAAACTCAGACATGTGATAACGAAGACTAAATTTATAATATAGTATAATCTTGACTAGTTTTTTTTGTAGGAAAATAAACACAAAGTCACGAAAAATCCACAATCACAGAAAATTGAACAATAATAAAATAAAACATTTTTATACTTACATAATACGTCTAAGAGATATTTGTTAATTCAACAAGGCACAAGTAATTCGAAACGTTAGATGCTAAGGTCCAAGAGCCCTTAAGTACTCGTTACCTTTGTCGGAAATTGAGTTAATTATTTAGATTATTTCTGAAATACTTCTAGCATCTTCTGTTTCTGCATAATTTATAAGTTAAAATTGCAACCTCTTCTTGGCCTCCGATTTATTACCTATAGTCTTATAACCTTTTTGATTTTAAATTTACTTGCAATCGACCTGCGCAGGGACTTGGAAAACGTAACTAGTTCTTTTCAATACCTGACTTGACCTACATATGTAACAAACTTTCACCGATAACTAAAATTGAGAAAATTTTCTCGCTTTGAAATCTCTTTGGCACCGTTAATTATATATCAACCATAAATATTTGGAGCTTTGTATGTTTTAAATACCTTGTTTTAAAAATGTGCTTTTGAATTGCATACATTTTTAATTAAATTTTTAATACACCTTAACCCACTTTCGTCTTGAATATAATTTTTACCCAAAAAAAGTTACCTGGAAGTTATCGCTCATAAGCGATAAGGTTGCCTTTTCTACTTCTCTATCTTCTTCTGTGACATTCTGTATTTTTTTATATGAGCGACGTACAATAAATATAGTCTATTCTTTTCTATTTTCTCTTTATATATCATTAATTGTATAAATTAAATAAATTATATTTTTATAACAAATGCTATGAATTATCCAAAGGCTCTAATTACGTATGTATATGATGTCGTGAAAGAGTATCTCTATAAAGATATGCAATTTGTACAAATATAATAGTATTTTAAATTTGAATATCCTCATAAATGTATGAATTGTTCATTTTATTTTATCATAAGACACGAGAGGTTATTAATATTAATTATTTGTATACATCTATTTTAGAAGGACAATTTTTATTAGAATAAAGATTAAAAAAATAATTTGAATACTTTAAAGTATAAATGAATATTTACTAGCACAGTATAAAATTTAATTCCTCTTGTAATTACAAATACAGATGTGTAATCTACAACCCTCATTTAAAGCGAAAGTCTCTTTCACTACGTAAGCATACATTCAAAATGTGAAAAGGGTTTTGCTACATGCCAAAAGAGCTGAAATAAGAAGATGCATTGGATTAAATAAATTAGCCTTTTTACTTACTTCTTTATAAATTACAGAACACGTCCGTTACTGCTGCTTATATATACAGATCCTGAAATGAACCCAAGAAATAGTGCTTTTTACATCTGTCCATCTTTGAAATTTTTACTTTTTTCTTTTGAATGATGATATTTTATTCAATATTTTATACAGGAACTAAACAGTCATAAGACAGATAGGAATTACCCTTTTTTTGGACATGAGTTTTAACATGTCTCTTGAATAAATTAGTGAAATAATGTCATCTAATACGACAAATTAGTTCTAAGAAAAACTACGCATTAAAACTCTGAGGTTGTCCTATCTGTGGTCAACTTACAGCTCAACTGCAGCTCGTACATGACCTGGATCAACCGGGAAAGTACCACCCTCCCACAGACGGTCAGCGTGAAATAGTCTTAAATGGCTGCGTTTCGTCCGATGGATGAGAGAGCTGGTTGCCTTTTCCTTTTTACCACCCTTTCCTCCTCTGGAATGTTGATGTGTGCATTGACCTTAAATCCTACATCAGCCTTAGTCTGTTTTGAGGTGTTGTCCGTGGCATGGGGTCCAGGGCGACCCTGCACCTGCTGGTTGTATCGGGGGCCCTTCCGTAACCGATGCCAGTCAAAATAAAGTTAGTTTAATTGTTATTAATGTAATTGTAGAAGATTACATTTGTGCGTGTATAATAGCGATAGCCTGAATGTTTTTGAATTAAATTATTGAAACTTTTCTCAGATACTTGAAACTTTTAATAAATATCTAAAAAAAGTTACGTTTTAATTTAATATAAATTTATTTTATTTTTAATATACAGCGATTTTTCTGAGCACTAAGTGTGTATATTTTCAAGAAAATAAAATTGAATATTGAAGTATTTGAGTTCTTTTCCTTTCATTTATTTTTATATTAAAAATCTTCGAATCTCTTTTCAATCTGTGGAATATAATAATCAATTTTCAGGGTGCGCAGACACGAAACTGAAAAAATTCGATTCTCCTTCCATTTACTAAGTATATACTGTCCCACTTCCATCTCATTCCGAGTAACCATTAACCACTATTTGTTACATTTAAAAAATTATTTTAAGTTTCTCTTAAGTTATGTTAAAGGTTATTGAAGCATTATGGAGATGAATATAATTTTTTAATCAAAAAAGTATTGACTAGTTAAATTTTGGGATAAGTTTACAAGTTCTTTGTTACGTTAGTGAATGCTTCGACAGAGTTTTCCAAGATTTCTTTTATATTTATAAATTTTTTTTGTTCTTTTACCAAAGGATCATCAACATATCCCCAACGTACTTAGGGTAATTCCGTTTTCTTCGTGAGAACGAACTTGGTGTTTAAAGTACCCAGATGCATTTTATATCTAATCTATTGAATATACATATTATGTATATCACTACACTATAATTTGTATTAGTTATATTATAAACAGCGGATATAATGTGAGATACCTACACAAACATGTTTCACATTTTATGAGTTAGCCAATATGAAAACGGGGGATTATTCTCTTAAATTTGTCTATAACTATCGTAAAAAATATTCAACAAATTGTAACTATGCAGCTTCTTTAAAAGCATCCTGAAAATTACTAAACGTGTTCCTCTTTTTATTTCTTTGAGATACCCAAAAAGGTATTTATTGACAATGAAAGAAATGTAATGAAAGGGATATAAAAAATCTATATAAAATATCACGTCCATAGAATATAATTTTTAAGCTTTTTGGTTACTCCCGCAACTGAGTCTGAAATAGTTATATATTTTGGACAAGTCTTTTATAACGTTCAATCATCGTTAACGTCTATTTTCTGTTCACATGTCACGTAAAACTATTCGATGGTTTGAAGGATTCACTAATAATATTGGGAATTTAATTTAGTCAATGTTATTCTTTTACTCTAAATGACGAGAAACAAATTACATCAGTTTCTTAAATAGTTTTTCCAACTTCCAAACTATCTCAATTCTTTTTTTTATAATAATGAAAAGATGTCGTCATTTAAAAAAAAAAATCATTACATTTGGATTACATAAGAATAATAAAAATTGAGTAAGATTAATAAAAACTTGAAATCCTATAAGACCTCGTTTAATTGTAATCGCAATTAAAACAATACAGAGTATCCTTTGGCGCATCCAGTGCAGAGCATTCAACCAGCCATGAGTTTTCAATGACTCTCATTCATTGTTTCTTGCAATAAATGCTATTATAGAACAATCGTATTAATTCTATTATAGGTATGTGTTTTTAATAAATCCTTGGAAACGTTGTTATTCGTTCGTTTTAAAGTTATTGTTTCTTTTTAATTATGATATTTTTTTTGTATATATTATTTTTTCTCAATGTTTAATTGTGTAAGCAATGCTTCAAGTCTTTTTAAATTAAGAGGCTTTATTGTTCATGATGCTAATAATATTGAAGCAAGGCAAGCTGTACTTAATCAATATTATCTGCTTCAATGTGGATTCTGATGCGCTGGATAAAGTTTGTGGATTAAAGTTGGTTCTACTTCAGAGCTGTAAGAAATATATACTTATTAAACTCTATTTATAATAAAAACCTCGAGTAATATCTGTGGCTTCGTAACTATATACCATGGAGTAGAAGTCAGTAATAATTTATATTCTATAATATTTATATTCAAATATTAATAAAATATATCAATATACTCACATATGAATTTAGTGTTCTCTAAGGGAGTAATCTAAAGTCGATTTTTTTAAAGAATAACAGATTTTTTTTATCAATGTATGTAACATTGCTGTATTTTACGCACTTTTACCATATTATATTTCATTATTCCCTTATTAAAAAACCCCTTTGGACTGGTATTAATAAAATCTTTTAAGCAGCTTTGGACTGCTGCATTTGAGTGTAATTTTTTTCCTTACAAAAGGTTCCTATTAGAGCAAGGTCTGGGGAGAAAGGTGAACATCTTAAACATTCAAATTAAAAATATTCTGATTTGGTTACTGTCTGTTGTGCTGTGTGTGGTCTAGCGTTGTTCTGAAGCATCAGTGATCTAAAGTTGTTCAGGCTCGGTTGATAATTTTTTTTTTTAATTTTAGTAGTAATATGAATAAATAGGAGCACACTATATACAAATAGTGAATCAAATTATGTCCTTTTTAATGAAATATTCACAGTAAGTCTTACACTCTAGCTTATATACATTTTTAACAGCTAAGCGTAATAAAGCGTCTCGGGAATACGCTAATGTCTGGAGAGTGGTAACTAATAAAATGAAGAGATGCTTCGTTAATTTAGCCCCGCCTTCGCTAAATTATTAAAAGTAGTCCAAGCTTATATTGAATCTATTATGAGAAAATGCTCAGTCTCCTTAATGCCTCATTACTATAAGGACCGTAGTATGACTTTTTTGATTTAAAAATATAATTGCAATATTGGGTATGCAAGATTAAAGGATAAAATTGTTTACTTTTAGGGCTGTTAACTTGCTATATACGAATATAAAAATAAAAGAAAGAATCTATCTAGTCTATTAATAATTGACAATTCCCTTATTAAATAACAAATTATCGTCCTATCTCGAGTTTCAATCAAACCAAAAACAAGAAGATTAAATTTAGGATATTTTTAAGGATAAAATACAATATAACGTTTTATTGCGGGACAACAACTTTTGACAGTCAATATTGATTTGTATAAAAATATGTTTACCTGAATCAATATATTCTATCATAGTGGACTTTCATCCCTTTTAAGGAAATTAAAGTATGGTTGTACTAATCACACAAAATTGTTAGATTGTAACGCTTGAAGCATATGTTAACATGTGAGATGTGATATTTTTAAGATTTTTTTTTATTATTGTTTGTTACATTAGCTATCACATAGAATAAGTGTTTGTTTAAGATATAAGTCAAAATTATTTGCCTACATAAATAGTTTGACATCCGGTGTGTAAAGCAGTAAATGAGAAACACTCAAAGAAAACACACATTTTATTATATGAGACAGTAATATAAATGGTTGTAAAGTAATTTTATTCAATTTTATCTTTAAACCAATTTGTTATAATAGGATTATGAAGAATTCACGGCATAAGGTAATATAAAGGATGATTTAATATTAAGAATTTAAAACCTGGATTTTAAAATATTCTATTTGTAATATAATTTTAAATAAAACACTTTTGACAATAATAAAACTTCTACTCATTCTGTACTGGCGAATACATTGCAAACTGTGACACGTATTGTTTACCTATGATGTATTGAACACATTTGTTTATCTATCAAGTTAATTCAACGATGTACAATGTTTGACGGGTTTGAATAGTGATGTATGATAATTGGAGTTATACCTGTATAGTATTGAGAACCGATTGGCGGCACGTGCATACAAATGTGTCGTACTAAATTATGATATCATACATGTTTTATCATATAAGCCTTGAAATATTCTATGCTAAAACAGTAAGGTAAGGAATTTCATATTAAATCATGATAACTTCTGAAACTGCGAAGAAATTAGCAAAGTAAATCAGTACAGCTGTTGTAAATCCGGACAGTTCGCAGTTTGACATTTGGGACAGAGGAGTTTTAGTCAGTTTACCTTCTACAATGTTTACTATGTATTAATTAATTTCCGTTTTAACTTTTCAAAGGAATTTGTTAATAGAGCCCATGACATCTACAGAAGCAGGATTTGAAACAATTTTCATTATACTGGACCTAAAACTGACAAAATGTATTTTTTGTCAAAAAATTTTATAAAAAATATATTATGCGAAATTTCTCTTATTTGTTTTGCTTGCGGCTACTTAATCTCACACAATTTTTCTAGAATTATTATTTTTGACGAGTTGTAATTATTCATATAAAATTTTTTGAATTAATTTTCCCTAAAAATTTTCAGTTCCAGTCTATGAATACTCTTTTTTATTAGTAAATTAATTGAATAAGAAATGGATATTATGCAATAAAAATTATGAAAAAGGCTGTTTGTTTCTTGGTTAAAGTACCCGGACTTCTTCAGAATAAGATGCTTAACGATATTTCATTAGCCCTGTGCTGCTAAATTTTATTCAAAACAAAATTTTATCAGGTGTATCTAATCACAAAATTGCAGTGTTACCATTTTATACAATTTGTATTTGAAAGAGTCTAATATGACTATTTATTAATTTATTATAGAAATTTTGTAATAATAAGATCTAAGACTTTCGCGAGTTTCATTTAAATTTTGTAATACTTTTCGTACTATTTCAAGCTTGGACTAGGATACCTATATTACAATGAATTATACAAAGAAGTACCCAGGTTTCAAAAACTCCAGTTCGAACTAAATAAGCATTCGCTTTCCGGCTACCAAAAACTTAAAACTAAGTTCTACTTTTAGTTTTCATTAAGGCAGTAGATCGAATTGCTAACGTCAAGAATTCTTTTATTAACTTTGTGATAGGAGTTTGAACATCCTAACAACTCACTGTCATTAATTTCAAAGTTGAAACTACGAAAGATAGTTTTCCATTACAAATATAAAATTAGGAAACTTTTACTATCACAATTTATTATACAAGTGTAATGTTAATGTTTGGTTTGTTTTAAAAGAAAGCGATAAATATAGATAAAAATAGGTTTGATAAATAAAAGCACATTTAAATATATCGTAGGTTTTATAATTATGCCTTTTTTATGTTTTATAGTAGACTTGGAACCAGATCCGACTTCGCACGGACTCTTTACAAAAAATATAAAATAGCCTATTTAATTTTGAGAATTATTAAACTTATAATATGATAACTTTCAAATGGTACGCCCAATTCAAATGATTTAAAAAGTAATTTACAGATCCTGATGTAAGCTCGAAGACAAAGTGATTTATTTTGATAGAGTTAATACCGTATTTATGTAAATAGCTTTCCAATAAACGCTTTAGGAATGCCAATTTTTAAAAGTCGTAAAAACGATATAGTAAGTTATCCTTAAGATATAGACATATGCTACCGCGAACTTTTTTGTAGACCTATATAAGATACACAATTCCACAATATATTATTTTGTTATAACCCAAAGACTTTAGGCAGCGTTTTCGTTAAAACCTTTCAGACGGCTCATGTTTTCCCGATATCTTCGACAAATATTATTTATGTACACTCTATTAAATGCAAAAACTTATCAAATTATATACTAAAACCTTCCTCAAGAATCACGCAATCGTGTTGTTATAACTGAATTTTTACTAAGAATACAGCAGCTCACTCAAAAAAATTAAGTCCACATAAATGCAATCTCGGGTAAAAGTAGTTCTTTATAAATTACCTGAAAATTAACTGATATTTATCAAAAATGCTTTAAATTATTATTATATTTTGGAGTGTTTTTTTTAATTTACCCTAAAAGTAGAGACATATCAAAAGCAATTCGAATCTGTATGAATGAAAGTTTAAAATTAAAAAATTGTCCGCTTCACACTTAATTCTATTAAAATTTGCGTATTGTAGATTGCAAAAATATGTACCTAATTTTGAATTTACGTCCATATTATTTAAACAAAACTATGTTTTTACATTTTTCTTTCCGTATTTTTTGACATGGTATATTTGTGATGAGAGCAAGTGTTGGATAATTGCCAACTACAATTTATTTTGAAATCAGGATGTTTTCTTTTTAATTTCAATAATTTCTGGGTTATCCCTGACACATATCTGGCTCCACGAGCAAGGAGCTTTTCTTTGTCAAAATGGATGTGTTAGTATCTCGTCTGGTCCATTATTTAATCATACACAACAAATTTTATACACCTCTATTGTTAAGGTATGAGATATGTTAATCGATGTACTTCCTAGCTCCTCTTCGTTTTTCCAAGGTTTGACTTAATGCTACTAAAAAGTTAAAAATATCCTCAGAAATATTAGTATCAATTACTTTTCTCTAATATGCAAGTAAGCATTTTTGAAATACGTCGGGGAACCGTTTTTAATGGACGAAATTTGATAGCCATTTAGCACTTTGTTGTCAGTATTAACATGTCTTTCAAATATGTTTTTTTCAAGAAATAAGCTGAATAAAATCAATATCAAATATTTTTAAAGTAAAAGTTATAATGTATCGGTTATTTTATTTAGTATGCAATTAATTGAAACATAATTCTATAAAAAATATCGTATCTTACCGTAATGTACCGTACTGTACCGTACCGTATCGTATCGTATCGTATCGTATCGTATCGTATCGTATACAGTAAGATGTAACGAAAGTAAATAAAAAAACCAAAAGTCATAATATTCACGTAAATTACAAAACTTTACTCTCTAGTGAAAAATAATTACAATACAGTTACTGGTGAAATCAATGTCTTCACACAATAGTTTTCAACGATAAATTTAATAGTAAAATTAGTGTGAAACTCTCCGACTACAAGTTAGACTTGCAGTTATTAGCTTTTTCTTCTAAGTATTCATAATGTTTTAGTCGCCTTAAATTACATTCATAATTATAAATTAAAAAATACCCTTGCTTAGCTTGGAACAATTACAGCCATTACCATTTACGAGCTGGCGCGAGGCCAGTTAATCAAATATTTACTGCCTTTTACGCAACGAATTCACTTCCAACAGTCACCTCAAGTATATATTGCCAATACTTTCTATTTGGTATGAGTTGAAGTTTATACTGTGGTGACACTTTCTCGCTTTGCTGTTTTAATATAGTTTCACATACTGCATAACATTATATAACATGTAAAACTATACGTCTATTCGCGTATAAAATGAAACAAATTTAGTTTTAATTTAAATTTTATAAAGAAGTTGACCTAGTAAGAGGAATATTTTCTTCTACTCTACATTTTTTAGTACAATTATTTGTTTAATTAAAATTAAATACAAATGAAAGTAGCATTAAGTATAATAAAAAATATTTTACATGACAAACAAAAAAATATTTTTTTTAGAAACAGATTCATCTCGCGACCTGTTTTCGTAATGTTTGTTTGTCACCAAGTCAAATTTTTAAACGCGTTACTGTAACAAAAGTCTGTGCCATAATACAATTGTTAAACTCATAATAGACATAATCGTTTGCAGTGCGACGACTTGGCGTCACGCCAGTGCTGCAGCTGAGAGATTCATTCTTTAATATTTTTCTGACTTAATTCATAAAGCCACTGAACGGCTATGACCTATAAAATATTACTACGTCAAATAATAGTGTTTTTAGTACCATTTTAAGTTTAAACTCACGTTTTTTTTCATTATATAAAAAAGACATTTATATATATATATATATATTTTATTATAGATTGTTTTTAATTATAATTATTTTACACGACCATGATGTTATTAAAATAAGTCTTCAAATAGGTCAGGATAGATTTCGCTGAGTACACTTTATAGATGACACTTGTGTATATATGTTAACGATGTCCTTTAAGTACAAATATAGATGTGTGTAATACAGGATACACAGCCCTCATGAATGGAAAAAAGAACAGGAAAAAAGGGTTGGCAATAGTTTTCCACATGACGAGTGATACAATCACGCATCCAAATTTTGACGCCATCTAAGGAAACATTAACACTGTGTGATCAATGTGTCCCAACATTGTCATTCCGCCTAAAACTACTCCACAGTTACGAGCGGTCATAAAACCCTAGTTGAAAAACAGGCTTTTCTCATACTGAATTTTTATGTTTTATGAGCCAGTTCAGTCTATTAAGGTTCATAGTAAACTTTACGATCTAAGATTATTTTCGTTACAACATTATCAACAATTTAATGATTCATTATACGTTTACTGATGACACTATTAATTCTTCCCTTTCTTTTTCTGATACATAGAAATTTAAGGTAATATTTTATTCTTTTATCTTCACGTCTCTTCAATTAGGTCGTTAAAAGAAAAGGAACGAACAAAAAAGATATTAAATAAAATTAAAAGTAAGTAAAACGATTCTTTGTGAATCAAATACTTTCCTGCAGATAATGTATTATCTGAACATACACTTAAAAACTAGTTTTTAAGTTCCTGACCAACAAATATAATAATAACACTATTATAGATATTATTGTACATAATTTTTATTAACCTCGCTTATCGTTTAACTTTTGAAGTTAAGAAATTGGTTTTGAAATAAAATCACATATTGTTTTTTATAGGCCGTTTTTGTATGATAAACGTATAAGACCATCATTTTCGTGTATTTCATATATATGAGATATCTCCCAACTTAATTTCGCTGAGAAATTCATCACCTAAAATATAGGTGATAATGACGGATAACCTTTAGTAATGATCATTTTTTATATATTGTTTAGCGAAAATAAGCCAACACTTTACTAGATTACTTGAACTTTATACCTATCGATATTCGAGGACGTTTTATTCTGAGTCATACAAGGAGTGCTATGTTAATTTCAATATAATATTATTAATCATTATAAAATTCTTAATCAAAGTTTGTCACTTTCATGTAATATTTTTTAAAAGTTTAGCAATTTCTTTACCTAATGAAGTTTTCAGAGTAAGTTTTCCTGCTTTAAAGTTAAAAGGAAATTCGTCAGTAAAAGCCGTGACCGAGGCGTTAATGTTCATTGCATTTGAGCAGTGGGCAGTCAGCCAAACTTGGGCTGGTTTATAGCGAGCAAGAATATGGAATTATTAACGTTCTAACATTAATTAGCGAGTGCATTGCCATAAATATGTCGAATGATGGCAAATATCATTTCAAAGCATTCATAAATTATCACAATATTTTCGACATACTTACATAATTTTAAAAAAATATATGCAGATGAATTATAAGTAGATTTTCTTGAAATATAATTTTCCATTAATATTTTTTATATATAATTATTATAGGGGTAATGTTCTATTAAAAGAATACCTATCATATATATTCTATTAACTTTTTCACACGTAACATATAGGCGACAATAATTAGATTAGTTGAACGCGACCGAGCAACAAAGCGATTCTCGGACAATCGAATTAGTTTCGCGGATTTGAACAGTGACCCGGTTTTTCCTGTGACCAGACGCACGTCATTTTATTTTTACTGCTCATCTATTTTGTAAACATTTGATTCGGAAATGTTTATTTATCTATACTACCGAATAACTTGGCATTGTGTGAATAACTTGGCATTGTGTGAATTTCCGTTGAGAAAAACCTGCAGATTTTTATTATAGTATGAAAAAATCAAGGTATGCATAATATTGAGAAAATCAATATTAAATATCTTTTGTTTTAACCAGGAAAAACAAAATATTTTGATATACTTTACCATAAAAATAATAAAAAAATAATTCACATATTTTTTTAAGACGAGAACCAAATCACAATGACAATAAAATTCTTCAACTTTTCAACCGAGTTACATATACTTTGTGATTTAAAGAAGAAGCAAAGTGGAACAAACTCAATAACAAGTGCGAAGCAAATGCAGGTTTCTTCTAAGAAGTGATTAGGTAAAAGAACATAAACTGTTAAGCTGTTGATGTGATTATACTGGAATATTGTTTAACCTATGTACTTAAAACTTCTTTACAGACATATATGAGACACTACTGACTGGATCATTGTACTATCTTTTTAAGAAAATATTCTTTCTACTCAATCTTATACTCAGCAGAATTTTATTTCTAACTAGTTATATTTTTACGCATATTTATAATACCTATTTAAATTTGTAGAAAAAAAAATTGATATCATTGTATTTTTAATTAGTGATATTAATTAGATCTTTCCACCTGTCATATGTTTGGTCCTATAAAATGTATGTATTACTTTCCTTGGTGTCGAAAACACAATGTAAGCTTGAAAACCTTAAACCACTTAATTAAAACTAAGTTCAACTTTTGAAAATCTTTTTGTTCTCATCTTTTTGATTTTATTGATTATTAAAATGTACTTATTAAGTAATGACCATTCACTATTATAACTATACATGGGTTTAAAATTTACCTTTATGGCTTTAATCGTTACAAAGGAATCAGAAAAGAACTTTTATGGAATGTCAAGATTTCTCACTTTATAACTAAGTCAGTATTGATATAATCCTGAAACCTTTTACTTCTTTATGGTGTTTATTTTGACAAAAAAATGTACTAACGTTATACAATAAAGAGTTTTGAACAAATTACAGAAAACAACCTCTTGTGGCTCTGTGAAAGCTATACAATTAATTTTATTTATAAGTTCAGCTGAGCCATTAGTTATCAAACGACCCTTCGTAAAACAAATCGTTTGGAACGTAATGAATTCCTTCTTCGGAAATAAACACGGAATATATTTAATATTATATTTTAAAATATTTTGTTAAAACTTGCTCGTATATTAGTTTTATGTATAATGTTTGGATTCTAAAATATCTCTGACATCGTATTGTAAAACAGTTACATGACCTAAAAACGTTGATACTCAATAATGATTCAATAGATCACCAAATATAGCACAATGAACACTGTTATTCATTGTTAAAGCTAATTCATGTGCATCAATTTTTATAACAATATTATAAAATGTTTATAAAAATCCTAAATACAAAATCATTATATTAGTAGTACTAAGTGGCCGTTCATGAAAGTGATTTCTTACAGCCAATCTGTGCAAGGAGATTTTTATATCCTAACTTCAGATTCTGGTACTATAATACTAGTTATTTCATCAATAAGATTCAAATATGGAATGTTATTAATTAACGTTATTGACTATTAAATATCCTGAGTGACGGTATTTGTTAATGATTCCTATGAGGAAAATCTAGCGGTTTTAATCAATTAAATTCAATTTAAAGTATTCATAAATCCAAATGTATTTACGATTGCAGAAATCGTTTTCATGTTTGTTCACCTACTGCTGACTGCATAGCAAGTTTAATTTTTAATGTCTCAGATACGAGTGTATTCCTTGACCTCGTACTGGTTTCCTGTAATCTCTTCTTTTGTTCAATGTATGACAAAATCCAGTTACAATAAAGTTTTTATAAACCTGTTAGTTTGTAAAGAACTGAACTTATTCGGTGTAGAATCATTTATTTTAAAATTAATATAACGTTTTAATAACATTCACTTAATTCCTTATTTCATTTTGTATAATATATTTCAGCAGACATACTGAAGATATCGTTGTAGATAGTAAAATTCTTCAGCAGGAATACTAAAGACTTCGGCATAGTGCAATAAACTAAAATACAATTCAAAGTACAGGACTTAAAACATTTTGTATGGGCCAGTAACGAAAACCTATATGCATGTACCTTCTAGTATTTCAGTACATTCCATTATTATTTTTTTAGTAGAAATCCTATGAAACTTGAGGCTGTATCACAAAGTAATATACTTCCCTAAAGTAAAGGAGATATGTAAGTATAACCCATCAATTTTCTAGAAGTGTTGAGTTAACAAATATATAATTTATTTGTGTTAACACTAAGCAGTTATATACGACAATAAGTACTTTTTCTACCCATAAATAATAGGATGGTGAAGAAGATAAGAAATTTTGAGGTAAAACTGTACGTAGAAAAAAGCCTATATAAATTATATATCCATTTTTAACGGAGAGTTCTATTCATTAAGGCAGAAAGCTTAGTCAGCGAATTGAAATATATAAAATGCATGACAGTTACCAAAATTGCCCCTTTAAGACTGGTAATAAGTCAAGACTTTTCAGTATGATGGGACGTAATAGGAAACCGTGACCTCTTTACATTTTTGACTATCCATCTGTACTTATGCACATATAATATATATGTATACAAGTATGTGGAATTTTAATATAAAGTTTTAAAGGAGACGTTACACAATATTAAAAGCACATTTTTATTTAATTCACCGTTTAGAATTCACACAATCCTCCATACAATTTCTCTAGAATTCATACAATCATAGTAATAGCAGCGGTCTGAGCAACTCGCTATCTGAGGTCGCAATAAAAGATATTAAAATTTAAACAACCGCAATGCACATATAAAGTTGAAATTTTGCTCGCTCCAACTCTTCTAGCGTTTGTTCCTATCACTTCCGACATTTTGCTAGTGTAAAAATGGGATTTTGTTCCCTTTGAAATGTTAAAATGTAAGTTATGTGTTTGTCTGATTACTTTTTGTTTGTTTCCATCTGTAAGAGTTTAATTTGCTTGTTTAAATAATGTTTTTTTTTTTTTATTTCAATTGACTTAATCACATTATAAGTGTACCTATGTACTTATTATAATTTATTTAAGTCTATATTATAGTTATCATGCTATTTCTAAACTAACTAAGGAAAAACCGAGTACAATTTTGAAACGACAATTTTATATTCAATATAACATATATGTATCTTAAACTAGCTTTATTTTTTTTTCTTCGTCAGTGAATAACTGTAACTTCTAGACATGGTTTTTCTACTATAATTAAAACTATTAGAAAACAGTACTGGAAGTCTTATTAGAAAGCCAATAATATCCCTAGACCTATTATTTTCCAGCAAATATATCCTAATAAATTTAAATTACCTGATATTCATGATATTTACTAACTTCGTAATTATTACTGAATATCTATATATTTTTCTATTTTATCACAAACGTAATATTTCGACATATTTGAATAATGATTGTTCATAGAAATGACGGTATAATGTTCTCTAGTGAAGCAAAAATGTACAAAAAAATGACACCAACAACGCGACATGTGAATTGAAATTTTTGAATATAAAATATTTCGTTTCCTATGTTTCCCATTTCGACGCCTCGCATTCATTTTCACCATATTTCATGCGAAACTCATTATACTTTGATTTAATTTCAGGGATATAAACGGACAGTTATTTTTGTTTAAAGATTGTTACTGGCCCATATTGAATAATGAGACCGTTTTATATTGGGTTTGGGCGTAGTTTTCTGTTGATCAGATTTTATTCCTCACAGTATTATGTGTCAATATTTTGTACGTAAGTACTATTAATGCAAAGTAAACGTAAATAGAATATACATATAATATCTATTTATAATAATATAAAGTGGTCGTATATAAAAATTGTGTTATTTTAAGCCACTTAGAAATTACTTTTATGTATCAAAGAATATTTCATTGTGGTTGTATCCGATGCTAAAATCGACCTCTTTTCGGCGTCTTACTTATGCAATACTGCAGCAGACTGCGTCGTACGTTATAAAATTGTTAGTCCAATGATCCATGTACGATACTAACTTTACAGCGTTTTCAATTATTATGTTGTCAAGAAATAAAAATATTATTCTTGTATAAAAAATTTCACATTGACAAAAATTTTTGTCAAGTCTAGGCGGCTTTTGTCTTGAGAAAGGATTGTGAACATTTAAATACAATTCAGCATTGTATTATACACAGTAGTGGGACGTAACATTAACTAATGTTATAAAGTTTAGATTTTGGTCTAAAGCATATATTTTGAGGAACCTAAGATTTTAAAAATATTGAAAATAAATGTTGACTTTGAATTAAATAATATAGAAATTTGACGTTAATTCAAAAAAGAATACGAAATGACAGGCATATTCGTTGATGCATTTTTAATTAACTCAAGGAGGTCATATTCGAGTGACAGAAGAAGGTTCTCGCCACAAATGTACTTATGGAATCTTTATAATTCTTATTTCTCTTGCGACCATACGTATGTATTAAAACGGTTTAGGAAAAACATAAAAAAAATATAAAATGCGACAACAGACTAAAACCCAAACTAAACACTCGGTTCTGTTTAAACACACAAGGAATGAATATTTAAACTAAACACCTAACTCGGGGCCGCAGTTTCCACGTTAATTTATTCCCTCTGGTCACCTCTGCTCCTGAATAAATATGAAAATAGATATATTTAAAGAGAATACCGATTAAACAGCCATCAATCCTTATAACATAAGACAAATAAATTAATTTAATTTCCATATATATTTAATACTTATTGTCATTACCTAGTTGCTAAAACTCTATATCTAAAGTTTTCGTACGTACATGTTACCTCTTTGTTAAAGAAACATAATTGCGATGTGTCAAAGAATATATTAAAAGTAGCACATGTACAGAAAGAGCAGGCGATATGAGATATTTAAATAGAAAATTCCAAAGTGAGCAACGGAAAACAATGGTGGAATGCTCGTCCTATTTTTTACCCGTATAAAAGCTTTCCTACGTAGAAATGAGATGAATGCAAAGTTCGTAGCAGCAATTTTAAGTAAAGGTCAGCAGGATAAAAACCGCTCATTGGTCTTTTCTTATATAAATAAAAAAAAAATCTCAATCATTGCTAGAATTGATGTAATTAAAAATGTAAATAATTTTTTTATCATTAATTATATTTGTATAGCATTTAATAAACATTGAAAATATATTTCAGGACATGAACATTATGAAATTAAACAAAATAAATTGCATTAATTAAAAATTCCACATCGCAATTATTACGTACACTATTTGTAATAAACTCAATTTTGTAGTAAATATTATTTTCAACATCAAAATTTCAAACTTTAGCAAATTTTCTGCAAGTTATCAAACTTATTACAAGTTAAATTGAAACTGAGAAGATCTGCCTAGTGGGTTTTGTTTGAAAATTAAGCTGGGTATTTCCGTCGTTAGACCCAAGGGCGCAGTTGAATATAATTTTTACGTGTGTTTTAAATTGTTGAAAATTATTAAGATACTACGTATCTTTAGTTTCATTTTCTCGATCTGAAGTTACTTAAGTAGTGAAAAGGAAAGTTACTCTTTGAAATTTATCGAAATTTTACTTTTATGGAGCAAATCAATTTTAAAATATACAGATATCTTTTACATGCTGTGTAATTTTTTTTAAACAGGACTTGGGACCCAGGTGTAGGTTTAAGGGGCCCCTATCCAACGCGCGTTAAACGCTAACCTCCACTGTCCAAGCTCCTCTCTACCTAACCAAATTTGAAACGCACTTACTAGGGCTGCCTTGGACGCACGTTCCAAGAATGAATTGATAGTTCTTGGCAGGCCCAAGTCTTTTATCAGGTTGTAGAGAGATTTGGCTGTTATACCTCTCGCTCCTACTTCTACCGCGTACAAATTTACAACGAACCTATTTTTAGTGAGTTCGTTAGTGAGCTCGTAATACTTGTTGACCTTGAGTGCATGGTCTTTGACGATGTTAGTTTCTCACGGAACCGTGAGCTTTATTATCACAATTTGCTTTAAAATTCACGAATAGAAAAATATGTCCGGTCTGGACGCCCTCGCACAAATATCCACTGGGATTTTATATTGCTTCTCATATATGTCAGTTGTTGTATATTTCAGCATTAATTTTAGTCCAAGCCGTCTAAAAACTTATCAATCATGATAAGTCTCGTGAACTCCGAACATAATATAATGCTCCATTTCTAGAAAAAAACCTTTATATAATATTCAAGGAGATTTACATAGACATGCATAAATAAAAAATAAAGTCATACTAAAAAAGTCTTTAAGATTTATAATAATAATAAAGACCAAATTTTGTAAGTACCATCAGACTTTTAGTTTTATATGTGCCATTTTAGACCACTTAAGTGGTCGATAGAGTTACGACTGTTCAACCCAGACTTATAAATGGAACTATTCAATATATTTTTCCAAGGCTTAAACCATTCCATGTTTACTGCGGAAGTTCTTAGCGAAGTGACTTGCGTTTTATTTGTAACTAGCGAGAGTGCACAGTTTGTGATTAGGTTAAAGTGTTTTTTACCTAAATTTGGCTCCAAATATATATTATGTATGAAGTTTCATGTATAAACATCTAAATAAATTAAAATTGTCCGTCACAATATCCTTTTAATCTGTATCGAAATGTTGTCCGAGCATGTGATCCAACCGCTTCTAGTGACATTTTCTAAGCCTTGTTTACAACTGGATTAGGATTAACTGGCATTCAAATGCTGTTCTCATCTGTTGTTATTGTATGCGCTGTTTGATAACAATGTCCTTATTATCTTCAATATATGGACATTGACGTTGATGTACCAATACAATAATAATAATGTTTTCATTACTACTCCCCGTTCTCGTTATGGGATTTTTACATAAATACAGTCAGTAAGGATTAAACTTTAGAGTTCATGGCTATAAATCGAGTTCTGACAAAGCAAATTATATTTGCGATATTAAATTGTGTGCACTAAAAATTATAACTATGTTTTGAATGGAAAGAGCAAAATGTTCAATTTAGTCCTCATAATATCAAGTCTTAATAATTTGTGTCTTAATAATAAAGTAATACTTCAATATTTTGCTAAAACCAAAATCGGTAAAATCCACATTTTTCAACCCTCAGCACAATGAACTCAACTCTGCTGAGCTTGCAGTCAAGAAAGTAAGACGTTTTACGGACTTGAATGCAGTTGAAAAACTTTCTTTACCTATTTTCATAATGTTATGATATATTTCGTTCGATTAAGTGGTAATTTGGCAAAATGAACTCAATCTGCATAGAAGAGAAAAAAAATATGTTAGTTATATTTATTATCAGAGAATAGGAGATTAGCCGTAAGTTTTACTTTTCTTAGAAACTGATATTGTTGCCGCAGTTTCAATTAGTGACTTAAACAATTTAAATGAAGGAAATATAAATAATCGCCATATTTTTAATTATCACCACCAAAAGATTAACAAGTCTTTTATGACTACGTACATATAAGTCAATAAATTTAAATATTTTCTCGATAACTTTATATTCCATTTCCAAATTTTTTTATAAGGTTTTATATCACTTATTGCAAATAAAATAATAAAATGATATCCAGATGGAGCTTTAAGTGCCATCTTAAAAAAATATGTTTTCCCGAAATTCTTAAGACTATGCAATTTAAAGTATAGACCATGATTGTAAAAAAATAAATGTTTTGATTTCATTATATAGAATTTTACCATCGCAAACGATGGCTATATAGGTCATTGAAAGGCATAAATCCATTTTTAAAGATAATTCTGTTGTCAATAACTCACAATTACCTTTGTTGCGAGTTCTAGGATTTCCTTTTTCTGTTTTAAATGTTTTAAGTGTAACATATTTGGATGGATGAGCTACGGTGTCTCTCAATTTAATTATCCTGAATCTTGTTTTTGCAATGTATTTTAAGGAACTTTATACAATTTTTACTCATGTGTGTGTTAAGTTTTATTCGTGTGTAGATAAATGTTAGTTGTTTCACAGTTTGAGTCAGAAAAGATGTATATCTTTTAATTGATATACCAAATTTCTTTTATGACCTTCCACAACGAACATTTGATATTGCTGGTAAGAATAAACTCTGAGAGGTAAGACTTTACTTTCCCGTTATTCTATTTTTGTGCTCTTTTGTAGTTGTTGAAATACTTTACCAAATATTATGTTATGTGGAGTAAAAGAGATTTTGTTGTTAAGTGTGATTTGCGGTAAGATGTGATTTGTGTCAGTCTTTCTTCCGCCTGCTCTACCTCTTCTATTGTCTTCGGGGATATCTTGACCTGAGTTTCTTTTGATGTGGTCTTGCGTTATCCTAGAGCGTTATCGTTTATCCTAGATGATTTTCGCGTCGCAAGGCATAAATCTTTAAGCTTTGTTATTGCTTTCTCTCGGTGTTTTTGATCTGGCTTCCTTGATCTCTTAGTCTTAGTGTAACTGTGTGTTCTCATCTACAGAATAGATGTAAACTACTTCTCACTGTCAGCAATAGTATCTATTCTTAAATATTGATCACTTTTCATTGTCATTGAAAAGTTAAATATTGTCGCTATTGATATAAAAACGCCCTTCTTTTTGATTTGGTGAAAAAAATAATAAAGCAAATACGATCCAACGGAAATTGATTAATGTAACGGAACGGCTCTTGCCTTGTATTTTATTAGCAAATGTTTGATTTCATGAGCAGTTATTGGTTACTGACCGTGAAAATCTAGTAGAACACTGATCGACCAACCTTTTTCTTTAATAATTGCGAACGTTGGGTTTATTTTTAATTCTAAGTTGAATGACCCAGTGTTTTGAACTTTTACTCCGTTTGTTGTGTACTTTGATATTATTATTGGGAGAGGTTAAAATTATAACTATTGGCAATAAGCAAAACAAATGAAAGAATTAGAAAAGATCATCAGTTTTTAAAACTCAAGTAAAGTGGTTTTTTGGTACTTTTTCATAAAATTTCGGATGCCAACATCATATAGCCTGAGGGGCTGATGGAATAATTTGAAAGACATAGAATAACTTACAAATAATCCTCGCCAATACTGTTTTTATTATACACACCCATACTGCTATGATAATATTATTATTTTCGGATATTGGAAAAACAAGGTTATAAATTTTGTTGTAAACAACATTATGTAACAGTAATACCACTTTCCTTTACGTAATATTATAAGTGCTCCGGTTTTCGTCCGTAGTTTATGCCAGCCATTATATATTCAAGTGACTGAAGCCAGAGTTGAAATAACGTATCGTTCTGTTGGAAACACTTCAAGTGGAACTTTTGTTACCAGGTCAACAAGGACGCAATTACGGAAAATATTTGTTTTACATTTACACGGAATTAATAACAAATTATATGACATTTAAATATAGTTGCTAGTCTATATTTTATATGAAGAAGGTAAACAAAATGGTGATTTGAAACTTATTGGATTGGTCTTGAGATAACAATGATGTAGTGGACATCGAAGCCAACGTCGCACTGTATGGGGGTTTACTTTTCCTGACGATATTTGTTTGCTCTGCACACATCGAACGTTGCATGTAACGTATATTAAAGGATAACTCGATACTATTTACGAAACTGTTACATCTATTGAAAATACAAGAAAATATCTTTAAGTGAATTTTGATTTTGGTTTAGAGGTTAATTTAATTTCGATATGTTATCACGGAAAATTTATTACAAAATTCAATTACTACGGTATCCTGTTATTTATTATCGATCAAAATTTTTTTTTTTTGAGTTCAACCTATGTACTCCATATCCTTGACACTTTTAAATTAAAAGTGATATGGTTTTTTATGTGAAAGAGCTAATCAGGCATGGTAAAGGAAGTTCAATTGAAAAACTCTCTTACATTATAACAAGTTTAGACATCTTTAATTTGTTACACAAATTATAAATAAAATAAAAAAAATGAGCTTAGAAATTATTTAGACGTATTGTTGTTATCAACGAATAGCATTTTTATTCTAATTTATATATATGGATATTTATTTCATACGTCATGTAAATTACACATGTGTGTCAAGTGAAATTGTAAAATGTAAAACCACTTAAGTTATTTAACTTAATGTTTACGAGATGAAAAATGTGGAACGTAATACTTGAGGTCAGTGTTTGTTAAATCAGCATACCAAACTTTACCGACGTTACAAATATTCCAAGAAGGGAATGTTGAAATATGCTTTTTAGTCGGCAGATTTAAGTTAAAGAGATATACGGAATCACTGAAATATTATTGGCGGATGACATTTTTATGGCTTTTAAAAAAAATGTAGTCATGTGATATAATATTGAATATTACTATAAAACAACTTAATACCGTGGTTTTTTTATAAATTTTGATACTCTAGTGGCCAGATTAGCAAGATTTGTTTGTTATCTTTAAACAATATTTTTAATAAGTGATTATTATGTTTACGATGATAAGTTATTGAAGCTGTCAGCAAATATGCCATTTTACTATGTATATTATTTTGTTTAAAGCAAGTTAACCACTAGCTGTTCCAAAAGTTTCGATAGTTTTATCATATCAATTGACATTATCATGTTGAAACAAAAGAACAGCCTTCTAAAAGCGTTATGTCAAAATCATCAGATTTTCCCAGCGAGCAACGAAATGCATCAACTGTAGGGCACTTCTGTTACCGAGTACTCGCTCCACAAACATGCATACCGATACAAAGCTGTCCCACTGGCCAAGTATCATACGCATTATTGCAATCAAAGAGAGAGCTTCTAGTAAAATGTCGGGTTTTCAAAGTAGTGCGCTATTGTTTTCCGAGCTTTGTTGTACGTGAATATTTTAGTTACGTGAACTTTATTGTTGCTATTCCGATTTATAGTTCGTCTGTTGCATGTTGAAGCTAGGAGGTTTCGGTAGCCAACGGCTTTTGTCAGTGATTTGTGACGTGAGCTCTGGTAGAACAGAATGGAAGTCTTACGAAAGTTTTTCTAGTTCAATACGTCGGCATGAAAGTAAACCCATGGTACGATATTCGTTCATGGACCGGTTTTCATTTATCATCAATGTACTCTAAAACACGTGGTGGTTATGATACTGATATAAGAAATTAAATTGTATAAAACAAACACTTCTTATGTATGTAGAACACAATTTATGTAATAATTGAAAAAATACGACGACTAAAAAAAGAATACTAAATTAAATTAAATTTTACATGCTTTCGTAAAATTAACTCAACATTTTGCGTTAAAAACGTTGCGTTGAAGTATAGTTGTAGCGTGATGAGAACGGTTGAAGTAATTGCGTGTGAACGCGGATTTATATTTATGAATAAATTAAGCGGACAGCTGTGCCTCTTCAGACTTTGCTGGTGAAATTTAATTGCAAAAACATAAATAATTTATGTACATGCTGTCACATTTGTTTTACCATGTCACATACATTTATTTTTATTTATACATATAGGTTTTCATTTCACTTTATAACATTTAAGATTAAATATCTTTGAGGTAGTTTAAAGAAGCCATGTAGCAATGTTAGAGAATTATAATGGTAATATTAAGGTATTAAATTATTGCTATAATTGATATTGATAAATATTTATTTCTATTAAAAGGCAGAGTAACATTTGTGGCTGAAATCGAAATGTCCTTGGGGTAGGTTTTTGATTTGGAAAAATTGAATCCTGTCTCATTTAACTCCTTGAAGACACAAATCTATGCGTTTGCCAATAAAACATTTAGTTTAGCATACCCCATTCAACAGTGTAGGACGGAGGGTGTATGAAATTGGGAACGATTTTGAATTTTACTGTCATTTGGAGAATAAGCCAAAATTTTCACAAGGCTTTTGATTTCTATGTCATCTGTACTATGAGAAAAGTTCTGAAGAATTGTTTGACTTCGGCCTGCATCACAATTCTCTGATCACACTCACCATAATGGGGTAGGATGGCATATATATCACATAGTTGCCTTTCACATGATGGATATGAAATAATCTTCTCCCTGAGATTTGGTAAAAGATCAGCATTGAAAAGTTTTAAAAATCATATTCACAAGTATTTTCTTCACCTTCAAAACCGACAACGTATTTGAAACCCTTGTGTTTCAGTTATACATGGGCTACCATAACCATTCACCATAAGGTGGGTCATTTTGCTGTTTGCCTTTTGTGGCAAGTAAAAGAATAAAATTTATTCTTTTAAAAAGTTATTACATTTAAGGAAACATTTATGATAAAGCAATCAAAATGAGAGAATTTCAGTAACCAAGTTCTTGTTCTGCTACCAAAATTAAACAAAATTTCTGTGTTCTTGTTGTAATAATTGTTTATTGTTTATCATGGCTATAAATAGCGCTAAAGAACAATAGAAATAATTTTTTACATATATTTTTAACGTTATATTTTAATTAAAAGGTTTTGTTATAGGCACTAAGTAGTAATAATTTTTTCACCATTGGTTTGACGAGGCCTTTGTCGTCGGGCATACTTAATACCTTCTAACAGATTTCAAACTAAAGTATGATTATTTAGTATACATTTACAAGACACATTTCTTATTATATTTTCAGAGAGTTACAATAAAATTATTACCCAGCGGTAGCTACTTACGAGAAAGCACTTGTGCAGAGATAAATCCTTAGCGTCTAAAAATATCTCACGTTGGTTTTGTCTCTCCTTGACCTAATTTTTCGTAACAATCCCGGAGAAAAGTATTTTTTATAACTAAAGTAATAAATTTCTTAAACACCTTCTAATAAAGTTTAAAGTTCTTTTAACCGGTAAATGTTTTATAAATTTTATACAGCAATATCAACTGGCTTTGAGTTGTTTTATTAACTGGAATAAGAATATTAAATTGAAAACTTTAAAATTAAATTAAAATACGACTAGCAAACGGTGATTTCATTAAACTTAATTCTGCTCGTAAAATGGTAGTGTACTTTAGGTTTCCCATCATGACTTGAAATTATTATGAAACTATATTACCATTTTCACATAAAAATCTAATCAAATATATGAAGCTTTGATCGATGCAATCATTGAATTTTGCTTTTTTCATATCGACTCCGCGCCATGATTGAAACATTGAAATCTTTTAAGTATCTTAGTGAAATAGAATTTTTGTGAAATCGCAATTAAGTAGATACATTACGCAAGTTAAGTGATAATATTTAATGTTTGTTTATGAATTAAAAGGAATGTTTTGATCCCTAGGTTGCAACAAAACATACTATGGAGATATCGGTAGAACATATGAACTGGAATTGCATCGTCCTAGAGAAGATCTGGTACCATATGTCTGCTTACTGACCATCACTGCTGCTGGAGGTGTGCACGGAGATCTTGTTCAGGTAATAAGCTGCAAAGGTCCGCATGTTCGTTGTTTCCTATATACAACATATTATATATACCTACTAATCTTACCTGCTCCGTATCAAAGGTATAAAATGAATGACAATATACCTTGAAATTTCATGGATATTGCCGTTAAAGAAATCAATTGTCTAAACTTACATACGTCATTAGTATTTCCAAAATAAAAGAAAAACTAAAAATCTGGTATGGACTTAATTACTATTATGAGAAAATTTAAAAATAAAAATTTGTAGCATAATTAATTATTGCCTCTAGAATGTTAAATAAAATCGTTCTCAACATAAAAACAGGTGCTCTTTAATTCATGAAACCTTGACATTACTCGAGATTCAACCTCGAGCTTGGTTTGCGAGCTCGTTTTATAAAACTGCACCTTTTTTTTATTTCCACTCGTGTTTAAAAATAAATACAATATTTTTCAAGTTTTCAATGTTAAAACAATACGACACGTTTTTGTTGTATTTTATTAATTTGAAACTATTAGTTTGGCATTAAAATTAGATGTCTTCAAACAAAATATTTTATTTACGTGTAATGTGCAATTTAACGATTAATTTATTTATTTCATCCAATTTCTGTTTATTGGTTTAGAAATATCTTAAAACGTTTCAATACCTACAGAGTACAGATCCCAAAAATCCAGCAAAGATTTATTGGTAATGATTTCTTTGTCGTTATTAATTATAAATATATACATGTATGTATCGACTGTGAATAATAAAACAACAATGATGACGAACATACAAAATGATTCGACAAAAATACCGATAAAGGTAAATCGAATTCGGACGGAAGAATGTCTGAAAAACATAAAATTGAAAAGACACAAATATATTAATACGTTAATTTTTTACAAAACCATGAATAAGATATTATATAATTCAACACTGCCGCTACTTATCAAGTAATTCAAAACTATAATATAGATACTTTTATAAAGGTCATATAACCTTTCTCATATAAAAACCCCGCAACGAGATAATCGAACGTCTAAATTGCTAACAAATCATATTGTAGGAGGGCTTAGTGATGTAGAAATAACGAGTAGGTATATAGACCAATTCAGGTCTTTCGAGAAAATTCAATACTGTCGTTATTCTGGTTGGAATAATTTTATAGTTTTAACATAGTATTGCTAGTAATATCACTCTGTAATGTACTTCAATTACCTATAATAAACCTAAACTAACCCTTAAAACTTTACTGTTAATATGAAAATCCCTGTATCAACGAAAAAATATATAATTAATTGGTTTTCTAAATAGTTTCAATATTTGCTTATTATTGACTTTTGTTTTTCTTTATTAAATATGTACTCAATTTTTTATTGTATACTTTTACAGTATGCCTAAGGTACTTGCTGATTTCGTTAAAAAAATACGCCTTGATATAATTTAATACAACAATGTAAGATAACGTGGTGTAGGAAGATAGGCCTGTTTTAAAGTGTTTTGTAAGACGTCGGCTCTCACCAGCCATTTACGAATGCAAGCGTTGTCAGGCAAGCCTGAGCGTATTTTAATTTCCAGGCCCGTCTTCCATTCACTGCTATGATAACAGACCTTTTCAGCCCTTTAAGCCTCACAATTATGAGGTCACTTCACCTGCGTTTAACATTTAGAGTTCACTGTTGAATGGGAAAAATCGAGGCTTTTGTAATACATTTTTTGCTTAAAAACATTTCAGCTAAAATGTTTGTCGCAATTTAATTTCACGGGGGTGATAAATATGTTTATGCTGAGTTTTTATAGTTATTTTTATGATTATCGTGGAATTTTGTTGAGGTTAAAGTAATAACTGTTAATGTAAAGCATTAGTTGTGTAATTGATATAAAGCGTGAGATAATTGCATTTTTGTACTGTTATGCACATATTTAAATTTACTTATTACATATTTTGATTTCTCGGCATGTTACTGTGTCGGGAAATCAGACTATCTAACACTCACACATACTCAACATTTACTTCGGTATGGCCAAAGATGGTAAAGGATAAGTTTACTATGCAAAACTGTTATTTATTACCACCCACAATAAAAAACCTATAGTTTTTAGTAATAAAAAAGTAAAATTTTGTGTTATTAAAAAAAAACTTTCGCTCCCAATCCGTCGATTAAGTTTTATACTAGATAGAGTCTACTAATATTGCAATCAGCTTTCTTTTCGCGAGTTTCATAAGTTGTCAATTTTATTTATTTCAATATATATAGATATATGCTTTAATTCATCTATAAATGTTAAAATACTTTCATAATTCACTGAATAAACCTGTAATAATTCTAAAGAACACTTTAACCCGTGGTTAGTTTTATATTTAATTTACGTAGTTTATATTATAGGGTTATACAAACACAGGAAGGGTCTACATTTACGCTGTTAAAAATATAACGTGTCAGTATTGGTGTAATTAACTTCTCGAGTAAACTAATAAAGGCCATTGTCAATAAGTAATTGAGTCGAAAAAAAATAAACGTCCCTTTGATGTTGGAATACGGATAGGGCGGATATTTATGGACATGTGACAAATGAAGCCGACGGAGGTTATTGAAAACGATCCTCCGTCAGAATACCATTGAGGGTTATATTTATTATGCAAAAATATAACATAAAAAGGTTCCTTTAGTGTTTGATATCACGATTGTTATTGATATGGCTATATGAAATACGAAAGCTTTTCATTTCCTCTCCCTTTTGAAGTCATTACGATGAATTAAATAAGTGATGGAAGAAAACAATTCTAAAGAGCTCTTAAATAAAGCGACACGTCACTTCTAGTTCATTAGTTATTCTACGCTAATTTCACTACACCATTTAAAACGACGCCTTCTAATTTGAAAGTTATTAGACGGACTTTTACTATGTTTTTTAATAAGAACTTAGAGGCTTAAAATTATTACATAGGCGAATCGATATATCTTATTGTAAGCCAAAATTTCAATTGTACTAAGCATAGTGAGTTTTGGGAAAAACAATTATCACAATTTGCTGTGTTATTGACAATAACTAATGAATAAAATGTGTAGAAATTTAAATAGTTTGCTCATATTTCTTATGGGTCTTATATGCAAGCAGATATATCTTGGCAGTATCATCTCCTTAAGGATTTGATGTTGTAAAGAAATCTATAAAGTATATAGAACTTTTTAAGTCTATCGAACATTACTTACTTCGAAATGTCTATCAAAACATATTTATTTTTAATATAAATGTCTAGCGAGGACTTCTTTTAAAGTTTATTACCTTGAAAACGTTGTACGTTGGTTTGTTTGTATGTTTGTTTTCATTATATAACAAAGCTTACAAGCGAAACAAAAAGTTAATCTCTGTCTTCACAGCAATCGAACCTCACCGTAATATGTTAAACTGTCGTCATTTAGTTTTAGTTAAATATAGAGCGGTATAGAAGTTAACTTATTACATTATTGAGACGGGCTTTAATTGACAGTTAGCGTGATTTTTAAATTACAAACAGTTTTTATTTGTAATATTACTTGAAGTGATTGTGATAATCTTGTATTATTATTTATATATGGTTGCTTATAGTATGTAAGGCGTAATTTTTAAAAAGCAATAAGTAAATAAATATAAGGAATTATATTATTTTTATTGAAGTACGTCAACCTCTGGAGGACGATAAATTAAAAATATTCGATATACCTAATCTTAATAAATAGTCGAACAAGTGAATCAATTCTATTTCTGTATACTACATTTTAGCTCACCTTCTCATTTCCTCTAGGGAACTAACAGTGTTGTGGAAGTTACTATGTAAAACGTAGCTAACTAACAAGTCACTGATCCAAATTTCAGTAATGTTATTAGTTCTGGAAGTTTTCATTTTGAATTGCATATAATTATAATTTGAGGAATAGAAAATTTTTGTCTTTTAATTTAATCAAATTCGACGTATTTGTTGCAATTAAAACATGGATGAGAAGTAGTTATAACAAAAGTAAAATATATTTGTTTACTAATAAAAAACTTCCATCACAATAACATTAACAAAATGAAAAACACTTCATTAAAGGGACGCACTAAAAGGCAGCAAATTCAACTTACAAACGCTTTTCAGTTGCCTTTACCCGTACAAATGCTGCCACTCAAATCCATTAGTTTACAACAAATTAACATTTAAGTACTACTTGAAACATTTTAATCAAATTAACGCGTTTATATTAATAAAAATTTTATGATGATAATATAGAAATAGTGTCGTGCTAAACTAATCTCAACATTATTGTGTCAAATTTCAGAAATTCGCAACATTTTGGTCGGAAAAAGCATCTATGCACATAAAAATACATCTAAAGATTTTTAATCCAAATAATAGAATTTAAAAAACGATCTCAAAATAAAATATAAAAAATTATTGATGGATAACAAATGAAATTCTAAATTTTAAAAAATACATATGTATCTAAAATTATATTCGATGTCAGACTAGAAAAAATTTATGTTTTAAAAATGAACTTTAACTTTACGTGTTAAAGTATATTTTAAAAAGAGCTCAACTACTTCACTATTAAATACGTTCATTGAAATTATCTGTTTCAGTTACTGAAATCTATAACGCCATTAAGATTGATTGATATCAATAGGTTACACGGGTTTTCGTATCTCATTCAACTATGAAAGCTATTATAATATCCTTGAAAATATATATATTTTTTAATTCGCAACATAATTTTTTCATCCTTTATTTATCTTTACAATTCTAGAGGAACTATTTAAATCTTTAAATGTAAAGAACATTTGAACTGAATGGAATTCCATTCTAGAGCTTAACAATTTTAATCGTTTTTGTTTTTAATTCGTGTCTTTGTTAACTTTTTATATTCATTTATAGTTTTGAGTAAAGTGGACATGTATTTAATATAAACGGGGCATAACTTAAAACTTCATCAAAATTTCCTACTTTTATTCGTCCATTTATATTACTTATATAAAGTACCATATTATTAAACTAATTGTATGAGTGAGCATACTGAAACGGTCTCCGGATTTGATTTCTCCAGTAATCTTAATTATAGGAGGAACGTTTGTATCGGAGCGGCGCTAAGCAACGCCTGCATTGCCGTGTCCCAAATCTAACTCTAGAATGTGAATTACTGGGATTTTAAGCACAACGACTATTGTTGCATTTCAGTTAACTAAATGTAGATTAGCCTAAAACCTGCTGCCGTTGAAGTTTTGCAGCTTAGTAAATTTACCAGAATGAAAAATGAAATTTACCATAATGAAAAATTATGCAGTAAAAATATATTTTAATTAATAAATAGAATGATGAGTTAATTCAATTATAGAAATATAACAATAATAGTTTCTCTCTGCCGCGATGAGGTAGTATGAACAAAGCCTTCATAATTTTTTTCTGCGTAAAGAATAGATCGTTAAAAATATATAAAGTTTCCCCTTTGTCATAATAACAGGCTCAAGTTATTGAATAAAATGAAGAATTTAATTATTTTAATACTATTTCGCCTGTCATAATAAAGTTTAATCCACACATTTTTTTTATGATTTTAATTGACCTTCAGAGTCCATGATTCCTATTAAGTGGTAAGTTAGACTATTACACTTAATTGATAACCAAAATGGTCTGCACAAAGTCCATTAGCTTTATAAATTTCTGGGGTGAATTTAATCTGATTTCTGGCAAATTGAAATGCATTTCATCATTCGTAGCATAATTTTGTATTTATTGTATGACATATATAAATTGCGGCTTTACCCTGTTCGTCAAAATTGATTACAATTCCTTAACAAATTGAATCAATACAAAACCATTCTGACAAACATTAGTCATCTTAATCTATATAGATTAGATTGCGAACGAATTTTAAACAACAGGAATAATTTAGAGAAGTATTGTGCATCAGATATGATCAGTTATAAGACACTGGCAACGAACTTGGGTGTATATTTAATTGCTGAATTAACAATATCGTCATAACTGCTCTACCCTAACTATATCACAAAGTTTACTTTGCTAAGTTCAGATCTAAGTTTGTTTAAAACAATCATATTGAATTAAAAACTTTGCCAAGAACTTAAGTACCAGTAATAAGATGTTATAAGTTCACAAGTATGATGCATGTGCCTGGAGCGAAAATATATTTTCTATATTAGCAGCGCCATCTAGTAACCAAATAAAGTAATAATTTTGTAAAAAACTGTTGAAGTTATGATTACTTTCTTATACATTCAAATTATCCGTCTTTGATAATAATTTTTGTAATGGACTGAAGGATCTTTGGCGTTAATTATCCAGTTATATCTCAGAGACGATTACTATTGACTATAATATTATCAGAGGTTAAGAAAAGTCGACTATTATATAGAAAATTAATTTACAAGCAAAACATTTATTTTAATCAGTGAACATTCTTCGTTAGTTTTCATTACAGTGAGAATATACGAGTCAAAATAAATAAGACAATACCGAATGTATTGCGCTAATGTATATATGTACAACAACTTTCACATATGACTCACTGTTCCATTAAAATGCCAGTAATCACCTGGTAACATGTTTTGTGAAAGGCCTTTAAAATTTTTTAAAGCAGAATTTAAAAATTTCCTTCGAATTTTATTCCTAAGGAGAAAAATTAATTATTTATATGCGAAGGTGCAAAGTACACAAGGTTTTTTTATCTATATTCTAAAGAATAACATTCAGATTCATAAATTAACCACGGCTAATAACCTCTTTGTCACTGCTACTACAATAATTCTTTAAAATATTTCATAAAATGGCAATTGGATTTAGCGGAATTAGAGAGATAAAATATAATGAAAACATTTTTATCTAATTTGTAGAGATAACGACTTTAAAACTTCTCTGTACGAGATAGTATTGATATCTCGCTAATACATTACGTTTATTCATGTTGATTATGAAAATATACAAATATAAACATAACAACTTCTACGTATTTGGCTGTAAAAGGTTTGAGATTATACACAGAAATGGTCCATATAAAGTCTTCTTAATTAATATTTTCGCGAAATGAGTTTAATCTGGCTAGAACCAGGAATTAAGAAAAAGTTCATAATTTAGTCAGGGCTTTGTAAATTTTTGAGGTTATTAAATTTTTTATATATTTCATATTCCAATCTCATATGACAAAGATAAAAGTATCTTAGCTGTGTATTCATTTACGACGTCAATTGTGCGATTACGAATGCAGTAACTATAAACGAGATTTATTACGTCATACAGGCTAAGGGGAAATGCAATTACTTCTTAATTTACGAACTATGGTGTGAAAGACATTTATTCTTTTATTCAATCAACTTTCCTGTTCCATGAATGCATTGTCAATTACAATAAAAGGTTTTATATAACTCCTGTTGAGTTGGTATTATTAAAAATTTCATTTGGTCCAGTTGGTATTATAAATTTTTTTTTATTGATATTTGGAAAATATGGTTTCATACGATAATATTTTACTTACCAGCCACAAGTGTTAGTCATAAATTACTTTCATCATGTCGTTTTAATCATCCCCGTTTCTAAAACTTATATTGTTAAAAAATATTTTAAATATAAAACCAATTCAATAGTAATTAATTTCTTACATGAACACAACACACAGCAGTGGCAGTAATTCTTAACTTTCATCAGCTAATGTTCTGCAGTGTTATAATTCCCGTGTGTTTTAACAAACAACATTGAAGCTGTGCTTTTTAAACAGGTCAACCGTGGCGGTCCGGTGCTTAAAAAATATGCATGCTTTTTGTATAATAAATTAGCGGAAACAGTTTTTAATCGAAATATTTCTTTTTGTATATATTATATATTATACATATTTTATTTTATTAACATACTTAAGTTATTCAAGTTGTTAGAAAGTATATCATTTACTATATGGATATAGCATTAGATTATCTAAAGGATTAAATATCATGAAATCTATTAACAGATCTCCGAAACACAAACTGAAACTATAAAATTCTATAAATTGTCGAAATATTAAAGTTATTTTGTTTTAAATAAACAACCCTATATTATCAAATAATCTACATACGAGTACAATAATATTTTACAGGAGCCAACTTATCACCTGACAGCTAAAGTTAAGATAACTTAATGTCTTATTTTATTTTGTTTTACATTTTTGTAATTTACATTTATTATTTGCTGTGAATAAAAATGTACTCTATTTTTATTATCATTTTGAAAAACAGTCTGGTAATGTGCTTATATCGGAAATCAGTTCCCCTTTTTACAAGGAGCCAGAGTTAAAAAAGTTTGAAAGCTACAAGCTATAGATAAGAAAAGCATAAAAAACCATTATATTTATCTCTGCTCCCGCTTTTATCTTTACAATTACTTGAACATCAATTGTCGATTTTTTGCTGTTGGCGGCAGTTCAGTGAATAACGAATGTTGTTGCCACACCTATTTTTGCACGTCCGAAGGAGTAAATTTATTTTCTTAGAGGCATAGACTTTTGTAGAAAATAAATAGTTTTTAGTGTTGTAACGCTGTTCTATTTTAAAGGTATTTTTTAATTTTAGTTGTAGAGCGATTCATAGTTATATTTGAGAAAAATTTGATGCCTACATTCTTTTTACGGGCGTTGTGCCGCGACAAGCACTTTAATTTTTTTTGTTTTGAATAATATTTTTCAATCGAAAATGATAACATTTTTCCACTAAATAACTTGCAGTCCGTTTGTATAAGCGATATATGTGATACATATAACGCACGATACTGCGCGTTTAATACACCATGCTTATGTATGACAAACAACTATTTGTATTAAAAGTGGGTATTGATTGTATTTTAATGTCTTGTCACACATTTCAAGGATAATTAATCAAAAGGGGTCTAGAATCGGAGTTGATTGTTAAAGTATAGGCTTAATTCATAGGAAGGAATGAATATAAAAAGCAGAGTGGAATTTTTAGAGATATTTGTAACTAAACACCTGATATAATATTCATAGAAGAATTTTTAACATACGATTCTTACTTAAAGTAATGAAAACTAGATGTCGACCTAAATAACGGATTGTAGCAGAACAAGACACTTAGAACAGCCCAGCCCATTAACACAAGCAAAAAACCAATTCCCCGTGAAAAATCGAAATTAAAAAGTTTTCAAAAGAAGATATAATATTATTATCGAAGAAACTCAATTGTTTTTCCTTTCAACGAAAAACATGTTTTCTGATATTGTTACCCGAAACATAAAAAAGATGCTTACGAATCAATAACAGTCACCATTAAAGTTGTTCGCAAATTGATATTGTGATATCAGCGGCTCGTTGATGACGTCATCCCGCTTTCAGCCAATGTAAAATACAGAATTGGATATATTTTTGTTTGAACACTTTTATTAATATTCGTTATTGAAAGCGCTGTTGAAATTATTTCTCTGTCTTTTATATAATTTTACATTTTGGGTGGAGGCATTTGACTGACGTTTCTATTAATTTAAAGGCTAAAGTAAAACACGATAATTTAAGGTAAATTAAATTTAACATCAAATGTTTTATATTTTTGTATATCAAAGTAAATAAAAAAAATAACTTTGAAAATACTAATTTAAAGAATGTACAGTCTTTTCATTAATCTCTCTGACGATACCCAATTCCTACAAAGTGAAAGTCATTTACTGTCAGAAACTTTCAGTCCGTTCAGAGTTGCGCAGACCAAAATTATATTATACAAGACTTCCCCAACTTTAATAAATAATATCGGTTCTGAACATCCATATTTTTTGACTTCTTCATCACCTACACAACAATGACCATTTCCCAATCAAGGGTATCACTTTTTAGAGATCAAAATGCAAATGTAATTATTTTTTTTTATTAAAGTATTTTGAGTGAATCTTGATATTTTATATATAAATAGCACTTTTCCATTTATTGCATATAAAATATTCCGTACGAAAATATTTTTAGACCGTATTTATATCAGGAACGTCGAATCCCTTTACGTCCGTTACTTCGAAAGGTGGTTTGTCATTGACAATTATCCAGGTGGAGCCGCTCTCGGCCCGAGTTATGACGTCAATTACACCGGTTACAGCTGATGTTACCCTGGAAATTAACGTTATCCTTTCAATTACTTATAATTTTACTGAACTAAATGTGACAAAAACCATCATATTTTTATATTAATAAAAAAATTAACATAACTATATTCAATCTTTTAAAAAAATCTAAATTTTAAACTGCTAATCCTTATATAAAATGTAGTACAGTATACATTTTAAGCCATGTGTTCTACCCACTCATGTTCGTGCTCCCTCTAGGGAATTAAATAAAAAATATTTTGTATATTTTATAGAAAAAAGAAACATCCATCAAGAGTAACATGTAATAATACGTAATCCTTTTTAAAATACCAAATAAATGTAAGGGTATAAGAGAACATAAAATTTTTTTACGTCCATGTACAGAAATAAAATTTTAACAAAATAATTGTTAACATTATGGTTTTTATGTCTTGAACATTTAATTAAACACACGTTGGTTGTTACATTCATAATTATGGCTATAAATAAAATAGGTAAGTTATTTTCAATCACGCTCAGTTTCATTGGCAAGTGTTTACAAACTATAAATAAAATTTATAGTTTTATAAGGCAAAGAACATTTAAATGATAAGTTGCCATAACCAAAAATACATAACTATGTTTGCGCGGCGAGCCATAAAATATCAACATCCAATTTTATTCGAAGATAGCAACTAGCGAGAAAACTGATATATAAGTAAATCTCACTATGATGGAACCTCGTATTTTATGCTAACGTCGTATACACCCTTTGGCATATTACAAGCGAATTTAATTTCGCAAATGTGACTGCCATAAAGTATGGAAATAGGAACATTTCGTGAGCTGAAACATTCTAGTCACCTATGTCATTCATCAAAGCTTCCATTAGGGACTGAACCCATAGCTTCTATACCTATCAATAGCTTTTAATTGCCACTCTAAAGTTTAATATTATTGTTTATTTATTTATTGAAAATTTATTTAATAATTATTTTTGTAATAAAAATCTGTTGGAAAATTATATAGATAAAGTTATAATATGAAAAGAACATACTATATCGTAACACAATATAACACTCGTAAGACTTTTTTAATTTAATTACACTAAAGGAAAATGTCTTGAATTAACCAGACCTTTTTTTTAGATTAAACGATTGAATTACCTTTTTTATTTCTATTTAAAAAAAATACTATTTTTATTTCTAACCATAAATTTTCCAACTTTACTGATTGCTTGGCACCACATCCAACATACACTTATTTACTTATTTTAAAATAGCAGACTTTGTGAAATATAAAAGCATTATAAGTAGTTGGGACCAATATCGGATTTATGGCTATTCAGACAACAACTGAGTTGTTGTCAAATATTAAAGAAATGAACGTAATAAATAATTTTACTTTGTATAGAAAAAATGTGTACACAAGTTTTACTTTTTTTACCTCTGAGTCTCAAAAATGTCTCCGCTTAAGTTATTCTGATTTTCTATGTAATTGGATATATGCAAGAGTGCTGTATCAGTCGGCCCCAAAAAAGCTGTGATTATACGGACTTTTGTCTTTGAAAATGGTTCTCGATTCTGAAAGTGTATATAGGTATAAATCATTTGTATTATGTGTATTTCAAAAGAAAATATTCTGATAATTTGTCTAAAAAATCATCTAACGCTTTAACAAAAGGGAGACTAAATCTACTAGGAACCCATTAAATAAATAATTACAAGTCTAGGTTCAAATTTTTAGATCAATCGTTATGCGATTCGTTACTTGTTAATTTTAAAGCAAATATACTTTAAATTTTAGAAGTATACTAACCTCAACCTCCTTACTTAGTTCTAATAAGATATTATTGCGTTGAGTTAAGCCCAAAAATGACGATAGATTTAATATAACACCGCCACTGCCCGATTTATCTGCACGCATTTCCTCCAAAGCATTAAACGTACTTGCAATCACCGTATTCTATAAAAAAAACAGTTTTATTTCTTATAAACATTGCATTCAGAAATAGTGTTCGTAATAAAACAATGAAAATACTAATATATTTAATATATCTTGTATCATTATCACAACAAAAATGACATGTACTGTAATTCCACCTGCAGACAATATGGAGGAAAATGTAACAAGGGTCAAAATTCAATATGGAGGGCGGTTGTCATATAAATTTGCCACCAAATGTATAAGGTCGTACTGTTATTGCCTTCACACGTTTCATAGGCCTCCTTGTATTGTTCAATTTCTCTTTCAAAAATACAAATAGAAAAGATGATTATAACGGTTGACTTGAAAATAAAATTATTGGAAAATTCTTCATCCTTTATGGCAAAAATCGATTATATTCTTCTTTAAATTTTCATACAATGCACCGATATATTAAAAGACAGTACATATGACATGAATAACAATTAACTGTAAGATTGTATATGTTCCTAAAAAAATCAGAAGAATTATTCTACTCACATAACTCGCATCAATCATCTTTTCCAAGTTGTCATTATTAGCTACCATCACGTTGTTTATTACAGCATCGATTCTTCTATATTTCTCTAATACCTGATTGTATGCACTTAAAAGTTGTTCTTCGTCAGTTATGTCACATTTTATGAACTTTGCTTTTAGGCCACCGTATTGGTTCAATAGTTCTCTCTCAAGAACCTCCCCTTCACGCTCCAATACATCTAAGAAAACGACGTACTGTAATGTCAAATATCGATTGAATTTATTTCACAATACCACTAATAGAAAACTCGAGATATCAAAATAATTATACACCTACCATAGCATTATGTGAAACCAAATATCGTATTAAGCCTGCTCCAATACCAATTACACCGCCCGCGACCAGAACCACTTTCCCTTCAATAGAATAACTCACGTCTTCCATTGTGCCCATATTATACACATAACACGGTTTTTCTAATGCGGCAAATAAATCCAACATAAAATATAAGCGCTTTGTGATGACATTTTTATCAACACTATTGTGATATGAAGTTATCAGTCGATAAGAGAGTTCGGTCAATGATTCGTTATTTGATGTATCTTTCATTTGAGCATTTTCGGTTTGTTGATTATTGTTTATTATATTTGCTCAATTTATCTGTTATAATGACACATTCGAGTGAAATAAAAAAGGATATATAATAAACTAAAATATATATATATATATAGTCATATAATTAGTTTTAGCTATAGGAGATTTTTATTAAATTGCGCAACAACCGTATTCGGTTTTAAAGATTTTTTAAAAAGGCAATAGAATATTTAAGAAATGACACTTCGCTTAAAATTAAAATTCATTGAGATTTGCAACGTGTTCCTTAAAACATTTCTAACCGCGGGCAATCTCCTTCACTTTAAGTGGTTTCGGAATTCTTTACTTTTGTTTAAGGATATTTCAGGATCATTTTCAATAACGTAGCCTTATTAATGTATATCGCGACCTTTTTTCCCGTGAAAAAATATTTTAATTAATTCGAAATATTCTTTGATGTCACAGCCTCCCATCTCATTATTAGTCCGACTGTCTGATTACTTTAAATTTATAGTGAAATGGTGATATTGATCATTAATTATCAGCGATTAATTGTAAAATAAAAAAAAAAAACCTACAATATAAAATTCGTAATAGCGTTTCAAATAAGATCATTAACAATGATATTAATGAAAATATTTATCTATTTATATTTTTAATGTCCAGCAATTCGTTTTCTCTTACTATGGCATAACACTAGTATTATTTATATTACATTTGTTATAGATTTTTTTTTTACAATACTTTGAAACAATAATTTTAATTTTAATTGTTACGTTGAAGTAAATAAGGAAAGATTATTACTAATATATATATTTGAATAATATTGTTGTCTTTCCAAATAGTAAAATGGGTTATCTGTCAATAATTAATGGCTTATATCACTACTAATGATTCCAGCTATGTATCTTTTTGTTTTGTTAATTAATTAATTTATTGTTTGTGTAAGAGCACTCTTAGTGAAATAAGTATATATTCTTTGATAATTATCTCATAGTTTTTATTTCAGATTGTTATTCCAAATGAAACAATTAACTTCAATTTCGTTATTATCTATTATAATAAAGATATAAGTTACATATAATTTTTTAAAAAATAATAATACTTACAAAATATCAGGATAAGATAAATATCTTCATTGTAAATGATTTTCAGCTGTTTCAATCTATTATACGCTAGGCCTTTTTATGACCTATATTTTATTTTATGACTAATGTAAGAAATTAATTTCTAAAGTTGAAAAAAGAATATTTAATATAAGTGACGTCATCTCAAAAAGTTTGGAAGTCACACGCTTTATAAACTGTCAATTTTATTTACAATCCCCGAACCTGATAAAAGATTGGAAACATTTTATTTAGAGCAGTAGTTTACACAGCACTCTTTGATATTTTTATTTTGTAACTATGAAAAAGGCAAAAAGTTAGCAGCAGTACACTTTTTTCCAGCGTTCAAATACCGATATGTTATTGATTTCAAATCTGTAGTATACTTTTTAAATGAAGACGATACAAGCAATCGATTTATGGTTGGCAAATTGGTCCTAATCTTTTCCTTGCAATAATAAAATTCGAGAACAAAAGTTTTAACTACTGACAATTATAATCAAAAAAGATATATATATATAAATAATAAACTAAAATAAATCAATATGGTTATGTTTAATAGCCGTAGTTGTATTGTTATTTAAAAAAAATATCACAAAATTTGTAAGTAGTGTTAGTTTAGTAATTAATTTTTCTTTAATTACTCAACCGTCGGCGATGATACAATACGTTTATACATATAATATGTGTGTTTCGTCGTGGCATAAAAAAAGTGACTACTCCATTAAAAGTTAAATGATCAGCGACAACTGTTATAGTTTTTGAGTTTCGTTACCGTTACAAAAGTCATCTTTGCCACAGAACCTTTTATAATATTAATACAGCCGAGGATTGTGTACACTCTGATTGGACCCTCGATCTTTAATAGTTGAAGATTAATGTTAGTTCAATATTTTGACTTTCGGTTTTCGATTAAATTAATACTCATACTAAACATTCTCCTTTTACAGCTGGAACATTAATGACAGAGCATTACTTAAATACTCAACGATATTACATGCATATGCAATATCTATAAGTAACCTCTATCTTCATCCTTATGAAGTCATATTATTCCATGTTGATATAAACAACTAAAATACCCATGATACAGAAATTTATTAATGAAAAGATTTATATTATATAATACTTTTTTTTCGTTATATAAAAAAATTGATGTTAGTTCAATTAACTATAAAAATAAAATCTAAAAATAGTAAATATTAATTATAAAAGTTTTGATTACATTTTACTCGGTTTATGAAACAAAAAACGACTTCAACTTAACGTTAGATTTATAATGTAGATGTTGAGCCAGAGTTATATGATCTCCCAGAAAACTCCAGCAACAAAATAAGTAAATTGTCTACGTAAAGATTTCAACATCACGTAAAAACAAAATTATCTGAGACGTATTTCGTCTTGTTCGTTCCGGTGGCGTGGAAATCACAATTTCAAGGGGAGATATTCCACCGGTCTGATGAAATTTAAATGTACTTGTATGAAATGTGGCGTTTCGATTTGCAAAAGGGAGTGGAAATGTAAAATAGTCATATTTCCAGGCACTTTTGTTTCTTTGAGAATTCCTCTTAGAATTGTTATCATAAGTATGCTTTCACGTTTGAAATATAAGACACTATCCTTAGTGTCTTATTTTATTACAGTATCCTAACTTCTTATTAGAATGTTGTTTAGTGAAAATTTATTAAGGCTAAGGTATTTATTTATTGAGATATTTAGTTCATTACCACAATTTTGCAGAAATACGTAGTGCGTAGGTTATTGGGCGAATTTCAGTAGTTATAGACCCATTGGTAGTTTTTTGTCATATTCTGCCGCAATTGACACTTGGAATGTCAGCCTTTCAAACGATTAATGCAGAACACGAAACAATGGCCGAAAATTTGGAATACCTATTTAGTTCTTGAATGTGATTTACTACTTGATAATTTAGTTGATTTGAGTGATGAAACTGAATCACGGGAATTCAAGCAACGAATTAGTATTTAAATATTTTTGTGAATACAAATGAATTTAGATGTCAGTACCTCATATATCTGTGTATGTACACGCTATTGTATATGCATGCTTTAATAATATTTCTTCGAAATAAAATATATAACAGGTCGTTTTAATACAATATCCGACACTCTAATATTCGTTTTTTAAACCCATTTTATATCCTTTATCAGCAAAAGCTTTACTTGAAAATGAAAATTACAGTTGAAATGGAAGTTTAATATCGAAAAATTCGCTCATATTTCGGTCCCGAAATCAAAGCCGAGATGAAATCCTTAGACTGCAGTGCAGACAGCGTTATACGGTGATTAGTTATTCATAGGAGTACTTGCCTCTCACGATATCCCAGCCACAGTTATTATTGCAAACATTACCGAGGGAAGATTACCTGGATAACGTTAAACTTTTACCATTCCTTTTATGATTAAAGTTCTATTGAAAAATCACGATTGAATAAGATCAATATAATAGAATATATTTTTGTTGCAAAATGATTTTTTTATTTAAACTTCGATAAATCAAAAATAATAACCTTGACTATAATTGCAATATCCCATATACTGTTAGAAATGGAATATAAGCTGACATAATCTTATTACTTTCGGTTCCACTTCATTTCACCCGAGCACTGACATATGAACATAGTGACCTCAATACTTTTACAATATAGTTTGGCAGGTAGTTAGTTACTTATAAAATATGTACGAACTTTTATTTTAAGGAATGCCTATAAGATTTGGACTGATAAAAAGGGTATTACTACATACTCATCCCTCACATTATGAATTTTGTACAATAAAATTATGTACTTTAAGCACTTTAAAAGTTAGCTTTGAAATATAATATTAATAAAAGCACAACATGTCTTTTTGCTGAAATACTTAATTCCTGATTGGTTATTATTAAATAGTGAATTATTAACTGATTTAATCTTTGTTCGCAGATATTATTCGATAGTTTCACGTTGGGTCGTTTCACATCGTTCGTTGACGACGGCTGCCCTGATGGCTACATGCAAATTCAAGAGGCAAGCCGTCCCCAAGTAGGCGGTTCGTGGTGTGGAACTTCCTGGGGCCCCTCAATTTATTACAGCGAGACGAAATCTATTACGCTTATTATTCGCCTATTACATTTGTCTAAGGAACAGAATAATTATAACTTTGATTTCCGTATGGCATATAAAGTTTTAAGGAAAGAATATGCCACTGTCAGATACGGTGGAACGCCACCTTCAGGTATTTAAAAAAAATATTTTATATTAACAAGTTAATTTTCAATACATTAAAATATTTATAAATATTTATGGATATTTTGGAAGGTTAGTAAAACCTTTTGATGTCATTGGGGTCATTTACGAGCGTCGTTACCTTCATGTAGACTTTTATATGTGGTATCAATATTTCATAATTTTATTTTTGCTTTTAGAGAGACCTTTTTTCAAACTCAGGCCAATGTTATACCCTGTAAACATATCACACGGAGAAGATACGAACATTGGAAGGACGGCAAAAACTCCAGAGTATTACCTCGGGGATTTGATCTCGGGGACTTATTGCTCTCGGATCTACAGTGACTGCGATCGTAAAAACTGTAGATTACAATCTCCAAACTTCCCCGGCGTTTATCCTAGAAATCTCACTTGTTACTATGCGGTTAGACAGCACGAAGTGCCTCAAGGAAAACATGCTTTAATAGTTGTGAAACAACCGAATGGCCAGTTAATTTCCATAAGAAGTCAAAAGGCATTGTACGCTCCATCTCAAAATGATAGGGAGACTAACGGTAGAGAATTAAAATTTTGGCAACAGTGCGATGAAGTACAGGACTATGTGACAGTTTATGATGGCTACACGACAAGAGATCCCGTTATACTGAGGTTTTGCGGTGGTGGAGTTTCAGTTCCTGAAGCGATATCAAGTGGTCCGGAATTGTTAGTCGAGTTTACTACTTCACCTTTTGGTACATTTCTCCAACCGGCTACATCACAGTCTCTACATGGATTCCAATTAGAAGTCGAGGTAATTAAAATTAAACTATAATTTTATATTGTTTTACATTTACATTGTTAAAAAATAACTTCAAAAACAATCATAACAAAGAAATAAACTTGATTAGGTTTTATGTAAAAGACAGTTTAAGTCTGCCCTCAATATCAGATTGGGCAGTGCTCAGTATAGTAGTGGCTTTATAAATAATTTATTATCATTAGTGAGGTTCGATCGAAGACACTACGTGATCGGCTGAACTAAATGACACTGAGACGACGACGCTTGAATTTTTCCCAGTGGGTTCTACTATTTGTGTGTTAAATTAAAACAGTTCGTTAAGATTTTAAAGTAATGAGATTAGATTCGAAATCGTAATGGTTTTTATGTCAATATTTTTTATGTAAGTGATTTTTTTTTACGTCTCGTTTAATAAGTTGCCTACTCATTCATGTTGCTGAATTTAGGATTATAAAGTTCTTTTTGTTAAAGGATTTTGATATGTTTATTGAAAAATGTGTATGTATCCCAGTGTTTAATTTCGAGACTTGTATTTATTATTATGAATTTGTTTCAATTATAGTGTATACAGCTCCATAATATAAACTTTTTAAATGTGTTTCGATTCATCGCTTGAACGATTGGTTCAACAAACAAGTACAATGAAATCTTTTTAATTTACAGTTTACAACCCAAAAATAAAGTTTCATAACTTTTTTGTTCTGAATATTTACCAAACTTTAAATCTTTACTTTTTGGTTAAGTTTTTGTAATCGGGCCTAACGCTACAAAGAACATAAAACACATTGCGAAAATGTGCCCCATTAAATTGAGCAAAAACTGTTTTATTTATTTTAAATACTCCATTATTGATAAAGAAAAAACAATTCAAATACGCAATTTACTATTGTAGGTGAGATTTGTTGACCAACAATCTCCAACGTACGCAAAAAATAAAAGAGCTTGTGAATTTTGGATTCGAGGAACTGGTAGGGGAGTTTTGGAGCATCCACAACATTCACTTCCTCCAAACACAACATGCCTTTATCACATGCAAGGAATCGATACTTCCGGTCCATCAGGAAGAAATATTATTTACAGACGGCAATTTTCTGCACCGCGTTTTAGGGTTTGGTTCTCTGTATTAAAATTTTATGTGACAAACGCTATCAATCCCAATTTGCCTGAAGATGAGTATTGTGGGAGCCATTTGAATATATGGGATGGGCCAATGAGGATATCTCCCGGTTGCAGTGATATCTTTTGGTAAGTGGTTAACTTTTTGTTTTACGCTAATACATTATATTCGATATCTTTGAAAGAAAAAAAGAAAAACTGTCGTTTCATAAAACATACATACATGACATTCTGTTAATTCAAGAATTACAATAATTTTATATTAAATAATGTCGTTTTAAATTGTATTTAGTTTGAGATGACACTTTTACTTGTAGTGATAAAGAACGATCGGTTCAAATGTCAAGAGCCACTTCCGCCCAGTCCGTGATAGTTGGACGGCCACCGACAAATGCAACCCTCATAGCTAGGTTCTGCCGCGAACGGGCTCCAAGGACTTGTGAACATGCGTTATTAAGACGATCTAGAGCATGTGCTAGAACAGAAAGTTTCTTGTCTAAAGGGGACTCTTTAACGTTGGAATTGAAGTTAACACAAGGAACAGCACTGAAGTGAGTATTATGACTTTTTCATATCAATTTCTTACCTTTGTTAGTTGATGAACTCAATTGAAATATTATTTTATATTTAAGTATTCAAGACTCAGTATAAGGAAATTGCAATGAGTCGATGGTGATATGGTCTATCCTCTTACATTCCAGGCCAGTATTCTTTAAAGCTCTATACGAGTTTGTAGATTTACATCAAGATGGGGAGGCTTGGGGACGCGGGCCGTGTTCCAGACGTTTTGCGTCAAGGTCATTCCCTGAAGCGCCACCAGACCCGCCGGTTACCTTCTCCTCGCCCAGAGATGTCTTTTTGTATGGTCGTGGCGGTGCTAAAAACATCAGGTTAACAGAAAAACAATTACAACAATGTCATCGATAAGAAAATTTAAATCGCTTTCCTTCGTGCAAATTCTTCCGTACCTCTAATGTCACCAAACGACTAAAACTATTTAAAAATTATTGTAAAATTGTATAAACAAAATACTTCTATTTCGTCATTGGTTTCCACAACAACAAATTTCATAGACAGTGTTCGCTTTTGGATATATAACGAAACATTAAATCTAACGATTTCAGTTGCACTTATCGCTTCGAAGCCAATCCGGGTGAGGTAGTACGTCTCCGAGTGTGGGGCGTCAGGAATGGTGGAAGGTTATGCAGGTCCGTGCACTCGGCTCACTCACCATGGTATCGATGCGGAGGAAATCCTACAGCTGCTGTGAGGATCTTCGAGAGACCATGGAAAGATAATGGAGCTGGTGTTCCAAGGGACTGTTTGTGCAGGTAGTTGAAACATTTGATATAATGAAATTTGCAAGGTTTAAAAGACCGTTTTGCTAATGTGCTAAACAATGTTTGAATTTCAGTGTGGAAGACTATATTAAAGTTATGAGCTGGAATATTGAATACCTATCGTGATGATTTAAACCCAAAGTGTAATTAAAACTTGTTATCGTTTTTTTTTCACAGCGATGTTCCTGACTATGAATTCACATCCACCTCAGCAGTGGCTGAACTAAAGTTTGACGTGGTCAACATGTCCGCTGTTGATGACTTCAGATCTTTCGGTTTTGAGGCATCTGTTGAGTTCGTAAGGCTGAGCAGTGTTTGTGATTCCACCCACCGAGTGTTTGGAGCTAGTGGGGAATTGAGGCTTTCATACTATCCTCCAATGTCTGAAGATGTAAGTCATACGTTAATATGATTTTTAATGTCTATTATTAAATATAAGTGTATTAAATATTACTCAATCTACGGACTATGCAAGATAAGCGGATGTTATTTGTAGGATCGTTGTGACTTTCGTCCCTGGTTGATTGATCCAGCACCAGGCAGGTACCTTTATCTCCAAATCCAAGGCAGTTTGATTAAGGAACCGGAACTCGATAACTTCACGTTACAAAATAATATAACAGTTGCTCCGGATTTGAGGCATTTATGCCAAACACAGAATCGTATTGCAGTCTACGCTGGAGGACTTTCTCCGATATTCATATGTCCTAGGCCACCAGTAGAACAGGTATGAGGTATTGTTTATTATGCTTTATTTATTCATGTACCCAATTATGTTTCTGTGTCTGCGTTAAAAAAATCAAGGAATAATGATAACACTCCTAAACATCGCATGCGCATTGCCTCCCACTCAGTCGTGATATCTATTAATTTCGGGATCGGCATTATTTATCAATATAAAAAGTAGCCTAAGGTACTCCTTATTACATCAGCTACCTGCCAATAAACGTACCGTCAAAATCAGCCCAACCATTTTAGAGATTAGCAGGAACAGAGAGACAGGCAAAAACTTGTAAAAATAGATTTTTTTTTTTGGTGTATGTATCGCATATATATTCGTATATATATTCATATGATTTCACTTTATTTCGTCACCTAAGAGACAATCAGAAACAATAACTCTACTTTCTGTTATTTTCAGGAAGACGACGTAGTGGAAGTATTCTCCGAAGGTTGGACTTCGGAAGTAGATGGTTTGTCCAGACACGTGCTGGCGGCGACGCCCTCCCTCGACCGGTTCGATTTGGAATGGCCACGATCGCTCTCTGTTGAACTGATAGCCGCGGAGACTGGTTCCTATTACATTACGTGGTTGGAACTGTCGAGGAGGTAATTTAGGATTCGGACAAAATCATTAAAAATATTGTTGACTTATAAACCTGCCACTTTTAAAACCAAATATGAACTGGAACAAACTTGTCTTAAAGGGTTTTAACTAATTATTGTCTAAAACCAATACACCTTAAACGATTTAATATTGATTTACAATGATACTCACAAATCGCTTCGACAAATACTTTCCCGCGCAAAAGTGAACAAAACAAATGTCATCGATTTAATGCCACTTCGGGTGCGTTCCGGAGTTTTTAAGAATGTTTTTTAATTATATGTATATGTATATTTGCTCTAATCTATGCATATTTTTTTATACAAAATTATTTGAACACTTTTGTTTAGTGGCTAGCCACAAGTTAATACATTTCAATATGATTACTCCAGACACCCAAGTCCTCGCGGCGGTGTCTTCGCTCTCTCCGGCGAGTGTACTCATAAATGTTCGTCTTTGGACGCGTGCATCGAACCAGCTCTTTGGTGTGACGGAGTGCCGCAGTGTCCGCACGGGGAGGACGAGCGTCTGTCGCAATGCTCTGCTCTCATGAGACTGCCCGCGCATTACGCAGCCGCTCTGCTCGCGCTCACAGTGCTTGCGGTATTCGCTGTGGTGAGTAATACAGATCTAAAACATAGTTAATTTTCTTAGCTTGAGATAGCTTGGTACAGTCTTTAGGGTAGGAAGAAGAACCGAATAATTTTCTCAACATATTGTAGCTGTGATTCTGATTAAGAGTTTTTTTTGGACTATATAGAAGATAAAACACCTCCATTTGATACAAATTAAGAACAATGTTTTCATCATCATCACAGATAGCGGTGATGCGTTCGTGTCGCAGACGGCGGTCAGCTTTCCAACAACGTCTCAAGAGTTTATCATCCGATACAGCTATATTCGACGAGAAAGAAGTGATTTGCTGACCAAGCGAGGACTCTGTGCGGTACGTGGAAGTAGACCGCGTCACCACCGTGTGACCGTCTCCCGCACAGAGTCTCATACTAATGTTCATACATCCGCCACCTCTTGGCGCATCGGTGAGAATCCGTTTATTTCTATACGGTTGATATTTAATTCTCTTCTATTATTCCTCACTATAAGTTAATACTTAATTGATTATGTATGGACCAAACGCAGTCGAACGGTCACCGTGTCCATGTATTAAGTGGTCTTTATCAAACCCATCGTATTTCCTTTGTATCTGTATATATGAACGCACAATTTTTCGACCGATCGACTTGTGGCACAACGTTCATTTGTTCTGTTACTCGATTGTGATTTTTAATGTAATGTAAATAGAGTAGTATTTATTGTGTAACGTTCGTCATAGTATAGACCGTTGTGGCAATAATTCTGTTAATGTTTCCCAAGTCGTCTGTGTTCTCTCAATTCTATATGTATACGTGATAGAAAACTGCCATTTTGAAATTGAAATGTTCTTCAACGACGCCACCGAAAATTAAAAAAAAAAAGAGTTCAATCTAAATAAATGTTAAGATGGATTTTATTTTACAATGATGTTTACCTATCCGTCTATTGACGAGAGTTATGTTGACGGCCAAATATCTGCCACTTTTAATATAATTTTAATAGATATTTAAATATAAATCAATTAAATTAAACATTTTAAAATATTATAATAATACGATGTAAATAAAATTTAAACTATTCATATCTTAGAAACGTATTGAAGTGATATAAAGAGATGTTTCCCAGGGAAATCGTTTGAATCTTTGTCGAGTTACTATTAGAGAATTTGTAGATAATGATGATCCTATTGAATAACCTCGTTTTATTAACAATAAGATATTGTTACTGATATATATATTAAGTCCACTAATATTGTTTCTCGTTCATATCGAGTGTGAGGACTTTAGGAAACGGATATAGTATTGTTGAAGTATGAATGGAGGGACAATTTTATTATATATAACATGTTACATACGAGGTCTAGCGTTCATTGATAATGTCCTTTGATAGGTTAACGATAAGCATTAGAGGAGGTTTGTTTCCATTTGGACGTAGATTCGGTTTTAGCGTGCGATTGAGTTTTGTAATTTGTTATCGAAGTAAGTTAGCGGAACTGGTGTAGCATGTTTATATCGTCTTCCATAATATACGATAATTTCGGAGGTTTTCATTATTATTATTATTATTATTTTTTGTCAATTTTGTTCGATTAACCATTTGTATGAAATACGGTAAATTTCCAATAGCGGAAGTGAACTAATAATCCAAATCAGGTGTTATCCTGGAAGACAATAATGAAGGGAAATAGCTGTTTAAGCAGAGATACTACTTTGGACATACATTGACGAGAATTATGGTGATATAAAGTTTTTAAAATAAAATTATTTATTGCATGAAATACTTCGTTTTATTTCAATCATGTAACACTGCATTCAAAAATATGTAATTATAAATGTCCATATGAATAATAAGAACCTTTTAACCCAATGCACATGGTACCACACACACACACACACACACACACACACACACACCAAAACATATGCATATATTTTTGAAAGTTTATCTGTTTGACATCTTTTTGGATTGAACAATCTCTGAAACGGCTTGACCGATTCTGATTGGACATTGATTGGCAATAAACATTTACTTAAACTATCATTATTCTAGAAATTTGTTTTATTTTTTTTAATATAAATAAAAAAAAAATACTACAAAAAATAAATTACAGACAAAGTTACGATTACTTTGAAAATTATTAGATAACTAAAACATTTAAATCTTATAGTTATAATGATTTCACAGTTAACAATGCACTATTAGTAAACTTGATTTACTTAAAACACTGAAACATTTAGAACATCGTTATGTAAATACATTCAGTTTATATTACAAACTACGTAACCTCGGGAATAGAAACGTCTCTAGAAATCAGGATATTTGGAAAGAGTTGTTTATGTTACCAGTTAAATACAATGTAATCCTGTTTAAATCGTTGCAAAAACTGATCGTATAAAAAATCTTGAAATGTACCGTGTTTTATCTTGACGGCCTCGCGTGGAAACAGCTGTTTTTATAGAAATTATTTCTTTTAACAAACATGTATCAAATATTATATTATGTTGTATTAAAACGGCTACTTGTATACACCTTGACTCAGTATTTCGTATGCCTTGGTGACGTTTCCGGTGATTTCCTCGGCAGGTCTCCCAGACGTCACCAGCCACGTGCTGCCGCTGGCGCCGTTTTCGAACGCGTGTATTAAGCCAGAAACAGCAGCGTCAACTCTGTAATATATAGTTTGAAATGTTTTATCCCGTGTTCTCTTTAATTATAATTAGTATTTTAAGGATTCATCAAAAGCAAAGTGTTATCGGTGTAGTAATTTAGTATATGACAATGAAATTTTGTGAATCAATTATGAAAAAGGTAATTTATCTTCGGTAAAAACACATAGCTCTCGTATGTTTAATGAGATCTAGGACTTTTGCGAGTATTAATTTTAGTTAAAGTAATATTTTTCGGATTATTACGCGTATTTTATATTTTTTAAAAATTACATAACCCCAACGTTACGGTTACTTTGCAGCAACCGTGGTCACGGGCAGACGAGACGTATTTCGTATGTTTGTTTATATTTTAATAAATCCATTTGAATTAAAAAGTATGACTGTAGAAACCTTCGTAATTCACAAATGAAATAATAATAGAGCTAAAATAATTTACAACTGACGCTATATAATTTTACTGTTTATTGTAAATAAAAAAAACATATCTGTAAAAAATATGTTGGATTAATTTTTAGACTGTATTTAAAATATGAAGGCAAGTGTAACTATTAAAGTATTTACCCTAACATCTAGCAACGTCTCAAAGCAAATGCTGTGATTGGTTAAATTTAAACTTGACATGATAGTATAACTTTTTTTTTCTGTCAGGTTATTTTTTTTTTTAGATTCTAAAAGTTGATCATAGCTACGTCATTTACGTTGTTGTAACGATACTTAAAACGAAAATATGGAATATTACACAAAAGTATATGAAGATTGTTTAATGTGATCTTACCCCTGTAATGGCATTTTTTCCATTGCTGCTGGCACCATTTCTTCTAATTCCTTGTCAATGCATCCAACTTTGACAATCAAACTTGTATCCGTCGCACCAAAGCAAACAGTCACCACTCGTACTCCAGTCCTATTATAAGTTTCAATCTTCTGAAAATTAAATCAATATAATTGAGATTTTTTTTATCAAAGTAATATAACGAAAAAACCCATGACGCTGGTATTATAAATGGATAAGTATGTAATTATATTTTCTTATTACGAGCATATAATACCTTATATATAATTTTATTGCTACTATTGTGTTCATAAAATCAGCAATAAATTATTATTCTGTCACTCACGCCAAGACAATTGCTGAACTGCAATACAGCGCTCTTCGTTGCACTATAAACAGGGAGTAAAGAGCTTTGTATTAGGGCGACGACAGAGGATATGTTGACAATGGTGCCTCCTTTCCCATTTCTATCTTTACGCATTATTTCGAAAGCCTTTAGTGACCCTGTTATAACAGCTGTCTGAAATATGATATTAGATAGAGTTAAATAAAAACTTATATCATAATGTTGTAAAAATTGAAAAAATTTTACAAAACGTGGATATTGTTGCCTTTGCGTTTGATAATTTATTTTGAATGACAAACGTACAATGAGATAGTGGTGATGGTAGTTCAGTGACATTAACGCATAAGTAAAATTTATGTTAGCTCTCAAAATAAACACATCTTGATAAGATGCCTATTCATAATATGTAAATTTAAATAATGTATTCGAATACGTTTTTGTGTTTATAATAAGAGGAGCATAAAATATTTATATACCTTCTACAAACAATTTTGTTTTACCTTAAACCAAACAACAATTCTATGGTTTAAAAACTGGAGTTATAATAGAGTTATTAAACAATACGAATATAATTTTAACAGTTCATAAACAAACTATTTATCTTTTTTTATAAAAATAAATTATCGATATCAATAAAATACCATGTATAAAATTAACAGAATTTTTGACAAAAAATATGGACAACATAAGCGCACGACCAGAAAACTGTCTTCTGATACGTTATGTTCGAAACATAATAAACAGGCAAACACAAAATACAAACTAAGACACGAATCCAAGAATAACTTACAACATTGATTGTTATTTCCTTTTCATACACTTTGGGGCTATCATTCATAATACCAGCATTGTTAATAACAACGTCCAAATACCCAAAAAGCTGAACGGCTTCCTCGAAGGCTGCATGGAGTTCGTTACTTGCTACATCGCACTTTATAAATTTTACTTTATTGATACCATATTTTGAGTTCAATTCAGCTTCCAAAGCCTGCCCTTGCGTTATATTGATATCTAATATGACAACATGCTAGAAAAAACGATGAAACATAATTATAAACTATGATTCATAACGTGTTTTTATGTAATAAAAAAATTTGTTGAACTACCTAATTGAGAGTTATTTAAAAATTGACTATATCCGTTATTATTTCCTTGTATTCTTTAACAAACAAATAAGTGAAAAATACAAGTAAACAATAATCGTTGTATATACATAGAACTATAATATGCAGAACAATTGCAAGGAATTATTAATTTTAATTACCTCATATTATTTGCTTTTATTTACTCCTATAAAGATAATTGTAACCTAAGTAAACCTTATGATATATTATCATAAAACAAGTTCCAAGTGGATCTATAATTTAAATTATATTTTTAAACTAATGTTGTATATTAAATCATCGTCTTACCTTTGCTCCGCGAGCCAAAACAGTTCGAACTATACCAGCGCCAATGCCGTTCGAACCGCCGGTGACCAGAACAACTAGATCTCTGACGTCATTCATATTCGTCTGTTTTCGATGGCAACTGATTCTCTACTGAGAACTAATCGAACGTTGATAACAAACGGACGACGAACAGACCATAGATAATATAACAATGTTATATCTATATTGCTATTGTAAATTTATTCTTTGTCATCTAAACAATTTCAAAAAGTTTTTTATAATGTCTTTTCATAATAAATATATATTAACGTTTTTACTTCTTACAATGTTGAATATAAAGTGATTTGAACCAAAATAACATTGCTCTACTAATTTATAATTTTCAAGATACAAAATTTCTTTTTTATCTTACTTCCAGCGAAAAGATAGAGTCGTACAAGGTTACCGAGTTTACGTTTACCGACCGAGTCTTGGTAACTAAATAAACATGGAAAAATATATGATATAATACTTTAAAATTGAATAAACTTAATATCTCTAATTTAATAGGAATATTTTTGCTTGATTTTATGTATATTTTAGAAGGCGATAAAAGAATTCTATACATACATATGAATGGCTTTTCATTTTTTTTTTTAGACTGGAAAATGTAAAATTAAATAGGTTTTAATTTTATATAAAATTAAATAACTGCAATAGTTTACACAGTTTATTTAATATTAAAGCGGAGTTTTCTGGTATTAATAAACTAATTAAAAAAAAAACATTTTAAAAAGTTGCGAATGAGATACAAATACATGTTGTTTGTTATACATAATTTATACGATCAACATAGTGTTTTTTTAATTTTTGATTAATTTAGAAAATTATATTTCATACTAATACAGGATTAACTTTATTTAATGAGAAGTAATTAGTTATTCTTTTATATGTTATCTTCTTATTTTATGTCAATAATCCAACGACTTAGCAGTCTTTTCTGATAATCAAATGTCTCTATAATATAACCTCATAATTTTGCTCATTACTGTAATTATATAATTACCTAGTTAAAAAGAGCAGTAACAAATCAATTAGTTTAGTAATAAACCAAATTATAATGCCTTTGTTGTAGTACACTTCTCACCACATCTATATGAAATTGAAGTATCTGTTTGTATTATTACATTAAGCGTATCACATATACCAATAATAGATATTGTTAAACTTTTGTCTGTATGTTTATTCCGTCTAGTCTCTGAAATGGCTAGACCAACTTAACAGGATTTTCATCGGCAGCTACCTCATGTTATAAAGAGTAACATAGGCTACCTTTTATTTTTGCCCGAGATGTGCTGCGCAGCGCCAAGACCTTGTGGCGGCTCTCGGCGGAGTGGACTTGTCGCTTTCGAGTATCGTGGAGAAGATGCTCGAGAGTGACAGGTCCTGGCTGGCGGTGTCCTCCTTCTGTGAGACGGTCATGTCCACGAAGGAGGCATCTGAGCGGGAAAGGGAGGATGCGGCTGATGCACCCTCCCTCCGCAGACGACATACGGGGGCGCGCCGGAGGCGATATTTGCAACGCCTCCAATAGCGCTCCTGCACTCCAGGCTGGGGTCGGGCTGGTAACCCGGCTCCTGTGAAAACCCGGCGTCGTCGGGGCGATCCTAATTGCCGGGATTGCCTCCTTTCTCCGAGGGAGTAAGTCCGGTCTTTGCCAGGACCGGCTAGTCGCTGTTGTGCCCTGTCGCTGACAGATCCGGGGTGCGCCAACATAGCGGCTGATGGGTTTCGCAGTGGTTTTAGTGAGTAGGGACCTGCCTAAGTCGAGTCTCACACATCCTCTCCGGCCCCACCAAGGCCGGTGAGACGGCTCGTAAAAAGAGTTTCCCTGCGTCATAAAAAAAAATAGTATTTGGTTAGCAATGTAAATAGGGTATTTAACAGAAAACACAAATATTCACCTTATTATGATCATAGATCATATCGCAGGTAATATCGTTTCTATTGCTTTAATATCGCTTCTCGAAAGACTTGTCTCAAATCCGACCCAAAGGCAATACGCAACAGTCCAATTACTAGAACATTACAAAATATTCTCTATTATATTTTAACTTGTTATCAAACAATAACTATATGAATGTTCTAGTACACGTATAGCTAATGGTTTCATCCGTAGTCACGATATGGCGCTGCTTACTGTCGAGAACATTCTACAATATTCGCTAAGCCAATTTTTAGGCTGGCGTGAGAGTAGATTTTTTTTTTTAGTTTTATAAAACAATAATATTTTCTAACTTTTTCTTTTAAAAATTTGATCGTTACTTCACAAAAACGTAATCGAATATGCAACTTAGGTAACTTTCAAATAATTATCGTGCAATTTTGTATTTATTTTTACTTACTGGGTGGTAGAGCCTAGCTGTAGTCATGTAACTACAGATCGAACATGAGCTGGCTCGACCGGGGAAGTACCACCCTCTCACAGAAGATCGGCGTGAACTAGCTTTTAATGGCCGCTTTTCATCCGATGAGTGAGAGAGCCGGTTGCCCTTTTCCTATTCCCACCTTTTTCCTGTTAGTTCCTTATTCCCACCCTCCCTATTCCTAAACAACGAAGGTTGGCAACGCACCGTCGCCTATAGGCTTCCGCCCACCAAGTAGACCGTCTGCTCGTTTGCCACCTTTCACATAAAAAAGCGATTTATCACTTTCCTCCTTACCAAGCGGGAAGTCGAAGGGGTATGTGTAACTTCTCGGCATATACCCAGAACTACCCACTAAACACCAACGGTGACCCTCTTTGCCTCAGCAGACCGCCACAAGATCACTAGCGCAATCAATCGTGACTCTCCGTCGATTTTTTTCAACCCTCAAATAAGGGTGCTCCGAGTACTCTAGTACTACACTTTTACGGTTTAGACTTATGTTTGGCAAAAAGGTGGACCCAAACCCCCTCTCGCCCGGACCCCATCAACTAGGTAAGAAAGCGGCGGGCATATTTTCGCCTCCGTCTATCTAATCTCCCCTGAACGGAGCAGATCAGCGGAGGAGGCAGATTCCCTTCTCCACTGTATTCAGAAGGAGGCCATGGCGACTCAAACGGTCTCAATGTATGACATTTTATAGGGACGTTTTTAATTTAAAATAATTAACTGACTTTGCTAACACTTTCCACACTAACAGTTTCCCACAAAAATAGTTTTTAAGCAATATTAAGGATAGAACAGCTTTTAAGTCCCTTTTAGAATTAGAGGGAATTATAAATACATAAATTACAATATAACCTTATATTTTCCTAAATATAATAATGTACAAAATGGGCAATTATTTTTAAATTTGGGAATCAAAATAAAGGCACTGATCAAATAATTATGACTTGATTCAATTAAGATACGCAATGTTTTCCGTTTCCGACTAAAATGAAAGCATTTTAGCATTAAAAATTTAAGGTAGTTTTAATCATAAATATTTTATGAAAAATTTCAAGGTTTTTAGTAGGAGTTTGGTAAATTAAGAAAGACTTATTATTTGATTGTAGTATCAATTTCGGTTGAAATATAAATAATTAATTTTTAACCAGACACCAAATATCCCACTAATATAATAAATGCAAAACATTGTAAAGACGTTCGAATGTATGGATGTACATAAATGTGGACATTTGTTGATCTTTTATATAAAAAACTATTTCATGGATGTTGAAAACCTTTTCAGTAAAACAGCTGAGACATTTATATCAAGGCTATTTATCCTCAAATTCCGTGTAGTTGTATGATCAAATCTCAACAGTATGTGTGTATAAATTCCTTGATGCAAACTGAAGATGTCCCTGACGGCTGGTTCCCATATCTTTTGTTTTAACAATTTTTTTGACACATTTTATACATTTCATATCTTCAGATTTTAAACAGCTCCAATACTAAATATTTAATTAAATCAAACGTGATATTTTAAGCAGTACAAGTTAACTACAATTTTTATGAAATCATCGTACCGATAAAGACAAAATAAAATTCTTTTTATGTTCTAAATCCTACAATTTCTCTAATATTTGCATTAGCTTCTTTTAATGTATCCGTGACATCAGTAACTTCGCCATTCTGAACTAGCCATACGTCAGCACTCTTCCCCTTTTGAAAAATATCTACAATGAAACTTGCGGCCACAGAAGAACTGAAAAGTTTAAAAATAATCAAGTAAGTAAAATGTCATTTGAGCCTAGGTCTGTTCAAAAGTTTTAAGTTAAATAGATGCTTAGCAGCATCTATTGCCTTTCAGGAAATATATATATATATAAATATATGGGTGTATTCATAATTATTAAGTGATGATTTATATTAAACTAGATTTTAAAGGGTTAATATTTAAACAGATAACGTTTGACTAATGCATTAAAGTTTATATTTTCTCAATATTTTAGAAACTATTACATAGATTTAGAGGAATTTCAATATTTCCACATAAGAAAATTTTAGGATAATGTCTATTCAACACGACACAAAATTTTGTAAGTGGAAAAATCGTTTTAAGTTCCTAGGTTTATTTTTAATATGCTTAAAGTTGATTCGACTGAAATTAAATAAAAATAAAAAAATAACTCATACAGACATACAGACTAAAGAAAACTTTCAAACATAATTACCATTGAAGTAAATTTTGGGTTTTTAAAATGTCACGGGCTTCATTTATTTTTCCATCGGTAATATAATCAAAACCTGCACATTTTTTCATAATTTGTGTATCTGTAGCTCCAAAACATACAGTAAGTACTCGAACATTTGTGTGTGAGTATTGAGGATCCATCTGCAAGATACAGTGTAAGTATTTTTTTATTTAAAAAGTAAATATTAATTAAATTCAAAATAGTATGACGAATCTTACACCCAAACGAGTACTGAAATGTATCACAGCGGCTTTAGTCGATGAGTAAATGTGTACTGCTGAGATACTTGGGTCAAGTGCTGTTATGGAAGAAATATTAATGATAGTACCACCCTTTCCACCTTTGTCAACACGCATATGATCTAACGCCATTATGGTTGTAGCAACGAGTGCGGTCTGAAATAGGCAATAAATTTAGGGATTCCGTGTGTACAACATATTATGTGATATTCTTATCCACCAATGATATACCGTGGATACTTACAAAATTAATTTCTATTGTCCGTTTGTACATTTTTGGAGAATCATCAGCAACACCAGCATTATTAACTACTATGTCGACGCTTTCATACTTTTCGATAACGTTACAAAAAACTTCTTGTAGTTGAACTTCGTTTGTGACGTCACATTTATAGAATGTAGCTTTACCTTTTCCATATTTCACATCAATTGAGTCTTGTAATCTCATACCAGAATCTACATCGACGTCAATAATAGCTACATGCTGTCACATAAAAAAATAATTGACATACATAACAAATATATAACACCATATTTACAGATGCTTACATACTATGAAATTACTCGAATATGACACTTTTTTAATAGCTGAGACTCCGGTATCTAACGCTATATGACTTATACTCAGTTCAAAAAGATTTTTATTCAAAACTTGAAAAAATATTTTTCACAATATTTTTCTCACTGTACACACTTAGTCTGGCTTCAAATACTGTTACAATTAAAAATTATCATAATATATATTACTAATCTGGAACGTATATTTTTTATAAAATTGCTTATAGTATGTATATTTTCTCGGGTTAATATATTGTATTATATTTTTTGATATCAAAATGGAATTGGTTGATAGAGAGAACAGAATCCTGAGATCCAAATATTCTCCCTACTCTTGATATAATTCAAATGTTTGTAGGAGGATATTGGTATACTGAACCCTCCATTTTAGTTATAAAAAGATTTTTCAGTCCACATAGTGTTTGTACATAAAAGATGATCAAAGCGAGAAAGAAAATAATTCGCAGGAAGAATATTCAAATGCAAAAGATTTTATCTCTGGGTATAGTGTAGCGTACATAGCCACGTCGCCATGAACCATTACAAACGTTTACTTAACTCACCTTTATATTTTCCTTCAAGAACTCCAGAACAATATTAGCTCCTATGCCACTTGCGCCCCCAGTTACAATAGCTACCTTATTTTGACAACTAAACATTCTTAATACAAAAAGTTTTTCACATTACTTGTTAAAGACTGGATTAAGGTTTTAAAATAAACTCATACCAAATTATAGCTAAGTTTATGTGCATACAAATTTGTAACACGTCAGTCATTTGTGAAAAAGTTTAAAGTATAACGACTGAATCAAAACACTGCTTCAGGTATTTATGTACATTCTATTTCAATACATTTTATCGCTCTATTAAGTCACTATCTAATGTTATTGACCTCGTTATATCTGCAAAATTATTGAAACATATTGTTTAGGTACTAGGTGAAAAAAAAATCTTTTTAAAATTTTAATTTATAACAATGGTAAGTTAAGTTGAAGGTTTTTTTTTTTATTAAATTAATTTCTTAAGGGACTGACATGACACTGACTACGGAAACAAATAACATTACTCATGTGTTTCCGTAAATTTTTGCTACAAAAATATTAAGTTATTAACAAAACTAAAAACTAGTTGAATAATAAGTACAGCAAAAGACAGCCCTACGACTAATATAGTCGGCAACAGTTTCGAACTTAATTTTTTTTCGTCGAACGGGATGAAAAGTATCCTAAGTCCGTCTCCTGGTACTAAGCTAAATTTCAGCGAATTTTCAGCCAAACCCGTACAGTCGTTCTTGGGTTATAAATTATTTAACTAACACGCCTTTGCTTGTATGTATTTATATAAACACCTTTATTTATTTATGCATATAGATTATTGTTTAGTTTAATTACTTCTCGAGAAGTATAAAATTGTGTTTAAAAGTGTTATAAAAAGTGATACCGTTCATAAATAAATATTTTTTATCAGTATGTTGAAGTTAATGCACTGTTAATAAGTTTGACCTTTATTTGACCCTATCGTGTTGAAAAAAATTTTAATGTTTTTTATATATATAAATTTTATTACGATATATATGATATATATGAGCACAAATTATATTTAATCTTTTTTAATATTCTTTTCATTGGCTTCAAAAATGTAAAAAAATAAAAAAAAAATGACGAGATGTGACTTATACTTTTTTCATATCATTTACACGGAATCTCACTCGGCACCTCTTAGGTAGCTAAAATTTATTACATAATAAAATAATCTTACATTTACTAGTAGTTATTACAAGTTTAGGGAACTATTTATAGATTTTTCGTTAAGAAGAGAAAAAAAAACACATTAAATATATTAACACAGCAATCATGAATTGTAAAACAGATGTATGTACTCCTACAGATGTGGAAGCGACAAATTTCGAATATTATGCAGTGTATTTAAGTACAATTCGGGAATTTTTTATCATATCCAAGAATTTGGATTCAATTTATTATTTATCAAATAGCTTATGAATCATGAATTAGCGTGTATACTCACTATTACTTTCAATGTTTTTTTTCTTTAAATTGAAAATATTTGGACGAATCTTACACCAAGACAACTATTAATCTGTAAGAAAACGGCTGGAGTTGCTCAGTAGAGAGCTCTTGATGAAATTTTAATCACACTAATGCATTTTCCATCATTGTCTACACTATAGTCGAAAGACAATAAGGTCACTGAACTTTTAAGAATACAATTACAATACTTAAATTAAACTAATATTTTCGGATAATTACTCGTATTTCTTTATTTTTAAAACTTACATGCTCTCTACACGTCTACTCCTTACGTCTGCCCGTTATCACGGTTGCTGCAAAGTAACCGAAACGTCGGGAGTATGTAGTTTTTAAAAATAATAAAATACGCGTAGTAATCCAAATATGTTCGTTTTATTTAAAAGGTTAACATTATTAATATTAAAAAAAAGTGATTTAATTTAAATTTTACACAATACATACATACACAATACATATTGTACACAATTGTACTGATATCTAGAGAAAGGGATAAGTAAATGCTTTGATTTATTTCGTATAACTTTGAGTTTAAATTTTCGATTTAGGTGAATTCAGTACGATAATTTCGTATCCTTCAACACATTTGATAAAATATTAACTAACACCACGTGTATACTAGATGTAATTTAGTGATTTAGCCTTTAATCGATAAAAAACTAAGTAATCATTTATTGGGTCATCTTTTCATATTTCACCCAGCATTATCAACCACGCTGTTTTGTTAACAAATGCAATCGAAAATTTATACACATCGTTGGATATTTATTACAAACAATTTGTTTTTTTGGTTAAAAATTAATCTTTGTATTAAATCTTGTTATAAAGTTGTAAATGACAACAGGAATAAAATATTTAACATTATATCTAACTATGTAAATGTTGTCATCAAAATGTTTTTTTCAACAAATGAAAATGTCGACATTGGCAAAATTAACCACATATATGTACAAAGAACTAAAGTCAATAATAGCATCTAAAATAAAGACTATTGTTGCGACCATGCAAAATGCATACATCCAGCCTCCGCTATAGTTCATGATAAATAGTGAATATGGAATATGGCTGATAATTTTGACATAATGACGCGGTATCTCGATTTCAATAATAAGTGATAACTATCCTAAACGTGCCGCACATTCACCTTGAAATTATCCCTCAATCTTATTAACGTAACATTTTGGACAGACATTGTGCTCTCAATAAAATTTAATAATAAATACCTGATTATTTATAAAAGTATTTATGTGATCATATTTCTTCAGAAATAAAGATTACGCAAGATTTTTTTTTTGTTAATTCTTAAGTCAAATGCATATTCCCTGTTGATAATTAAGTATTATTATTCTTCGATTTGATTTGGATAAGAGTTAATAGAATTACGAAAAAGCATAAAATTTAATTCAGAAAGATAATCAATTAATGTATCGAAATAATTAGATAAGGAATCATGCCATTGTTGTTATGAAAAATATATAAATTTAAATGCATTCTTATCACACGTATTTCTTACGTAAGAACAATCAATGTTCGGAGTCTTCGTATTTTTTTAATGTCAGATGAAAGTTCATTACCGTTATTTGTCAGTAAAATCAGGAATAAAAAAAAATCTTTACAGAGAATAATAACACTTTCATTTTAGAAACCGTCCGTGGATGCTTATATTCTTGGCTACTGCCAAGAATACTGTATAACTAGTAGATATCCATTTATCTCTTTATTTGCTTACTTATTATTACGTTAAAAATAAAACATAGATGACGTAATGAAGTCCAAAAAATTGTACATCAAAAAACTCGTTTATAGCCAAACTACTAATAAAAAATCTCTTGCTAATGTTATACCTACGGCTTCTTTGAATATAATCATTTTTAAACAAGCTTCTACTGAATCAAGTCTTATATGTTCATTATCTTCTCTCATAATCGTCAAAGCATATCTTTGTTATTACACCTCTGATATACATATATATAAATATTCAAATAAATTGAAAACTTCAGTGTTAACTTGGGAGCTACATAAACAACCATGTTTAATTTGTCAGATAAAGTTGCAATTGTGACGGGAGGAGCTAATGGTATTGGAGCTGAAATTGTAAAGGAATTCCTCAATGAAGGTGTAAAGGTTCGTCTTTTATTTCATATTTACCTATAATATAACACTATAAACATAAAATATTAGATGAGTCAAAATATTACACAAATGTAAAATTATACACAAATTAATATTCTGTTGAATTAATCTCAGATCTCATTATAAATTTTGGTATCGTTTATTCTCTAAATTTATTTCTATAACACATCTATTTCTGTTTAATTAAAAAACTGTTTCGAAACGCTATTATTAAACATTCATAAACAAACTTTATTTTTAACTAGATCTCATTATTTTATTTGTAAGAGATTTTTGCCATATCATTTTTCAGGAATAAATGGTATGATAGGTAAATATCATTTTACATAGGTATACATTGCTTTCACGAAAAAGGATTATTATTTCACTTTTTCGTTTTATATATTTTTAAGTACCTTGTTTTAAATGATTGTTTGCAGTATGTAGCTATATTGGATATAAACGATGAAGCGGGAAAAGCACTTGAAAAAGAACTGGCTGTAAAACATGGTGAAGGAAAAGGAAAATTTTTTATTTGTGATGTAACCAATGATGAACAACTGTTTGGTATTTTTGATGAAGTCATGAAAGAATTCGGAGCTATAGACGTGATTGTTAATAATGCTGGAATTGCTCGTGATACGTTAGAACTTTATAAGAAAGAAATTGAAATCAACTTTGTGAGTTATTATTGGCAATCCTTTATTGAAAGTTATTCTTCGAGGTTTAATAATTGCAATATTAATTTTAGACGGCTACAGTAACATCCACTTTGAAGGCTGTTGAGCTGATGCGAGTAGATAAAGGAGGGAGAGGTGGTACAGTTATAAACATATCATCAGTAGCTGGCATAACACAACTTTCACCATCCGTATTTGTGTATGGGGCAACTAAGAGCGCCGTTTTACATTTTAGCTGTTGTATAGGAGTAAGTCGATCTCATAGTACAACGTGGAAGTGATTTGTCGCTTATTTTGAATGTCAATTTATTGTTTCCATTTTAATTTGCAAGTAACATCTCAAATGTTTCATTCATATTCAGAAAGAGGCTTACTATCGCTACACTAATGTGCGAGTAATAACGATGTGTTTTGGTTTAACTGACACCGAAATCGTGACGAATATGAACAGTTTTGATGACATCGTCAACGAAAGAATTGAACAATTAGTTGGTCTTCATCACCATCAAAAAATTCTACAAAGGTAAATAAGAATTCAAATTTCGAATAATCACGAAATTTATAATATCATACAGATAATATTTTAAACAGATACTTTTTATAATTATAAAAACTAATACTAACGATGACATTAGTCAAAATTGTCTTTTTTACGATGCAAATGTCTCTCACGTTTTTATTGTTTTTATACATATTTTAAGCAATCAATTTATGCTTTAATCCTTTATTCATTGTATTTATTTTCAGCTCTAATATCGCTGCCAAGGGCGTGGTGCAAGCATATAATACAGGCAGCAGTGGAAGCACTTGGCTTGTCGATAACAGTAAAATAATAGATATTACAGAGAATGTAGATGAAAGTTATAAAATTATGTCAAAGAAAACTGTGTTATCTGAAATATTGTCATAAGATTTTAGTTTCACACCTTAAATAACTTGTTGCATTTGTTATCTATGTAGATTACCCAATTCAGTGCTGTTAAACGATTATAAGACATCAAATACAACATCATCCTGTTATGTACATATACAATGTTGTTACATTGATAAATCACTATTAAAATGTCCTATTATTTTAGCACTTGTTTTTCTTTACTAATATTAGTAGGAGTGATTTTGCTTTTGTCCCATAAACCATCGGCTGAAATCTAACTAGAGACTATACCATTACTGTTTTGAGTTCGATCTTTATTATCATATAATAAGATCTAAATTATCTAAATGTAAATATGATAATTGATTATGGACGATGATGATTTGTTATCAATAAAGCCGGAAATCATAATTAAAATCAGTTTTTTGCTTTTTTCGTTACAGTGAAACTAAAAAATATCACGATGAATACAGTTTTCAATCTTTTATCCTATGTTTACTGAAGTTATACTTTTTGATTTCTTTACCTATTTTGATATAATTGATTTATATTCCATTTAATATGACTTTTATATTCAAAAATGATCACATAACTAAAGTAAGCAATCCTTAGGCACTTGACATTTTGGAAAGGCTTGGTAGCTACGATAATGAAACCCAGATTGTATGCTTTACGACCAATACAAACAAAATTAAAAATTATTTAATGTAACTTAGTCTAAAAAAACAAAAGATAGATAAGACAAGTTTTCTGTAAACGAACATCGTTTATTGTAAGATCATAACTGTCTCTGTTATTCGAGAAAAAGCGATACAAATATGTTTTTATACATAAATCATAATCATTTTTTTATATTATATTTGAAATGACGCATGTATATACAAAATGGGTGCGAAACGACAACCAAAAGTGGTGAATCTGTTTTTTTTTCTAATTGTAAATATTGCTGTTTTGACAGCGTCATTTAGAGAGTGGTGTGGTTAATCCCACGATCAAAGTCGTATATATTATCGAACGATACCCTCACACCATTGTCATGCCATCGATGACGTCACATAAGCCAAGTACCTTGTACCTCTTGTGTTGAGTCCTCCCTTCCCTTCTACGTATATCTGAAAAGCAACATTGAAAAAGTGAAATGAATTCTTACTACGCTTTATTTAAAACCTAATATATATTAAATATTTGTCCAACCTACAAAAAAACTAAATAAAAAAATCCCATTTGAATTAACCTTCCACACAAATATTACCACGGTGGTACTTATGGTTGCCATATATGTTGTAACACTAAAACTACATATTTTTCTTGTATCATTTTAATACTACAATGCGTTACTGTCATACTAACTCAATATAAAGAAGTTAAAAGAATATATAGCTTATTTGACGTGGTCTGCAATGGCTGTAATACATTTTTTTAAACACTGTTTAGATATTTTGAGACCTTTTCCACTAAATTATATCTCAAACACTCCTTCTCAGCTAACACCTTATTAAACAATGACTTAAGTCAAATAATGCTCACGTTGTACTCCGTTGACTATTTGTGAATTTTTAAACCATGCAGCATGAAGAATGTTATTTTTTTGGAAAATATTGCTGAATTATAAAAAAATCTTATTCGTAAAAAAAATCAAATTTCACAAATATTTGACTAATTCGAAGCGTATGGAGGATTTTAATAATTGATTTTGACTTCATAACTACTTTATGTTACCGACATATTAATCCTTGATATGGAATATCACATTTTGTTTGTTAAATGACGTTAATATTTATAATAACTTCTAATAGCATTAAATTATGACTACTTAACTTATATCGATTTAAAGGAAATGTTTTACCGATTTATTTTTGTAAAGTGATAGTTTTTTTTACGTAGGGTATTATTTTATTTATGTTTTTTAATATGGTATGTTTTTTTAAAACGGAACTCGATCGGTCACTCGCTGTTGGACACCGATCGAGACGGTTGTGCTTGAAAGTATAAAATCATTTTAAAGTATCAAGGTGTTTTCTTGTAATCGACTCATCAGGTTATAGCCTACCAAGTGCTAGTAAAAGCGTTATTAGAATAAAACTCCCAAACACGGCTCCTGAGCGTGATCGAAAGAAGTGTATATTACATCTCAGAAGTGGGATAGCATCGAGTTTTTATTTTAAATCTTGGTGTGATCCTACCCGCCCAAGAGAAACGTAAGTATTTTTCTTTAATGTTCTGTATTAAATTACTTGGAATGTACTATACTGTGCTTAAAAATATTGCGGTATGGAATGAAGTTTTGAAATACGAGGGTATTTTTGTTTTTATATTTTTTTTTATTAGTTATATATTAAACTAAATATGCCGCGTCTGTAAAGAAAAGAATAGCTAAATATATAGTAATACCGAATTTGAAATGTGCTGGGGTTATATACCTATATTGTATACAATTGCAAGGTGAGGCATTGTTACCTACTGAACATTACATTAGGAAATGATTTAATTGCCGTTTACGTTAATATTTTAACCTATAAACTAATACGTTTTATGTAAATCTTATCCTCTTAATGTCGTTACTCTGTTCGAGGACGATGCTCAAACGAAAGGAAAGGGTCGGATCGCCTGCTAGCGATTCTTCACGGGGCGCCAGTCGCCGCGTAGCAAGAGGCGTTCGCAGAGCACGCGTGGCAGCCGAAGGCAAGGCGAGACGCGTGGCAGCCGAAGGCAAGGCGAGACGCGTGGCAGCCGAAGGCAAAGCGAGACGCGTGTGGCTCGCGGGCGCGACGACCGCGGGCAGTCTACTAGATCGCGGCGATCCAGAACTTCGAGGCAGCGCACTTCGCCTGCGATCCTGACTGCTGTGCTGTCACGCCAAGCGACCATCAGTGCAACCAACGAGCGAAGATAGAATTGGTAATGACTGTGCCAATGAATCAAGGTATGCGGACGTACAACAACAGTTCTTTGCGGAGTTTATTACCGTAATGCGGGGTATTAAGGATAAGAATACTACTGAGCGTGATAAGTTCCCTATTCTCAATAATGTTATTCCTGAGTTTGACCCATTCTGTAAAGAACAAACTATTGATTCTTGGATACATAAAACTGAAGAATGTGCACAAATATAATTGGGACGAAAAACAAATTGGTCACTACGCTTTACCTAAGCTTTTCGGAGTAGCGAAGACGTGGTATCAGGGGTTGCCACCTTTACTTTACTCGTGGAAAGAATGGAAACTTAAGCTCAAAGAGTCTATTCCCTCTCGAGATAATTATGCGGAAATACTTACCGAGATGTTAGGGAAGAAGGCGCGATATAACGAATCACTTGAGCTCTATTATTACAATAAAATGAATCTTATAAACCGTTGCGAGATAGTAGGTAAGCGCGCTGTAGATTGTCTAATTTTTTAGTATTGAAGATAGGCGTATACAACAAGTCGTTCTTAATTCTCAATCTTCTAATAACAAAAGTAGCCAACCACAAAAAAAAACTAACTATAGTCAGATGGTATGTTTTAACTGTAACGAAACGGGACATCCATTTTTCCGATGCATAAAACCGAGAATACAATGTACTAACTGTAATTTAAGAGGCCATGTAGCAACCGAATGTCCCAAAAAGGGACAAAATACTTTAAACGAAAGTAAAAAGGTATTACGAATCGAAAATGAGTGTAATTCTAGCCTGAAGTATAAGATGCCATTAAAAATTAATGACAAAATTTCTCATTGCTTAGTCGGTCTAGGCTGTGAAGGTACCCTTATACGTCTGAGTGATGCACAAGGTCTAGGACTCGAATGGAAACCAACTGCAGGGCCAATACTTTCTGGATTTGGTAACACACTTTCGACCTATAGGCTCTACTATCGCGGATATTGAAATTCAAGTAGTTACAGAAAGGAACATTGAAATATTAGTAGTTGATGACACTCACATTAACACTCCAATTATGTTAGGACACACTTTTACTGAAAGGCCTAATATTAAAATAATTAAAACGGGCACTGATGTTATTTTTTCAAAAGTGAAACAATATAATTTAGAGAAATGCGTGCTGCACTGTGCTACAGACGTCTCTATTATTAGTGGAAAAATAAAGGCGGTTCCCATTATTAATGCTGGACGCTATTCTGGTGAAGTTTATATTAACGGAACTGTCAGGGGACGTGAAAATAAGGAACAATATTTATTACCAGGCGAGTATACCTTAAAACATGGCTTAGGAAGTATTCTTTTACAAAATATAGGTAAAAATGACATCATATTTAAAACAGGGGAGCTTTTCACTCGCGGCTTTAAGATGGATATATGCCTTCAAGTAAACCGATTGCAAACAACAACTGAATCGTTTTCAAACGAATCAACGTTAAATATTGGTGATGGTATTAGTGACGTAGATAAAGATAAACTCACAACTCTCTTAGAGAATTATAAGGACTGTTTTTCAAGTAATTTGAAAGATCTTGGTTTCACGACTGAAACTGAAATGGTGATTCATCTGGAAGATTCGGAGCCGGTGGTTTATCGTCCATATAGGCTTTCGTTTTCTGAACGACAGTGTGTACGTGACATGGTACAAGAAATGTTAGACAGCGGAATAATACGTGAATCTAACTCTCCATTTACAAGTCCCATTGACTTAGTCAACAAGAAATCAGGAGAAAAACGCCTATGCGTAGGTTATCGGGCTCTAAATAAAAAGACTAGATGGGAACACTTTCCTCTTCCGAGAATAGAAGATCAGTTAGATCTGTTATCTGGTAGTTCTTTATATGTATATAGTAAATTTTTCTATGACAAGATTGACTATCTAGGTTATGAAGTAAGTTCCGAAGGTATTAGTCCCGGTACGAACAAGACAAGCTGTATCACAATTTATCGCCCCGCGAAATGTCCACGAGGTTAGGAGATTTTTGGGAATGGCGAGTTATTTTAGGAGGTTTGTAAAGCAAGCACAGCTTTACTAAAGAAAGATTCTCCGTGTAAATGGAGCGATGATGAAATTAAAGCATTCGATTCTTTAAAAAATAGACTTACAGAGCGACCTATTTTAGCTATTTACAATCCGGAAGTTGAAACTCAATAACATACCGATGCCTGTAAAATTGGGGTAGCGGGAATACTTTTCCAAAAGGATGATACTGGTTTATTAAAAGTAATTGCTTATTACAGTAGACAAACAAGTATTGATGAGCAGAAATTGCATTCATTTGAGTTAGAGACTCTCGCCGTTATAGCTTCTCTTGCAAAATTTAGAGTCTAGTTGTTAGGCCTTAAATTTAAAATAATAACTGATTGTAACGCCCTAAGAAGCACCCTTACCAAGCGAGATCTGATTCCGAGAATTGCTCGTTGGTGTGTGCAATTCTTGGAGTTTGATTGTGAAATCGAGTATAGACCTGGCGAAAAGATGGCTCACGTTGATGCATTAAGTAGGAGTCCCGTAGATAGCAGTATCAACGATCAGCACGTCATTGATGTTCTCGTTGTTAACAGACGACTGGCTTACGACTGTACAACAAGCAGATGACGAAATAAAGAATATTGCCGATATATTAAATGATCCGAACACTAAAAACGTAGTAGACATTTTTAATAATTATAAATTTAAAAAGAAATGGCCGAGTATTCCGTGTTGCCAGTGACAACAATGAACGTTGGGTAGTACCGAGAGGTGCCAGGTGGCAAATTTTGAAGAGTAATCATGATGATATCGGCCACTTCGGTGTAGATAAGACTTTAACTCGTATACAAGCGTCATACTGGTTTCCCAAGATGAGACGATTTGAAAAAAAATATATTGCAGCTTGTCTTGAGTGTGCACACCATAAAGTTTGCACACCATAAAGGCCTAAAGCGGGGAAATTGCATCCTATTTCGAAAGTCGATAGGCCGTTTCACACAGTGCATGCAGACCATTTAGGACCATTCATACGGTCAAAGCGAGGTAACACATATATTCTTGTTACAATTGACAGTTTTACGAAATTCATAAACCTCTCAGCCGTACGTAACACAAAATCTTCGACAAGTATTAGAATTTTTAAAGAGCATTTCAGCTATTTCGGTACACCAATGAGCCTTATCACTGATCAAGGTACTAGTTTTACAAGTAAAGTGTTTAAAACTTTTATTAAATCTACTGGTATTAAGCACATATATAACTCCTTGTGCCAACGGGCAGGTAGAGCGGTACAATCGTACAATTTTGGCTGCACTTGGCGCCATGAACCATGACAAACCAAACGGTAACTGGGACGATCATTTACCGGATATACAGCTAGGTATTAATACCACAGTCAATGCTACCACTAAAAGACACCGGTTGAATTACTATTTGGTTATAACTCCACGAACCCATCCCAAGGCATATTAAATGAAGTTATATCAGATGCGATGCCAGAGGTTACCACAGATGACTTAGTTAAGTTAAGATCAGACACTAACGAGCTCATTCAGGTTTAACAACGGAAGTCCAAAGAAAATTTCGATAAACATCGGAAAACTAATGTAGTTTTCAAGACAGGAGACTTGGTTAGGGTTATAAGAGCGGCAACGGGAATAGAGGGACAGTGTAAAAAGCTTGAGCCAAAATGTCAAGGTCCCTACCGTATTAAAAAGGTGCTTCCCAATGACAGGTTCGTAATAGAAGATACTCTTATTACTAGAAAAGGTAGGCATTACGAATCTGTTGTAGCAATAGACAAGATATTTCCATGGCTTACGTTTACACCACCCATGTCAGAGGACGAAGCGACTTGTAGTGCAGAATCTGCAAGTGTATCAGGGGATGAGTAGAGGGCAATTAGGGAGCTTGTCATGGATCAGTTTAGATAACTGGTCGTCGTCATGGATCAGTTTAGATAAGATAACTGGTCGTCGTCATGGATCAGTTTAGATTAAATAACTGGTCAAGGTCATGGATCAGTTAAGATTAGATAACTGGTCAAGGTCATGGATCAGTTTAGATTAGATAACTGGTCAAGGTCATGGATCAGTTTAGATTAGATAACTGGTCAAGGTCATGGATCAGTTTAGATTAGATAACTGGTCAAGGTCATGGATCAGTTTAGATTAGTTAACTGGTCAAGGTCATGGATCAGTTTAGATCAGATAACTGGTCAACGTCATGGATCAGTTTAGATAAGATAACTGGTCGTCGTCATGGATCAGTTTAGATTTAAGTAACTGGTCAACGTCATGGATCAGTTTAGATTAAATAACTGGTCAAGGTCATGGATCAGTTTAGATTAAATAACTGTTCAAGGTCATGGATCAGTTTAGATTTAAGTAACTGATCGTCGTCATGGATCAGTTTAGATTTAAATAACTGTTCAAGGTCATGGATCAGTTTAGATTTAAGTAACTGATCGTCGTCATGGATCAGTTTAGATTTAAATAACTGATCATTGTCATGGATCAGTTTAGATTTAAGTAACTGATCGTCGTCATGGATCAGTTTAGATTTAAGTAACTGATCATTGTCATGGATCAGTTTAAATTTAAGTAACTGATCATTGTCATGGATCGGTTTAGATTTAAGTAACTGATCATTATCGTGGATCAGTTTAAATTTAAGTAACTGATCATCGTCATGGATCAGTTTAGATTTGAGTAACTGATCATTATCATGGATCGGTGTAGATTAAAGTTACTGGTCATTGTCATGGATCGGTTTAGATTTAAGTAACTGATCATTGTCATGGATCGCTGTAGATTAAAGTTACTGGTCATTGTCATGGATCGGTGTAGATTAAAGTTACTGGTCATTGACATGGATCAGTTTAGATTTATGTTACTGATCATTGTCATGCATCAGTTTAGATTTATGTTACTGATCATTGTCATGCATCAGTTTAAATTCAAGTAACCTATGTAAGTCATGGATCAGCCATACTACATGGACGTCACATCATATCATTGTTTAGACTAATTAACTGTTGTATATTTTGATAATTTTAATCAGATCAAACTTATTGTCATAACAATTAGGTCTTCCCAATTCTCTAAATATCGTTTATAAATGGTAAATTAAATGTTTTGTTTATAAATGGTAAATTAAATGTGAATATGTTTAATTTTATATAAATCGTAAAGTAACATAATTTATTTAACTAAAAATATACATACATATTATCTCTTTCTCTTCTGTAATTTACGAGGGACTCGTAAACTGGAGGATGGCCGAGTTGTTACCGACATATTAATCCTTGATATGGAATATCACATTTTGTTTGTTAAATGACGTTAATATTTATAATAACTTCTAATAGCATTAAATTATGACTACTTAACTTATATCGATTTAAAGGAAATGTTTTACCGATTTATTTTTGTAAAGTGATAGTTTTTTTTACGTAGGGTATTATTTTATTTATGTTTTTTAATATGGTATGTTTTTTTAAAACGGAACTCGATCGGTCACTCGCTGTTGGACACCGATCGAGACGGTTGTGCTTGAAAGTATAAAATCATTTTAAAGTATCAAGGTGTTTTCTTGTAATCGACTCATCAGGTTATAGCCTACCAAGTGCTAGTAAAAGCGTTATTAGAATAAAACTCCCAAATACGGCTCCTGAGCGTGATCGAAAGAAGTGTATATTACATTTATATAAGGCAATATATAGCGATTCTTTTTTGTTTGTATCACTCGATTTGAATAACACTTAAAACTTATTGGCGAGACAATAAGAAAACAGAATGGACAAATCTGTAAAAGATAGAACTTCAAAATTAAAACGTTACTAATGTAATACCTTTTTTATTATGAATAATAGTATTTATTGTTATAGTTATATTATTCTATATATTGGTCTATATATTGTTATATATACATTTATGGTCAGACAAAGTAATTCTATGTTTATGAACATATCGGCGCAAGCAGCTTCAATGACGGATGCAACATGAAAATAACTCAAGGCTAGCATCAATTATTATAACAACTTATTGGTCGTCGTTACTATTGTTAAAAGTAAAACGAAATCAAAGAGAATAGAACTATGTTTGAATTCTGGTATAAATATGACGTCTGGACGCACGACAGGGGACTGCAGAGTTCAGCTAGTGCGGATCATAAAGAATGTGATTATGAAGAACCTTCGAGAAATACAAGAACATTTAGAAGAATTGAAGTTTCATTTTAAAATATCTGGAACGTACTGAAACAAGTGACATTAGTGACGTCAGCGAGGCTGGCGTCCTCTCTTTAAAATAATGAATTTGTAATAAATCCGATATACATATATAATATGATATAATTTTCGCTACAGTTCAAATAACTTTTTTATAAGTCTATTTTTATTTTAATAATTGTCAAGCTAAAATATACGCAAATTCAAGACAAAACAGATGTCTTTACGAACTTTGTAAAGCATCAAGTTTATTATGTTAAAATATTAAATAGTCTTAATACCGTCGATACGATGAAAAGAAAGTGAGCTCAAAATAAGTGAATGATAAATAACAAATTGATAAAAAGCCCTATATAAAAACTATATATATTTATCTACAGACAAAACAAATTTTTTATTTAATACTATAAAGAGGTTGTGTGAGAAACGGAATTGAATGTAATCATTATATACTTTTATATTGTTTTCATACTTTATATTCATCTGTATTTTAATATATTGTAGGAATATGAGAGGGTAGGAGAGAATCAATGTAGGAATATGAGAGGGTAGAAGAGAATCAAGCGACATGTAAGCGGTTGTCAGAGGACATCAGGGCTCTTTTTTCGTTCAAACGTGCGTTGGTGTGATAGATTAGTCGTTAGTAGATTTTCAAAGTGTGTTTAAATTTTTCGATTGGGTTATATTCGAATTTCATTTAACGATTAGTTTAAATCAAGATAGTTGAAAGTTATTAATTTAGAATTGTTTTTATTTTTGTGCAAATTTAATAAATTAGTATTGGAATTGTGTCGAATTTTTTTTTTAAAGTCAATTCTTACCTTGTTTCTAAAAATATGTATTTTAGTTGACGTTATGGAAACAAAAACAAAGAAGGTTTTTAGTAAGAAATATTTATATTTTTTATACACTACAATGGCTATTGTGCTTGTTTATATTTAATAAAAAGAAATAAAAAATAAGCATATAGACAAAATAAAACTAGTAATCAAGTATGTAAATCAGCTAGTTGATACGACTATAACAGTTAATAGGCATAATAATTCCGATAATAAAATATATGTAAATTTAATTCCAAAAAAGTAGTTAGCAAACGATAAAAAAACTCATGTTTTACTCAATACCACATTACAAGGTTATTTAAGACTTGAATTACTCAAAATTTTTAGCAATTTGTCAAAGTTACACTATAATTTTTATATGGATATTGTTTTTATTATTTCTCTGTACTTAAATATAACAATTTGAACAATACAGAAATAAAAGAAACGTAACAAATATAGTTAATTACGAATAGTAATAAATATATCGTTCGTTATATTTGTTTTTGCAAGATTGCAAACGTATTGCAAGATATATCTTTAAATTATATATAATTTATTATCCTTTATTTTGAGAAAAAGTAGATTTTTATATTATACACAACATTTCACAGGCCAAAACATTAATCTTTTTTTTCATTTCATTTTAAATAAAATGATTATGAAACCTTTTCAAAAGAGTCAGCATAAAAATTGGTATAGGCTTCTGACATGATTCCATATGCTTTCTTTATAGTAGGTGTTATATCTTGAACCGGTTTATTGTTAGCTGACATCCAAGTACTTCCACTTTCTCCATTCTTTAGGACCTCGACCAGAGCGGAAGCTGCAGATTCCACCCTGAAATTAAAAAAAAATGTTTTATTATTTTAATAAACAAATAACATTAAAATGATGAAACTACAAAATCTTCATTACTTCTGTGGGGGGAACACTTTCACAATAACTTCGTTGAAGTGGTTTACAAATGTTTTGTCTATAGTGTCAAAGTCACGGAAAATATGAGATTCAGTCCCTCCATAACATAATGTTACCACACGTACTCCAGTTCTTGAATAATATTTTGGCATCTGAAAAATACGAGATATTTTATTAAGTATACGTGTTATATTATTAAAAGAAAACTGTTTTTGAAAAACATCAGGACAGCGTTATAAGGCCTGGAATTTATTTAACATTAACCAAACTTACCCCGATACAATTGCTAAATTGCAAAATCGCGCTTTTAGTTGCGGCATAGATGGGTAATAGTTCGTCTTGACACAACGCCGCAGCAGAAGAGATATTTAAGACTACACCACCATTGCCTCCTTCATCTTTACGCATTATCTCAATTGCTTTTAGCGTGCTAGTCGTTGCAGCTAACTGAATGATAGAAATCATAGTTTATTCATATACTCGAATATACTGTCAAGCAAAAACTAAATATATACAAAACAGAAAGATTCATTAAGGAAACATACAAAATTAATATCAATTTCTTTCTTATATTTTTCTTTACTGTCGTTTGCGATTCCCGCATTATTGATTACAATATCGATGGATCCTTGCTCGTCCAAAATCGTTTGATAAGCACCCATCAACTGTTCCTCATTTGAAACATCGCATTTATAAAATTTAAGTATATTTGTACCGTACTTTTTATTCAACTCATCTTGCTGAGCAACACCAGCTTTCTCTGCTACATCTAAATTAGCAATATGCTGGAAAAAACGTATGTTTATGTTAAAAATTAGTTTCTGACAATAATTTTTTTATATCTAGTAATTAAAAAAGTAATATCTGTTTAACAAAAATATTTTTATCATGTGTTTACCGTATTTAAGTCTTCTGATGATAGCCAAAGTTTATTATTTAATATTATGTTTACATAAAATTATTATTTTATAAGACATTTATAAGATAATTACATACCTTTATATTCTCTTGGAGTAAAAACTCGATAGCTTTGGCACCAATGCCTTGAGATCCTCCAGTGATCAAAACGATTTTATTTTTTAGATCAAACATAATTTTAAATTAAAATAAAATATATATTCCAAACAAAAACTTATTATCGTCTTATTGGTCTTATTCACCGAACGGTATTCTGGTTTAACTCCAATGTTTCTATTACTTATATCATTTATACCGACTAGAGATAACATTTATCGGAGGGACAGATATAAACTATTATAATTCGGCATTGAAATGAATACATAGTAGCAGAATAACAAAAATATTATTTAATTTAAATGAAACTAATATATTTTCGGATATACTACGCGGATTTTATTATTTTAAAACTACATAATCCCGACGTTTCGGTTACTTTTCAGCAACCGTGTTCACGGGCAGACGAGATGTAGATGAGACTTTTTTTTTTGGTGTCAGTTTGGAAAATCCTCATGGAGCCCCGCTGCCCTCGGGGAAGGGCGAAGGGGACTGTCAGATTCTTACTGACTAAAAACCAACCCGTGTTCCTCATGTACCCATATGTCAGAGGGGCGGGTATGGCTGTAGCATTCGTCGCCACCCCCCGACAAGTATTGACCCACCAGACGGTCAGGTGGGCCCCGTCAGCAACTCTGCGGCCGTCATCCGGCCACAGGACTCAACTATGAGGCGCGCGCGGAAAACACGCTGCCGCCTCGAAGCCTGCAACAGTTTTCGGACGACACGATGCCCCGAATCTACCGTCCACAGGCCGCGCTCTACGGTGGCCGGAATTCGGCTACCCTTCGGCGCCCAATGCGTCTTCTGCGGGAGGGGAGATAGAAAGCAGCCTCTCTCTCTCTTTCCGCCACCTCCTTTGCGAGCATCACAGCATCGCAAAGATGTAGATGAGACGGGCGGGCGTATTATATCTGAAAATATATTAGTTTCATTTAAATTAATAAAACCTGCGAAAGTCTTAGATCTCAATATTATTTAAGTCGATTTTTAAGAATTTTAACCATTGTGATATTAATGAATCTTACTTGGCATTATCTTCTTAATATTATTGGCCGAAAATGAAAGACCATGTTTCGAAATATATGAATGAATGCACGATATGTGGTGAGGCCAAATATGACTGTCACCCTATAAAACAGAGATTTTGTATAGTTGCACCCTCGACCAAGCCTTTCGAAATTTTACATATATATTTGTTTACAGCTCAGAACAAGAAGTTTTTGACCCTAATGCTTTTTCAAAATACTCTCAAGCTTATTATCTCAGAGATGGCACCGCTATAAGCGTAGTACAGCCTCTACTCAACTACTGTACTCATCATGGATTACTTTTGACTATAGTAACAGACCAAGGACTTGAATTTACTAACCCACAATTCTCTGAATTCACCCGTTCACACAAGATTTAACACCACTAAATTTTGGAGCACACCCCAATGGTAATGCAATAGTAGAACGATTTCATTCTACTATATTAGAACATCTTAGAATATTGAAACAAAAAAAAACGGAACGAATCTATAGCAAATCTTATGCCATATGGAGTCCTTGCTTATAATGGCTCCATATATAGTTTCACAAAATGCAGACCTTTATACCTAATCACAGGCCATTTAAATCTCCGCGACCCTATATCAATTGACCTTATTGAACACTTATTACAGCAGTACGACCTCCCTATACACATCTATACGAAGAAGAAACGCGGTCCCGTTGCTAAATCACGACCTAAACGCAGTTCTAAACACCCGACCTTGTTACAGGATACTACTGTTGATATTACTGGCCCAAGCGACTCGATGACAAGATCACGACAGACCCGGACTGTTACCATTTAAACAAGGACCGCAGAAAATAATTTCTCACAATCATTCCTTTCTTAATTACATCAACATAGATAACATAATTTCCCAAACTGAATTAGTAAAGTCCCAGTTGTTAGATATTAACCCAACATAAATAATAAAACTTCATAACTTTACTGCCCTCGTAATGACCACCTTTTTAACAAACTCAATAGAATCTCTAATAAGTTGAATAAAACTCGCGAAAATTTTAGATCTCATTAATAAGTTAAATACTTTAGAGCCGAACCGTATTAAGAGAGGACATTGATGGATTAGGATTAATAATTAAGAGTATTTCTGGTAATCTATACTACTCAGATGCCATCAAATGCGATAACTTCTTCAGAGCAATGAACATAAATTAGGAAACGCGTATAATGATCATATTACATTTACCAAAAATTAAATGTTACGTTATGATCAAAAATAATTGAGAATCAGAGTAAACTCAGTAAAATAGTTGACGTCCTCATACAAAGTTGCAATGATAAGGATAATGACTTAATTAAATACACCTATCTGGCACAGCATTTAGTTATCTTAGGAGATAACGACGACGGGCTAAATAGATTAGAATATAGTTTAGCTTTTATTCGTGCATCGAGCACACTGCAATCTATTATAAGCTTGGATGAATTTAAGAATTTAGTAATAGAAATAAGATCCTTTTACTTAAGTGACGAGGTACTTAACATAGACTTTAGGGATTTTTACGATATAATAAAATTGATAAAAGTTGCAATTGTCTATCCATTAACCTATGACCTTTATAAGTTACCAAACAAATACCATAAAGTACTTGTCTCCCCAAGTCGTGGTGGCCTGGAGGTTAAAGGTCCGCTTCTCATACGTGAGGGCGCGGGTTCGAAACCTTCCCAGTACCAATGTGATCTTTTCCGAGTCATATGTACTTTCTGAGAGTATTTAGACACCACTGATTGACGGGGAAGGAAAACATCGTGAGTAAACTTGGACTTATATTCAAATTATAAGATTGAAATAGCCTACCGGTCTTGATCCAGCGTGGTGATTAATGCTCTAACCTTCTCCATGTGAGAAGAGGCCTTTGCTCAGTAGTGGACCCCGATAAGCGGATGATGATGACTTGTCCCCACCTTACCTTATATAGTATTCTCTAGACAAGATTCTATGTACATGGAGTCTGAATGTCCGAACGTAAATTCATGGGTCCTCTGTAACACCTGTGCCAACTATAGAAAGAGAAACGAGTCCGATTGTATTCAACATCTCATCGCTACACAAGAGCTTCACGCAACGTGTAAAATCACTTCAGTGATTCTGAAAAGAGCAGCTGCCGAATTAGCTTCCCGACTCCAACGAAAATCCAGTTATTCTATGGGAAAGTACAATAGCGAATCCTCTCAGGAAGTATCGTCGCAGTTTTCCCGATCAATTGCTACATGAGAACGCCATACTTTACGCTGTGCAACAATAATGATCGCGTTGAAGGACGAGTATTGAAAATCATGGAAATGCCACAATTCAACGATTCTACTTCAGTGAAACATGCCAAAGTAATTCTCAATATTATTGATCTATCAAATTTATATTCCATCTTCACGAAGATATCTCTCCAGCATCCAGTTCAAATAGAAAAAGTAGATGACTTCAGCATATATCATATAACTATTCCTTTGTTACATTCTACTGATTTGTACGGTCACTCTAACTGTCGTACTTACATTTCCGAAACTAAGATCCAGATGTGTCAAGAAAATAGATAAAAACCCAGGACAAGTCCAAGAAACATATGAAATACTCTTATTTCTCTAAATTGACCTCCATCTCATAAGGGTTGACCACAGCAACATCTCGGCTTCTCTCTCAAATAAGGTTCTCCAATAGTCGCCGTTCTACAGGGGGAGGTGTTATGCCAGCATAACTTTATTACATTAATATCCAGAGCAAGCCAAGTCAAAGTACCAAATAGTACAGAAATAATATTAAATGACAAGAGCTCACACCACCGAAACGATTGATATGGAATGAAGTAAATACGAAACCACACGGCTTGCAGAAGCATTTGGAATAAAACTTTAAAAATTATATAATTCATTTCTTCGTTCGATCTTGTAACGGAAAGTCGTATTTAGAATAAATTAACTTTAAGTACCTCCGGCTGTAGTCGACATAATTTATGAGCCAACAAATGTCTGAAATATAACAAAATTTGATTTTGAAACAGATTATTTGAACGCTATTAAATCAAAAACTTCTAAGATTTAATTATTTAAAAATTAATAAAGAAAACAATGCATTGAAGTTTCAAATAACCTAACAAACGATATTATAAACTTTTTATCTTTATTATTACGAATTGCACATTGAGATAATAAAAATGATAAAATTAAAGTATTATCTTTATTTAATTTTCGACAACATAGATACATTATGATATTGTTTCAAATACTAGCTCAGAAAGAATTCCATAGGCTTTCTTTACATCAGGGGTGATGTCCTTGACAGGTTTATTAGCAATTGATAGCCATGTGCTTCCACTTTCACCCCGTTTGAGAACCTCTACTAAACTGGAGGCAGCGGATTCCACTCTGAAACCCAAATAGTATATGTGAATTAATTTGTCTAATAAATGTGCTATATATAAAAAGTCAGTTCTATGAATAAGGACATTACGTTTGAAGGGGATGTTGTTTTACAGCTTCCATCATATTATCGTGAATTTCTTTATCAAAGTTTCCTAACATATCTTTATGTAAAAGAGCTGTGTCAGTTGCCCCAAAACACATTGTTACAATTCTGACACCAGTTCTTGCATAGTAACGCGGCATCTGGAAAAAAAAGGATATGTATCAGTTATATTTAAATATAAGTTACTTCGGTTTTATACCCCGTCTGCACTTTATGATTATGTTAACAATGTTATCGACTTTTATTTATTTATTAATAAAAAAACTACAACATCATCTCTATGATGCATGTGAAATGCGTTTTAGTCCTTTGTATAAAAAAAAAATTTTGCTTATATATATATATATATATATATATGTTGTCTTATTTAATATCTTAAATTCAACATATAAGTAGAAATTGACAAATAAACTGTAAAACAACAAAAAAGTAAATAATCCTATCCTAATCCTACCCCAATACAATTGCTGAATTGCAGAACAGCGCTCTTCGTCCCATAATAAACTGGCAACAATTCATCTTGAATTAAGGCGGCTATAGATGAAATGTTAAGAACAACACCCCCTCTACCGCCCTCATCCTTACGCATTATTTCTAAAGCCTTCAAAGTACTGGTCGTTAAAGCAGTCTGAAACATAATTGGTACACGAAACACATTAAAGTGTTAGACACCTTTTCACTTACGAATAAAAATAAATTGATTCTGATTTATTCTTGGAAACCCTATTTTAAAAGCTATTATACTTGATTATTCTAAATCCATATTTTACTTTTATTGTTCTTGTATTAAAGCTTAGTAATTAAACGTTCTTATATGACACAAACGATACAAATCTGAAATGAAAGTAAAGAATACTGACGAAATTTATTTCAATCTCTTTCCTATACTTTTCTTTGCTGTCGTTCATAATACCAGCGCTGTTAATGACCACATCAATATATCCCTGTTCCTTTAGAACTGAATCATATGCACCAAGTAATTGCTCTTCATTTGTTACATCACATTGGTAGAATTTAAGTTTGTTCCCATATTTTTGACTGTATTTAGCCTCTTGAGAAATTCCAACATCTTTTGCGATGTCCAAGTTGGCGATATACTAAAAAGTTAAAATTTTCACATAATTCCAATAAGAATTTCCACATACGTAGTTCGTTATGAAAAAGCTTTTTAGGCACCAAAATAAATATGAAAAACTATTAAACACATTTTTTTTTTGCAGGAAATAGTTAAGCCGTATTAGTAATAAACAAAATAAAAATATCACTATACGCGATGTACAAAATCTGATTAAAAAAGAAATTAAAAATTATTTAATATAATGATAATGTAATAAAATAATTTAAAAGAAAAATAACGATATTAAAGTTATATACTTACTTTAACATTTTCCTCCAGTAAAAATTCTATCACCTTAGCACCTATCCCATGAGATCCGCCAGTGATAAGAACAACTTTATCCTGCAATTCGTACGACATCTTGGAAAGCTATGAACTACAAGTAGTTGTAGTCCCTCTATAAATACAATTCACAACCAGTAACATCGGTACATCGCAGTAATTATAAGCGTACTTCAGCACTAAACACTATTAGACGACATGACATTATCTTATCTCTAGATTTTGGTATTTTTTCATATCATTAAATAATTGTAAAGTATTAATTTATGCTTATAAGTAGCTATGACTCATTTTGCAAACGGGAAAAAGAAAGTGATTCGTCATTTACATCACGAAAGAATACTCATTTACTTAAGTACAACATAATTACTTATCTATCATATATAGGGTTTTCCATTAAGGGCGCTTGATCTTTGAAATGCAAAAAAAAATACATGTAGGAAAGATATTTGCTATTTTTTATTTGGAAGGTCTATCGACCCCATTATGTATGGAATATGACATCATTCAAATGACCGCCACGGCTTCGGTTGGTGGCGCGCACACGAAAGGTCCAATTTTCGATGACTCTGGCGCACAAATCGGGCTGTATTTGATCGATGGCGTGGCGTATGTTGACTTTGAGGGCATCGGTGGTTTGCGGCTTGTTGGCATAGACCTGCGACTTAAGAAAACCCCACAAGAAAAAGTCCAGCGGGGTCAAATCGCACGATCTCGGTGGCCAGTTCACGTCGCCTCCGCGCGAGATGACCATGTCCAGAAATTGCTCGTGCAGAACTTCCATCGTAGCGTGTGCTGTGTGGCACGTAGCGCCGTCCTGTTGAAACCACATGTTGTCCAGATCCATATTCTCGATTTCAGGCCAAAAGAAGTTGGTTATCATCGACCGGTATCGCTCACCATTGACGGTGACGGCCACACCATTATCGTTTTCGAAAAAATACGGACCAATCACGCCTCCGGCCCAAAATCCGCACCAAACAGTCACTTTCTGCGGGCGCATTGCCACTTGGTGAACCTCGTGTGGATTGGTCTCGTCCCAAATACGGCAATTTTGCTTGTTGACATAGCCATTCATCCAAAAATGCGCCTCGTCGCTGAAGATGATTTTTTTGCCAAAATCGGCGTCAACTTCCAACTGCTCTAATGCCCAGTCAGCGAACACACGGCGCTGTCTATGGTCATTAACCTTGAGCTCTTGGGTCAGCTGGATCTTGTACGGGTGCAGGCTCAAGTCACAACGCAAAATTCGCCAAGTTGTCGTCTGCGAAAGGCCGAGTTCCTGTGCGCGACGCGGAATTGACTGCCGCGGGTTTTCGAGGACACTGTCGCGCACAGCGGCGATATTCTCGGCAGATCTCGCGTTACGTTGACGCACGGGAACCGGCTGATTGTTAACTGACCCGGTTGACTCGAATTTGTCCACCAATCGACGGATAGTCGACTCGGCAGGACGATCATCGCGACCGTAAAACGGGCGAAGTGCGCGGAACGTTGCTCGAACTGAAGACCCATTTTCATAAAACAATTTTATGATTTGCACGTGCTGCTCGACACTGTAACCTGCCATGGTGGTTTGGGAGGACGGAATGAATATAACACACTGCATTTGACAGCTGTCACTCAAACAACATGGCCGCAATCAGCTGTCAAAGTTCAAGCGTCCCTATTGGAAAACCCCATACTATCATCGATATGTGAGGTATAATAGAAGATCCTCACTGTTTCGCCCCTGGCTAAATTCATACTGACGGCGACTAATTAGCTGGTTATCTTCTAGGTTACCTGAAAGTTGCGTATGGATGATTCTCTTCATCACATTTAAGACCAAGAACGTAATTATAAAAGGCCTGTAATTGGATGGATCTGTGCTGTCACCTTTCTTGGGAACAGGGTGGACATTGGTCGCTTTATAAGAAGATGGAACAGTACCAGTAGCATAAGAGACTAAGAGAACGAGTGGGATAGTAGGCGGTGATTATCCCTCATATTAAAAAATTTAATTCTACTAAAAAAGAATACACAATAGATCATTCTTCTTTTTTGCGGAATGAGCTAACGACCCCTCAGGATTTTGCAAAGACGGGAAAGACTGCATAGAGAAATTGCCTTGCAACGCTTTAACGGGGAACCAAAAGGAACGAGTTCACGACTGGAAATCCAGTAGTCTCTTACCAATTCTACAGCCATGATCTGGAAGCAGCATTTGAAGCCCAAGTTCGATATGTTAATTGTTCCGAGCCTGACACTCCAGCACAGCCCTAATCGAACCACAGTTGAGACTTGCCGCTAGTGAACATAACAAAGCTGGGAATATACATTCCATTTTCTGCAGAAGTTAATTGCGGCTTTTCCGTCGTAGTATTTGACTCGTGATCCTAACCATTCACAATCATGGGCATTAAAGTCATCTAGAATCATTACTTCCGTGCTGGGTACGGCTGGAGAACAAAATCTGCAGCTTCATGGACGTGTCCAAAAAGACTGTCGACTTCAATGTTATCATTATGCGAACTGTTTAGTCACACGTAGATTTGGCTTGAGCTACCGTAACCCAACTATACTTACATCATTGGTCCCTATGTACCAGGCCGCTAAAACTTTGACAACAAATATCGTCCTTGACGTAAAAGAATCCCCGCGGTAGAAACACATGGTCAAGTCTATAACGGGGGAAATGCAGATAATAGTATTGCCAGAAATTGATATTTGTATCTTGGTGAGAAATAATAAAGCCGGCTTTGCCGAATTTACGTGTTGATGGATGGCATTACGATTGGAGTGCAAAATTCTACTAAAAACAGGGAAGTGTCCCACTCCTTTGCTGCAAGCAACCGACGGGCTTTTTTTCGTTGGCGGTGGGACAGCCTCCTAGACAGGGGTAGTTTAGGTTCGGGTCCTCTACGGAACAACGGATGGCCAGCAGCAAACCGTTTCATCGAGTTTTCCTGAAGGAACCCCATGCGAATGAAACACCCATAATAATCTACCATACCAATGAAACACACATAAAAACCATTCCGGCAAGGAAAAGGGTGGGAAAAGGAAAGCGACAAGCTGCTCTCCCACTAGTCAGCCAAAACTTAGCCATTAAAAATCTCTATAACACCAATATTCTATACGGGGGTGGTACTTCCCCAGTCAAGGCAGCCCATATTCGAGCTGCACGTACATGACAACAGCTAAACTCGAATACCTTCACTTTAGAATTAAACTTTTAGTATGGTCTCATTCCTTTATTAATCCTAAGATACATTGATTGTCTTTAATATTGTTCGCTTAAGTGAATCTATAATTTGTTTAAAACAAATTTTCACTTTACCTCCCACATATAAACTAAATTTTAGGAATTATATTAAAGTATACATTAGTCACATTCGGTCGCATAATCTTTTAAAGCCCTTTTTTTGTACAGTAACTGTCTTAAGAAAATTATAGACCACATTCTTATATATAATATAATCCAACTCTGAGGCAACTACAATAGCGTGGTCAGAACTATTATTGTGATCTATTTCTTATTAGTCCAGTCATTTAAGCTTAAATTAGGTAAGAATCTCGGAATTCGAGATACCCAGCTGTAAGTCTGTAAATACTTGTATATTGACACCCTAAAAGTTGTCTCAAAACCTACATATGGTAGGGTGTAAGCAACTATTATATTTCAGGGTCAAAGGTCACAAATCGCCTTTTTACGCTTTTTTTGGAAATATCTCATTTCCTATGGGTTTTTTGCTGTTTGTATTTATTATCAATATTATAGAATACAAAATTCTCTACAAATTTTGTTTAAAAAAATTTTTTATACGGTGAACCGTTTTCGAGATAGAGGGCGGAGAGCGCGCGGTCACAGCATCACTTCAGGTCAACCGGTGCCTCCGATCGAAAACGCGCCATATATAGTTGATGAACTATCGATAAATCAATGATTATAAATATTTGTCACTTTTTATTAACTTTTTATTTTTTACAAACAAATTTAGATATTAAAGTAGGATATTCAACAATTTTATAATCGGTTTTATAATTAATAAAAATTATAACGGTAGAACTAAAAACAAATATATTTTTTTAATAAGATTTCAGAAGAAAATACCCAAGTGATCATCAAACGATTAAAAACATAGCAAATTTAAGGTGTGATTCAGAAAAAACACAATAAATTCTATATGATTTACGACATTATGGGATTGTTTAAAGTACGAGCTCAGTAAGGATGCCATAGGCATTCTTTACAGCGGGCGTGATGTCCTTGACAGGTTTATTAGCAATTGATAGCCATGTGCTTCCACTTTCACCCCGTTTGAGAACCTCTACTAAACTGGAGGCAGCGGATTCCACTCTGAAACCCAAAAAGTATATGTGAATTAATTTGTCTAATAAATGTGCTATAAATAAAAAGTCAGTTCTATGAATAAGGATATTACGTTTGAACAGGATGTTTTTTAATGATTTCCATCATTTCATAGTTAATTTCTTTATCAAAGTTCCCCAACATATTTTTATTTATAAGAGCTGTATCAGTTGCCCCAAAACATATTGTTACAATTCTAACACCAGTTTTTGAATAGTAACGTGGCATCTGAAAGAAAAACATTTTACCTCCAGCTATATTCCCCTGTCTGCACTTTATACTTACGTTGACAATGGTTTCAACTCTTGTTTAATTATTTATAAAAAAAAACACGTTAACTCTATTATGAATGCGAATGCGGTAGTTGTGAAACAAAATAGATTTAGAAAATCTATTTTTTTTTTATTAGCTTTACCTGTATGTTTGTTTGTATGTTTGTTTGTAACCGACTTCTTTGGGCGCGACTTTGACCCACTTTAAACGGCCAGATTACGTTCAAACTTTGTAGATTTATTGAGGACCGATGACAATACACTAATTTGATAAAATTATTCCATTTTTCAATTTGCAAAATATGATTTTTGTTAATTTATATAATTTTCATCTATAGTCGATAAGGCAAGAAAATTAATTAAAATTAAAAAAAACAAGCTATTATAAATAAACCAAACTAAAAAATTGAAAATAAATAATAGTTTAAAAAACTCAAAAACACGCGTTTTTATAGAAAACCGAACTAAAAAATAGAAAATAAATTTTAAAAATTAAAAAAAAATAGTGTTAAAAATTTCAATAAATATAAATTAATAATAGTGTGAATAAAAAAAAAAGTATTTTATTTAAAAAAAAAGCGTGGGGTGCTTTTTAAGATATTATCGAAATGATAATCCCTCTACTCATATCTGTCAATAAAATATTTATAACTATTGACACCATGTTTTTATTTTTTATTTTGCCCTAATGAGTCTCTTTAGGGCAAAATAAAAACAGTCTATGTTTTTCTTAACCCAATAATATCTTCTTTCTAATGGAACATCTAAGTTTCTCCATGTGAGAAGAGGCCTTTTCTCAGCAGTGGGCTCAGATAGGCTGATGATGATGAAGATGATCATTCAATATTAATATTTTAAACTCTGATTATATAGATTATATTATTACGTATTACTTTGTTACTTTATTAGATTTACCACCTTTTTATCACAAGAAAAAGAGAAAGATTCTCTTAGGGGGCTTCGATACAACAGATACAAAAAATTTCTGTTTCAACAGGTAATAATAGGGAACCCTTCAAAAAAGTTAGAATAGCACTTTTCTGTTTTGTTTTTCATCGCCTTATTCAGTCACTGGCTGGATCGGAATAAAATAGACAGCACTCGGCAGAACAATACGAGCAATATGTATATTTTGTGCGCTTCGTTTTGAAACTGAAATTTACATTCATAACTTTTCTACCAATGGTTTAATCTAAGATATATAACAACTAAAATAATCTTGTTACGATAATTTTTAAACATATAATTTGAAAAAGAAATACACTTGCATTATGCTTTCATACATCGCATGTAGAATTTTTTATTGATATTTGTAGGAAATAATGTCAAAAAACCTCATGAATCCTTACAGTTGTTTTTTGGTACACATAAGGCCAAAATCGTCGATAGAGCTTAGTAATATTACTACAAGCAATAAAAAATTGGGCCTAAAGAGAAAAAAAACAGATTTTTTTACTAAATTATTATTGTTATTGGTATGCAGTTATTATTATTTTCCAGTCCTATAAAATATGGTGACTGTTCTAATAAACAGTTTCCCAAGTTAGGAGGCACTATTTCAAGTTTTCGACTTCTGATTGCATAACTTATTATCTTAATTTTCTTCAACCTATTTTTTTAATTAACTTAAATAAAATGTATAATAATACGATCTTTTATAGAAAGGTAAAACATTGTAGTGTCCGCCTAATTCCCATTTACAGAAACTCTAATTCTGAGACTTAATAAAAAGTAGATTTCAAATACTCATTTCAAACTATTAAAACTTAAACTAAGACAACTTACTCTACGTAACTTAAACTATTTAAAAAGCAATATATTTTACATTCCATATTAAAGCAGACCGTTGCTCACAGGTTTATCAAGTGCCTAAGTAACCTCTGACAGGTTAAAAGTATGTGGCAATCTACAATGCAACCTTAACATAGCTTTTTTTTAATCCTCCTGAATTGTATGTAAGTGTTAGGTTTAGTAATCAGATCGTGACATTAAGAATATTTAATTTTATTAAAAATATTAATTTGTCAAAACGATTCTAAGTACCCCAAATTAACGAATTTTGTCAACTCAAAACCTTTATTTTACTTTCCCACCAAAATAATACTCTACTTGGGTAAAATTTATATCGCGATAGATTTCAACACTTTTATTTTTTGTGTCTTTGAAATTAACATTTACTGCTTACATAATATATGTTAAAACCTAGTTAACAACTATTACAAATCTATTACAAATCAGTCATTACATTCTAAGTGTGTAGTAAGGAATAAAATTAATTTATAACCTCTTTAAAACAAAACTAAAGAGGTACCTAATTGTTTTTCAAATAAAAATTGAATTCGGGATGGAAGAAGGATTTCATTATTAATTGTATCGACTTTTTTGTATATGAATATATTTTAATCAATTTTATATTTAAACAAGATATATTTTATTGCAATTTATAACTGGATTAGAAGAAAGTTTAAAAAAATAATAACACGGTGTACATTTATGTTTTTTATGATTGACACTTGACATTAGCGTGACAAAAACGTCATTTATTAAGTCATAAATATCATATTTCATGTAATTTTTTTAAAGTGCCCTCTAACGGAATTCATTTGAACCTTATTAATCTATGGTGACTTATGTATGTACATTAATAATAGGTATCGCACTATCAAGATAATTTACATTGGTGGTCCATAAAGTCCTACACTTAAGTTGCACACAGTGAACGATAGATGACGGTATCCTCATTTAACTAGTCATTTTTGAATTCCTTCTTCGCAAAACATGCTTCTGACATGTGTTTATTAATACTTGCATGCTTGCATTTCTTTTAAGGTAACAACTTCTTCCTCACATATTTTAATTATATTCCCTTGTTATTTCTTATTTTAACTATTTATCATTTTTTTGTAACATATTTTATTTATTTTAAGTTATTAGATTATAGTTGTTAACTTGTCTATTTTACGGTTTAAAGTGCACTCTAACTATTTTTAAGTGACTAAGATCGTATTTTTTTTTTGTTCTAAAAGTGTTAAGAGTGTCATGTAATAAATAAATGTGCGTTTCTGGAGATATTGCATTATTTTACTACACCCTAGCTAGATTTGGTTTCCTTGATTTCGATGATCTGCGATTCTACCCGGCATGTTAATTGGAACATCTGTCTCCTGAGTTATATATGACCCTTTTCAATGCTAACAATGATTTTTTTTATCTACAGTATTGTATTAAGTAATATAGGTATATTTAATTATGATGATAAATAAAACGAATAAACAAACACATATCGTCAGTCACATCCTTTACAAACTGATCAGTATTCATATAATAGCTCATAACAATTGAAACATACATACAAGTATATACTCGTCTAGAATTCTACTTTATACTTATAACAGATTTATTTATTCTTCTAAACGCAGATTGTCAAAATAAGATTATCCTAGGACAGAGAAATTTACACAGTTGAAGTTTGTAATCGAAAGCAAAAGTCAAAGGAGGTTGGTCAAGTTGGTTGATTTTATTTGTAAACTTCCTATTAAATTAAGTGAATACAATTGGTGTATCGGATAGAATATTAAGAGATAAATATAAAGTATAAGTCAATGAGAAATGAAAAGGTAAATATAAGTTTATGATGCTACTGACCAAGTAAAAATGAAAGCAATCGAATATGGTATTAATTTTTAACAAAAAAATCTGTAGTAGTAATCCTAGTTTTTTCAAACGTATTTTTGAATAAATAGTCCATTAAAACAAATTCTTTAGTGACTCACACGCTTTATCTGAACGTAAATATAGATATTGTTTAAAATCTAACACATTTTCTGCCATAGTCGATTTAGTGAAGAATAGTGAAAAAATATCGATAAAAAGAACATAACTTAAGGAATTTTCACTGACCTCAAAAGTTTATGACATCACATAGCATTAGAACAAAATTCAATACATATTAGTATTTCTGGTTTATTATATGACATAAATAAATCTTATGGTAATAAGTATATATAGTATACCTGCTATGTAGATATCGAAAATAACAAAAGCAAACCATAAAACTTTTGCTATTAGTCTTTTCTAGATTTATTGTTATTTTTAACATACATAAATAACATTGGCGACTTAAAGTAGTCTGTATGTAGGACTTATAATATCGTTTTAAAAATGTCCCACATTCTGTTTCATGCAAAAAATATGACCATTCGTGATTTTGTCTCTTGCAGCATCATTGTGCATATTATTCAACAAAATTATGAAGAAGAGATGTCGTATTAGAGACCAAATTAAAATGACACGTTCATGTATATTGAGGACACTTTAAAATTATTAAGCTAAATGGAATACTATTAAGTCCACATTCTGTGAACCTTTAAAAGTGCGTAGCATCATCTTTGACTCATTGTGTAAATTAAGAAAAGAAATATAATAAACATTTAGGAAGGACAAATATTATAAAACAAATTTCATAAAACTTTGTATGTTTATACTATGGGCTAGCTTTTGCTCGCGATTTCGTTCGCAATTCCGTCGTTTTTCGTAAAAAAAGTAGCTTATTTTCTTCCTCAGTGTTCAGTGGATTTGATGTAACAGACAGATTAACTTTCGTTTTGTATTGTCCTACAATATAATTTGTTATTCCACAATACTGTTGAAATTATAAGAAACCGCAGAATATTATTATTAATAGCTGTGCCCGCGACTCCGTCAGCGTGTAACTCTATGTTTGTTATTAAGTTAATGTATTGCTAATATTGTTTAGATCACTTCCACATGAGGCTTAAGTACCTATGGAACGAAAATACTTCAGCGCAAAGCTTCCGGGTAAATGTTGAAAGTTGACCCGTCCGGCACGTGAACATAAAGATTTCAAGAACTGCTAACCCGGGAAAGAGCGACGTATAACTGACCATGCGAGAAACAACTGACACCGAGATCTACTCCAGCAACACGAAAAGTCTGCCCTTGAGCCTAATTAATTGTCATTGAATAACACACCGATAGGTACTGGGAATTGCGTTCTTTTAAATTGGAATGGTAAATTATTTGGTATTATGGAAATTCTCGGAATAAGGACGGTTTCACCTACACCGCAATCTGTTAAAATTTGAGCATCAATTACATTTTGTTGCAACTGGGTTACTTGTAGGCTAGTTCCATTGCAAAGTTTTGATGATCTTAAATTTATGTATGGTGACAAAAGCGCAAGCACGTCCGAAGCAATGACCGCAGTTTGTCTCAAGGAAAAATAAATAATTCACAACATAGTTGGCAGAGTTATAATATCTGGATTATTTTACTATTTATCGTTTTTTATATGTCACCAATAGCAACTTATCATTTTCTTTAATTCATTAACTCTATATCATTTTCTTTAAAAATGCGCCGAATTTAAAACAGTGTTATTAACAGTCAAGTATCAAGAAAGAAATTAAAAAAGGAATGTTTTATGACATAATTCTAATATGAACATAACTAATTAAAAAAATCGAAGTAAAAGGATGTGGGAATTAATCATTACGTTATCTCACAGGATCCACAGTCCAAAATGTAGATACCTAATTAAAAACGACAATTTAAGGTGCATGTGCCATACTCTGTCATTTTTTGAAAAGACATCAAAATCAAACAATTAAAATATATGCACCATCTATTCATCAATCCGTTATCCGCAGTCTCAAGTATCGCAATTTTTAAGGTGCGTTCAATAAAATTACGATTAATCATTGCAATTACTTTTATTTTATTGACACACCAGCTGGTTTTTAAGTATGTGTCTCAATCAAACGGTAAATGTTTCACATTTAATTTGAGTCGTCTCGATTTTTGAGAATTCCTCGGAATAATATAAATTACACTCAATAGCTCTACAAGTTTACGCATAATTTTTATCTCTGTCTTAATTATCCGATAAAAACGGCTTTAATTTGATTTGTCCAACTTGGATCAGCTAAAGAAAATTTTTAAACTCACTCGAACAAAAGTAGACTTGTGACGTATCACTAATAAAATTGACTAAACAGGTGATTTTATTCTATTAAAACATCAGTGTCAATATTCGCAAAAATTATTGAGACTTTTTATGGTGGGTAGGTCAATATGTTACCAGGCGTCACGGTAGTACATACAATCTAACGAGGGTAGTTGTAAATTAAAAATCTGTCGCAGTCTTTTTAAAACTGAATCTGATAAAATATTGCAGTACCTAAAAAACATTTCATTGTCCATTACAACGATATAAGAGTGAACAGGACAGCAACGTTTATGTAAGTAATGCTTTTTATAATGAATGCATTTTGTATACGATTACCACAAAACCTCCAAGACACGCTCTCTCTTATGAGTTAACACTAAACACCCAACTCTTAATGAATATAAATGAATGACCCCAATATTTCTGCGGTCTTCGACAAAGCACAATTCGATACGTCTTGCTTCGTGTCTGGGCATTTTAACGTTGCCGTGTATCCTCTCGCAGTTAATAATAATTAAAATTGTTCTGAATCATTTAGGCGTTTCTTATTGAGAATAGTTGCGTTAGTGCTGATTTTGTGAGCTCCATGCCGCAGATCGAAATCAGCTGACCTGTACATTTACAGAGCTGTGCATTTACAGTGCTTTTTTATGATATTATCAAAGTAAAGATCATTCTACTCATCTGTCAATTAAATGTTTATAACTATTGACACTATGCACCCCACGCTTTTTTACAATAATGTACATTTATTTTTTATTTACACTATTCTTAATCTAAATTTATTAAATTTTATTTTCTGTTTTTTAGTTGGATTTTTTATAAAAGCGTGTTTTTTAGTTTTTTTAAACTATTATTTATTTTTCATTTTTTAGTTGAATTTTTTCGTTGGGTTTTCCATAAAAGCGTGATTTTTTTAGTTTTTTAAACTATTATTTTTAAGAACATGAACCGGGCCAGACATTAATGTGTAGTTATTAACTACGCCTGCGTAGTTCGCACACTAGCTCTATCTCTCTTACTCGCATGCAAAGGATGCGGAAAGGAATTAATTAATCCTGGCGAATCTAATTGGGATAATCGGATTTTTTAATCGAATTATTGCATTGTCATCGGTCTTTGAGAGGTGTGCAAAGTTTCAATTAAATCTGATCGGTCAAAGTATGGCAAAATCGAGCTCAAAGGAGTCGGTTACAAACATACAAACATTCAGGTGAAGCTAATAAAAGCGTGTTAAAAAAGGAATATTAAGAGAATATTAAAAAAATATTGAAATAAATATTTCTGAACTATTAATAGCAATAATACAAATAGCTTACATTAAAAAAATGATGTTATTCAGTTCAGTCTAGACCATAGTCGTTGACTGTTTTCTATGATAAGCTACAGAGAGTATTTAGAATCTGTATCTGTGTCGTATATAGTAGTACTGTGTAGTCTGTGGAATTGATTGTCAGCCTGTCACATAATCCACCGTTGGTGCCACAAAGTTATCTGTGATTCATTATTTCGCTTTATGTTAGACGTGTTTGTTACATATAGTTGTGTAAACTATCTTAAAAGTTTAATTAAAAGTTTAATTAACCACAATGAATCCCTATCAAGTAAGTATTTTCTTTGTTTCAGAGTTGAAAGAAAGGCTTTAGAAAGTAGGTTAACTTGTTTTGTTTATCACAAAAATTTATAAAACAAAAGGTAGCAAAGCTTATAAATTGTAACTAGCCGCTGATTTTTAAAACTTGATAAGTGTCCATCATATATGGGTTGTAAATTATATTTATTTGATTTCAAGGGTCCGCCTCGATATCTACACAATATAGGATTTTGCAACAGCGCCCCGCAATCTTTCGGAAACCCGGCACCGATGCCGGGTTATCCCACTATGGGTTATCCTGCTCCCCAGCCAGGTTATCCCAACACGGGAAGTGGCTATCCTCAACAATCAAGTTATTCTCAACAGCAAAGTTATCCTCAATCTAGTTCAGGGTATCCTCCAGCTCCACAAGGATATCCTCCTTCTCAAGGCTACCATTCCGCTCAAGGCTATCCTCCTGCTCAAGGTTACCCTTCTGCTCAAGGCTACCCCCCCGCTCAAGGTTATCCAACATCTCAGGGGTACCCACCCAATCAAGGGCATCCAACTGCTCAACCTTACCCACAGTCCAGAGCACAACAGAGTCCTGGCCATCAGGGATATCCACACAGTGTGCAGAGTCACCAGGCTTATAACACATCAAGTCCAGTATATAGTGAACCCAAGGTAAATAGCCTATAATCAAGTACCTACCTTGTGATAAGCAAAACATTGGCCTTCAATGCTTTCTAATGCTTTTTCTTGTACCTAATAGTTTTCTTTTTGATCAGATCTTTATTTCTTTGTATTTACTTTACCATTATTTTTAATATTTTACAATAAGTTACAATACAAGCTATCAGATGCTTAGTGAATAAAAAAAATTAACACATTCTATTTTATTTTACCACATATATACATGGCTTCCAATAGCTATAAGGGTTATTTTACTTTGCATATTATGTCACATTGCTCCCTAAATATTTTTTGATACACATTCACTCTGCCTTTACATGATTAGTAATGATTTCCTGTTAGGAATTAGTAACTCTAAACAAAATACCCGCCAGTGAGTCACTACTGATTATAGTAGTATTTCATCAGATTACTTGAATGGTGGCAGTATAATACAAGGCAGTGGTATTTGTTCTATTTTAATGTTAATATGTGATACATTGTCGGCATTTTGACATTTACAATATGAAAAAAACATTCTTTGTAATAAATTTGTACCTCAACTGTGACGATCTTGACTAAATAATTATTGTATTTAGACACTATTGTGTGATTAAATATTTATAATACTGAGGTAAACATAATTGTAAAAGTACTAGAAGTACTTATTTATCGGTGGTGAAGTTTCAGTTAAAAAAATATTATATTATTTTTATTGATTTGTTTGTTAATGTAAACTTACAGGATATTAAGTCAGAACATTCTCAGAGATTAATCTAATTTTTACTAAGAATATTTTTTCTTTTATGGAGAATAATAATATTTTTATTGTATATATTTTTTTATTTGAATGTTATATCAGTGTATATAACTATAAGAACCGGAGCATACCCTACACTGTGACTCTATTCAAGGAACAGTTTACTGCAATTATATTGTTATGCTCACTTCGTCTCACCGAGTACATTAATCACAATACCGTGATGTTGGTCATCTCAGTACTAGATTTGGATCCCAGTACAATGCACGTAGCCCTGTGTATAATATTATATAATAAAGTATACAGTTTAAAGTAAACCGTTCTGTGTGATGTAAATAAATAGTGTTGTTTGATGTGATTGGTTAAAAATACATATATATATATATATTTTTTAATTAATATGTCCTCGGTAACATCAAATTATAGTATGCGCAGCGTCTATAGAGCATCAATTGGCGTGAGGCGTGGATTCAAGTCATTTCGCTACTCGGTATAAGAATGCCTTTATTGTTTCCTTGCCGAAAATAATGTATCTCGTGTAAAACATTATTGTATTTCTATTTGATAACATTTTTATGAACCATACATATGTATGTATATAATGTATATTGCTAGCTATTAAAATAACTATTAACTTAACACTATCATAGATTATTTAGAGGGAAATACCTAGCTCAATGACGATTTACATAGGACTTCTCATTATTTTTAGTGTTATTATTATATGAAGTTAAATGAAATATATACAAATATTGTATTTCTTCTCATAGTCTAAGCCAACTGTGGTACCAGTAAACCCATTCGATCCGAGGGACGATGCTGCCGTACTTCGGAAGGCAATGAAAGGTTTTGGGACTGATGAAAAAGCTATCATTCAAGTCCTAACACGTAGAAGCAATGAACAGCGTCTGCGTATCGCGTTCGAGTTTAAGACCCTGTATGGAAAGGTATGTACTGTTATTGCTTATAATATATACATACACACAGTAAAAATTTATAATCTGTGACTGAGCTGTCAGTAAAGTGACATTTCTCTGATTTTATGTAATGTTAATACTGTTAGAATAGTCATTTTTATAAAACGTTTTGTAATCTTTTTACAATATTAAAAAAAAAAAATACATTGTTCTTCGTCAAAGTCTAGTTATAAAGGTTCCGGTAGTAGTATTAAGAAGTCACGTTCGTTACCAATTCGTATTTTTTAATATCCGTAAAGCAATCCCAATTGGCAGAACTAAATTAACACTCAGATTTTTTGACTGATTTTAAAATAAACAGGTATTGTATTCTACCAGTATGTATTCATTTTTTTTTTAAAGCTACGGAACAATTACTTTTTGTTACTTTCATGCAAAGCATAATTAAAACTTGTTTATCTACTCTTTTTTTGAAAATTACATTTGTCATTTTCTCCGCCATTTTGGTATTTTATAACGTATTGACGGAAATTTATTTGTTACCATAATTCTCACGATGTTGTCAAATGAAAGGATTTCAAAATTAGATTCATAGGACAATTTTTGTCAGAAATAAAAAAATAAATCATTATCTAATTGAGAACTTTTTCCTTTTTTAAGTCGATTAAGATGTATATCATGAAAATTTGCTATTTTAATGTAATAGTTAACGGGATGTTTACATTTGTTTGAGTTTTGAAACGTCATAGAGTTGATTCAACGAACAAGTTGCGATAAGATTACTCACTAGTGATGTACTTCAAGGCTTGTTTACTGCAATAATCAGTAAACATAGGCTTCATAATTACAGAATAGACAAGTTTTTACAGATTAAAAAATAAACAATTCCTTCTATCAATAGTTGCAATTTGTGACATGAATTTTAATTTTTCCATTAACAAATTAATCCCCTGTTAAATACACGCCCTTAATATTTAAAACGTCATAAAAAATAATTCAATTCAATTAATTATCGTTGATTAATAGGCTTCTAAATTACAATTTATACTAATGGTAAATTCTCATTAGGATAAATTGGTTTTTTATTACGTATACGATACTTTCTTTTAATTCAATGATTACTTATTGATGGATTGTAAATTTATTTCGTATTATTTTTAAATTTATTGAATGATTTAATAACAAAATTTTTGGATAAGGATTTGGTGTCAGACTTAAAGAGTGAGACGACTGGCAAGTTTGAGGATATCGTCGTAGCTCTCATGACGCCGCTGCCTCAGTTTTACGCCAAGGAACTGCACGATGCTACCGCTGGGATTGGCACTGATGAAGATGTGCTCATAGAAGTCATGTGCACTATGTCCAATCACGAGATAAACGTCATCAAACAGGCTTACACAGCAAGTGAGTTATACATATATTCTTTTATATATACACATATATTTCTTTCAGATTTTTTTCATATCTTATACAAAACATAGTTTGGATTTGATTTTATTTTTTTGTCATCTATATCTTAAAATTGCTAACTTCAAATGGACATAATCTAGTTTCTGATAATCTTTAAAGTAACAGGAAGGTTCTTGTTCAAGTAGAATAAAGGTCTCTGATATAAGTACAAGTGTCCAATAGAAGTATGTGATAATTTAAAGTGTTTATACCAATTATTCTATAGCTGAAATCGATTCCGGTTATGATATATAATTACTCAGACATTACTAGAGTAATGGCTGTGATTTCTTTTCATCCTTTGTTAATATTCCCAACACGATTACGAGTGAAAGTTATTGTATATTCGGGTCAAATTTTTCGTATATAGAAAATTTGGTATTGCCATTGCATTAAACATTTTATTGTTTTAGATTTAAACGAAAATATATTTTATCTCGTAAATTTTTCTCTCGATTCTCATCCATTCCGTTTGTAACGGTATTCGATATAATATCTATTGATAAAAATAATGTATATTGAAAACGATAAATAACTGGGTAGGAAATTATTTTTTCTCATTATTTTTTTTAGCATTGAATAATTTTATATTTTTTCATAACATAAATCTATTACGACAATTTCAAAGCAGGTTTATGTTTAGGGTCCGTAACCAACGGGGAAAACGGCTTGCTTTCCATTTGACGTTTAGATAGTTTACATTTTCCTAGACGTATTTTAATAAGAAATATTAAAAAATTTGAATATAATAAATATTTATGCGGATTTTTATACGATTTTTTTTAAAGTTTGAACAGTTGCTATGGAAACAATCTTGCTCTAGTCCGAATCAAGATTTCGATCGAGATTCGAATCATTACATGCTCGTGAAATAGAAATAAATTGATTAGTTTCAAAATAAAATATTCCTATAACATAACGTTGTTCTATTTTTTATTATTATTATAATTTTAATAGTTAAAATATAACCAAATTTCACCAACTTCAATGATCTCTCCACGGCATGTCTATTCTTTACGACGAACTCTGTGAAGCATAAAATATATTGCTTTAGTTTGTTTATTAAAATTGAAAAATTACACATTAACAAATTAAATCACTTAATAAGTACGTTTTATAAGTAAAATACAAATTATTGTATTGTGAATTAATCATAGGCACTCAGTAGGGAATAATGTCAATAAACTAAGAGACATACATGGACTATTATTTCAATGACGAATCGAATGAATGCTTTTATTTTTCCTCAATGGTTTACAGTCACAGCAAAAAATGTATGTATGTCATATCGGGACATCCCGTGCATAGTTTTGCTACGAATATTTTATTTATCGCATATTATTTTCACTTTATTTTGTTGTAAATGTTCTGTACATTGCTATTATCAAGTGTACATCCGCTACAAACAAATTCAAAATGCGCGTAATTATATTTGTATTTGTCTTTCGTATGTAGTAGTATTTGTCTTTCGTGTGTTCACGCTTGCCATATTTAATTCTGTGCAATATAAAGCAATAAGCGACAATATTAAAGTTGCTTACATTTTAAAGAAGTATAGTCTCGGACGTGTGTTGTTTTATAAAGTACCTCGTGTATATTCCGATTTAAGTAATTCTGTTTTTTCTATTATGAAATTTTGTCATTTTTTTCACTACAGTTTCGTAAAATTGTTTTTTTTTTTTGTTTCTCAGCTTGTGTAAAAATTGTGTAGTATAAGTGATTAAACTATTATTTCGGTATATTAAGATAACATTATTTCAATTTGCCTCCATTTAAAGACGTCCTAACATCAAAGTAAGACATTTAATTTTGAAAATTTTAAACAATAAGTTCGATACACACCATGTTAATTTATGAATCTTCCTGCGAACAGCGAAAGGATATAACCAATTCCGAATGATATACATTACCGTGGATCCACATTCTTGGTCAATTTATGGAAGTAGAATGGACAATTTCCTTTATGTGAAACATACATTTATAAACTGACATCGTACATGCACAAATCAGTCCGTTTGTTTGGACTATTCATAATAATATAAGACACGAAAGTCGATCTAGGGTTGACAGTATAGTTGTAGTATGTTTGCTGCTATTAAAGATCAATAATATCTATGTACGCCATGCTGACTCACCGATGACTAAGAGGAAAAAAAAAGCGCTCTGGCATGCTTCCAAATGTCTTATAAAACACGCCTACCATTCTGACGCTGTCGATTGTTATGGATTATTCGTTTAGTGTGTTTATGTTCTGCTGTTTAAAGTAGATTAGAATAAAATATATTTTTTATGATTAATTTTTTTTTATCTTGAATTGGTTCCAATCGCAATCAGCTGTACTTCGATACTATTATTCCTGTGTAAATAATTCTGTACCATTCTGACGCAGACCCCATTATGTGTTTGTTATTCAAATTACGTACGTAATAGATCAAAGTATATATTCTATTTGGTTAATAAATTTTTCGTTAGCCTTAGATTTTTTTTTTAACTTTATAAATATAACGCTTTTAATCTGACCTATTAATAAGATATAGAATATATTATTTTTTAGTGCCGGATTAATATAAAAGTAGTTTTTCGGTCGCATTTAAAAAAGTCAGCCATTTTACTTATCAACTCCTTGAAGAAATCCAAGCTCGCATCCTAATTGGAATAGATTTTTCATCGTCACAACAAAATCAGGATGTGTGTGAATGTAATAACGTTTTCAATACAACACTGAACTTATTACAGAATATAAATCCTTCCAAAAAAGTATGAATAATATTTGTGGTGGAAATATGATAGCGTCACAAATGCACACAAATAGGCCTCTACGAATCGCCATAGGTGACGTCACTAGCATCCCCAGCGGCAAGCCTACATTCCTTGTAATAACATTTGTGACGAAGTTAGTACGGCTAATTTCTTACGTTAGAATTATAGTATATTTTATTTTCCGTGCTAATACCATTAAGTATAACGTTTCCTGTCCCTTACTTTTCTTCAATAACAGCGATGTTTTATTTAGAATGTTTTGTATACATATAAATAATAGTTCAAATCTTGTTTCATCAGAACATGCACAAGATTACGCTGTAATATATTATACAGATGTATATCTAACTAAAGATTATTTAATAACGATTCCTCTACGTCATCACCAAGTAAACAGTGGAATGAGGAAAAGCATTAAACACGAAAGACTAAAAAAAATTATAGCCAATGTGTTATTTTTTCCTGTCAGTATCTTAAAGTATTGTTCTTCATTGAAGTCTAACCGAAAAAACAGTTAAGTCTAAAAAGACTTCTATATAATTGATAAAAAATCCTTTCTACTAAGCAGTTTCGAATTAAAAATTATACGTAAAGAAATCATTTATTCAATAATAATAATATAGGTATCCTGTGAGGCTGTGAAGGATAAACGCGTCTTCGGCCAATATATCAGAGTACGAGGAACGTTAATGGTATAAAATGGAACCTTGAGGCACACTTTAATTTTAACGCAAATGTCGACCTGTAATCCTGTTTTTTAGCCTTCACCTTCCATCTTCCATACAGCTCACGTTATCTGTTCTGACCATAAATATAAAAACAATTTAATATAATCTATTGCTTATATACTTTATGTATATACGACTCTATGATAAGACAAGTCAAATGTACTATGACATTTACCATATCATCTGGATACGACTTCAGTGAGAAATTTTAGGTCATAACGAAATAAAGACTATTCAATGTACATACGGAACGTTTTTATTTCAGTATACGGAACCCTCTTAGAAGATGACCTACGCGGCGACACTTCCGGTAACTTCAAGAGACTCATGACGTCACTGTGCATGGTAATTATTATCTGATCTCACATCTGACTCAGAGTTAAAGAAATAAGTCAGTCTCAAAAATGTATTATTTTTATTCAGGGTAACAGATCCGAAAATTTCCACGTCGATCAGAATCAAGCCAGAGAGGACGCCAGGAGCCTTTTGCAAGCAGGTATTGAAACGTATTTTTGATAATATCATATGTTAGTTTAAAGAAAATCTAAATATTCTATTTTAATAATTTTGTACAAAAGTAACTATTCAAAGTCATCTAGATCTATAAATGCAAAACAATAGTTTTATTTATGGCCTACAGATACCTTACATTTATAACATTGTGATGTAGCTGAAACCTTCCTAAAAGAATATTGATTGAATATCTTCTAAAATATCGTTTAATCTTCCAGGTGAACTGCGTCTGGGTACAGACGAATCTGTTTTCAACGCGGTGCTGTGTTCGCGCTCGTTCCCGCAGCTGGCCGCCATTTTCCAGGAGTACCAGTTCCTGACGGGGCATGACATCGATGACGCTATCAAAGCCGAATTCTCCGGGGACCTCGAGAAGGCTCTGAGAGCTATCGGTTAGAGAAAAAAAATATTTCGAAAAAAAATAATGTTCCCGTATAAAGTATAATTAATTGAACAGGAACAGATGTTCAGAAACTTGAGGACGTCTATGTTATAATTATATTACAAACAGACATACAAATAGTATTATTAGATATCTTTATAAGATTTGAATCAAAATTTACCATCTTAAAAATATAAAGGTCAAATAGATTTGTCTAAAAAGGTATAACGCTAACGATTATGACATACCCACAGTGAAAGTTGTCCGCAACAAACCGCTGTTCTTCGCGGAGAGGTTGCACAAGTCTATGAAGGGTTTGGGCACCAACGACCGTCAGCTCATCCGCATCATGGTGACCCGCTGTGAGGTGGACCTTGGAGACATCGCGGATATGTTCCAGTCCAAGTACGGAGAGACCCTGCAGAGCTGGATCGAGGTACATAAATTATAGCTTCGTTAGGGAATGGAGAGCTCTTTCTGGCTGGTTTCAAATCAGTTGCTGTGATATTGAAATTGCAGCCTGTCACAGATAACCTTTTGGATAGTTTGACATCAAAGTGAGACAGGCTTTGTGTTATATTATCTATAAAAGCTTGCGATACAATTGTATTATAAAAATTAAATAAGACCTAATAATAATTTCGTCAAATAAAAATCTTGCTCGTTCCATAAAATGAAAGTTTAATTGAAATAAAAATATAATTTAAACAAACGAAACGACATGATACTTCAATAACAGTATTTTCAAGCATACATACTGTTCAAGTACATACTTATAGTGCCAGTGGGATATTTATAATTTATTTCTTTAAAGTAACGAAGATAATATATATTTATTTCAAAAATAATATGAAAGTAATATCTCATAATTGCGCTCCATCTTTGACTATTTTAAGCACTAATTAATGAAATATTACAAACTGCTTTTTGAGAATTGAAATCGTTATAAAAGAAAACTAAAAAAAAATACAACTCTGGTGATAACAATAGTTAGATTAAAAAAACGCTATTCATATCTTAGCACAGATAAAAAAAAATCATTTTAATTGCTATCTAAATATAACATAAAACTCGTAATAGAAATAAATATCTTATTTGAAGACTATATAATATTTGCAGAATTTAACTTATATATTGTTATTTTTAGTTAACCGAGTGAATTGTTAATTTAAAAATTCTTGGTAAATAATGAAATTTTCATATTAATTATAAAAAAATTAAGTAATAATATTTTCTTTACAGGGCGATTGTTCCGGGCACTACAAGAAATGTCTGCTGGGTCTACTCGGTCTTTACTAGACACAAGAACCGTATCGTCTTTGTCTATCTCGTTTTTAAGTCTTAGCTTGTTCATTTTGTATGTGTAGCAAGGCCAACCGAACGAGATAAATTTTGTAAACAGTGTTGACTATGAAAAGCATATAATTTATTTGCTACCACATATGATATGTGGTTTTTATATAGGTATACATACTATACAATACAAACATGTTTAGACTTGAGAATAATAATAATAATAATATTATGAGTATTTTCAACTCTTGAAATTTATATATACATATTTTAATCGTTTCTTTGGCCTTACTATTACGTGTAATTAGTATATGAGTATTTTTCACTATATTTTCCAGATCTACCAAAACATAATTGGTTACATGACCGTCCTATTGATCTGATTGTAATTGATATAAATAAAATTATTTTCATTTTATATAAAAATATATATATATTTACCATTCTCATTCGACTTAATTCGTTTTATATATGATATATTAATTATTAATGGTTCTGCCTATGATGCCTTGCTTTATATAAAATTTTACTAGACTGGCTTTAAGAGGTAAATAACGTGTTTTACATACATATACATAAATGCTATCTCTAAAAAAGTGAAGCCCCATTTATAAGAGCATATACAATTTTTTACATGATGTTAAAGTGCTACAGAAATTTTTAATAATAATTGATTTATAAGAAATGAATATGTGAAGAAATGGGAAAGTCTGCAAATTATTTCAAGACGTCAATATAAGTAATGTTCTTATTGATTGAATATGAAGGAGTACACTAGGATAAAAATATACAAAAAAAAACATTTATTAATTGTTAATTCCATTATTAAATATATTTTATTGGATAAATTTCTTACAAAAATCCTACATCTTTAATCCTGGCAACACTGAATCTCCTCCCCACCTTAACTTTATTTTCATACTAGTTAAGAGTATTGTAAGTTATTACATTTTTAAATGTAAAGCCAAGCCTACTGTTTTAATTGGTTTGGCTCAAAACGCTTGTCTTTGGCTTTTTAATGCTGTTTTAAATGTCGATGCCAATTTATATTTATTATAGTTACTTCATGATTATACACTTAAATTATATATTGATGTCTAATAAATTATATAATATAACATTGGTTTTATTTATAAAATTAAACACTTTTTTTGGAACTTTTGTTAGAAAAATTTTGGTATGCGCACAACAAAACAATCATCGCTGAAATAGACTGCTTTGAGCCTGCTAGTTTTGTTAAGACTTATAATAAAAGAGTGCATTTCATAAACTTCCAATGAAAATCTTTGGACATTATTGCCTTGTTATTAAAGAGTACGCAGCGTCTTGGATTATGAGAGTTAGTTCTCATCGGATTCCAGCTTCATTGTAATGCTCGGACCTCCGAGTGCAGGACTCGTATTTAAATAAATTTTAATTGAAGTGCAACATCTTACGGGACTTCTAACACGGTTGCGTTAAACGTTTAACGCTCCGAAAGGAGGGGGGATAAAAAGAATCAGCGAGAGGCAATGCGTGGCGCTCGATCGCGTACGGGCAATCAATTGTGACTTGTTAGTAATATTTATAAAATTTAACATAAAAAAAAACTATAAATTCTTTTAAAATCAATTTCTATCCCTTCCTGTTTTCATTCCAACAATACGAAGTTTCACTTCTTCCGCGCAGTGGAACTCCACGCATAGTTAATTTTATTTTGTTCAACATTTTTTTGGAAATATTTTCATAACAATTTTATATTCCATCGTGGCGATAATATTTCGATATTTTACGGACTTCCCCCCCCCAATATATATGAGGATATTTGGGCGATGGCGTTCAGTCCGGACATATTTTTATATTCGCGAATTTTAAAGCGCGTTGTCATAATAGAGCTCACGGTTCCTTGTTAAACCAACATCCCCAAAGACCATGCCATCAAGGTCAACAAGTATTAGAGCTCACTAACGAACTCACTAAGAATAGGTTCGTTGTAAATTTGTAGGCGGTAGAAGTAGGAGCGAGAAGTATAACAGCCAAATCTCTTTAACCTACTAAAAGACTTGGGCCTGCTAAGAACTAACATCAGTTCATCCTTGGAACTTGCGTTGAAGGCAGCCCTAGTAGGTTCATTTCAAATTTGGTTAGGTAGAGAGAAGAGCTTGGACAGTGGAGGAGAGCGTTTAACACCCGTTAGTTAGGGGTGCCTTAAACCTACACTTGGGTCGCGAGTCCCAGACACTGTTGAAGCTCCTCTCCCTGCAACGCGATAGAGACGGCACCTGCACGGTGAATCCATGGAATGCTGAGAGGTTTCGTCTCTAGTAACAAAAACTTGGTTCAGTGTTGTATTATTGGAAAGATTTTAAGACTCTGGGAATAGATTTTACTTTTTTCAACTATGAAAGCTCTCTGATATACCTATATGTGTAGAATAGCTCATAACCCTTTTAACAATGCTATTTTTTTAATCACTTTTTTAAATCATCAAGAATCGAAGTCTACTTTATACAAGATGTTAATTCTTTGATAAAATTGTTTGTACAATGGAGACGAACGAGTCTCAGAGCTAATATTCAAAAACTACTTATTATAGACTTCTTAGTCTAAAAACAGCATGAAATTGTCGTGCTATAAGTAAATCAATTCGAAATTTCTGTTTTAATTAAAATTTGATTTCCTATAACATGATCATGACTCAGTTCGATCAAACTGGCGATATCAGAATATGACGTCAAATTTAATGCCCTGTCATCACGTGCCCACAAACATATTATCACGCATGAACTGTATCGCCTGGGGATTCTAGTGCTGAAACTCCAAAATGAAAACGTCACTTCCTGAGTGTAAAATATACACAGACAATATGAAAATAACTTGTCTGGCATAAAAATCGCACATAAATTTAAAACAGCTCTTTTTCTTAAATATATTTCTACTAGCTTTTACTTTTTTTGTTCTGTGGGAAATTAATTTTTATGTTTATGAAATAAGATTGTTACTGCTAAGCGCCATCTATTGCCTAGGTCTCATAATTTCGTAAAAAAGGTGGTTGTTAGAAAAGTTTTATTTACACAAAACACTCAGACGACGCTCTCAAAGAGATTCTGTTGTGAAACGAATAAATTTTTAAATTGTTGTAACTGGTGTTTAAAGGTAAAGGCACTTGATATATGTACGTGTATACTATATGTACCATTTAAAATATTGTATTTTTTATCTAAGTGTGCCATAAAAAGTGTCCTCACACAATAAAAACGTTCTTTAAACTTTAATACTAGTTGAATTAATGTCTAGCGGTAGAAAAAATTGGGTCTTACATGTTATGTTTCTGGACAGAGCGCTGAAAAATAAAAATTGCTTTAAAATTTTCATTGTTAAAACCGAAACCAATGTTTTAAAATATGCAATTACAAGTTTCAAGGTTAAAATCACTTTATTCATCTTAAATGAGTGGTCTAAAGTTCTACTATTAAATATATTTGGCATATAATGGTATGGAAATCAAGGATAGCCTTGGAACAGATGCATCCGGTGCTGAAATAAAAACATATTAAAACATTAACATTTTGCTTAAACATTAAATTATATCTTATTATGTACTACAGCCCTATTCAAAAATTCCCACCGAATTCATATGAAACAAGTAGTATTAACATTTTCTTTCCACGTCAGGAATTTTGCCTTAGGACCATTTTAAGGTGGATATAGTATAACCTACTCCAAATAATTAATTAGAATTATCTGACGGAATTCATTGAATTAAGTCCCATTTCACCTATAAGGGGTACAAAATAAACATAATCTTTGAGTCTAATAAAGAGGCTAGTGATGGATTGTTGAAGCACAATAAAAAAAATAAGGGATTAGCCAAAGACTGTTGACGAATGAGGTATCAGATATACAAACAAAATGCAGGCGATAAATTCTCTCAAACTTGACGTTTTGATAAAGGAGCTATTTTATGTCAAATAATTTTCTTGTCTAAAATAAATATAAGTTCTAATGCTATCGAATTACATAATAAAGTTTTGTATTCTAAATAAATTCATGAAACATCATAATTTTATTTTGTTAATCATTTTTAATATATTATAAGTGAAGGACATTTGTATCCTCAGAGTCCTTTAGAAAAGTAATGAAAAAATTTCAAATTTCTCGCCACCATAGCCTAAAATATTTGAAACTATAGCCATTATGATGTCGTGAATATTAAAATGACGTTTTGAACGTTATTAGCATTCCCTTTAAAGAGCGTCCAAGCAAATAATGATTTTAGTAGTGGCTTCCCTGGTTAATAGATTGACTATCTCTGTACATATCAGAGAGACGGAATAACTAAAATCCTGTAATTACGATACTGATGAATATAATATGTATTTTGATTTCAACAACAGTGACATAAGGCTAAAAATAGTACAGACAAAGACGTGGTTAGTCGGATTTAATAAAACAATTCATCCCAAACGGTTACTTATATTAAAAAAAAAAAACATAAATATAACATCTGTCTGACATTATTCTGCCACGAAACATTGGTCTCACGGATACTAAGTATCGTAGAAAACGTAGATGGCATCTTAATATGTGTTGATATATGCCATCTCGTTGCGTTTACGGCACAATTTATAGCAACGAACATTTCAGCTCTTTGAGTGAATTACATTAATTTAAACTTTATGCGTATAAGACAAGTGAATTGTTGCGAAGTGAATTACGTCACGACGTGTCTCCGTAACCGTTACAGATAATACATAACTATACGTAGTTGATAATAGATTTTTACTCCAAATTAAAATCAGAACCATTTAAGTAAAGGAATAATTTTATCTTTAACTTTTTTACTATTAAAATAGCAATTAAACTGACGGTCCTTCCGATAAAATCTGGTCTGATAAACCAATCGCTATGCGAAATCTTTTGAGACTTAGAAAGGTAATGAAAGTGAAGCGAATATTAGTTTAAGCAATTACTCGCTTCAGTTTTATTAAGGGTAACATGATGTCTCATAGTAGTTCAGATAGTTGAGAGTACATGAGAATCGTAAGAAATTTTTAGTCTGCTATTATAAATAAATATACCTAGGCGGAAAAACAATAAAAATACTATGCGAAAATAATTATCTGACTTTTTTGAATGTTATTTAGTTTTTATATATTATGTCAGGCCATTTTCTTCCTTTGCTGTATCACTGTATGAATAATAAAGAACAAAATGGCATCTCCACTCACTTAGTAATAAAATTTAGAACATTTAACTTTCCGGTATTCGTATAAGATACATGATGACGCATATTTTAAATGGTTTCAGGCTAACATTATCTAATAACAACTTACAAGTTTCAAAATAACACGGACAAAAGATATCCCACACAAGACATATATATATACAAAACGTGCCTTATAAAAACGACTCTATATACATTTTTTTTTTATGATATTCGCTAGATTATTAAGGGCTAGCACTTGTTATGCGATGTGTTACAAATTCCCTACTAAGGTATGTCATTCACGTAGCCGGACGACAAACTGTTAATTAATCATCGGTTCAGATAATTCGAATAGCCAATGCAAATATAATTTCGGTTTCGTGTGCAAATATCCTAAAGTTAACTCTGAGAATGAAAACTATTTAATTTTGAAATGACATAGTGAAATATATTTGTAATGAATGGGATACTATTTACAACAACACAACACCGAAGTTGTTGTTTGTTATCGATCAATGTTTTGTGCATTACTATTAAACAGCTCATACAGTTTTATAACGATTACTTAAAATACAGCAGAGTAATATCAAGTTGAGGAAACTCAAGCAAAGACATTATTTAAACTTAATGTGCCTATTTTTACAACAAAACATTTCCTTCTACTCGGATTTACTGTTTTAATTCTCTTTTTTTTATTTAATTTATTACTATTACATTTACTCTTTCTTCTAAAAAATCTAATTATTTGATTAACAAAGGAATTATTTTTCGTTTATCCTCAGTGTTTCATTTGGGAGTAGCCGTATATAAAATCTTAAGTATTTAACAATTTGTTTAAAAAGTCAAGCAATGCGAAGCTATTTTATATAGCTCAGTTTTCCCAGAATCATAATATGTATGTGTTTTTGCAAAATAAAAATAAAAATAAAAAACATTTAAAACTGTTAAATTAATATAACGAAATCAATTGAAACAAATGACTTGAGACTAATGAACTGCGAAAGATACGGTCTTAAATTTCGTTTGTACGAAGTATTTATGACTTAATTTTTTTTATACTGAACCATATAATCATTGTACGCATAATGTATTTCATACGTAACGTTTTCTAGAAAAGTAAGGTTGAAATATATAAACAGGGCTATTTCTTATATATGTTGTTTCAGTGCTAAATACAGTGACGTATGTTTTCGTTGAATGATGCCCAATTTTCCGCTACATGAGTAAACCGATGGGATAATTCAAGAGTCCACCAATCCTTCCGTTGTTTTTTTCTGCAGGGTTAAAGATTATGGTCATAAAACTTTATGTATAAAATAGATTGATTCGTAAAATCTTTATCACTAACACCAACAGCCGAAATTGTTATAAAAGAAGAATAGCGTCTAAGTCTATAGACGAAAGAAGTATCAAATTCATGTTCAGCCTAATCACAGATTACTGTCATTTTAATATTTTAGTGTCTGCAGAAACTTTAATATTTAACGTAAATTACATGTTTATATTCATGTCCATGCTTGACGTTCAAAACCCGGTAGTTGATCTGAATAATGTATTAAGAACTCGTCATAACTTGAAACATAAATATATTTTTCATGTATTCTCAATCTATTTTTATTTAATTGTATAAGAAAAGTAACATTTTTTAATACCATAATGTGTATTTAATTTAATTTAATTATTATTTAATGTTAGTTATGTTAATTAAGTATTAACAAAATCTCATTTTGAGTATCACAAACCTAGTTACTGTCATAGTAACCGCATCATTAATAAGATAGAAAACAAAGCTCAATTCGTCAGTACAGACGTTTGTTAATTAAATTAAGTTTTAAAGGTCGCTGTGAGGTACTCGAGGTATATGTCTAATGATTTCATTTTCTATGAACTCTCTATGGGTCTAATTTACAGATATGTACCTAAGTGTTAAAATAAAAAAGTATAAAAAAAACTGTATTTGCTTTTTTATTAAAAAAAAACAAATTTTTTTATTCATAAATTTGTATAGATTTATTTCAGAGTAATTAACCAGCCTTAATCAATTTCTAATGAAGGTACCTACTTCGTTCATTAAAAATATTGAAGAAGAAATGTGAATAATATGCAGTACCTACATATAAGTTATTATTATCAACAAGAATGCCTCAAGTGAATTACAATCATTTATATTTAAATTCAATATTTCCTTATAAACATTCAAAAGGTAGTAATTTTTTCTGTCATTCAATAAAATATATCAGGAAATATTCAAACAATACTGTTATGATATCGTTAACCCGAAACTAAACATCTTGGGCTATAAAGAAAAAGGTAATCAAATTTCGAGATGAAGGAGCAACAATATTTTCAACAATTTTCGTATCAAACAAATGTATATTGAAGCATTTTCTGAAACGTAAACAAGGTATAAGCCTGTAAGGGCGGTAAACCGACGTCTGTAGAGAACAACTGGTCTTAAACATGAAATTATGGAAGTAAAATTATATTCGTTTTATTTCAACATCAGGATACTTTGAACGTGGAAATCTTTCCAGCAAATATTTGAGAAGCCATCGAAATGGGCATTCGCCGACTATTGTCTTGCCAGTTCGTATTTTCTTTATACGGCCAGTGGACATTTGATGGTTAATTTTGTACGGATTAGGTATTTATTTCTTCTCGACCTGCTATATTTTCGTTCTCCAGAAATATGAGTGGATTCATATTGCATTAAATATTTTGTTTCCATTGATATTAAATATATGAATTATTTCAAATGTCTAAGGAATTCGTTGTGACATAACAACAACTTGCTCAGTAAGGGAATCGGTTGAATGTATTTTGTTGAAGCAGTTGACAGCAGCCAGGACAAGTGATTTGGCTGTCAAGTAAATTGTTTCTGTTTGTCGTGAGAATTAATAAAAACGGAATGCGTGAAATTAAATCCAGTATTTGTGTTCCAAATCGTGACTTCACTGTGATATAAGCGTAATACAATGGTAATATTTGATATTTCTTTGGCGAATCATTGCATTTGTGATTGTTCATTTATATCGCCTGGGGTATAAACACAAATTGCAGTGTAATTCTCTTGAAATTATTTACAATTAAATTATACGCTTCGAGTTGTTACACGGACCACTGGTAGCAGTGTTGACATTCCTTATATTTGATCTGGTTGATCAACCATAAGGCCTTTCTCAATATTGACAATGCTTCGCAGTAACATAGATTAAAAAATAAAAAAAAAATATTTAAATATTCAAAATAATTACATCATCTCTTTACTTGCAATCCGAATTAAATACACTGAAGGCTGTATTAAGGTCTGGGTACATTATTGTAAAAGACTATTGTAAGATGAAAAAAGCATTGCAGACAGATTTTTATACCAATCTGTCGTTTTATAAGAGGTCTCGCCATTGCCTTTGTGATATAAAAAATTGAAAAAAGAAATCTGTGTCCTCTGTAACAGATGTCAGCTTGGGGTAAACGGGTGCAAACACGCAGAACGCTGTTTGAAGCCTACGGTATTGGTATGCAAATAAATAAAAAAATCTGAAAGTATTTCCTTATATTGCTTTCCAATACAACGTTCACCATTCACATGAAGCCTTATAAATTGTTTAGAATATTGTCACATGTTATGTATGACATCTTGAATGAACAGGTTTGCTTACAATTTTTTTTAACAAGTACAGTGAATGATCGCGTGCGTCTAAACCAGGACGAGTCTATATAATGGGTAAATAACTTCTATGATTATATAATAGCTTTTTAAAACACAGTATTGACTTATTGTATAGAGGCTTTTAGTGACGTACGTAAGGATTTGAAACAGCGAAAGTTATATCCATTAAACATTATGAAATATTGTAACAAAACATTTTAAACTAAAACAAGAGTTTTGAAGTACATTAAAAGCTTATAGAGAAGCCTATTATACATAAAAAAACTCACTCGAGCGTTATTCACGTAAGAGTTCAACATTTCTGTTTATACATTAAAATTGAGTATTCTCTTATATCTCTCGTTATTTAATAATATTGTTTATAATTGAAAAGTTACTTAGATGTTTAGGCAAACATGTTTTAGGTATAATCCGGACAGGATAAAGTTAATGTGTGAATTAAAATTAATAATAAAAATTTGGTTGTTACCATCAGCTTATCCAGGCCTCTCAATTATTGAATCGATGGACTTTTTTTAAAGAGTATTAGATTCAATGTTGAGGCCCCCATTTTTACTTAACCCTTCAATGAACGATCGATTCTATAAGAGATAAGATTTTTATAGTTTCCCTTGTTTTTTTTAACGCTTGATAGCGTCACGGTGTTTACTATTGTACACTACAACGTTTTTCTTAAGTGATGTTGAGCTTTGAAGTTTCTAGAACCAAAATTACAATATGATACTTCTACTGTTAGTTCAAGTAGTTTCAAACCAGTGGAAAATGGGCACCAATTACATAGTATTGGTATTAATTAAGAAATACACGGTAAATGATATAGAGCATGTATCAAGAAAGTAGAGCAGAATTCGTTTTGGAATAAATGGTAACCGAAAAAAAACATATATACTGTGGAGTGAATGTGGCGCGGGAAATATAAGGGGAAGTATTGTTTAAAATAATAATGGAATCCAATTGGAAATATTAGATTAATAAAAACCTAATTTAAATTTTAAATTTAAATTTTACTTTAAAATATAAGCGTGGAGTTTAAAACGCTTCGCCTAGCAATGATTAATAATAACAGTTCAAACGAAAAGTCTCTAGAATGTTTATTTAATCGCCGTTTTTTAATTATTTTATATATTATAATTAATTTTTGCATTATTATCGACCGAGTTCAAAAAAGGACGAGATTATTGAGTCATCCGTATTTATTATTATTTCTTTTTCGTTTGTAACCAAATAACCCTCGAATGGGTGATGGGATTGTAATTATTTTTTATATTTGAAAGCTGGTGCTTCCAGTTTGTGTATACAAAACTAAACATATACCTACATTTTCTAAATATCAAATCATATTTGAAATTAAATAAAATAGTGTTCGTTTATCTACATTTGGTGTTTAGAAGATTTTTGTGCAGATATTTATTATTAGATAGGTTAAGAAATAGTAGGTATTTAAGTGTAAGTCTCGTTTGCTTTTTAGTTCCTATGTTGTTTTTTTTACTTATAAATAATTTTATACTCAAATATAAGTTTATAAATAATTATAATGGGAAGGATAACGCGATTAGTATGTCGCAAATTCATCTCTGAATACAAAGCTCGTGTTTCTTTAGATATATCTTTACGGTCACAATATGAAAGCCTGCTATTATAATTTAACAAAACTAGAATAAAAATATTAACATGCATATAACACATACTTTGTAGCTAAATTATAATCAAATTTAATAAAAGAAAAAATTCATATAAGCTCACGTTCTACTTTTACAGCCAGAGGTGAAATTAACCTACTTAAAGCCATTATTTTCAACTCTGTATAACAAACTCTTCTGGTTTCTTTTCGTCCGTTGCATGAAGAAAATCTTATAGCTATTAGATGCACTATTCGCTTACTTAGTACGTTAATATCATTGAAAAATATACGATAAAATAATAGTTTATTTTTATATTTATATGTAGATGTAGTGTGATTTCGTTTATGTAAACACGTGTTTTGTAAAGCAACAGCACATTTTTCGAGCCAACAATAAACAAGTTAATGCTTAGTTTTAAAACTTGCAGTACTATTAAATTGTAGTGACGTCACATCATATAGATATTACTTGATATCTGCACCAGATTTTGCTAATATATACGTTTTTATATGAAGAATCTATGATGAACGGTGCAGAAAAACGTATAACTCCAAGATCACATTACCTCAGCAACGAATCGGATACGTAGAGGTTGAATTTTAATGAGGAAAGTTAAATTCAAAAGTATAATCAGAATTACAGCTAAATTAAACTGTAAACATGTTTAACGAGTTTATTTTAAACTTCGGATATCAGGTTAAGGGTTCTCGGCGTTGATTGCGGGATTTCGTGACGTAATAAGACTTTTATTTGCTGTATTACATCATTTATAAGCTTCTTTCCACGCAACATTTAGGGATTACGTTTTTATATACGTGGGGACTAAAATTCTCACAAACCGATGAGCTTCACGCGCGCTTCCTGTCATACCAAAATTTGTACATCCATAATCCTTGTCAGAGTAAAAAATGTGTACCTATATAAACATGTATTTGTTATTTCAGTTCAATAAATTAGCAATAAATAATCTCGAAGATACGTTTTAAGGTGTTAGGTTTACTTAAACTTCGCGTATGAATGTATTTATTTCAAAGCTTTCACAGATGCATATAAATAATTTAACAAAACAGTCTCTGAAATATGATGAAACAAATCATCTTGATATATATAGATGATAAACTTAACTTAAACGAAAAGGTAAGTTTGAATATTCACAATTGTTTTAATATTTAATCGCTTTACAGAATAAACATGTAATAAAAGTCCTCGTTTCATTCACGAAGGTTTCCTATAACCAGTTTTATAAGGCAAAAACTAATTTGACAAATGATTTTATAATCTGTATATATTAATAAAAGTGTCAACACAGAGCTAACACAGAGTTTCTTTTGAAACAACAGCTCTCACAAAACTACAACGCTTCGTTAGAAGTCAAACATTTTGTTGGTTTGTTTGCTGTACCAAACACGATGTCTTTCGCTGTTTCACTAGTATACAAACTTTGGACTTTGTTATTTGTTCATCATTTTACATTCTATTTAAAGTTGTATTGTTCGTTTTGTGATATCAAATACAAGTATGGGAGTAATACAACTTTCACTGAATAAATATTCTGCCATTTTCATTTGTTTGTACAACAGTATGCTAAGTCCAAGTTGGTAACGTCATGCTACATGCGGAGGGGTAACAGTTCGTCAGTCACAAATCATCGCGTATCGTAACTTTAATTATGTTACATTTAAATTTAAAATAATAATAATTTGAATTGCAAAACTAAATATATAGTCTCTATATTCTCGTTCTGCGTTCTCACTGCTTAGTTACGTTACTACCTAAATAATTAAATGTCCGTAAGTATTACGTACTAGTTATTTTGTTACGTTTCCTAAAATAAGTGTTTCATAATAAAATGAAATAAAATTAAAACTACATTGAATCTAAACGATATTATTATGTTTTATGATATTTTTAGGCGATTTAAAGGAGACTATAGAAAAGGAAGATTAATTTTTTTGTAGCCAGGTATAAAATGACTTAATTGTCAGTATGATTACCAGTTTAAATTGATAGTATTAAATTTTTTCATTCGTAAATCTATGTGAATAGAAAAGATAATTACCGATATGTATGCTATAAATAATTTCCATTCGAAGCTACCGATTCTGTAATACTTTTTTTGTGTTCATTATTATCAAACCGCAGTTTTATTAGACTAAAGTAAAATGAAAATTATCTTTTCGCTAAATTCAGTTTTTTTAAACCTAATTATATGGAAAATTAAGTGAATGTGCGATAATGATGATCAGCAGCACCACGAGCAGTTAACCCCATCAAACAAACATACATTTTTATGTCAATGAAAAATACTTAATGATGGGAAGTACACAATGATTTATCCCAAAAATAAGTGTAATTCTCACGGAATAATATTTGTATTATATAAAAAGATTGTAAAAAAGACCATACATGTAATTTTTTGGCACTCATTTATCTATGAGGTATTCATTGAACCTCATTCTAAATTCCATGCCAACAAAGTCGTAGGAAAAGCTGGTGTAATGTTAACGAAGTCTTTTTAAAATCACTAGGATTTAACAAAAACCTTACTTATTTGATATTTTTATAGTAAAAATATTTTTTTTCACTAATAGTGTAAGAAGCAGGCAAGAAATGAAAATATATAACCCATTAATTTAGAGCCACAATACTGTTCGTCAATTTGATTTAATGTTGATGTAAAATGATTTCTAAGGACTCAAACACATTTATAATTTTGTAATTTTTTATTTTATTATTATGAGCAAGATTTAATAAGTAAAGGTAGCCGCGATTAAAATATCCTTCGTATTTCGTAAAATATATATTATTTTGTTTACTTTAACAGTATCAAAACAGTATTATTTAAATGCGATGTAAGTATTTTATTAAAATATTACAATACCTGATATATGTGGGTCCCTTTTTTCGCTGGGTTGCGGTTATTTTACTTACGCCAGTATTATAGTCTGTGGTAAATCATCTGAGGACTATTTGTTTTCGTTATTTACTATCCTTTTGATAGATTTATGAAAAATTTATCTCCAAATCTGTTTGTGTGATCTGAAATTGAAAATTATTTTAAACTATTCCGTCTCAGTATATTTTTGTATAATACTATTTATATAATTAATTGTAAATCATAATCAATTAGAATTATTTTAAATTACAGGTCATTTTAATATACATTAAACTTTTTTTGTATGTTTTGCTAAAAAAATGTTTACCTGTTTTATCTGTTCTTTTATATTATTTTAAAAGTGTGCATTTATTAAGTATTTTTTCTAAACAATGATAACGGAACTGGAAGTAAGCATGAGGTCACAATACTCGGAGGTCTGAATGACTTTTGTGTCAAATTGTCGGACCTCCCGGCAGTAAGTAAACATCCACATAACATATGACATATTAATTATTTACAAGTAATAAAGCAATGAGTAATATGTCTGTCCCTCGACTGCAATAGATAGTTTAATATTTACGTAATTCTTTGATTTAGTCACACTATTCTCATTTGAAAGCTATGCTGTTGAATTGGTATTTTAAATATTGTCGAATCAGTGAATAAATGATTACATCATAAAATAAAAATTTCGCTTCAAAGTACCTTTGTAGTGAAGATATAAGTCTATCTCAATCAAGTGTTTTATGTTAACGAAAACAAGAACTCTTTAACTTCTAAAGCTATTGATATCAAGTTCAATGAGGAAACTTTTTGAAACTTCTGAGATGTAACGTCGTGTATAACAGTGTAGTATATTTTATATAAAATTGCTTTATTTTCACTTAAGGCGTTAAATATTTTTACACTGGTTACTTTTAAGATAATCATAAGTCATAAAAGGTTTTTTTTTTGTTTTACATGTAATGAAATAAAAGTTTATTATATAAAGATTAAGCAGTAATATATAAAATTTTAAAAATAAACTAGATCAAATAATTTTAGTTAAATGATATTAAAAAAAATATCTCTCCGGCGGGGAATCGAACCCCGGTCTCCCGCGTGACAGGCGGGGATACTGACCACTATACTACCGAAGACTTACTATACTAATCGAAATTAATAACTATTTAATATGTTATAATATGTTCAATGACAACTATAATACTACATTTACACTCTTGTCTCGTACCTCGTCTTGTGCTTCAAGTTAACATGTTATTTCAAGTTAACATGTTATTTCAGTTATTTGCCACCAAAAACCAATTGATGTGATGAAATGATTTCTCAATTTCCTGAAACTTCAAGATTTGTTATTGAGGTCTTGCAATATGGTCACCTAAGACCACTTCTGTAAAATAGTCAATACTTTGAGTTGAACTCATAAATGCGTTCTAATATACCCGTCTTAGATAATCAAATACAGTTCTATTTGAACTTCTACTAATAGTGAGACTACAGGACTAAATAACATGTCAATGTAATATTATATTTAATTTAATCAAATAGCGTATCTCGTAGATATTTTAGCAGTTATAAGTTACAAATAATCACAATCGGTGCCCATATTCGTGGTCCGTATTTTATGCAATGTAATTGAAGTTAGTAATTGGACCTCTTGCGAAACAAATTTGCATCATAAAGTGACTCGATCTGGCTCTGTGTTGAAATTGCTCGCCTTTCTATATACGTAGTTATTGAACTTCAACTCCTTGTCAATCTAAAGTTCAAGTTACAATACTTATGTATTTTTATTATTGATTCTGTTGAAAATTATTATTATGTGTATATATAAATCATAAGTATTCTTAAAAGTGACGAAGGTCAGCTCCAAAAGTTACCAGCTTAAGGTAAAGCTTTATTTAGTTACAAAAACTCATTTATATTAAAACGCCTATGGGTTTTGTTATGGACTGTGTTCTATTCTGGTTGTGGCGTACTTTTTTGTTTAATCACAACATTAGTTGATATTTTCAGTATTTAATGCAACTATTGAAAATAAAATACAAGAGTTGAGAGTTTGTATACTTAAATTTATCTCAATTTGTTCCTACCATAAAAATCACAACAAGAACAAGTCCTTGTAGTCGAGGATTTGTTAGTATTAAAATTCAACTGCTCTTGGCTTATACAACTGTATGTCGGATTATATTTTTCTTGTTATTTGGACAGTAGAAATGCAAACTCGGAAAATAGATTGAATCACGTCCGTAACCCGGTCGCGTTTGCTTTAAAACGTCTTGACAATACGTTTAAATATTTAAAGTGAACCTAAAACGGTTTGTAACTATTTTGGTACGATTCAACATAATTTCGATTTACTATAAATTCTTATAGTGCATACAAGCATAACCTTTCTAATCTCTGTAGTAATAGATTTTTATTATTACAAACTTAAAATACAGATACTAATATTCTCTTCTGTAAATGTCAAAGTAGGTAAATTTTGAACAGTTAAAACCTTAGTGTTGTCACGACTACTGTTACTCAATCGAGGCGACGTCTTTCATTTTTAAATGTCAAATTTGTAATAAACACAATTTTACTATTCTTATACAATACATACATTAAATAACTTAAGATATAATTCACAAAAATGGCGATGGCGGAGAAGAAAAACGAGTACCCGCCGGGCGTGGAGGCGGACAGGCGGTTGCTGCAATTTGAAACTTGGGAGGATTATTTAGACTCACTTATAGAGATTGCTGATCTGCGTAATCTCAGAAGTGTTGATTCTGCACGCACCATTGCTGCTCTTGGTTATAGGTAAATAATTGCGGAGATTAAATCTACCGTGCAAAAATAGCATCAGTTGTTTCTTAGTACTAAAAGTAGTCTTAAGTAGTAGTAGTAAGTTAGTATTTTTGGCCCGTTTTCGTTTAATCGATAGGCTCATATTAAGAAAAACCTTTGCATTAACATGTATAAAAAACTACGTTTTGTGTATTCCTCGTTCAGCGTTGAATAAAAGAAAGGTGTTAGTTAGTTGTTAGTCTTTGTTATTCATAACTTTCCTTACAAGAGCCAACGGTGATACGCTTACGGAGAAGGAATTCTACGCTCGTCGAAAAGTCATACACAATATTGTATTTCCGGTGTCCAAACCCTACGTGTTAGTAAGTGAGGGTGCGAACGTTGAAGATCCATTTAATAGAGAGCTGGCTGTAAGAGAACGAGCAAACAGAGTCGGAATATTACAGGTGACAATTTACGATTCTAGTTCATAAACTATCGTTAAAGAAACTAACGACTTCAATTTTGAAACGGATTGTAAAATGCAAATTTAACTTAAAGTTTACAGCACTTGAGAAAATCGAAAAGAAGGAATTGCATTAAAAGTTTGTACTAAGCTTCTGCGTCGGTTGTTCTAAAGAGGTTTGCATATTGTTAAGAACTAATATGCTGTCAATGTTGTCGATCAATAACAGTTTGTTCATTTAACCACATTATTTGATTCGCGTTTTGTGGTTTCGGTTTCTAATAAAACAAAAAACGACAAATATATTAAAGGTATATTTATTGCTAAGAAATCTGAAACAAGACGACAGATAATTACGGCAAAATTGAATCAACGCAAATTAATTATGATTTGTATTATATTTTACATTATACTAGCATATGTTTCATATGTATTGTAAGTAATTAAAAATTTTATTCAAGTCCATCTCAAACTTTTATCTTGGGAGAATATCATACAAATGACACAAATAATACATATGTAATGTGTGTGCAGACCCAAACCTACAAATTGCGTTTGTGGCCGGTCGTATTGCTACTAATTGGTGATGTATTGCTTTCTAATAATGGTTCGTTTGAAGTCTGATTTTGCATTTCAGTCCGTGATTTTCATTCGTCACTTCACTAAAGGCGGTTTCGAAATATCCGGATACATTGATTACGCTCATCGGCTTATTTCAGAGGATTGGGCGCCATTTTTCAGGTCAAATAAAATGCTTTGGCCAAGGGATAACGATTTAGGTTACTATCACTGGAGACATGGAACAGTACGGAGCAATATCAGCAGGAATTACAAGGTACATTTTTTATTTTAATATGAACAGGAACGATTGAATAAAAGTACTAAAATTCAAATATCTGTTAGCCAACTTTAGACATTTCCTAGTGCATTGTGCACAGTAATATCAATTTATTCTCTGTAAAATTACAATGGAACGTCATCAGAAAAAATTATTCCTTATGAATAATGTTCCATTACAGAAAGATGACAAGTCAAATGCTTTTTTTACCTTACCAGTTTATTGACCATGTTTCAAAATTTATAGCCCGTAATGGACCCCGAACGGGGTCTGTTATTTCAAAACCGTCATGACCACAAGATCATCTGCCCCGACCCTCAGCAAGAACCGGGACAGAATACTAGTAAACAAAGGATCTACTCACCAAGGTACACTCAGATAGAGATTTATGATCACGTCGTAAGAAGAAAGAGTTGAAAATATTGTGTTGCTTGAACAGAAATAAATTTCAAACAGAATATTTTTTCTAAGAGGTCTATTCATCTAGCTTTATATATAATTTTTTTTAACCCTGATAAAAATAATAATTACCTCAGACTATATTTATTTCATCGTGTTTATTACTTTGGTTTTATACAAAATAAATTTGTATTGAAAGCTAGTATTTAACTTATTTTCTAATTACACATACTTTATCCGTAATACTTTCGTTTCTTAATATAAATAATGAAGTTAAATAAGAAAATATCATTTTTGTGTATTGTTTTGGATGTAATTTATACAATACAAAACATTCAACTTAAAAATAAATCTTTATATAAGCGATCAAGTCAGAGATAACGACGAAGCGAGTCTTGTTCGTTTGGCTGTCTCTCTTGAAGCTTTGTGTACAATGGAGGTGCGTAATGTTATACCAAAAATGTCTTCATGGTATCTGTTCTCGTCCTAAAATAGATAAAAATTTATAAATAAAAAAAACTTTCATAACACATTAAGTCCTTATTAAATATAATATGTACGAGTGTATACATCCGGGTAAAAGAGATTATACGTGTATTTACTTTACTCTTCTAGCCGAACCTTTGCTCCTAGAGTAACGGAGTTCTATTAATAACTTTCCAAATAAATAATATTTCAAAACTATAGAATTATAATAAAAATAAGAATAATAAAAATTTTAGGTTCGTTAGTTTCTGTATGCCACAAAAAAAACTATACAAAAGACCCAAATTTTCCTATTTAGGTATATTATTATCAGGTTTACGAAGGTTACCATTAAATAGAGTATGAAGTCGTTGGCCTCATCTTCAGTTAGATGACCGTGGTGTTCTAAAACTTTCTTTAGTTTGCATTGCACCTCCTCCGCCATTTTACAATCGCCGCAAACATAAAAATGACCCCCCTCCTCCACCAGCATACGTGTGATGTAAGCCCCTTCGTCTTCTAGTAATGCTTGAACGTGTTTCTACAGGAACAATATTTGTCAATTGTAATAAAATCCACAAAACAAAAATAAGCAGGAAGACATTATTGTACTTAATGTAAAGTATAAAATGCCTACAGAATAATTACTAATCAGATAATAATAACTTTTTAAGTATAGGTAGGCATTTTTTTATTAAAAATTAAATAACAGTAGACGTATATTGTTTTTTGTTGTGATTATGAATATTTTTTTTTTCATAAGTAGCCGTGGCGCTGTAGAATAAAGAAATATAATCTTATTTACCTTGCTCACGTTATCTTCCCTCGACAGAGCAAGCAATGATTTGGTTAGGATTCCGTCAGCTACTGCTTGCTCTTTTTCATCCCGATAAAGATCCATCCCTCTATATCTGCACCCGAATAGCAAGCAAATTGAGCCATGTTTCTTGTTATTAGTCATATCGATTTGGCATTTCCTATGTTGCCAAAAGCCTCTGAATGGAGCAATGCCAGAACCAGGTCCAACTAATATGAGGGGCGCGGATATATCTTGTGGCATGTGAAAACTTGGTGCTCTGCAAAAATTATTAGTCTAATCTTATAAACCTAATATATTAGGTCTCCTTAATGAATAAAAATAAGCGAATACCATTTTTTTTTATTAATTTATTTTGAAAATGGATTATTATTTTAAACGTTTATTATTATTGAATCTTTTTAAAGGTGTATTATTAAAAATTCTCCCACCTTCGTATGAAAGCGTAGACAGTATCGTCTGGCTTTAAGCCCTGTAAATACGTAGAACAGACACCGTAGTGTGTTGGTCCCAGTCCATCTATAAGTATGAAAATTACACTCATCAATATTACAGCTTTTATGTATTTTTGATAATAAAAAAAATAATCCTGGTGATAATATGTTACTTGTAAATATTTTCACCAGTTTTAGAACTGTTTATTGTCTTCATACAACAACGCAAAACAGTATTCAATGTGAAATATTTACTTACTCTGTGTTTTAAACATAACAACAGCAACTGTGACTTGAATTCTCTTTGGATTGACCAGTGGTGAAGAAGAAATAGAATAAAATCGAGGTTGTAGAGGTGGTAACAAGGCTGCCAGAAGCGATGCTTGAGGCCTGCAAGAAGGCACTTGTCCAAATACTTCAGCTAAATGTGGGCAATAGTGATGTCTCCAATCGTCGTATTTATTTGAATCCTAGCAATAAATAATTTGTTATTACTTTAATTCTCTTACGAATACTCTTAATATTATTAAAAATAATTACCTCAATAAGTTCTGTTAAATATTCTGCCTCGTTTTGATCACTGCACGCTGATGCTAAATATTTCAATACTTTGGTTGATGGAGGAGTTGTGATGTCGAGAAAACGCGTGTATAATTCACGTATGGTTACTGTGGGTATGCGCTCATGTTTCTCCCAAGTTCTAACTCTGCCTAAAGTTATTAAAAATATTTTAGTTATCCTAAATCTGATTTATTGAAATATTTTAAATTGTCTGTCGAAATCCTCTCAAGCCATGTGTGACAAATAATTTTGATTTAATTATTTAAGCTATACGTATGGCTAAATAAAAAAAAACATTCAAAAATCACTGTATAGTTTAGAAGTTACATAAAAGTAAACAAACATACAAACGTAATTTTTTTTTCTATTCTTATAAAAGCGTCTAAATATTTATAATAATTTCTGTCGATTTGACAAGACTAAGACTTAAGACTTTATTTTATTATTAACAAATACGAGACGCTGGCGCTAAGTATCCTGTCAATTAATTAAGTTAACAAAAGTTTTTAAAGATAGAGAAAAAACAACCATCATGATAACAATATAAGGTAGATATTATTTTCAAAAAGTATTCCAACCTGTTGGTGTTAACGTTTCCTTCATAACCTGGAGCTGAACAGTCTTATCACAATTGTCTATTCCTTTTAATCTTTCTAAAACTGAATCTACAATCTCTCTTCGATTGCAAGGCATGATACCAACATGATCTCCGGGGTCATATTTCAACTCAGTCTGAAATTTAATGTTGAATTATGTTGGTCCAAGTCCAGGAAATTATAAAATGATTATTTCAAATAAAGTGCAATACGAAATACATACGTCTGATTCCATATCAACAAACACTGTAACGCGGTCATCTGTGATTTCTCCCAAATTTTTGTTTTCTTTTACTTTACAGGAAATAATATATTTTTTATAACTGTCAGTGAGAGCGGTCTCCACGTCCGGTTTTTTGTCGGCTTTGCCGAATCTAACTGTTTCTTCGCTTAATCTCAACATACCGAAGGATTTTTTGGCATCCTTTACCATATCGTTCTCTTCCAAACAAAAAGATTCACAAGCAACCTTCAGAGATGAAATTATTATTCAAATATATGAAAAAAATATGATTGTGCATTTATATACATATTCTAATTATATAATATACACACATGAAATATACTTGAAGACCACGATCGGAATTGCTGCTCTTGACCACTCATTTCATCACCACAAGTTAGTTCCATGAGCCTCTCTCCGCCCAAGTCTTCTAGGACTCTGTCTATACTTTTTCCAAAATTGCAGTATTTTGGATACACACTCGAACCCAAAGCAAAGACAGCGAAACAAACATTGCTTAATGGCCCGATACTTTCCGAGGTCGATGTTCCTGTTACACTGCCTAGGGGACATTTTTGTTAAAACAATGGAAAAGGGAATTTGCAGTGGATAAATTAATCATCTATATCTTTATCAGGGAGTGTATTGACTGTTTAAAGAAACTTGCTTACTTTTGTTGGACTCCAATCGTGATAATTGCCTTTTGAAATCGTTTCCGTTTGTGTTTTTAGATGATTCCATGCGAGATATTTGTTTCTTGTATTCTATATTTGGTACCATTACACTATTTGTCCGCATTAAAGTTTTTGGTGTTGGTACTTTAGTGACGCTGAAATATTCATGTTATCATAAATTTTAAGATTTAAGATTATAAGAAACAAATAAAATTTCAAAAGGTTTTATACGCCCAAGCAAATTGTTAATTTTATTTAATGAAAATAAAACTAATATTTTTTTTTTAATTAACTATTTTCTGGAACGAAATCGTAAAATTTTATTCATAAAAAAATTTCTTAATTTATAGCTTATATTTAAACATACCTAGCGCTGTCTGTTTGATCTCCATATTGTTTTTCGTTGTACAACATTTGAAATAAATGTTTGGCAAAGCCCTGAATAACATAGAAATTACATTACATATATCTTTTGTAAAAACGGTTAGCGAAATAAATTCAATAGAGGTAGGCTACTTGGCATTATAGTGTGAAAAATAACACAGCTCAAAAACAAATTGGCTAGAGTAATATAACTTGTATAAAAGTGAATAATTTTGTAGGTGTAGTTAAACATGGCTCTATGAAATAAAAATATTTACTTTAATAACCAGGCTCGTTATGCCAACTAAGCAATGTTTGTGTTGGATCTTTTTTGTAAAGTAGGATAGAAAAATTATCAAGATTTTGTTTTTGTTTGTATCCTAAAGGCTTAAGCTTTCATCGTGAGCCAGTTTCACGAAATATAAATTAGATTAACCCTGTTGACTGATATTCTTTAGCATAATTTACGATAAATTTTAAAGAGCGTCAACTATATGATAATGAAATATGTTTATATTACATTTTAAAAGACTTATTTAAACATTTATTTTACAAACTGGTCCAAACTGTTATTGAATAATGTGAAAGTTTTAATGGCCAAAACCGTGCTATATTTTCAAGGTTTAAAACAAAGATAATTATGAGTAATGTAAAAATTATAAGTTGGTATATTGTTATTATTTAAGTCACATGTATTTAAATTTATAATTAAGTTCCGTCAAATTCTGGTCTTACCTCGCCATTCGCGGGAGGTTCTCCGTTACCAAAAGTTGATGTGACGATCAACAAGAGAGTTTCGTGTTCTATTGAAAAGACATCGTAGTCAGACATACAGTGGACCTAAAATAATAAGGTACTTCTTTTATTTCTCTTAAACTATACACTATACTTTATTTAGCAAACAATTTTACAGTATGTTGAAGGTTTTTAAAAATCTGTAAATAAAAAAAAACTGAGCAAGTCCGTAAATAGCTTTCACTGCACTAAATACAAACTATCGTATATATGTATATATATATATATATTTTTTTTCCATATTTACCTGGGCATTAAACGCGTAGCCGAAAATTGTTCCTAATTCTTTGGCATACTGTTCAGATTTCCCGGTTTCTGTAGCATAGAGTATAGTTGCTTTGATTCTCTTAGACAGTGCTTGACCAAAAAGTTTCGAAGTAAACTTGACTGCTCGAGCGATTTGCTTAAAGTGAAACTTTCTATGTCGTGGTTTATTATCTTCAGAATTGATCCATTGATGAGTCTTCCAAGCGGGTTCCTTTGGATTTAGGTTTTTGTAAAATAAAATTATTGAAATGACTCATATGATATAAATATTTAAAAAAATACAGATTTTACGATAAGTCCGTAACAATTAAACTAACTTGATAGTCGTAGGACGGTCTCAAGAAGTATAAAGCCATTTCTTGATGAAATACAGATGTCAATGAAGAAGACATCGGAGGGACTATCCATATCCAATCTGATGGACAACCACCTCTAGAACAAATAAAGTAATATTAAATACAGCTTTTGTTGAGGCTATTACTTCTATTCATAAATGCAGTAAGATGATATATTACCGGCTTTTATTTTCATTATCTAAATGTTTTATAAATTGTTCGGAAGCTGAATGGTGGTCCACTATCGATACGTTATCTCTGTGAAAGCTATGCAACACTGCTATATTAATTTCAACAAGTGCTTTATCTTTCCATAAAGAGACATATGAATTTGTATCCAAGCCCATTCTATTGGCCACGCTCTGGAATATATTTGTCAAAACTGTTATTTGTTTAATTCTTTAAAATATATATTGAATAAACAACTGTGTTATAAATAACCTCTATAATATTTAGTCTGTTAGAGTCAGCGAAGTTACGACATCCAATTTCTGTGCCCATGTACCAGCCGTTGAACGCCGTTCCTGTGAATTCCAGCCCGCCGCAGTCCAGTCTCATGTTAGATACTGCTGGCAATGCATACCACTGAAGACCCAAATCTTGAAACCAGTCGTACCTGCGCAAAGATATATTATAGATATAGAAAAGAAAGGTATAGACTTCATTGCAATTACGATATTCATCTGCTTAAAGGTTTAAATCTTGCTTGAATGGAAATGAATGGAAAATGAATTTTTGAAATGGAAATTGAATTTTTATTCAAAAAGTTGTGGACAGGCATTTTTTGTTGAATAACTATTCATAACTCATTAAACATCCTCAGCCTTATTTTAATTTCTTATTCTTTACTTTTTAATCTGGAGTTTCAAATGCATTTTCATGACACATGATATTTCACTTTTATATAATTTAAAATCTCCAATTAAAAAGTTTTATTAATAAAATATTTATGTTGAATTTATCGATTTGATTCATAAAATTTGTAAAGAATCTTACAAAATTCCAATGAAATCTTACTTAGGGTGCTCCATTTTAACTTCCATAATTATGTCACGGGGAATATCGAAGTAAACAGGATCCTTGCCATCAGCAGAGAGAACCAATGGAAGTATGTCCCACGCTGTTCGAGGTGGTTTCCAGCCAAGTTTTACACAAATCTACAATAATAATTCTCTATTTTAACTTTAACGACTATTTCTTCTTTGCAACTTTTCAATAATAGCTATAGCTCCAATTACTTCATGTTGCTACAACTCAACCAAGTTTACGTTAAATACAACGAAACATGCAATCCCAGAAAGACATTTTAAATAGTTTTTGTGTGTAACTGCAAGGAAAATTTATTGTACTCTGTTAATTTCGCAAGGGATTCCATCCTTTGTACATTAGCGGTTTAGCATTTGTTATCAAGGGAACATTTGGAAGAGTACAACAGTTTAGATTACGTGTTTTATTAGACCGTGATTTTATTGATAGTGTTTTATTGTTGACAGATTCTCGTAAATTCCAAAGAATTGTAGCATTAATTCTAACAATTTAACGAAATATATTTCTATAAAATTTGTTAGCGGTTGAAAGTAATTTCTCTCTTAAAGTTAACTCAAAGAAACGAGGATAACTAACTAAGTATTTAATTGTGTAACTTGTAATTGTTGCAGTATTTAAGTCTTATTTCTTTCTCTTAGTGGTTAAACTGTAACATTTTAACATTTTAAAGTATAAACCATTTCTAAATAAGGTTCAGTAATAAAACCGGTTTTATAATCACTTTAATTATATTGTCTATTGTCTTATTCTTATTATGCTCTATAAAATATAATTGCTCCGTTGCCATGAGAACTGTGAATGAATGGTGTGGACTAAAATATATTTTCAAATTCATCGTCCACGAAATATAAATAAATATGAAGAAAACATAATGTTATTTTATTAAATTTACACAAGTGTGTCTCTAATTGGCGTAAAAAAATTCTCGTTTTAAACGTAACTAATATATGTGCGATAAACGCTTTGTTTATGAAAATGATATCTAAGATTTGAGCACGATTGTGTTAAATCTTTTTTCCACAAGGGATTGTGTAGTAAGCTCAGTAGTAATTATCCTGTAAAATTACTTTTATTTATTGGACAAACAAACAAACAACCTGCTTATTTTTACATTAACATAAACAAGAGTCACTTAAGCATCGGTCAATACACAAATAACTCATATAAAGAACTAAAGACTGAGTTAAAATACGTAGATATCTATGTTAACAAAATGAAACAGAGATCAAACAATTAGCATAAACATAAATAACAGTTGTGTGTACACAATATACATAAAGGTAAAAATATTATATATATTTTTTTTTCAAATAAACCTTAAACACTACTTATTTACCTCTGTGAATTCTACCCGGGCTGGGTCACCGAGAATAGTGCCGTCTGGTTCTATGTAACCAGCGTAGCTGATGAGCTGTGGGTTCCAAATTCTATAGTCATGTTTCCCGTCTGTTCGTTGAGGGAATATTGTTATTGCTGATCTGAAACATATCATACACTTATAATATTTGTCCAAACACATGTTAATAGATATCGGAGTGTCGAATCTTGATTTGATAGTGAAAGTAAAACCGAAATAAGACCGATATTCTATAATAATCTAAATACATTTTGTATATTTTTATTATATAGTAAATACATGTATTTTGTAAAACTAAAAATATCGCTTAATAGTTACTTGGCATTACTTATGTAAGCCGGATTACAACCAGCTACTTCAGCGCACTTAGCCATCATTATATGTAGCAGTCAAGGTTGAAAATAATGGCATTTTTCGTTAATACAGTTTTACTTATTGAAAACTAAGTAAGATATTCTGCTTTAATCTTATTCGATTTGATTAATTCAAATCAATTAATTTAAGTTCTTCCATTAACTGATAATAATGATAAACGAACATTATAATGTCATTTTATTTGAATAAGCATGAGACCTAGTTCATATATTTGCATTGACATCAAAGAACCGCTTATCAAAATTTGCATAGAAATAAATAAATTTTAATATCGCCACGTGCTTGATATTCAAGGTTTTAAGAAAAATGTATAAATAATTCATTAATGAAACCAAACAATCTAGACGTGATTGATAATCTATATAAACCATAGTTATTAATACTTATTGAATTCAATACAAAACGGATTTTTATTAGGTTCAGCAGAAAAACCCAAAAACCAACAAATTATCAACCTTGAAGGGCTCGCATGTATTATCAAATTCATTGACTGTACCGATGTCTTTTTTCATCGTCACAGTTATCTGTACCCATGTACATAATAAGATTTTTCCGGTAGTGACTTCCTTTTGTAACATTTGCAGTTTCGATATTATTTCATTCTTTTTCATATTACCGTCGAGTTTTTACGAATTTGCATATAAGTCGGAAAGAAATAAATTGAACATCTCAAACATTTAAAATGTATATATATTTTTTGCAAATGATTTATGATGTACAAAAGAATATAAAAGTATTTTCGTTCTTGACATAATCAAACTCTTTTATTTTCCCGTCATTTTTTAAACCATTGTCAGCCCTTAATTAGCTTTGTTGTAACAGTCATTTGACGTTTGTCACCAATATTATCGTTCACAAACGATGAAACCATTCAACTGTTCAAAATATTCTTTTGTAAATATGTCAGTTCCATACTGTATTTTTATTTTTGTAAAAGAATATGTTATTGAAAAAATTAAAAATTCCTCGCCATCTGTTTTGTGAGCCTTATTTTTTGCATTACCATACAATCTATGTGTATATTATTATTCAACAATACCAGTATAATTAAAAAAATATATTAATGTCAAGTTATTCGATTTTAAATTATCGAAATTTTATATATTACGATTATTTTATCAGTATTTATTTATTTATAATTTTGTAGATATTTATTTTGTTTGTATATATGATATAAAATCTAAATAAGCAAATAAAAGATCTTATCCACACGTAAACATAACAATATCTCGATATTTACCTTATGTTTCCTTTATTCGTGGCATATTTAATGTGATTGCAAAGCGATTCAAACATGCCACTCGCCGTTGTAACAGCTCGGCAGTCGAATATCTGTAAAAAGGTATTTTTGAACTTTTCTCACCAAACCAGTTTCACAGAGAAAATGTTTTTCATATTAAAACTCAAGCCACATTTCTGTTAATGTCTTGTACACTCATTATAAAGTTAACCTTAACGTTGTCCTTGTTAAAAGTTTACTCGGTTGTTATTTGTAAAATATTATAACCGACTTGTCTTCTGTTTCCGGGCTCTTATTAGGACAAAAAAATATTTGTTCCCTTCGTCTTCGTGTGATATAAACAAATGAAGCCCGATTTTTGACGATTGCTCGAATTTTTATTTCATAAATGTCATTTTATAAAACCTTAAATAATTTGCATACCTGTAGCTTTTTCCACTGTATACGTCCTATACATCGAGACGCGTTCCTCCACGCTAGTTTCGCTCCGAAAACTAATTCAGGTGTTTTCAATTGGTATGTGCCAGTATCATTTAACTCTCTTTCAACCTCTTGTATTCTTTTAAGATGTGCCTCCGAATTTTCTCTATATACATAAATAAAGCCTTATTTTCCATACAGATATATTTAAGTTACTATATATATCATTTATAATAAGAAACAATGATATAAAATGTTAGTTTAATAACAGATTGTTGTTCTATTAATATAATTTCTGTTATAAATAATTAAATTAAAAATAAGTCTTTAAAATAATTTATTATTAATTATTCGAGTTGAATTGAACGGACAAAGCAGTCTTGTAAATGAACGAGGTTCGTGGGAACTGTGCTGCAATGAGGTTAGTTTTACACCTAATTTGGTTATAAAATTACTATGCGTGTGATAATAATGCTAATATACCTTCGTATCGAGGAGAAATATTGTCTGAGAAATGCTTGAGCTTCTTTGAACACCTCTTCTGTGGTCCGCGGAGTGTCGCCTCTGTTTGGAATATCCATTACACTATTTTGACACACTCTTTCGGAACATTTAGTGTTCTGTAAAAATAAAACAATGATAATGATATTTCCATCTCGTTATGTTTAAATAACTATATTCTAAATGTACTTCATAAAAAACTTGGAAAAAAATATGAATGCTGATTTTGTTTTTCAAATATTTTTTAAAGTATTCGGTATTTTTAATGTTTTTTTAGAATTGTACAGTTCTTTGACTTCAATACATTTAATACATTTCAGACATTTAAATAGACTAGTGTCTAAACTAAACCGAACCCAACCCTTCTGTTAAAAATTATTGTAAATTTTGTGCGCCTTAATGATATGATTCTTGGTAAAAATTGTAATAAGACGGTTAAAAACCCAAACGTTGTTTCGAATTATTACTATTACGATAAAAAGAAGGGTAACCAGTAACATTAACCACGAAAGTAATCCTAACAAAAGGGCTGCCACTATTTAAAAAACATGACGTGAACTAATGAAGATAGTCTCAACACGATCCCGGGGGATACGTTTTGCTGAGCTCAGGTTATCTTGGTTGAAGTAATTTGTAGTTAAGACCAATGCGGTTCATTTTGAACCAGTACCAGCTTTAAGAGCTTATGAAGATCTTCGCGTGTAATAAGTGTGGATAGTTATTCGTTTTTGTAAAAGAAGAAACATAATAGACCGGCGTTTTTGTTTAATTACCTTTTTATGAAGCGTTCACTTAAATCTTGATTCTGAATTATATGAAATTTATAAGACACCTTTATCTCTAAAGAAATACCTATGTGGCTATTAGTAGGTTGGGTGTAACTTGAAACGCTTTAAGTATTTGTTTAATATGCCTCAATTTATATTTTTTTTTCACTAAAAACTTTTTATATTATCTGTAAAAATATCTGGATATAAAAAAATTATTGTATTTTAAATTCCTGACGCACTAAATATGGATTAATCTCAAGATATCAGAGTAATTAATACTAACGACAAAGCAATTAAAATTCATTAACATACATATAATTAAACAAGCGTCTTGGAAGTTGCCATATGATGTATAGAAACAATGTTTATAAATTGCCTCTCAATTAGCACCTACACAAGTTGTATCAAGAAAAACCCATCTTTATTAACATAGGTTCATATTGAGAGAGGTATAATATATGAATATGTTATAACATCAATAAGCTGTATGGCCGTCTGGATGTATGTCACTGTTTTTCACTGCCAAACTACGCATATATACATTTTTTTATTCAAAATGTTTTAGTAGTCGAAAAAATAATTCAATAAGGGTATTAGGAATAATTTGAGATGATCAACCAGTATATAATACATCTAGAAGGAAAATATAATATTTACAAAGTACATGTTTTAAAGATAACTGAATAAAGTGCCGTTCATTTGTTCCAATCAATATGACATATTAAGTCAGCGATGAAAGATTCGAGCAATTTCAATTTAAACGACTTGATACTGTCATCGATTGATGTAATGAAAACAATGCTGGGCTTTTTAATTGTAAAAAATTTGTACGAAATATTTTGAAACATCCGTTTGAGCATTCATGTCTCGTATTTGTCACTTATATTTTCGTTGTAAATGTTACTCCTTATAGACAAATTATTTATTGATGCTCAGATACGTGATGAATTCATAGAATGAAAAACAGCTCACTAGTCCTAATAACATGTTTAAATTAATTTGTTTATGTAGATTTCATTATATTGAATATTAATATCGTATAAAAAAACTGTTCGTAATAAAAATTAATAGATAATAAACAAACAACTCTATCGGAGTTTATTTTGCGTTACTCCTATTATTTATATAAATTAGGTCAATACAACTTTACTTAACTCTGTTGAGGCCAATTTACTGATGAGAAATCATATTTAAAATTATATTCTATATAATTTTTAGGAACTATTATCAGAAGAAGTGTCGGGTAGATGTTTATGTAGAGAAGTATGTAATATAAATAAAAAAAAATACTGGCCTTCTACGTAACAATTACGTACACAAATGTATGATTACACCTTACAGTCTATTGCAATATAAGGCAATCTCGTTTGGCATTGCCTTGTTCGTTCCTACAATCGAACGTGTAAATTGGTTAACCAGCTTCTTGTGTTCCTTAGCATATTGTTCAAACTTCAGCTTTGTCTCATCAATTACCTACCAATATTATGTTTATGACATAATTTTTATAAGGCGTAAACAAAATTTCAAAACGTAATGGCATTTGTGTAACAGATTTTAATTTAAGCGCATATTAATTATTTTAGAAGCATTAACGAAAGCAGCAATTTGTATTCAAAAGCGTATAATCTTAATGTAATTAACTCGAACTCGTTTTTAAGAGTCATAAAAAAAAAATCGATTATCGAGGTTAATAAGTAATCTGTCATTCCCATCACTAATAAAAACGGTGAAATTTATAACCTGGGAAACGTTTTAATGGTCAAAATCTCGTCATCTGTAACGAATTAATTATGGTTTTATATCTATTATAGTTTCACGGAACGAAGGTATAACCGGATCTAGACAATTGTGACCGCAACATTGTAATACGATGATCAAACGAGTTCAGTGTACTCAATACCGTTATTGTCTGCGATTGAGCTACCGAGACACACCAATTCTCATTTGACGTCTGTCAAACATTCATTTGAGATGCAATTTATGAGAATACCAACGTGCAGGCTTTATATGGATTTGCCTTGATAAAAGAATCGTCTTATATTCTTTGGCAAAAAAAAGAAAATAATTTGTTTTACTGTCTAAGCAATTCAAACATCGAATCAGATTTTTGAGACATACAACATTGACTTCGAAGTTAGAATAACACAATTTCTGTGTCCCTAATATTTTTTTATCTTACAATGATTGACCGGAAAGGAATTTTTTGGGTGATTTCTTTTGTGGTAATAGCTTTTCACATTAGAGTTCAGATTATATCATACTCCCATTACGTTAGAAAGCTGTGGCTTGGTGGGTAACATTTAAGTTGATCTAGAATTAGATTAATTAATTATGCTATAAAAATGTACTACGAAATATAATTTGTCTGCTTTATGATTATTTCTATATAATTATCAAGTAAAGTAAGGTATTAAACTAAACTAGTTTTACCATTTATCTCTCCTATAGACAAATCGTCGCCATTTTTATCACTTAATAGAGTGATTACTCAGCAATCTTTTTTTGTAGTATCATTATAAAAACATTCAATATTTGAATAATGATAGTACTGGTTAGATTTATTACCTGTGTCATTTAAAAGAAAATATTGATATAATGATATAAGTTGTTACGTTTAGTAGCTCCGGGTCGTCAAGGATTTTTAATTTCAATTCTTATATTCACATCTTTTAAACAAAGATGTTGTTCCCCAAAATATTGTCTTTTTTATTAAGTATAGTTTTGCGTATAGTTCTTCCAAAAAATATTTTAAATATTTTTATTTATACTTAATTTTAAGATTAAATAGGTCCAAAATCCCGTATAATATAATGTGAAAAAATTTTACAGGTTACAATTTTTTTCTTTTTTTCACTGGTTTCATTTTTTAAATCTACCTGGCAATTTATACAAAACAAACTGAACGCAATCCAATGCCAGACAATTTGGAACACAGATCTCGGGATTCCCCGCATCCGCTTCGTCACGTTTCAATCCCATCTCGGTCTCGTCTTGATTGCTTTTTTCTTTTTGTTTCATTTTTATATGAAAAGATCTTGTCAATTATTATGACTATGGATACTAAATATGTAAAAAAAAATCTACGAAGTATAATGTACAGAAGATATTCTCATATTCGAATTTATTTATTTCGTTATTACAATAAGGCGGCCTCAAATCAGGTTCATTGATTACAGCCTTGAAATCCTGTTACGAAACTCTTCTTGGAACTAACAATTCAGATAAAACGGACAGCACTTTTAAAACTTAAATTTGATTGAATATAGAAGATTACAATTTTTCTAAATTTGTCATTCGACATTATTTTTCCCGAGGCAAATTGCTATAAGTAATTTTATTTTATTCCTTTTCAAATCTTTACAAATTCTGAATACCCTTTTGTCGTTCCACCCTTTGAAGGACCGAGATTCAAGGTTATGTACAGATATATAAAAAACCTTAATTACGTAGTTATTCTTAAAATTTACAAATAAAGCATTCGCATGATTCCAAGTAATAAATTAATACACCTCTAACAAGCGGTCCGCGAAACTAGATCATTATTTAACGTTTAATGAGAGTCTGTCAGTCGGTCTTTGTTATTAAATTAGCACCGTATTTCAAGTGGCCTGTGAAACCCAAGGTGTGCTAAGCTCGTCTCAAAATAATATATACTTTTCAATAACCCTAATTTTATATTTTAATACAATTCTATATAAGTCTCTTCTTATTTTTTTTTATATTTACTTATTTGTTGATCCTGGATAATTTCATAACTTTCGATAATAATAATAATAATAATAATCAAACTGTAGATCTGTCTGTTTTTGTCTGTTCAGTCATCTGCTAAACAGACTTCGCTTACATCAGTAACCCATCCATTCAATTACAAAATGTGTTTTTGCTCTGTGGTTATATATTTTTAGATATTTATTTGTTCTAATTCCTTCTAAATATTCATCGATTTCTTTGGATTGATTTTTTGAAACACATACATTCATCAAATATAACTATATAAGAAAGTTCAAAGTAGTTATTAACAAGGAGTATTTAATATCTATAGATTTATTTTATAGTTTATTTTCGCAATAAAAAGTTTTCACCGTCAATGTGGCTGTATGTTGTTAATCGAAATAACATTGGACAATAATATGACATTAAAAATACATCGCACGTGTTACATCAAAGAAAAATAATTTTATGAATGTTATAAAGATCTTGAATTGAATGATACAGTACAAAATTGTTTTTTATATAGTAAAACGAATTAATTAACTAGCCCAAGGTAATTTTTTTTTATGTCAGCTATGCGTCAATGAAAAAACAAATCAGTCCAAAACTCTCTAGTGATTCTAGAGATCAGATGGAACAAACAGACTTGCAAAAATTTTTTTATTGTCTAAATCTCGTGTATTTTTGAATATGCATAATAAAAAGCTATTATTTCAATATTACATACAGACCGTTATTTTATTTATTAGTATACATTCTACGAGGGAGATGTTTTAAGATAATCGTCGTTTCAACACATATTATTTATACCATGCGATACATCACAGTCTATTTATTTATATTTATTTCGTGAACGTTATTCGAGTTAAATTAATGTTGATAAAATTTAATTCAGAATATGATTATGCAGTTTTTCCATTTAAATGAAAACCGCTTACGTCATTCTACAATGAAATTTTCAATTTTTATTCAATAAAAATATAAAGTTTTCACGATGAATGGCTTAAAATATCTTCTCATAATTATATTTATGATTCTAGTAGTGTTTTAACATTTACTAGTAATAACAAAAAATAGTTTACGATTATTATATAAGTCAGTAATGAATTACAATTGTATTGTGTCACGTATATGTGTAACGGAACGTATTTAACAGATACGTATAACATTTGTCTTGTTTCTTTATCTTTGATCTGTAAATTTGATCTTTAGAAACTCAAAACCGATACTTGGTCCCTTATCAGTACAATCAATCATTACCGCAATGAATCTGACAGGTTATTAAAGACTTATGTATAAGAAAGTACAGTCAGGTTTATAATAGAAACTAGTGGAAGCTTGATTAAGTTCTTAATTGAGAACAATTTATGAACTTTTAATATCGATATTTTAGGCCATCTGAGTGTATCCGTGTACTTACTTGAATGAGAACAGTTTAGTTCTTAGCTATAGAGAAAAATCATTAAAATAAATATAGTTTAAAGCAACCAAAACGTCCAGTAACATGTAATAAATAGCTATTTACATCCGAAAGCGATAGATTCACACAATCGTGTATTGACGGAAACCTTGATAACATTTAGCCTTGAGTAAACCGTGACAAAATGTGTAAGACAAAATTAAAAAATTGTTTCATGTTTAAAATTAGCGCCCATATTTCATTTCAATATAATGAGTAATGATAAAAATATTCCTGAAATAACTATGTTACAGTTCGGTGTCGGACCTCCGCCTACGAAAGATATATGTAATAATTTTACTGTAACATATAATATGCGCAACAATTCACGCTTGAGTATTAAAAAACATTGACTAATTGAAACTAATACATCAGCATAAATATTAATACTGGTAATTATATGTGCTAAAAAAAATACCACAGTAAGAGAATCTAAGAAGAGACATGTCAATAATCAAGAATTTTAATTTAGTTTGTATATCTGAAACTTTGATTGGGAGTCATAAAAAGTATTTGATTCAGCCACACTGCAAGTACATAGCTCTTACTTTTTTCGGAACACGAAGCAGCTAAATGTATTGTGTATACATTTTATATTGAAATTAATATATTTTTTTGGCAATGCAATTCAATAGAATAAATAAATTCAGGGCACCACTATCTAGACTATCATTTAATTAAATCTCAATATTCTTTAAAAGTCATGACCCTACGATGACGTCACTTCAAAAGGAATTATTATAACCCGGTTATTTCTTTACTATTCACCAGAGTCTTTTTATATAATTTGGGATATATAATCATAAATACAATGTAAGTCATTAATTTATTCAATAAAGTAAACGGCAAAGTATAAAGAAATAAAAATTATGTGGTATAGTCTTCATACTGTAAATCTCAGGAGCTGCTCCTGCGCGTGCGCAAATAATTGGACCAAGATATGTCACGGAGTCAAATGCTACCAGGCCTTCTAAACTGTGTGGAGAGAATGCAACCGATCCCTACAATAAAGCTAAAAAAATTACTTCTATAAGATTATATCTTGTAAGAGTTATGTGAGGATAAAATTTGTTAACAAATGTTATTTAATTAAAAAACTGACTTAATTAGACACCAGGTTTGCTTGAAATAATAATGTAGTTTTATAATAATGTCTCAGCTACATTTCTGATTCGTATTCTTTTTAACCTCAATTTGTATCACAAAATTATCGATCCAATAACATATCAACTCAATACTCAAACTTCGCTATTCAAATGTATTCAATTAAAATATAAGATACTGCAAGAACAATTTAATATAACTTTACTGACAGTTCCTTATAAACTTTCTGTTTTTTACAATTGTTCATAATAAGTTCGGTGTTTACTGAGAACGGTAAGAGTTGTTAGGGAACGAACTGAACGCCATTGTTCTATAATTAATCACATTCCTGATACACGTTGAATTTCATAACATTGTACATTTGTATTCTTAAATTAGAATCTTCTGTCATTTGAATGTAAACGAAAATGATAAACATAGTTTTTTTTGGCTGCAGCGTAATTTATCTCCGGTAAGTTTTCGCTATTTCTTAGTACTTGGAAATACAAATAAAACATTTGTTATTGTACAATGAATGCATATTTAAACGATTTGTCTCATAGCAAACATTTTTATACATCAAGGTCATTTGTAACAAATCATTTGGTTTTATAAATTGTTGAGATGGTTTAACGGGGATTTAATATTAAATATTTCCACATTTGAACTAGCTTTTAAAGACTATTAGTTTTTTTCACAGCGAAACGCCGACTCAATACCGACAACATGATCGCTGTATAACAATAGGAGACCTATTTTTTTGTTGAAATTAATAACCGGACACATCATTTTTTTATCGATTCCTAATAACGTTTAGTCACATCTAAATGTACATCGTGATGTTATAGGCAAGGGAATCAAATATAAATGTACACTTGTTTGTTATAACAAATACAATGCTACCGAAGTTAGTGAATAAAATATACGCACTTTATGATTTTATTCCAAACCACAGTAGTTTGTTTAAATTTCAGAAAAAAACGGAATAAGACAGTGTTTGTTAAAAGTAAAAAGGGCTTAGAATAGTTTTTTTTTTGTATCGAATATAATTTTTGTGACGAAGTATAAAAAAATTATATTTTATTTAAAAACGAATGGTTTTTCATCTCTGAATGTTTAAAACAAAGTCAATAGACCTGACAATAAGTGATCACCGTCATACGTGGACATCTGCACTATACTCGTAAGAGGTTTTTCGAGTGTACCTGCGGCCTTTACAATATAATAGTATCCAAATTTACATTGTAATGCAAGTGATTATTATATATAACTTCCAATATTTGATAGAAATTATTACAAGTTATATTAAGGAATAAATCATTGCTTTTGTTTATAAAAAAAAGATAATAAAATATATTTGCGTCAGCTAACTTACGTATATGCATATTCTTTCCACACTTCGTCACTGAGAAAATTAATGCAAATGAAAATATCCAACACTTACTTTTATGTGTAAACGTAGTTAAAGACATTAAACATTATAAGTCCACTCTATTGTATCTCAGACAGCTAAATATCGAGATGAAACATTTTCTAGATATGCCATGATAAAGAAATAGTGATAAATATTTATCACTATTTTGTCTCTGCCGGTTTTTTTTATATTTTTTGCAATCTCTATGGAAAAAAATTTCTTCGAGCACTTCCACAAAAATTTTTTTTTAAATATCTATTTATTACAGAATAAATAATGTTTAAACATTAAAAGTCAAATACTACGATAAAATTTTTGTTATTGTTGATAATTCAAAGGAAAAGATGTCAGTATTTGACTACTGATATATTTACATTTTTTTTTTGTGTAAACAATTTTTCTATAGATAAAAACTAGATTTAAGATTTAGAAAATGTAAAGCATGGGTAATCTGATTTTGCATATAGAAAAAACTTCAAATTAAAATGTTTTAAAAATGTATACTTTTACAAATAACGAAATAAAATATTTTATCTTAAACAAATCTCAATATCAATATTCAATGTTAGCAGATGGCTCATTGGACAAATAGCTTGACGTATATTTATTTGTATAAAAAAAAATTGGTTAAGTTTAATAAAGAACATTAATTTCACATTAGCCGTACAATATATTTTTTTTAATAGCTTAAAGAACTAATTATTAATTTTATGTAAGTCTTAACACTATAGTTTAAAGCAAAACAAATTTGATTTTAAACAGCTCATTGTTTGCAGCTGCTAAAATCATTAATATACTGTGTGCTAACGGGTACGTTGTTTGGATGTGTTTTCACCAGTGCCTCATATTTTAACCAGGAGTATTAATAATTCATAATTTCGTCGAACTCCAGCGCATGTTTGCACTTTATCTTCTGTTTACAAAACGTGTATATTACACTGGAAAAATGAAAATCTTTATAAAAAAATCACTTACGAAACTGCACATTTCCTCAATGTGTGAGTGGAGGTTGTCGAAGTTCTCTTCACCAATAAGATGATTTTTCAGCCGTATGGGTTGAGGAACCTTCAGCTTCAGATTAGGTTTTCCGTTCTTCTGTCCATCCACAATACTTCCACTGAACGGACAATATCCATTAACACGATTCGTAACCGCCATTTTATGTAATTCGTAATTTGTTTCCATTATAACACCTTATTTTAGCACTTATTAAGTTCTATATGTGTGTCGTTGGTTCGTTGCTCGTTATACAAGTCACGTATCTAACGTTCAAACAAAGCGCGCGACCCTGTGCGTACTAACAGAGATGTAAGTTGCAGCATAATATATATGTAAACGGGTGTAGGTTTGAGTGCGGACTGAGTCTGTTGTCTCGGCAACCGGTCCGGCGTCCGCAAAAAATATCAACAAGAATCGCGTCACGGCAGTAATTATGATAAAAAAATTAACATATTGGAACCGAGTTGTACGCGGACTTTCCTATTTCAATCCGGATTCATGTGTCATTTTAATTAGATCTTATTTAGAATTCGAAATTTATCGATCGTGTATTAATAAGATTGTTGTACATTAATTCCAGTGATTATGTTATTTGCGATGTGTTAGGACTTCTGTAATATGATGCAAGGTGTGTGAATCTTAAATATGTGTTTTACTTAATGGTGATATATTTACACTGTTAATAACCATATCAGTTTATTTATAGGCACCGAAGGTTGTTAGTTTAATCTGATTAAAAGGCTAGACACAGGCATTGCGACTAGGGGTAATATTGTTACAATTTTGTTGTTCTATTTAATAAATATGTACGTAGTTTTTTATAAACAACTCTCCTTATACTCAGTCTATTTTTTTATGATAATATTTTGGAACCTATAGTATTTTTTATGGTTATTCCAAACTAAACATAATAAGAAATTTCTCATAATATTATAAGGAGAAAATTACATGTTTATGACATTATTCTATACCTAATATTTACATATTCAATAAAAAGAAATTGCTAAGATAATGACCTATTCCTGATATTTTTTCTTATCTCTAAAGTAACTTAACGGCAATTTACTTCCAAGTGCAATTGATGAGAATTACATAATTCAAAACGCCCACCAGTAATAGAATGAACCAGCTCAGTCATTGTAAAATAAAATGCAAGTATATTATCCATAATAAACACACAATTTGATACAACTTTCAAAAGGAAGTGATATATCTACTAACGAGACAGGATTTTTCTGTTCTATTTTAAAGAAGTTTATTTATAACCTATTATGCTAGAGCCAAAACAGAAGACTTATATTTGTAATGCATATTATCTAAACATTAGTGATTATACTATTAATTTGTTTTTTAAACTCTTTTGGCCTTCTTTTAATGTGCTATATAAAATTTTAAAGCTGTTTAAGACAGCTATTTTATTATGTCGTTGCGCAGATATTACAAGAAGAATATGGTTCTGAAATGAAAGCAGCACGAAGAAAATAAGAAGAATTATTTGAGATTATACTATATTTAAATTTAAAAAAATTATATAGTAATCAATAAACGTCGTTTGTTCTTTATATTTCTTACACTTTGATTTGACAATCAGTTAAAAGCATTGACATCGGCTAGTTTATGACAAATCAGCTCCCGGGTTCTTCCCTGATTTTCAAGTTCAATATATCATAGTCATAATTAGGAAAACATTGATGACTAAATGTCTACGTGAGTCTCGACATATGTTTCCACTTCAATACGTTTATGATACCAGATCCTATGACAAAGTAAGTAACAAGAAAGAGGACAATCGCTAATACTGTTATAGTATAGATTTACATAAATTAAAAATATGATTTATATGTAAGCCGCATTTATTTCAATTCGATCGTAAATTGAATGGAAATCGTGGTCGTCATGCGTTGCTTGCAGTTGTATTATATTATAAAATTATTAGATATTATATTTTTATATACCATAGAACAAAATTTTTAATTATCTTGGTATTTCCCATGAACCGGTATAACTTATTAAGTATTATTATGAACTATAACGTCAGCTTTGAATTAATGTGAAACCATATATTATATAATTCGTTCAAGGCAAAAGGATGTGTGTTTATATGTAGTCAACAATAATAGATGTGGAAGTTTCGTTTGTTTGAACATTTCAAACACAAGAATAACTTGTAATATATAGTAACTTTATGTTATCACAAATTTGTTACGATAGTCAGCCCTTATATAATTTATTATACACCCATATAAATACTACTTAATACATATATGACTATAATACATTTTATTAATGCTACAGGACACAGCTAACAGACGATGAGAATATATGCAACTAACATGTAATTAGTGATAATAGTACGCGGAAAAAGGTTTTCCTATCAATTGACCGTGGTCAAGGAATTCCGAGTTGATTACGAGAACGTAAACGTATGTATGCTTTGTCATTTTTCAGTTCATTTACTGTGATAGAGTTTCGATTTTATTTAATAAAGACGAAATTAAATCCTTATATTATTTAAAGCTCTCACTAAAATTGATTTTATAAATGTTTTTTCTACCACACGTGTACCATAATCTCAATCCAGAGGGTGTCCTACTAAGTATTTTTCCGATATTTAGCCTTGGGCATACGGGTACGCGACCCCGGATCCTCGAGCCACCACTTTCATACCTCTATCCTCAGTCCATGAAGGTGGTGTCCTGTACCTCCCCTCATTCCCCTTCCTAACCTCTTTCCCCCCTTCTCTATCTTTTCCTTTCCTGGTTTTACCCGTAAAACGGGGTTTTGGAGGTCAGACGGCAGTCGCTCCGTTAAAACCACTCCCGCCACTCTTATGGTTGCAAAAGTTTATGGACTGGGTACGGCTAGGGCGTCGCCGATAAACGACGCGCAGGCACATCGCCCTACACCTGCGATAAGTGGGCAAGGGCTACCGTGTCAAGTACGGGCACGGCTAAAGACGTTAGTACCCCAAAGGAAACTCCGCTTTGCAACGTGGAATATTGGCTCTCTAACCGGACGATGCAGAGAACTCGCAGATGTACTCATGAGACGTCGGGTCCAGTGCGCGTTCCTCCAGGAAACTCGCTGGAAGGGCAATAAGTCTCGGAACATCGGACAGGGTTACCGGCTGATATACACTGGGTCGCCTTCAGGTAAAGCTGGTGTAGCGGTAGTGCTATCTGAAGAGCTTCGGAATGGTCTTCTTGAAGTTGATCGTCGCTGCGACCGCCTGATGCGGGTGCGGGTACTGATCGAGGGAGTGATTACTAACTTGATCAGTGCTTATACTCCTCAGGCTGGATGTAGCGGGTCCGAAAAAGAGTCATTCTGGGAGCAATTTGAAGAGGTTCTACGTGCTATACCAGCTGCTGAAGTAATCATAGTTGGGGGGGACTTAAATGGCCACGTAGGTAGGGCTGCGGAATCGTTTGATCGTGTACACGGTGGTTTTGGTTATGGTCGCCGCAATGCAGAGGGAGAAAATATTCTCAGAACCTGTATTGCGTCTGACTTAGCCGTCGTGAACACGTTCTTCCAAAAGACTCCACAGCACCTTATCACGTATAAGAGCGGGTCCCACTCAACCCAAATAGATTATCTGCTGACCAGACGGTGTCATATGTGCAAGGTTACTAACTGTAAAGTCATTCCTGGTGAAAGCCTGACGGCCCAACATCGACTTCTTGTCATGGACTATGTCGTTACCCCGAAAAAGAAAGTGGCCGAGAAACGTAAGCCTCGTATCAGGTGGTGGTTGCTGAATGGAACGATGCAGACCAGCTTTCGGGCAGAGGTTGAGAGTCAAAATCTGTCGACTAATACCGAAACTGCTCAGGAAGTTTGGGATCGAGCCCAGTCAGCAATTATCACAGCAGGTAAACGAGTTCTAGGCCTTTCTAAGGGAGGACGGGTCATTGACAAGGAGACATGGTGGTGGAATGACGAAGTGCAGGAGGTGATTCGTGAAAAGAAGACTGCCTTTAAGAAGTGGCAGCAATCAAACTCTCCTGAAGACAGACTAGAGTACATAGCAGCGAAACGTGCCAGTAAAAGGGCTGTTGCCAGAGCCCGCAGTGATAGGTTATCACCATTATATGATACACTTGAAACTGCGGAGGGGCAGAAGCTCATTTACAAATTGGCACGAGCTCGGGATAAGGCGACGCAAGATATCGCAAAATGTCTTAGCGTCAAAGATTCCCAAGGCACGTTGCTGTGTAATCATGCCTCTGTGAAGGAGAGATGGAGATGCTATTTCAAGGAGTTGCTAAATACTCAGCACCCGTGCAGTCTTCCATCCGAAATACCTCCTAATCTTGGACTTATTGCCCCGATAACACCTGACGAAACTCGGAATTGTCTTCGACGCATGAAGAATCGGAAAGCGGTGGGACCTGACGATATTCCGATCGAAGCGTGGAAATCATTGGGCTCTCTTGGTGTGCTCATACTGACGGACCTTTTTAACCGCGTCTTGAACACTGGGACTATGCCACATCAGTGGCGTTATAGTTACATTACCCCTATATACAAAGGCAGGGGCAGTGTTCAAGATTGTGGTAGTTATAGGGGCGTTAAGATCATGAGTCACACCATGAAGCTCTTTGAGCGTATGATCGACCTCAGGCTCCGCCGAGAGTGTACTGTCTCGGAATGTCAATATGGATTTCAGCCAGGATCGGGCACCTTGGACGCCATCTTTGCCATCAGAACTCTGATGGAGGCATACAGGGAAAAAAGGAGAGCTCTGCATGTCGCATTCCTAGATCTGCAGAAGGCCTTTGACTGCGTGCCTCGTCAATGTATCTGGTGGGCATTGCGATTCAAAGGGATCCCTGAGGCCTATATTGACATCATCAGAGACATGTACCGCGATTCCGTTTCAATGGTTAGGAGTGCTGTTGGCGATACAAAACCCTTTCCGATCTCAGTAGGGGTTCACCAAGGCTCGGCTCTTAGCCCCTTCTTGTTCAATGTAGTGCTGGACACTGTCTCGGCTAACATCCAGGACCAGCCTCCATGGCTGATGATGTATGCCGATGACATAGCGCTCATTGATGAGAGCAGGTTGACGCTAGAGCGAAGAGTGAACCTCTGGAAGGGTACGCTTGAGAACGGTGGTCTTAAACTAAATGTGACGAAGACCGAGTACATGGCTTGCGGAAGCCCGGACTCTTGCACTATCCATATAGGTCCTGAACCAGCCGTTAAGTCGGAAAAGTTCAGGTACCTTGGATCTATTCTGCATGAGTCCGGAGGCATCGATCACGATGTCCAAGCCCGGATCAGCGCTGCTTGGGCGAAATGGCGTGAGGTCACAGGTGTGGTCTGCGACCGCAGAATACCGCTCAAGCTCAAGGGACTAATATACAAGAGCATAATCCGACCGGTTCTCTTATATGGAAGCGAATGTTGGCCAACACTGTCCAGGCACACTCAGGAGCTTCACGTCACGGAGATGAAGATGCTGAGGTGGATGTGTGGCGTAACGCGGGCTGATCGTATACGTAACACATTTATCCGAGGTAGTCTTGGAGTCCGTGACGTAGCGGATAAGCTTCAAGAGAGTCGCCTGAGATGGTATGGCCACGTTGCACGCCGGCCTGAGAATTACGTCGGAAAAATTTGCCTTGATATGTCGGTCCCTGGAGCAAGACCCCCAGGACGCCCAAGAAAGCGATGGCTGGACACCGTGAAGCAGGATATGAGAGCCAATGGACTTACCACCGCGGATGCTAAAGACCGTGCAAAGTGGAGGAGTTTGAGCAGGAAGGCAGACCCTGGCTAATGCTGGGATAATTGCCAGGAAGAAGAAGAAGACGTGTACCATAATCTGTCGTCGGTTTGAATTTTTTTACAGATAAATCTTTTCATACGTTACTTTAGTATATTTGATCTACCCATACGTATATGTCGACGAAAGACAAGTTAATTATTGAAACTTTTATCTTCCTATGTCTAATGAACGGAATTGCGGTCGAAAACTTCTAAAATCTTAAGAGAAAAACCTATCGTTCAACTTTATTTAGATATAATACAAAAATGTTTGTTGTAAAGATTTTGCTATTTAAAAAAAAAAAATGCTTATTTAAAGAACTTTTATGAATACTTTAAAAATATTTTTAATCTGAAAATTAAAAAGATTGGGAATTAATAATATAGGAACGTCAGGTAATAATATACAATAAATAAACAAGCCCTGTGTATACATGAGGTAGACCATAACCAGGTTTTACCAAATCAGATTAAAAATTACTTTAAATATCAACTCAACCACGTCACGTCTAAGCTGTTTAAAAAAATTGCAGGTATTAGACTGACTAATACCGAACAATACCAGTTAGAGGAAGAGGAAAGACAAAGTAAAAGGACAATGTATGACGCTACAGATCAACGCCCTTTCACGAGTTCAGACGTGACATTATATCAAACATAACACTATTTCTAAGAAAAGATGCAGCAGAGATATTTACAAGGTCGCAAGTTAATATACTCTCGCCGAGATCTAATATGAAACATTATTTATCCTTGTTCTTACAAAACTATTGTTAAATATATAATACTTTTACAATACAACCAATAGCAACTATTAGATAAATAAGATACTTTAATAATTGTTTAAAATTTTGTCTCACACAATCACTATACAGTCTGTTCGCTTCTTATCTTATAGCCACTTCAATTGTATTAAATACAAACAAAAATATTAAATAATAAACCCTATAATTGTTACGATAAATCAAGAAATTTGTCTGCAATGTTTTTTTTATTTGCGTTAATAGTTTCCAGCAAATGTGTACAGTATACTTGTGAGTCTTAACTTATTACAGTATTATTTCATTAAAAGCAAATTCTGATTATTAAATTTATAGGATACAAATAAAACAAAACTTAGTCATTACCGAATATCAAGGAACTTTATTTGATAAATAACAGACAATTTATAATCATATATCCGCAAATATTAATATTAATTAACAGTTAAAATTCAATAAGTATTTGAAATCGTGCGAATAAATTGATATGAATCTGATAATATTTTTTTTAGTCCCAAAGGTGCAATAAATTTTATCTGATTGTAAATATCTGGTAAAGACAAACATTAATATTTTACGAAATAGAAATATTAATAGTTAGAAATATTGTATATATTTAAAAATTAATAATAGAAAATATGAATACATTTCTTAGGACTAGCGTAAAGGATCACATAGTCAACACTAACGAGTAAAGTAGCGTAGAAGAAATTTGAGACGAACGGTAAATATAGCTGGAACATTAAATTTTACTATCCTAATATTATTACTTTTTTTTTTTGTTTTTATAATTAATTTAAATATTTGGCTTAATTAATTACGATTTTAAAATCATATTTCATATTACATTGCATTGTTTCGATAAAGTAAACATTAAATTATTCAATAAAAGTGTATGTACAAATAATAAAATAAACTAACTATAATTTATTTTGTACAAAATTTGGCAATGTGTTTGATATACGTTGTTATGATGAATTAATTTGAAATAAAATATAGTTACTTATAAATGCACCGATATAAATGCTAAACTAAGCATACCAACATACGGGCTTACGTCAAAAGCATCGAGACTAACTATACATTTTAAATTGTTTCTTGTTATTCTGCATAAATTATTTATAAGGATCATTATCAGGAATCACTTGTAACATTAACGAAACATTCTAATAACTTTTATAGCGATAGCTTAATTTAATTTAGTTATTACGTGTGCGTGTATTTCTGCAAAATTTAAGGAGACGTTAATCCTTTTTTATTTACAAATTCAATTAAATGATACACAACCTCCAAGCCTGACGGCTGAAACAAATCTTTTATTCATATTAGAGGTGCCTTAATTTACTTAAAGAATAAAATGGATAATGAGTGGATTTTTCATAGCTGCCCAATGTGTTATAATGTAATATAATTTTATATCTTTTAAAAGCGACGCAAGTTATAAGGGACAACATTTTTACTACAATTCGACTCTCATCTATCCTTCTTTCATTGATACTGAAACAATAATGAAACCTATTTTTACTTGTTTTATTTTAGAGAAACTCTACAAGAAGCTGGACCACAAAAAAACGATAATTATTCTATTAATACTAATCATTATTATAAGATGAAGCATAAAGATGACTTTCAATATTAAATACAATATAATCGCTGTAAAAAGCGCGATTTTCTAGATTTAAGAAGTATATTATTTGATACTGTAAAAGACAGTTAAGCTTGCTTTGAATTAACATGATTTGAAACAAAACGTGACGACCGGCGTCATGGCTGCGCTGCGACTCGGTTCCTACGAGCTGATTCACGCGAGGCGCTGTGCACTTCAGCCGTGCGGAGTGTAATGCCGAATATGTCCTCGTGATAACGATTTTCTTCCTTTAAGTAATGGAAAGATTTGTCAAATAATAGACAAATAAATATTAAATCATGGAATAAAATTTCAATTACCTTAAGCAGGAACATGAAATTCTGAACCTGCTCATCAGTCATGCTACCATGCTTCTTGATAATTCCTTTTAGTTTTTGGTGCACATCTTCAGCCATCTTACAATCGCCACAAACATAAAAGTGTGCACCTCTATTAATTAATAAATCGTGAATTTCGGCTCCTTCCTTTTCTGCCAATTCTTGGACGTACATCTAATAATAAGGATTGGTTAAGAAATTATGAAAATACTTTTATATATTTTAAAACACATTTAGAGTAAAAAATTTATATTTACCTTAGGAACATTTTTTTCTCTGGACAAAGCAAGAAAAACTTTCGACAGAACTCCCTCCTTCAAAGCATTCTCCTTTTCTTCTCTGTATAAATCCATAGTTTTGGTACGACATCCAAAGAAAAGCCATACAGGTCCAGCATTAAGCCGTGAGCCAGAATTAAGAAGAGCTCTACGATGATGCCAAAATCCTCTAAAAGGTGCAATACCTGTTCCTGGGCCTATCAGTATAAGAGGCACAGTAAGGTCATGCGGAAGATGAAAATTTGGGGCACTGAAATAAACACAAAATATTAGTCCTCAATAGTATGTGATGACTCAAAGTGAGAACACAATAGAATGTTTACCTTCTAATGAATAGGTAAACCTCATCCCCAGATTTACGATCCATGAGATAATTTGAGCAAACACCATAGTGGACAGGACCTTCGCCATCTGTTTAAACATGACATCACCCAAATGCAATATGTATATTAATAGAGAACGAGATACGTTACTTATGTCGTAGACAGCAATAGATTTTTGAAAGAGCGCATGTAATATATTAAAACCGATATAGAAATAGGTATATCATTATATTTTGATCATTTATTTTCAATCTTGGCATGAAAAGTGACATTATAAACGATTTTTTGTATGATAATTATCTAATTTTACGTATTTTTACCAACCTTGAGTTCTGTAAGTAACGACTGCAACCGTGAGATGTAATCGTTTTGGGTGGGCGATTGGAGATGATGAAATTGAATAAAATCTCGGTTGTAAAGGGGACAAGAGCGCAGCAAGCAATGATGCACTTGGTTTTGCAGAGCTAAATTGACGTAAGACTTCTGGCAAGGTTGGGAAATGGTAGTGTCGCCAATCTTCGTAGGCTGCTGGGTCCTAATGGAAATATAACATTTATTAAATTTTAAGAAAGAATAAATCCTAAAAATTTACGTTTAAACAAAATTATGTATTTTAACTCTACCGTTGAGAGAGTAATAAGTTGTTTTCTTTCTTCTTCATTATCACAAGTTGTTGCCAAATACTGCAAAAGAATTGTTGTTGGGGGGCTTGTGATGTCCAAAAACCGCGTGAAAAGCTCACGAACACTAACTACGGGAAGCTTTTCGTGAGGCTCCCATGATTTTACAGGACCTGTGAAGGGATTTAGTATGCTTGACTTATTTAAAAGACTTTCCGCGGCCTATATATATACCAGTATTCGTTATTAATTTTGTAATGTAAATCGAAAAGAAATATACAAATCTATGTTTACCACTTGATGTATGAGTCTCTTTCATCAGTTGCAATTGCAATGGCGTATCATAATTATCTATGTCCTTCAGCCGAGCCAACAGACTGTCAACCAATTCTTTACGATTACATGCCATTATTCCCACATGGTCGCCTGGGTCATAATTAATATCACCCTGAAATATATATCTGTTATAATGGCAAGTTCCTCATTATATCCATTTCAATTACCCTATATCACGGCTGATATTACCTTAGGCTCCATATCAATGAAAATAGTAGATCGTTCAGCAGAGGTATCTCCTAAATCTTTATTTGCTTTAACAACGCAGGTAACCAATTGCCTGTTAAACGCTGATTGTAAAGCATTAAAAAGGGGAGGTGGTTTTATTATAGGAATAGTAAATCGCACGGTTTCTTCACTCAGCGCTACTGTTCCCAGTGCTCTTTTCGCCTCTTGTAAGGTTTCATCGTCATCCAAACAGAAAGTTTCACATGCAACCTATGTACAGAAATAAAAATTTATAATATTTCTGAGACATAAGTCTGAGTGCCATAAATGATGGTGATTAAGAAGACAGACTTCATGGTATTTGCATTTATAGCAATTTCATTATATACTCGTAAAAATGTTATATTAAAAAAAAACAAGTAGTTTCTCAATATTAAAGGATTCCACCTAGGTTTAATTGTTTGAAAATGTCATAAAAAGGATTTATAACACACTCTTCCTATTTTGTGAAGGATATTAATAAAGAAAGAAATATATATATTTATATTTCTTAATAGTTTCATTTGAAATATAGACATTTATGAAACTAAAAATAAAATTAAATGGTTAATGTTTAAAAAAATATTTAACATGATAACACTAATCAGTGGAGAACCGGTTGTCAGCCTATTAACAATGGCAACTCACGTTAAAAACACTGGAGGCCCATTTCCGGAATGCTTGGTCTTGGCCGCACATTTCGTCGCCGGTTGCAAGGTCATGGATTCGTTCTCCACCGAGGTCACCCAACAATTTGTCTACGTATTTTCCGAAGTTACAAAAATTTGGATATGCACTTGAACCGAGAGCGAAAACAGCGAATCTTACATTGCTCAAAGGTCCAAAACTATCTATGGAGGCGGCGTCAGTTGTACTACCTAAAATTTCATACTCAATTTATTTTTATATAAATTAAAAGTCAAGAAATACCAGTAACATAACAGTTACACAAAATGAGATCAAATTTCACACCAATTTGTACCTTTTAATGATTCAAGACGACTGAGTTGCTTGGGGTTCCCAGCGTATCTTTGGAATTCAATTTGACTGTTTGCTTTTATAATTGATTTAGGTGTCAGCAACTGTGAACCTCTATAAACCAAAATTGATATAAATTTATCAGATAATTGTAATATAGCAGAAATATTAAACTCTAATTCTTACCCAGATGTTTCCTCTCCCACTTGGTCAGCATACAAGAGTTCACAGAGATGTTCTCCAAAAGCCTGTTAGAAAAGATTGTACAGATATACGTATTATACATATATCGTTATATATGAACTTTACGTAGATATGCATAAATTATAGAAAGAATTTTGTTTCCCTTTTAGTGTATTAATAAGTAAATCATGTTATAAGAACTATTATATATACATATGTATGTGTATAAAGAACAGCGCAAATAAATAAAGGACGAAATATAATTGAGAATTATAAAATATTTCTTGACGTTCTGAATTAAATAATTATTTTGACGGTTTTAGAAACTATCTTCATTTATTTACAAATTCTGCTTCAAGTTAAAATGATAAAAATAAAATAATAAGTCAGAATTTCCATATAATAAAATAAGATTTGTAAGGAAACTCAGACATACCACTCCGTTTTCTGGTGGATCTCCGTTACCGAAAGTCGACGTAACGACCAATAAAAGCGCTTCATGTTCAATAGATGTTATGTCGTAATCCATCATACAGTGAACCTATAATACATGATTGACTAAATTGTAAATAAAAATCCCTCTTATCTTATCTAAATCAATTCAAAAAATGTTTTAGGGTTAGATTGAAATCAGCGTATTTCTAATAAGGAAATACGCGAATAATGTCTCTATAGGCGTAATAGAAAAATTCTTCCCACTCCCTGTCAGGTTAATCGCCGTTATTCCTAATTTAATTTCAAGGCTACTTGTAAATACCTGAGCATTGAACGCGTGACCGAATGTGACCCCTAATTCTTTAGCATACTGTTCAGACTTCCCAGTCTCGGTTGCATATAGTACGGTGGCTTTAATCCTCTTAGAGAGCGCTCTACCAAAGAGTTTGGAGGTAAATTTCACAGCGCGTGCAATCTGTTTGAAGTGGAACTTTCTATTTATAGGCCTCTTCCCTGTGATCGGCTTTGATTTCTGCCATTGATGGGTCTTCCATGCCGGTTCCTTGTAAAAAGGGAATGGGGATCGTATATTGCTTATTATAATTTATCAAAATATATTAAAATTATGATATGTACGAAATTAAAATATTAATATAATGACTATAAAGCCTATATAAGATTTTACAACTACAGGTGTTTCTGTTCGTTACATAGGGGAAAAAAATAATCACGTAATACATTTGCTATTTGAAAGTTTTGTAATCAAACCTGATACTCGTATGCAGGTCGAAGATAATAAAGCGCCATCTCTTGGTGAAACACTGGAGTGATGGATGAAGACATGGGTGGTACGATCCATATCCAATCCGCTGGACATCCAGACCTTTTTCAACACAATAACCGTAATGTACGCTTTCAGCAATATGAATAATTACAATTGGCTAATAATAAACATATTATTGTACCAGAATAAATTATAGTTTTATTATTTTTACGTTATTAGAAATTTTTATATTTAAAACATATAAAGCTGTCACAAAAAATCCTTCAGTTTTTCATTCAATGGTAGTCTTTAATTGTATTATATATGCACCGAACCTAGAAGCAATTCATTTCATTTTTTTTAATCAAAAATTTTTACAATAGCCAAACATTTTGCTAACACAACAAATATTTATCTTTACTTGCATGTAAACTCGTAACATTAAACTAAGTTAAGGAATCAAAAAAGTATATATTATCATTCATGTAACCTATGCAACTACTTATATTAACAAATTCAATTAAAAAGTTCATCCTGTTCAAGAGGATCACGAAAATGACGTAAATTTAAATTTTCCTAATCGAGTAAAAACGTTACATTGTTTATGTTTCCACTGAGGAGCTATATACGTCATATTACGACGCCCCAATTCCGTGCATTGATTGTACTGTAAACCAAATATAATAGGTCACACGATTTGTCTTACCGCACATGTGGCTACTCACAGAACACTTGCAGGGTTCTGGTGTTGATAGCTTTATGCTTACAAGATTACACGTCAATATTATGTAAATATTATGATTACGATATGTACTTATATGAATACATAATATATTGATTTCAGTGTTGATTAATATTCTAATAAAATTGTAATGAAGATACGTTTTCTACAATCTATAAATTTATGCGCGTTACATGCAAATAATAATCTACGATCGTTACCTTAGTCTGTTTTCATTATCCAAATGTTTTATGAAGCTCTCTGAAGCAGTATGATGATCTACGATTGTCGCATTATGCTGTTGGAAGCTGTGTAATACAGCCACATTTACTTCTACAAGAGCCTTGTCCTTCCATAGATTAACTGGTGTTCTAGTATCCAAACCCATTTTCTCCGCTACTTTCTGTTTTGAAATAAATCATATAACAATACAATTTCTTTCAATAAGAAAAGAAAAAAACAAACAGGATCGAACCTCGAGCATATTTAGACGGTTGTTGTCGCAGAAGTTTCTACACCCTATCTCGGTGCTCATGTACCAACCGTTGAAGGCATTGGCTGTAAATTCAATGCCTCCGCAGTCAAAACGCATGCTGGAGACAGCTGGAAGTGCGTACCAACGTAGTTGCAGCTCTTCGAACCATTCGTAACTGTAAAAGGATCCTTTTTATAATCTACGAATAATGTTATAACTCCCAGCGATAGAAAAGTTCATGAAATAACGTCTAGAATAAACATATTATGTATCTTCAACATTACAGTCGTTTTTTTAATTCAGCATCAACGATGTGTTTTTTTTTTGTCCTGTCTGTCTGCAACTAAAAAAATAATTGCATTAATAATAAAAACAAAAACCAAGTCTTTTGTTTTCACCAACCCCTTTCATTGAACAAAATACGCCAATTAGTGCTTTAATTAAAATGCAACTTTACTGTACTGTAGAACAAAAATGTCTTCAAGAAATATACGGAAAATCAAAATCACGTCTCTTGTATACCTGCATTGAAAAGAGAAAATACCGGAAATCTTGAATACGAATAAATTTTTGCGATAACTACATAGCAGTCTTTTTGTTATTATTGGATGGATTCATCTATGTTTTGTTATTTGATCTCATTAATATTCCGATAAAAAATTTATGTTTAGTAAAATCGATTTTCAAAGAAGTGAAACAGTTGTTCCTTTTATTAACCACTTATGACATTACAACCAGTTAACATTATCAATACCGAAACATTATTGAATGTGCTCGGATTTATGACCAATAAACGCAGATTGGAGATCACTGGAACAGTTTTACGATAAGCAATCTGCTCTGTATGGACGTCGGTCGCCTATTTGCGGGCCTTTACAAAGCACAATATGCATTCTCAGACTTTTATGTTCACATAAATGTAAGATGAAAAACGCGACGTGTCGCTTGAGTAGCCGTGTTTGAAATTTTTGTATATGCTTTTAAAAATTTGCGATATCCGAGTAGAAACCTTCTTTCACGGATTAGAATTTTTAATATTTTTATCAAGTTTACTTACACTTACTTTGGATACTACTATTACATTTTGTAAAAGACTTACGTTGGATGGCTCATGTGGATTTCCATCACGAGATCCCGTGGTATTTCAAAGTAGTCTGGATCCTTTCCATTCGCTGACAGCACCAATGGCAGTATATCCCACGCAGTGCGCTGAGGCTTCCATCCCAATTTGAGGCAAAGCTGAATTGAATAATTTATATAATATACGAAAATAAATCACCCAAATCAAAGACTTCTTCATACTCAGTGCAATATATAGGGACAGCGTTTCATTATTACTATTTTTCAAATATTTTTTTGTGTTCATAACTTTGTAGATTATTTCGCTAGATCTAATAGCACAATGTGACCACTTAATAAATTGAAGCGCAAATATAATACACAAACACGTTTATAATGGTCGTTAAACTATTAGTAGTGTTCGTTTTCTTAGGAATTCAACCCTATTTGAGTTTCCATTATATGTATGTAAAACCTATATATTTTTCATTAGTATATTTTTAATCAATACATCCTCTCCAATACAAAACCCAAAACTTTATTAAGTTCATAAATTCATCATCAGAAGCAGGTGTATTAAAGTTCGTGAGACTGTAATAAAGGATTAATTTACCGTCCACTAAGCTGTTATTTACCAAGAGAAAATTTTGTACGATCAGCTGCTAACTCTAAACTTGCAATGATAACCTTTACTCCGAAAAGACGTTTAAGTTTTATTGATATAGATACATTTAATTATAACTTATCTGAAATTATTTTCTATTAAACTAATCTCGAGCAATGTATATATAAAATATTAAATAGATTTTTGTTTTGTAATGATCAATGTATATGCTATGTGATTATATTCTCAACGAATCAAAAGAAAAAAAGAAGGATTTAAGAATCGAGTCTAATCAGAAATACAGACATAAAATATACGTATTTTTTCGTTTTTCAAATAAACCTTGAAAACAAATCAAATATCGAACAGGTGTTTTATGGACGATTCTACCCTTGCTGGATTTGTCGGGAATCCTATAAACCTTCGATGAGATTTTTATTTTATACTTTATTTTCTTACATATCCTTCAAAACACTTGAAATATAATATACGTAGACATTGAGAATCAAAAGATAAAACATGTATATGGATATAATAAAAAAATATTTACTTCAGTGAACTCGCAGTGCATGGGATCACCCAGTACGGTACTATCGGGCATCTTATACCCAGCGTAGCTTATGAGCTGACTGTTCCATATTCTGTAATCGTGTTTACCGTCTGTGCGTTGTGGGAAAACAGTAATTGCTGACCTGGAGACAAATATTATCTTATATTTTTTTCATTATTAAAAACTTCTAGAAACAGAAATATGAGAAAAATTTACCGAACTTTATTAAAAAGTAAATTCCATTTACTAACATGAGTTCGAATAGAATTAAATTATTTAAATAAATAAATAATAGTAAAATAAAAGAAGCATAATCAGGATTTAAAACATTTCAAATAAAATGTCTGATGTATGTTTCAAAAAATAACAGTACTTTAAAGCATTTTTATCAAAATTAGTGTTTGACCTATTCTATAAGTTAAAAATTAGTTCGCAGCCATAGAACGTGTACATGAACTTACTTTAAAATATTTATATCATACTTGAAAACAAATATAAAATGACCCACCGAATGTTTCCCTTGTTGGTGCTATACTTGATGTGGTTGCAGAGCGCCTCGAACATACCACTTGTCGTAGTTACTTGACGACAGTCAAAAACCTGCATAAAAAATATAATTTTTACTACATTCAATGATATAATAATAACAACAATTAAATAAACCTCTCTCCCTAATTTCAATCAACATTCGATCGATAGTAATTTATATTAAAACCCAACAATTTTCATATTCTCATTATAAAATTAAAATATCATTGTATTATTTCACCAAAATTATAAGTACTGAAAATAAACCACTCTTGAAATAACTTTCGTGGAGTTAACGTTGGAAATAGACAATTATTCTGAGTGAAGGACCGTTGAATGCATAATGTAAAAAGGCGATGTCTCTGAAACATTGGAATATTTTATTATTAACTTGAATTCTCTCATATTCCGATGAACGGTACTGTAAAAACTATTTAAATTAACACATAATTTCGTAACACCACTTCTTTGATTAAAATTATTACTTTGCTAAGAAAAAAAAACTATGTCACATAATTTTCAATGATAAATAGAAATGTTAAATCCAATTCAATCACGTATTCGTATATAAAACGCGTTCTAAAGAACGAATGAAAGTAATTTATTCACTTTAGATGATTCAGTCACCGACAAACCGAGGCTCAATACAGATTAACCAGCAATCTATTTAAGCAATGTAATTACGAAATGTACTCGCGAACATCAGGGTAACTTAAAATTGGTCTCACTAATTCCAACCTAAGTCCTTATTCCGGTAGAAGGAACGAATGGCTGAGGAAAAACGAATAAATTACTCGTAATGTCATTACACTGTGACTCAATCAGGCGCTTTAATTAGAAAAATATTGAGAAAGTTTATTATTTTCATAAAAATAATTGTTATTGTATCGGTTTTGTTTTACGTTATTTTGAAAATCTTTTTGAGGATAATAAGTTGTTATATTTTTTTCTTATAAACGTTAGAAATTTATTTAGAAAAAAATGTCTAACTTCATCGTAGTATACTAAATAAAAAGTTACTCATATATACAAATGGAATTATATGGGCTTTTTCATTATTCAAATTTCTGTCTTACAAAAAAAAACTATTAAATTATTCCTGATAGACAGGTTTAATTTTGGGAAAACTGCAGCCGAATTTCAGAACCGTAACTTTATGTGTGCATTTAAGGACCATATAATTTTTTTGAATGAACGCATACTTTGTTCCCAGTTTAAATGTAGTTGATTGTGGTCGTTATGAAAATTACTGTTAAATTACCGTAATAAAGATAATATTCGTAATTTAAGTTTTCAGAAAGCTATTTAAAAAATATGAGCGTATTTTATTCACATCGCGAAGTTGCTGTCTGAACATGTCCCAGTGTTTGGTTGATGGGAAATTAAATAAAAACTTACCATATATACTGAAGGACATATTGATAATTATAATAAAAATAGGATAAGTATTAATACATTATTTAACTCTTGTAATCTTTAAAGGGGAGGAACTGACTTTTTAAAAAGACAAAACTATTTTAAGAAAATCGAGTGAAAAAATAAAGAAGAGTACATCAAAATCACATTAAATTCAAGAAACAATAAAAAAGTTGAGACAGCAATTGGAATAAAAAGTAAAAAAAAAAAAATAACAAGTAATAAAAGTTCTGAAACTAGTCGTAATGCTAGTTTTGCATACAGCAATTTTAACAAGATTCATATTATACATCTCAACAAATCTAATTTGAAACGCTTCAAGATTCTATCAGCAATTTATTATTAATCGTTGATATTATAATTCTGAACTCTATTGTCTTTGACATAGGAAAGATAATTAGAAGCTTTGCTAGAGTAATATTTAACGTAACTACGTGACAACCTTACGTGTAAATAGTTTGAGTGACGCAAAATGACAGATTACCTGTAAATAATGTTTCGGTGTCCATTGTTTTTGCTTATTCAATTATCACTAATTATTAAATTGATTAAATAGTTTTCAGTAATTAACAGTTTTTATTTACAGTGACGAAATTTATTACGGATTAAAATTTGTTTTTGTAATAATGTTTATAAAATGTACATAATCACGTTAGGTAAGCCTTATGTAAGCCTTATTCATAATAGTAAATAAACAATATAAAACAATGTACTCAACGGCACGTGGTAGTTTACTGATAAGAGAATATCTAGAATAATAATAATTGAACTAAGGCTCTAAGCAATTGAAAACGTAGTAAGTTTATTTATAGTGTAATTTTATATTACATATATTTTTCATTCATTATTGTTCATTCATAATTATTCAGACACAATTAGAGTATAGGTATTATTTGGTTTAACTTATTGGATAGAATGTACAGGCTGAAAATAATCAACAGGTTTTCAATACCATCACCTAAACTATTCCGATCGAACATCGTGTAAATTAACTATCAGCCCCAATGATGGAGCAAGAATGCGCAAAATATTTTTTCATTAAAGCAACCGGATAGTTGAAAACAAACTAGTTAATTGCCTATGTTTTTCTGATGGCAGAAAATGGAGAGTTTCCTAATTAGAGTCGGAAAATTCATTTACTTTATGCCGGGAACCTTGTTAAGTAAATCGATTAGTTTTAAATATTTTACAGATAAAGATAGACAGGAACTTTATTGGTCTCTTTTAGATTCAAAATTACTTTGGATGAACGCTTGATTCTATAGTTTTGCAATAGTCACGTTTACTGTAAAGCGAAATGAGCTAACGCCTGTACATCCCTTCAAATATTTATTCAATTACTCACATAATTGCTCGGAACTCGTTACTTCAATAAATATACATAATATTAGTTGAAATTTTACTTACTTGTAATTTGGACCACTGTATTCTGCCAATGCACCGACTTGCGTTTCTCCAGGCTAGTTTTGCTCCAAATACTAACTCCGTGGTGGTGAGCTGGTATGTCCCGGTCTTGGCCACTTCTTCTTGAACAGTTTTCCAACGAGCCTCATGTGCTACTGTATTGGCTCTAAATATGGAGAGAAAATAATCTACTTGAGACAACGAAACAAAACTATCGGAAAAAAATTATCGCTAGTATGATAAGGTTTGTAACGAAAGTATAAGATTCTTAGATTTTTTCTTTCCCAAACTTTCCCGAAGTTTTTAGTCAATTGTAGTTAAATTCAATTAGATTTCAAGGAGGAAATATATGGCTGATAAAATAAATACTTTTAAAATCACTTTCGAAAGCGGAGTGAACCATTAAACAAGTATGCTAATAACTCTTAAAGTTTCAAAACGTTGATTTTAATATAACTGTTTGAGCTTTATACAATTTTTATTCTAGATATTCAGTTATTTACGCAATTTAATATAGGATGCCTAAAAATATTTGTCTCAAAATAATAATAGTTAATTAGAATATTACATTTTTTTATACATTATAGATAAATAATATATATATTTATCTACTCCTTTACCTTCTTATGGAAGCGAAGTATTGACCGAGAAAATCTTTGGCATCATTCAACACTTCTTCGGAATTCCTTGGTACGTCGCCGCGACCAGGGATGGCCATCAAACTGCCCAGACAGGCTTTTTCGTTGCATAGTGTTGGCTGTGAACAAGACGAGCTATTAAAAAATTACGAGTATAAAACATGTGAACATTAATTTCCAACACAAAAGAGACGAATGAAACTTATATTTTTCGGATTACTAAGCGCATTTTATTATTTTAAAAACTACACGATCCCGACGTTTCGGTTACTTTGCAGTAACCGTGATCACGGGCAGACGAGATTACAAAAGATACTTTATTAAGACTTGGCTGAAGCTTAACTTCAAACATTTTCTCTAACCTTTTTTTTATTTTGTTCTTTCGATAAATAATTGTTGTTAGTATAGCAACAGGTCAATTAAAAAGGAATAAAATGAAAATGAGACTTTGAAATCTTTTATATCAATTTAACATTTGAGGCTGAAAATAAGAGTTACTTTAAAATTATTTATATTTTCGGTCTGACAACATTAAAATGATGTCCATATAAATATTTTATAATAGGAACTACGGAATAATTAGATGTTAATTTATTTATTTAAAAAATTCCACTATGATTGAATATTAACATATTTTAGCAGTAACTTTATATTACAGCATATTTGAAAGTGAACTATTGGGAAAACATCAAAAATCAACCTAAAATACACTGACACTGATAATATGGACATATATTTAGAGAAAGCAATTTCTTCAATGATTTTACGACGCTCAAGCGAAGTGTCCATAAAAGTAAGTAATGTTTTCATACAGTCCCAATGATTCGGTTCGAACACGCGTCACGTCCCCGAATACGATATTATCTTTATTACATTTTGAATGTTACTTTATTAAAACGCCATGAATTTAAGACTTAACGATAAACAATTTATTTGAAATTTGACGCGTAATTTTAGAGAAAATTACTTACATTTTAATTATTTTGGCACTAATATGTTATGGTAACATTAAGTTTATAAAATATGTTTAATTTTAATATGCTTCCTTTGCACTGTCCTTCCTTTACTTTGATAGTTTTTTTATTTTATTTTAAGCTATTTTAGGAATTTATGGGCGTAATCGTAAACCATCCAATAGTGTTAGAGTTCTGTCCTGTTTTTTCTGTATGTCATCAATTATTTATTATCAATTTTCAATGAGATAAATGTATTCCATTACGATTTAAAAAAAAAACATATCAGCTTAATATGTCTATACATATAATAAAATCGTTCACGTAGTCAATTCTGTACATTGAAAATAAATGAGAATAAATATCTAAAGGGGTCTTCCTAGAAGAAACAGATGGCAAAAATATGATTTTTGAAATTTATGTCTGTCTGTCTGTTGTACACTTATAACTTAAAAACTACTGGAAGAATTTCAAAAAATTTTGTATGGGGGTTGCTGATCACCTGATGCAACATTTAGGGTACCTTTTACAGCGGGGAAATGCCTCATTCCCATGGGAATATTTTTAAACTACTTTGAAGCAAACTTATTTAAAGTTACTTGCATTGAAGACTTAATAGGTTTAATAATGACATATTGTATTTGATTCGTGTGCTACTTTCCAAGGGAAAATTTAATCCAATCGGTCCAGTGGTTTAAAAATTTTATACCAATGGTAGCGCCACCTAGCGGAATCAGTTGTAATCATCCCGAAAGCTAATTAAATACATATACAAGGCGGTTAAAATTTGACAAAAGATGCAAATTTTAAATTCTATTTAACAGGAATTAAAAATCGATAGACAGGTATACACCACAGCGAAGTAAACAAATTTATATTTTGAGACCATGCCGACAACAGTGTCACCTACCGGGTCTAATAGTAATAGCGTTTAGTACTAACTAAAACATCTGCTACTTATATAGATAAAATTTCAACCAATCAGCCCAGCCGTTTAATAGCTTTCATACCAATAGCAGCGCCACCTACCGGGTCAAGCTGTAATTGTCCATAAAAAACTAAAGAATTACTTGTAGGTATACACGAATTACTAAATACTTACGCCCGTTATTTCTAGGCCTTATCAATGGTAAGCAAAATACGATTAGATCGTTATTACTTACAGTGCGTTCGCGTACACAGCGTGAACTTGTAGGAAGAAATTTTGTATTAAAGTACTTTTTCTACGCGAACAAAGTCGCGGGCTCAACTAGTATACATATAAGGCTA